>NC_067450.1:1574821-2217321 GCF_009764475.1 Pristis pectinata | reverse complement strand
AAAGATATCTTGCACAAAGAAAGGCCTGCAAATGAAGACAGCTATATCAGTTACAATGAAAGGTATTGCAAATATAACATTCTTAAAATGACTTGTGTATATTTTCATTCCAATTTGTGACACAAAATCAAGGCAGTGAAACTATCAAGTGTTTACAAAGAACCTTTAATATTTTAAAATGCTGGCAACACCAGACACGTAACTGATTTTGAGCCAAAGGACATCCAGTCAAATACTTGGTCAGAGAGGGAGCATCATCAAGGAGGAGAAAGGGGTGCATAACAGAACATGAAGGTTCATTTGGAGACATGAGAGACTGCAGATGCTGGTATCTGGAGCAACAAACAATCTGCTGGAGAAATTCAGCAAGTCCAGTGGCATCTGTGTGTATGGGGGGGGGGGGGGGGGGGGGGGAGGGGGAGGAGAAGGAATCATTTACGTTTCGACTCAAAACCCTACTTCGGGATTCGCTGATGCAGGGTTTCAACCCGAAGTGTCAAAAATTCCTCCCCCCCCCACCCACCTTCAATGCTGCTTGACTTGCTGAGCTCCTCCAACAGATTGTTTGTTGATGAAAGTTCATTTGCTCATGATACTTGTATCTGGACACAAGTGTATGGAAACAAAATGAAAATGACTAAATCAAACAAAAATGAAACACTCAGCCCAATAAGCTTGTCCAAGAGCAGACACATTTCATTAGGTTATCTGGCAAATTTACTGAATTAGGTGTGGGAAAGGGATATTAAATGAGAATTCTGTAACTTGCTAAACTGTGTGTCAAGCTTGCACATGCCATCTGCTAATCTGTAGCTTAGGACTCTGCGATAACTTATTTACAATATATTCATCAGTATCTGAATACTTCCACTTAATCAGAATTTTAAAACTCGTAAAATGAGCTAATACTAAAAGTACCTTGATTTACTGGCAAGAACTTTGCAATTCATTTCTTTTGCATGCATTCTTGGCATGTGTACATTAATGGCAGGGTCAATATTTTTTTGTCTATTCCCAATTGCCCTTGAGAAGGTAAGTGACTTAGTGATATCCCAAACTGAATGTAAATGTTCAACGCAGTCTTGACGCACAAGCATTGGGGTAAACAGCCAGGCTGTATCCAATCAGAAAATGCTGGAAATACTCAGTAGGTCAGGCTGCATCTGTGGGAAGAGAAACAGAGTTAATGTTTCAGGTCAAAAACTTGCTGAGTATTTCCAGCATTTTCTGTTTTTTATTTGAATCTTTCAGCATCTGCAGTTTTTTTGATTTTCCGTATCCAGTCAAACTGATCAATTATCACACATTTGGAAAAGTTAGAACTTGTATAACACCTCAGCACATTCTCAAAGAATCCCAAACTTTTCAAATTCGAGCCATTACTTTTGAAGAGTCATCATTTTTTTGTTCTGTGCTTATTTTGGTTTAAACTGTGACCTGGCCTGCCTCATATTCCCAAAGATGTTAATTTGGGCATACAATCAGATCCTAGTTTTGTTTTTAAAATCACAAGTCTAACTCCTTACATTTCCTTGATGCCGATAGCAGTCTTTCACTAACAACATTAACACAAACAAGAACAAGCTAAACCAGTCTCCCTTTTAACTAATAGTCCCCCCTCCCCCATTAAACTCACCCAGCTGTTTGCACACCATTTGAACAGTAACAATTTACACTTGCACTGCATCTTTAACATAGAAGAGTCCTCAGGAGCTTCACAAGGGGTGAAAATTTTAAATTGGACATTTAGGACAGGGGTGATAGTCCAGCAGGAAATGGTGGTACATGCAGGTGCACTTTCCACGAGTTGAAGTTTGTGGAGGGACGGTGGCCTGGAGAGGAGCAGCTGTGTTACGGCAGCTGCTACAGGAAGGAGGCAGAAGTGGATGGCCTTTGTGATGGAGAGGATAACGTTGGGAAGTCAGGTTGGGATTACAAAGACTGTGAACTGACTGGTTCCATTTGAGACAGTGATCAGAAAGTGGGATGGATTGATTTCAAGAACGAAAATCTATCTGCTATTTGGCTGGAGAAAACTGGCTCATCTAAACTGGATGCCAGACAAGCACTTTCAGAACAGAGGCAGCACGAGCACAGAGACAGACAGTGCAGTGATAAACAGGTACTGCCAACATACATATGGAAGAAGATTCTGTCTGTGGATGATGCAAAGCTACAGGATGCACACGAGGAATGGGAGATGGAACCTTAGGCCACCCCAGAGGTTACATTGCAGGAGAGAGAACATTGCTGAAGGTTTTCGGGCTACAATTGGATAGTTAAGAGCTGCAGCAAGTGAGGACAATTCTGGAGGACGGTGGCACAATCACCTACATCACAGGGTATAGAGGGACTGAGAAGGAATAACGTACAGAAAGTTTATGTCAAAGAAGGGAAAGGAGAACAGGAAAAGGGAAAATCATCTTCTATTCCTGACTTGTGAACAATAAAGTATATATACAGTGCTGGGAAAGACAAGATTAGGATCAACAATGATATCACTGCAATCAAATAGTCTACCAGCACCATGTCTAAATTCACACGAGGAATGATCACTTACTATAGGTACAGTCGACACTAGTGGAACAAAGGCCCAGCTAAGAGTCAAAGCCCTTAGGGAAGGAAATCATCAAATTAGAAAAAAAGACTAAAATTCCAAGTACAACAACCGACGTGTAGATATGGGATTTTGTTGTGAAAAAGGCTTGGACAGCTTGAAACCACACTGCTTCTTGTGCTCGTATCACTGAATTTGGGTGTCTCAATAATATCAATCTGTAATTAAGAAATAATTGACTTTTCTGTTAATGAAAATAGGGAATATAAAGGTGTGTTTTCCAATTAAAAGTCACATGATTCACAGCAATAGTGAGCATTGAATGAAGGTGGATGAAGGGGACGATGATAAGAGGACTGAAAATACTTGGTGCCAATGCTGGGGACTTTAGTGATTTAAAAGGCACTTCAGCATTGACATTCAGATTTCACAGTAGCATACAAAAACTTCATATGAGAATTGTCCTCTACCCAAAGTTGATGGGATGTAATCTTGAACGTATTGGCATGAAATTGCTTTCTCCATCTATCCAAGCAACGGTCAGGCCTCAGCCACCTCTACTAAAACTACTCAGAGTTACAGAATCATTGTGGAGAGAGCAAAGGTACCCCTTGGCTTACATTCTGTGTGAGCAATGGTCTTCTCAATCCCTCTCGCGCCTTCTTTACCCACTGTAATTAAGTTAAAAACTGTCTATTCAGCTGCCTCTGCCATTTCCACCTGCATCCCTCTGCCAATCAAACCAAAACTGCCCCAGCTTCCTGCTGTCCTAGACCCGAATCCAAATGTGTGTTTCTCATTTTGATAGGCTTCCCTCCTATCCACCAACCCCATGCAACCCTCCAAGTTCTTCTCAGGCACAAGACCCACTTCCTACCCTTCTAACCCTATTCCCCTGGACTGGCACATCACCCGGATTTCCACGTGAATGCATGTTGGTTCCCACTCCCTAAGTACTGCCTTCCGACTATTCAAAGCCATCAGCTGTCTCAACAACAATCAGCCTCTTTTGATCCCTCTGTCCTTGCTGAACACTTCCCTGTTTAAAAAAATCCATTAATGTACTGTCAAGTCCCAAATCTGACCCTCTACCTCTGTTTGAATCTCTTCAGAATTTCAACCACGCCACACCATCAAAACAACAGCTTGCAGCGTGACCCAGGCGTCACACCTCTCGAACAGAGTTAACATTTCAGGTTGAAGCACTCAATGTACCAATCTCACTCAATTCCTCGCCTACAGTGGCTGGTTTTCTCAACTTCAGTTTCATTTTCTAATTGAAATCTGGAGTGTCTACAGTGATGGCTTCTTTTCTCACACACACAGCATTACTTCCATTTTCCACTTTCCACCAAACATCTAAGCTCAGCCTCCTGCACAACTGCTCCCAAACTTCACCAATATGTTTGATGCTGAGCTTAGCTTCTGACATTACATTCTCTCCTTGACAAACACCACCTGCCTCCCACTCAACCACAGTCCATCTGCTGCCGAAATCCTCATTCATCCCACAAGATGCAAGAAAATAGGAGTAGGCCACCTGGTATTCAATGTGATCATGGCTGATCTGCCCCAAGCCTCAACTCCTCTATTCAAATCCCCATAATCTTCAATTCCCCAATAATTTTATCTATTTCCTCTTTAAATACCCCCAGTGATCCAGCCTCTACAACCTTCTGGGTAGAGAATTCCAAAGATTCACCACCCTCTGAGAAGAAATTCAGCCTGAGTTTCAAATGACTGCTCCCTTGTAACTATGCCCCCTCTCGAGACTCTCCCACTCATGGGAGCACCTCAACATCTACCATGTCAAGCTCACTTAAGATCTTATCTGTTTGATATGATTACTCCTCATTCTTCTAAACTCCAAAGAATATAAATCTTACTCTCTTCAGCCATTTGTGACTGACAACCCTCTTATCCCATGAGCCTAGTGATTCTCTTCTGGACTGCCTCCAATGCTGGTATATCATTTGATACAAGGGGACCAAAACTGTACACAGTACTCCAAGTAAGGCCTCAACGACACCCTATACAATTATAACAATACTTCTCTATTTCTAAACTTCAACTGCTCAGCAAGAGGCCAAAATGTCATTTGCCTTCTTAATTATTTGCTGCACCTGCCTGCTAATATTTTGATTCATGCACTAGAACATCTAGATCACTCTGTACTCCCATTCATTTACAGTCTCTCCATTTAGACAATAGTCTGCCTTTTGATTCCTCTTACCAAAGTGCATGACCTCACATTTTCCCACATTAAACTCCATTTGCCAAGTTTTAGTCCATTCACTCAACCCAGAGTCCAAACATCCTCATTGCACTATGCTGTGGGATTATAGTCCAGATTGTTTTTCTTTTCGTATTATTTACACTTGCTTATATGTTTGTATGACCACCTGTTTGTCTGTAAACTTATAGTATTTTTGGCTCTGTATTTCTGTATTTTTCCTTGAAGTGTTATGGCAGTGTAACTCAGTACTTTCCCACTGTGCTCTCTTATCACGACTGGACTGAGTCTTCTTATCCCCAACCAACTGGTTCAGACAGGTTTTTTGTATAAAGGGGGAGCGTGAGAACAAGTCCTTTGTTACTTGCTGACACTGCCTGACCTGTATTCTGATGAACATCTAATAAACGTCTGTAACCATGACTGGTGCCTCATTCTTGACTTCTGAAGAATCTTCTGGATCAGAATCAGGTTTATTATCACCGACCTGTATGTCATGAAATGTGTTGTTTTGCGGCAGCAGTACAGTGCAAAGTTGTAAAATTACTATAAATTACAAAATAAGTAAATAGTGCAAATAAAAAGGAATAACGAGGTAGGGTTCATGGACCATTCAGAAATCTGATGGCGGAGGGGAAGAAGCTGTTCCTAAATCGTTGAGTGTGGGTCTTCAGGCTCCTGTACCTCCTCCCTGGCAGTAGTAATGAGAAGAAGGCATGTCCCGGATGGTGTGGGTCCTTAGTGATGGATGCTGCCTTCTTGACACACCGCCTCCTGAAGATGTCCTCAATGGTGGGGAGGGTTGTGCCGATGATGGGGCTGGCTGAGTCTACAACCGTCTGCAGCCTCTTGCGATCCTGCACATTGGAGCCTCCATACCAGACGGTGATGCAATCAGTCAGAATGCTCTCCACTGTACATCTGTAGAAATTTGCAAGAGTGTTTGGTGACATACCGAATCTCCTCAAACTCCTAATGAAGTAGAGCCACTGGCGTGCCTTCTACATGATTGCATCAATGCATTGGGCCCGGGATAGATCCTCCAAGATGTTGATGCCCAGGAACTTGAAACTGCTCACCCTTTCCACCGCTGACCCCTCAATGAGGACTGGTGTGTGTTCTCCCAACTTCCCCTTCCTGAAGTCCACAATCAGTTCCTTGGTCTTGCTGACGGTGAGTGTGAGGCTGATGTTGCGACACCACTTAACCAGGCGATCTATCTCACTCGTGTACGCCTCCTCATCGCCATCTGAGATTCTACCAACAACAATGGTGTCATCAGCAAATTTATAGATGGCATCCAAGCTGTGCTTAGCCACACAGTCATGAGTGTAGAGAGAGTAGAGCAGTGGGCTAAGCACACATCCTTGAGGTGCACCTGTGCTGATTGTCAGGGAGGAGGAGATGTTACCACCGATCCGCACTGACTGTTGTCTCCTGATAAGGAAGTTGAGGATCCAGTTGCATAGGGAGGTACAGAGGCCCAGGTTTTGAGGCTTGTTGATTAATACTGAGGGGATGATGGTGTTGAATGGCGAGCTGTAATCGATAAACAGCAGCCTGACGTATACTTTGCTGTTGTCTAGGTGCTCCAAAGCAGAGTGGAGAGCCAGTGATATTGCATCTGCTGTCGACCTGAATAACATCTCCAGATCCAACAACACCCTCCCACCTGTTTTCACGTCACCCCCTCTGATGTCGACTGTTCCACTGCTTGCCTGGCTAGCTTCTCATCCACTGTAAATTTCCAAGATCTCTGCATCTGGCTAATCACCCATGATAATAATTTTCATGAAAAGAAGAGAAACATTAAAACAAACAAGATCATGAGTCTCCTCACAGTATCCAACTGGTTTTCAAATTATTTCAGGACCTTAGGCTCCACTAGCTACTCGATTCCGTCCACAAGCTGACCAATGCATGGAAGAACTTCCTGCCATCGGTTTTATCTGTATTTTTTATTTAGTGCAACCTATGCCTCTTGTCACCGTTAAATTTGAGGGAGAATCCTGAACTTTACTCCAACCTTTATTATGTTCTATAATGTCACTTTCATTCACGAGTAGGGAGACCAAACATTGCAAACTTTTCCTCATAACTCACTGTCCTCACCCCAGCATTTATTCTTCCCTGAATGACTCCTGGGCTTAAATGATCTTGATGATACTCATGGTGTGATACAAACAGGACCATACAATTTGAACACAACTTTCTTTGGCTTGGATTGGACTGTTTGACTATACCTTCATTTACTGTGGCGAGACATGTTGTGCATTAAACCTTCAGCATCCACAAGTTATTTCAAACCATTCACAAAATAATTTTGAAAAATAAGAGTTCAGGACACATCAATGAGAAAGAAGGCATTAGGAACTCAAACCTAAACCAAACAATTTGCTGAGGTGCTGCAAGGATAGTATCAGGACAGGAGGTGCCCTTCCCAAAAGAATTAATGAATAAGCTGGGTTTTCAAAATGACAAATCAACAGTTTAATGATCAATCAGAATCAAAGATCATTGACAAGTAGTTCAACATGAATAAATGGACAGGACCCTGAAAACATAAAAAAATTAATTATCCAATCTAATAAAAAAAAGGTTGATTGTAAACAAGTAGATTTAGTTATAAATGGACAAAATTCTGGATGTGATAAAAATACCTGTAAAAATCAAGGGAATGTTTGGCTCAGACCTGTTTAACTGAAAGCAGTCACTTTGATCTGACAAAATCAATTCACAACTGAATAATATTCTCTATTACAGAGACCTTTTATGTTGGAAGATTTCTATTTCTCTCCTTGATAAATTTTGCATGGACTTATTTTCCTAAAACATGTTCTTGTGGTGTTATTTTAAAGAGTAAAAATTGTTTCAATTTCCAAAGCTGCAAAGATTAATATGTTTAATCAGAGTGCCTTGCCAAATTTGAAATTGCATATCGTTGCAAGGATTTTCAATATGATCTCTTTATGCCAAGTTTCATGAGATCCCCTAAACCACCTGTTGGGGTTTGTGTAGAGGTTGTATTAAACAATACATCCTTAGTAAGGTTTGTTATAGAATTTAGAACTTGGTTCCCTGGTGACTTGGCAAACAAACACAGAACTTCCCACATGCAATGGCCATGTTATCTGAGTTAAATAACCTGATCATAAAATGTTTTAAGATTGAAGAACAATTCATATCATTACATCAAGGGGGTATGATAATGCACTTGTAATTTAGAGGCTTGGATGCCTGCTCAAAAAATAGCAGTTTAAAAATTGGAATTCAAAGTGTCAGTATTCAAAAATCAATTCCGTGATTTTGATCATTCTTTACTGTGAAAATTGGTCATCACTGGTCCTTGATGTGAACTTAGTTATAAAGGCAATAAAAGAGATGTTAACACTGTAGTTTGGGTATTAATTTGTTAAGATTTTCCATGGACAATACAATACTGCAGAAAATTTTTCGAGTAATTTTCAAAGATTTACCCACTGTCTCTCGTTACAAAACCATAACTCTATGAACCAAACCGTTTGGAGTACGATTTGAAACGACAAGAGTCCCCACAAAAATAATTTTGCATTCTGAAGTCAGCTTGAAATAAAACGCTTTTGACCTTCACTGAATATATTTGATGAAGAATGATTCCTTTAAACCCAACAAGTTCGCTTAAACCCAATTGAGTCAAAACCGATCACACATTTAAGTAAGTGAAATGGTTTCTGGGGCATTGCTTCGTTCGGGGCTGAGCTGACAAGCATTTCGACAACCAGGGAAACAAAAATTTTTAAAATGTAATGTTCATTGTTTGTTAAAATTCAAGACTTGATATAACCAGGTATTTGTTATTCATGGAGATAGTTATACAGCAAGCAGCAGTCTCTGAACAAGGGGATATTCGGATAAATGCTTCCCCCTGGTTTCAGAACTCGGGGACAGGATAAAGTTAGTTGGCGGTACTGTGCAGCAGTCAGTCTGTGGGTGAGCACACGGTGCAGCTTCTCCCTCACATCCCCACTGCCCATCCAGCCGCAGTCCCGGGCCCGGGCCCGGGCCGGAGCCAGGCTGCCGGCTGCCGGCGCCCGGTGCCGCTGCGGCTCTGCGCGGCCGGCCGGGCGGTAACAAAGGCCGGAGCCGCACTCAGACATCTTGTTTTCCTGCCGCTGTCTGCAGGGCGGGCGGGCCCAGCCGCTGCCCCTCCTCCCTGCCTGCCCCCGCAACCAGGCCTCACTCCCCGCTTACCGGCTGCTCCGCACGATCACACCATTAAACCAACCATAGCAACGGCCGCACAGCCGCCACCGAGCGCCCACACACAGGTTGTTTAACAACCGGCCAGACAGCGGCGCCAGGAGCGGCTCCGGCTGCTGGGACACGGGGAGCGGTCCGCTGGTGCCGCCCTACCGGCCGGGAGGTCTCCCCACACTGTGTGTGTGTGTGTGTGTGTGTGTGTGTGTGTGTGTGTGTGTGTACTGCACCCCGGGGTACACGAGGAGCGGTCCGCTGGTGCCGCCCTACCGACCGGGAGGTCTCCCCACACTGTGTGTGTGTGTGTGTGTGTGTGCTACACCCCGGGGTACACGGGGATTCCAGGTTCTATATCATTGTAATAACATTATTGGTTGAGAAGATTCCTCACTGCTGCATTTACTCAAACTAAGTGTTTCCCTACTGTCTGCCAGCACTTCATATGAGGGGTGCTGGCATCATCCTTTTGGTCAGGAGAATCATTAACCTTCTGTATATTTTCAGCAGGTTGTTGTTGCCCTCCTGGTTGGGAGAGCTTATGACAACTCGTCACTCAAAAGCCATACCTCAGTTCAAAGCTCCTCCGATCTCCCCTCCCATCGGGCAGAAGATACAAAAGCCTGAAAGCACGTCCCACCAAGCTCAAGTACAGCTTCTACCCTGCTGTTATAAGACTATTGAACAGTCCCCTAGTACGATAAAATGGACTTTTGACCTCACAATCTACCTCGTTATGACCTTGCACCTTATTGTCTGCCTGCACTGCACTTTCTCTGTAGCTGTGACACTTTATTCTGCATTCTGTTATTGTTTTCCCTTGTACTACCTCAATGTACTGATGTGATGAAATGATCTGTATGGACAGTATCCAAGACAAAGTTTTTCACTGTACCTCGGTACACGTGACAATAATAAACCAATTTACTGTGAACTGTGGAAACTGATACATTACAATCAACCTGTATCCACTGATTATTCCCAACATGTTCTCCAGTTCACATCTTTTCCTTTTATTTCCTTCTTCCTCAGTTCTTTCATCACTCCTGTTTTTTATTCTATGCTTTGCTTCTTCCTCTTCCACTGATTTCTAATTCCTTTAAAAACTGAGCTGCTGGAGGAACTCAGTGCGTCAGGCAGGATCTGCAGAGGGAAATGGACAATTGACATTTTGGGTTGAGACCCTTGCTGCCTGACCCAATGAGTTCCTCCAGCAGCTCGTTTTTTGCTCCAGATTCCAGCATCTGCACTCTCTTCTGTCTCTAATTCCTTCAACTTTGTTCCTGAAGTTGTAAATGGGCTTTTACTTTTTTGACCAGCCTGTGAAATGTGAGCTGTCAAAGCCTTGCTAGGACTACATCAAACACACTGCCCTCATCAAACCTCCTTATTACCTCCTAAAAAAAATCAGTCAAGTTTCTCTGACACAACCTTCCCTAGATAACTCCACTGTCCCCCAATTAATCCATGCATTTCTAAATGAAGGTTTGTACTGTCCCTTAGAATGAATTCCAATAAATTGCCCACCATCAAAGTTAAACCAACTAGCCTGTAATTGCTTGGTTTATCCCTACCTTTTCAAATAACTGTCTAACATTAACAGTCCTCCAATCCTCTGGTAACCAGAGAGGATTGAAAACTTGAGTCAGATCGGCCTTGCTTTCTTTTAATAGCCTGGCATCTATTTCATCTGGGGCTGGTGATATATCCATTTTCAAACAATCATAAACCCCTTATTACCTCCTCTTTCACAGTGTTTATCCAATCTGATATTTCCCACTTGTTCGCCTTAGCTTAGCTTCAATTACAGCAAACTTTGAAGGCAATTGCAAAATATTAAGAATTTTACCCACCTCCTCTGCCTCTGCACATAGATAATCCTTTTGGATCCTAATGGGCCCAATCAGTGCTCATAAATCATTTTTGGATTTTCTTTGATGTCACTTGCCAAATCCAGAGCCTTCTGGATAACAAGGTGCATAATGGGTGGCACAGTGGTGTAATAGTAGGTGCTCCAGGGACCCATGTTTAATCCTGACCTGGGGCACTGCCTTTGCATTTTCTCTCTGTGGCTGTGTGAGTTTCCTCAGGGTACTCTGCTTTCCTGGTTTTTTCCCACATCCCAAAGGTAAGTTAATTGGCTGATGGAAAAGACTCTTTCGTGAGAGTAAGTGACAAAAGAATCAAAAGTGGAGTTGATGGGAATGTGGAAGAGAGAATAAACTGCAGGGCTATAGGTGGTGGTAGTGGGATTGTTTGTTGGGAGCTGAATGGGCCCCTTCTGTGTTGTAATCAGCAGTTATATATTAATTATTTCATGTCCTCACCTTGCTTTCCTAAATTTAATTTCACCCCTGCACATCATATCCTCTTCAGGGCTTTCTGCTGCCTTAAGCTCTCAGCATCTCACATAAACTTCTCTTTCTTGCCTTATGCCACCCTCTGTGCACTTTGTCATCCAGAGGGCTGTAGATCTGGCAGTCTCTTTCTTTATGGAAACCTGTTTACCTTGAACCTCCTCGATCTTCCATTGCTCTGACGCTGATGTATCTTCTGATATGATAATACTGGAGGAACTCAGCAGGTCAGCCAGCATCTATGGAGGGAAATGAACAGTTGATGTTTCAGGCCGAGATCCTTCATCAGGACCGGTATATCTTCTGCTAGCTGTTTCCAATCCACTTCTCAGTCCACAAAATTCACCTTCCCTCAATTTAGAAACTTTACTCTTGTCTTATCTTTGTCCTTTTCCATAACTATGTTAAATCTAACTGAATTATGATCACTATGTATCCAGTTCTGGTCACCTCATTATAGGAAGGATGTGGAAGCGTTGGAAAGGGTGCAGAGGAGATCTACCAGGATGCTGCCTGGTTTGGAGAGGATGCATTATGAGGAGAGACTAAGGGAGCTGGGGCTTTACTCATTGGAGAGAAGGAGGATGAGGGGAGACATGATAGAGGTATACAAGATATTAAGAGGAATAGATAGAGTAGACAGCCAGTGCCTCTTTCCCAGGGCACCAGTGCTCAATACAAGAGGGCATGGCTTTAAAGTAATGGATGGGAAGTTCAAGGGAGATATCAGAGGGAGGTTTTTCACCCAGAGAGTGGTGGGGGCATGGAATGCGCTGCCTGGGGCGGTGGTGGAGGCAGGTACATTGGTCAAATTCAAGAGATTGCTAGATAAGCATATGGAGGAATTTAAAATAGAGGGATATGTGGGAGGAAGGGGTTAGATAGTCTTAGGTGAGGTTTAAAGGTCGGCACAACATGGTGGGCCAAAGGGCCTGTATTGTGCTGTACTGTTCTATGTTCTATGTACTACTACAACATTGCTCTCTTACCTATACTCCTGCCCAGCTTTATTCCCCAAGAATTGCCCCCTCTCTTATTGAGTAGCTGCATTCTGGCTAAAAAAGATCTTCTATTGTTTTTGCACTTGTCAGAAATGTGCTTACAAATTTGTTCTTCTGTCTTCCCCAGATTGTTTGGAGGCCTACAGTAGACTCCCAGTAGTGTCATTGCTTCTTTTTTGGTTCTTTATTTCAACCCACATAACCTCATTTGATTATCTAAGGAGGTCAAAGAAATTAGCATCAGTAAAAAAGAAGTCTTAGGGAAGTTAACAGGACTGGAAGATGATAAATCCCCAGCACCTGTTAACCTGCACCCCAGGGATTTGAAGGAAATACAGGATGCATTGGTTCTCACCTTCCAAAATTCCATAGATTCTAGAACAGTTCCCACAGATTGGAAGGTAGCAAACATGACCCTATTGTTTAAGAAGAGATGGAGAGAGAAAATAGTTACACAGAGACACAAGAGATTCTGCAGATGCTGGAATCTGGAGCAACACACACACAAAATGCTGGAGGAACTCGGCAGGTCAGGCAGCATCTGGTTGAGACCCTTCATCAGGACAGTAGGGTTGGGAAAATATTGGAATCTATTTATATATGATAGTGGTAACGGGGCACTGTTATAATACTAATTAGACTGGGCAGAATCAACATGGATTTTTGAAATGGAGATCATGTTTGACAAACCTGTTAAAGAGTTTCTTGGGGTTATACCAAGCAGTATAGATAAGGGCAAACCTGTTTAGTCAGGTATTTTAACTTTTAGAACTACTTTGGTAAGGTGTCACACAAAAAACTATTAAACAAAATTAGAGTGCACAGTTCTGGGGGTGATATACTGGCACTGAGTGGTTAATGGCCAGAAAACAGAGAGGAGGAATAAATGGGTCATTTTCTGGGTTGAGAAGCTATGACCAATGGGGTGTTGTAGGGACTGGTGCCGGGGTCCCAACTGCTCACAATCTATATCAATGATTTGGATGGTCGGATCAAGCATATAATATCCAAGTTTATTGATATTACAAAGCTGGATGGCAGTGTGGGCTGTGAGAAGAATGCACAGAGGTTTCAGGGAGAAATGGACAGGCTAAGTGAATGGGCAAGAACATGGGGCAGATGAAACATATTGTGGAAAGTGTGACATCATTCACTTCAATAGAAAAAAATACAAAGGTGGAGTATTTTTTTAAATGATGAAGAATTAAAAGGTGTTGGTGTTTAGAGGGATGTCAGTGTCCTTGTACACAAATCACTGAAAGCTAATATGCAGGTTCAGCAAGCAAGTAGGAGGGCAAATGGTATGTTGGCCTTTATTACAGGAAGATTTGAGTATGAGTAGAGATGTCTTGCTCCAATTATACAGAGCTCTAGTGAGACGACATCTGAAATCTTGTGTGCGGGTCGGGTCTCCCTATCACACAAAGGACATGCTTGCAACAGAAAGAATGCAGTGGATTGATTCTGGGATGGCAGGTTTGTTGTATGAGGAGGCATTAAGCAGACTGTGCTGTACTCTCTGTAGTTCAGAAGAATTAGTGGTGATCTTATTGTAACTTACAAAATTGAACGATTAACAGAGTAGATGTTTTCCCCGGCTGTGCGTCTAGGTCTCGGAATAAGGACTGGCCATTCAATTGAGAAATTCCTTCACCCATAGGATTGTGAATCTTTGGAATTCTGTTCCGAAGAGGACTGTGGAATCTTAGTCACTGAGTAAGATCAATAGATTTTTAGACATTAAAGAAATCAAAAGTTGTAGGGTTAGTGCAGGAAAGTGGCGCTGAGGTAAAGAATGGTACAAGGGGCCAAATGGCCTTTTTTTCCTTGTGTTCCTATATCATTCCCTTTCACTGTTTCTTCAGTCAATCTTGCCACCTGCCCCTCTTTTTTTAATCTTCTTCTTTATCTCTTCTGAAAACCAGGCGCATTGAGCTTCCAAACTCAAATTCAAAAAATCTGCCAGAACAGGTCTTCAGGGGCAAAAGAGGTTCAAAACACAAAGCCAACTACTTGGATCAGTTTAAAAATTACATAAATCACAAGTAATGTATTAATGTGGTCAATAGTAATTAGAAACCTCAAATTTAGCAATATCTCCTCCAACAGAATACAGTTCATGCCACAGAAACATTTTCATTTTACCAAATCTATTAATACAACTGGCTAGTGGCCAAGTGTGCAGGTGTGATTAAAGTCTCAGCTAGCATTTTATAAGCAAAGACCTATGATTTCCAATGGGCTCAGACAGTTGCTGCCAGTCAGCGCTGGAGACCAGAGTGACGAAGGGGAGTCCAACAATGCAAAATGTTAATCCATAAATAGAAACCCATCTCTAATCACACATCAAATGTGAATTTTAGCCAGAAAGCTGATATGATACATTTTTAACTAAGAAACTAAACTCTGAAGTCTCAGTGTTCCATAATGTGCAACTTTTTTGGAACCGGGATTCTGATTTCATACAGTACTGATGTAACATGCCCAATTTTCCTGATGCCACATTTTGAGGGTAAAATGGGACTCTTCTAGTTGTAAAGACAGTGTGAATTTACATTTGTTGCTTTTTCAAATAAAGTGCCATGGAGATTCCAAGCATGTTGCCTACTCAAACAGGCTTTGTAAAGTTATCTACATATCCTGTTGGCTGTAAGAGTACTAGATTCCTGTTCACTTTGCTTTATTTGGCTTCATACATTAGTTGGGTGTATTGGAGGCTCTATCATTTTTTGCTTTTTTTTGCTGCCAGTGCTTCATCAGTTCTGGCTCCTGCGGACAGTTAGAATGGGAGGACGAGTATTCGATTCAGGCTTCGGAATATTATGAGTGTTTTAGTTAAGGGAGATGAGTTCTTTACGGACAACATGCAGGCTTGTTGAGAAGTTTTGATCACGACTATTGCTACTCTGGGATCCTTTCTTCACAAACCTGGAGATGTTCAGAGACCACCTATCTTAGCAAGGTAGGCTGAGTCAGAGTTCCACCATCTGCTACTGGGTTGACCTTCATGTGGAAACAGCTGTTCTTCAAGTGCTGGATATTGGAGCATTGTACTACCTAATCCTTCCTATGCAACCCAGGGCTATGTGCCACTTCTGACAGTCTGAAGAATATGCCTGTATTGCTATTGCACTTGAAATAGGTAACATTTTCATCATTTTCCCAGTTGAAAGAAGATTCAGGAGGACAGCTTCACGGCCAGCTTTATTCTAGTGCTAGTTGTCCAAGCAGCATCCATTTGGGAACAGCATTCCTCACATTAACAACAGGGTCCAAATACCTGGAAAGGATTTGCACACTGTTAGTAGTCACAGAATTATGATGTACATTCTTCAGGAAGTGAACCCAATGCCACCAACAAGTGACCGTTCAGAAAGGCCACACTTTTGGAAGACAAAACATGAGGGGATTGAGGGAATAACTGCTAAGATTCTCGGGGTCGTTTCATCCCTTTGTGGCCTGTTGACCTCAGAACAACAAAGGAAGACTGTGGCCTGGAAATCTGAGGGTCTACTTGCTGCTTGACACCAACAAGGAAACCACATGTCCAGCACTGACATAATCAAAGTGTGCTCACTATCAAAGTGCAGTAAAACTTTGATAATCCAGCACCTTTGGGACTTTGGTGCTACTGGACTGGCAGGTTTTCTGGACTATTGGATGTTACTCCCATTGATACCCAAACACACTTTCATTTAACTTTTTTTACACATTACACGGTGGTATAAACATTTTTCCAGTGAACATGGTGTGTTTAAAGGGAGCAGGGAACATGCAAGCACTCTGGATCCCGGCTCTCGCCACAAACCCACCCCAGTTCCTGACCCCTGGTGTTCTCGACCCCAGCCCTGGCTCTGGCCGCACACTGCACTTGTACTGTGGACCCCCCAGCTCACATTCCAGACTGTTGGGTAAGCCAAATGCTGGACTGTCAGGAGTTCTGAGCAATCAGAGACCAGATTATCAGAGTTTAATAGAGTCATAGAGCACTACAGCAGACAAACAGGCCCTTTGGCCTATCTAGTCCATGCTGACCTGATCTTCTGCCTAGTCCCGGACCATATCCCTCCAAACCTCTCCCATCCACGTACCTATCCAAACCTCTCTTAAATGTTACACTGAACCCAGATCTACCACTTCTGCTGGCAGCTCGTTCCACACTCACACCACCCTCTGTGAAGAAGTTCCCTCTCAGATTCCCCTTAAATATTTCACCTTTCACACTAAACCTATGTCCTCTAGTTCTAGTCTCACCCAACCTCAGGGGAAAAAGCCTGCATGCATTCACCCTATATTCATAATTTCGTATACCTCTTTAAGATCACCCCTCATTCTCCTGCATTCCAGGGAATAAAGTCCTAACCTATTCAACCTTTCCCGATAACTCAGGTCCTCAAGTCCTGGCAACATCCTTGTAAATTTTCTCTGCACTCTTTCAGGCTTATTGATATCTTTCCTGTAGGTAGGTGACCAGAACTACACACAATACTCCAAATTAGGCCTCACCAATGTCTTGTACAACTTCAACATATCATCCCAACTCCTGTACTCGAAGCCCTGATTTATGAAGGCCAAAGTGCCAAAAGCTCTCTTTACAACCCCATCTACCTGTGACACCACTTTCAAGGAACTACAGATCTGTATTCCCAGGTCCCTTTGTTCTACCGCACACCTCAGAGCCCGACCATTCACTGTGCAAGTCTTACCCTGGTTTGTCCCCCCAAAGTACAACACCTCGCACTTGTCTGCATTAAATTCCACCCGTGGTCAAGATCACGCTGAAAGCTTTGATAGCTTTCCTCGCTGTCCACCACACTCCCAATCTTGGTGTCATCCGCAAACTTGCTGATCCAGTTTACCACGTTATCAGCTAAATCATTAATATAGATGATAAACAACAACAGACCCAGCACCGATCCCTGCAGCACACCACTATCGCATGCTCTGCTCAAAATGATGCCCCATCCCCACCCCAAGAGTTCCCAGCTGGTGACATGCTTGAAGGATCCCAGGAGCAATGTAAGTGGAAGAGAGGAGAACACTTACGTTTGTCTTTAAAACAGAAAATGTTGTAAACACTTGGAAGTCAGGCAGCATCTGCGTGATCGGTTTACGTTAACTGTTACTCTCTCCACAGATGCTGCCTGACCTGCTGAGTGTTTCCAGCTTTTTCTGTTTTTATTTCTGATTTCCAGCAGTGTAGTTTTTGTTTGCTTTTCACGTATATTTGTCTCCCTCCTTACGCCGGCTTTTCTTTCCTCAATAGCACGCAGGTGCTAGTGACTCTGGTCTATGCAGCCAGCACTTGTACCTTCAATGAAGACAGCTCTTCAACCTTGATGCCCTTCTGCAGCAGAACCTCCAACTAGCCAATGAAAGGAAGAGTGTCCTGCACGTCTCTGCTGCATCAATGTGGAAACTCAGTCACTTTTCTGTCCCTGTCACGACATTCCCTCTATTGGCAAAGCTGCAGCCCTTTTAGAATTGTAGCTTAGCTGAATCTGCCAACTCCAGCTACAGTCCAAGTTCTCTGCTCCAAGTTTTACCCCTGCCTGAGGTAACTTGTTCAAATTAATTTGTAATATTTCACTGGACCTTCTCTCACGTACTTCAAGTGCTTTTGCAATTGGCACACTCAACCGTATTATTTCCATTAGTGGAAAATCAGGGCTTTATCTTTAACCACCTGTACATCCATAAACAAATATTGCTGGACTGTGTGAGTGTATGGGGTTACGTAAGCAGATGAGACACTTCATCTCATTTGCAGCCGGCGCATATACGTTAGCGCAAATTGAGCTGACATTTCAGTGCCTTCTTGCATGTTGGTTATTTATGCTCAAATGCAGTGAAAGGTATTTCAGGGTTCAGCTTTATGAAAGCCACTTGCAAGCATGGTTAGGAATTATTTTCATGGAAGTCAGACTGCATGTAGATATAAGGTAGAACTGGTGCTCCTTTTGCATGTATCCATCCAGAAAAATATTGCACATTTTCAGTATGTTTTTTGTGTATTGGGGGAGATGAAAGAGAAACACTCATTGTGCCCCAGTGAAAATAATTCTAAACTACAACTCAACGTACAAGAGCACCCATTCTTCAAGAGGGAGGGTGGAAAGAACCAGATGAGGGTCAAAGCAGTTGGTGTTGAGTTATGGGTATCTGGAAGGGTGATTGGAGGCAGATTCAAACATTACTTTAACAATCGATTGCATAAACCCCGGAAGGGAATAATGTTGTTGGGCTACAGGGAGAGAGCTGGGCAGTGGAGAGCTCTTCTAAATGGTATGAATGGTCTGCTTCTACTCTGTAGTATTCTGTGGAAAAGACAGCTACCATTTAATTATTGTCTGGAGAGGCTGCTGACTGGATGGAACAAATTGTTGAACGAGGCAGTGGGAATGGATTGAAGTGGACAATTTAAGAGAGCACAGAGGGAAATCTTGTGTGTGAAAGGCTGTGTCAAACTCACACCAAGCACAGGACATGGGGAGCCCAAGTCTGTGAAGCCAGGGAATGGAATTGTAAACTGGTGCCAACTCAGGAATAAGGATGGCGCAGTGGCGCAGCGGGTAGTGCTGCTACCTCACAGCTCCAGTGACCCGGCTTCAATCATGATCTCTGTGCAGAATTTGCACGTTCTCCCTGTGACCATATGGGTTTCCCCCAGGTGCTCCGGTTTCCTCCCACATCCCAAAGGTGTGCAGGGTTGGTGGGTTAATTGGCCGCTGTAAATTGTCCCAAGTATGCAGATGAGTTGTAGAATCGTGTGGGAGTTGAGGAGAATAAAATGCGTGAGGGTAGGATTAGTGTAACTGGGGGTTTGATGGTCGGCACAGATTTCGGGGGCCAAAGGACCTATTAAGGTGCTGTATGGCTCTAAGAATGATTGAAAAGGAGGATAATGTTATGCCACTGACTACAAATGATGAAAATTACAGCATGACTTTGCATTAAAGTCCACTTGGGAAGTGGGAGACAGAAACACTTGTATTTTAATTGCGCCTTGGCATTTGAACAGCACCTCACTACATTGTCCATAGTATTTCTGCAAAGCAGAGATTGTAACAAAGGCAAAAACAGCTGTAATTCTGCGCCATCCCATAAACAGCGACCAATTTCTGTTAGCAAGGACACCGTGGAAAAGGTGATGATCATCTTCAGAAAATGCCACAGCATTTTTAAGGTCCACCTAGCTAAGATACACAAGATTGGATTTTAATACTTCATTTAATAAATGAACAACCTAAAGTGTGATGCAAGACACAAATCCAAATGTCTGAGCCAACTGATTGAGGCACATTGAAAAATGAACAGAGAGAATGCACAGAAAGAACACAAGTGAATAACCTTGAAGGAGACTATCACTTAATGTCCTTCAGAACTTGATAGTTTTGAACTGAAATAAAACCAGAAAATGGTGGAAACGCTCAACAGATCAGGCAGTATCTGTGTAAAGAGAAACAAAGTTAATGTTTCAGGTCAAAGACCCTTTGTCAGAACTGGGAAAGAGAGAAAACAAGTTAGTTTTAAGTTGCAGAGAGGGTGGAGGGATGGCTAGGACAATGGAAATATCTCTGATAGGGTGAGATGTTGTGAGGATAAACAGAAAACTCCCATTTATGGGTCAATGGGGACAAGTAGAGAGAGAGAAAACCTGAACAAAGGAAGGTAAAAAGCTATGAAATAAAGGCAGTTAAAGGGTAAGAATTCAACTTTCCAGCATTTGTAGTTTTTTTAAGAAAATTGTCTAGTATTTGACCAGCCTTATATAATAGTGGAATCAAATCAAAGCATCACACTACCCATCGACCACCCACTACACCGGAATAAACAAGGATTGAAATGCATCGAGTAAAGTTTTAATTTGGATATGCAATTGATTTCTTAAGCCAAAGAGAGAACTCTGGCTTAAGAATTCAATTAGCAAAGCACATTGGTGTACGAGTTTGATGGTACGTATTTCATGGCAATGGAGGTCAAGTCACCTCATTTCACTTTTATGTTCTGCCCAGCTCAATGGATTGAATTGGGAAGTGCCTAATGGTTGAACCCTGGCAGTGAGTTGCACTTAACTAAAGGGGTTGATGGTGACAACATTGTGGGAGCTCATGCCCACAAAATCTCCTCATATAGGAAGCCAGTAAACAATTACTTAAATCAATTCTAGTCAATTTTAAAGGAAATCTGAGATTTCAAGGATAAAACCATTCCATGAACTATACACATTCTATACTTTTAGAGCTCACCCTTCAACACAGATATCAGATGGGGGCCATTTCCCATTGGAATGTATCTAAAGACTGGGCAGAATAACAGAGTAAACATAAAGCCAGTGACTCTCTGCCAGGGTCTCCTATAGCTTTGCAGTGAGCAGCAGCAAGAGAGATGTGCTGGGAGCGTGTGCCATACGTATGATCTGCCAGAATAAAACTGTGAGCCAAATGGCTTGATGCTCTTTGAATGCAATGCAACAGCGCAGGCTGAAATTTAATGCGGCCCTGTTTGCAAGTGATCCGGAAAAGGTTTAGCTGAGGAAATGACAGGCTTGGGTTTCCAGTTAAGCACTGAACCAGGCTGACTGCAGTTCAACAGATTTTGACATGACCCCATAACCAACCAGCCCTGAACAAAAAAAAGAATGAGAGACACTCCCCTCCCCCTATTGAACAATTTTATACAAATACAGAAATACAACTTAAACTTTTGAAGTTAAATTCACTTCAATGGAATTGTATCACAATTCACAAGGGAAATCACAATTTAAGAAACAGTTTACAGACTCTGTATACAATCATTTTAAGTAAAAACAAGTAAAATGGAAACTAGCTATAAGCGTTATATATCCAGTAACGAAGTCAAATGGATATAAAAGTGGCCAATACACAGAGAAAATGTTCACAAGAAGCATTTACATTCTAAGCGTTGAAATTATTGAAACATCTTGCAAAGTTTTTTTGTAAAAGTTCCAGAAATAGAAGCTCTTAATGAAATGTTTACTTCAATGTTGCAAAGCCTGCTTGTGCCTACAACTGGAGACAGAAATATTCAAAGATGCAAACTTCCTAAATGCTGAAAAAGGTGACAATTTGACCTTCTAACAAAACATGTGGTGAACTCCCTTGAAGACTGAGGAGCAATCTGATCCAGGGTTTTTAAATGATAAAAGGACAATTACAAAGGAAGCTATCTTCTGTTAATGTAGAAATCCAGAACAAGGGACATAATCTTACAATTAGAAATCACCCATTTGGGAATGAAACCAGAAAACTTTTTTTCTCACACAAAGGGTAGCAAAAATTGGACCTCTCTCCTGCAAAATGTTTTGGTTGCTGGGGTTAACTGAACTTCTCAAATCTGAGATCTCAAAAGATGTCTGTGAAGGAAGGATATTAGGCATGTCCTTGACTGAGCACAGTCAAGTCAATGGAATTGAAGTACAGATCGGCTGTGTTCTGACTGAACAGAGGAACAAGCTTGAAGGGCTGAACGGCCTCCCGTTCTGAGCTTTCCCTGTTCCAGTGGGAGAGTGAGCCATAAACATTTTAACATTTTTGAGGACAGTGGAGAACCTGTCAACTCTTTGTTACCAGTCGTTAGAAGCAGGAGAGCACAGTTTTCGATGATCATATACTGCTGTAGAGCCAGCAGTATAACTTGGCTTTAATGGCTCCATGTCTCAAACAGATTGTATATTAGAATTACATTCTTAGACTATGTTACTTGAGGCAAATCTTGTATTATGTGGACATACAGGGTGCATTCATCAACCTAACTCTGGCAGACCAAATGCACAAAATCATTTTGCCTCTTATTGAGATCTAAATTTGAAATACCAGATCACTTTGTACTGAGTGTCACTGTTTTTGTATGTGTTAAATTGTCGAGCACTTAGAGCTGAAAATGCATTTAACATATGTGGCTGCACAGTTTTATTTTAAACCAATGATTATTTTCAAGCAGCGATATGAAAAACAAAATGCTGTTTGTTCTGAAAGCCAAATCAAAAGTGTATGTTGCCTGCCAGAGCCAGACAGTTCTAATGGAACGAGAATTAATGGTTTGGGGGGAGCAAGGACAAATTTTAAATTGAAGCTCTAAATTAGCTTGCAAAACAATAAACTTAAGGTGGGAGTAATTTTTCAAACACAAAGCTGCAACTGAAATGGTTGAGTATTTATTTGCTCCTGGAACTCTTGGTCTATGCAGAGTGAGTTCTCTTAGGTAAGACAGGGACAAGACCAGCTGCAGGTGGACTCAGTGCTCTTGGGCAAGGAAGGGGGAAGAGGGAAACTGAGTGAGGACTTCTGTTCCTGCACACTGGCAGTGACTTTAGGTGGGAGATGTGTGAGCACTGGGGCAAGGCTAGGAACAGGCTCCACTCTGAAGCCCTCATATCTGCTGCTGGGGTGCAGGGTTTAATTCGGCTGGCCAGTGCCTTTGGAGAAAAGGAAGGAAGTGGAAAATAGAGCGTTCTGTTTGCTAACGTTGCGATGAGTTTTATTAGGCAGTAAATAGTCACGGATATAGATGGCACAGAAGGTTAAAAAGCTGAACATCTGAATGACTGAAACTGGTCAAAACAGTCTCCATCGAAAGGTAGTTGACTTCTAAACAACCTTCACGCATATTGACAACTTGCACCATCAAGCTAGGTGGAAGCAGAACTTCTGTTTGGATTTCTTTTTCACTGTACTGTGAAAAGCATATGGTCTATTTATAGTGAACACTACAAGAAGTACTACAAGCCTACAAAGGGGGTGAAGTCTGGTTGAGGGGGGAGGAATGGAGCAATGTCTGTGTGCATCATTGTACATGTGCTGTGTTAATGATTTTGCTAGGTGTAGCACCTGGAGAAAATTGCTCCCCAGAAAGTTTAACAGTTTCAGCATAGTTTGCAGAGCTCGATATTCTGGTCGAAAGCTTACTACCAAAAAAAATTGAAGTTATTGATGTTAGCCCACTCCTTGCTCCGTCCCCAAGCGTGCTGCAAAATTTGCTTTGAAAAGGCTTGCATTTTATATTGCACCTTATTGCGTCTCTCTGAAACGTCCCAAAGCACTTCATGTACGTGGGATTACTTTTGAGTACAGCACCTGTTGCTTTATAGGCAAATGCAGCGGCCATTTTGCGTACAGCAAGATTGCAGAAGCAGCATTGAATCAAAGGCCAGTTAATCCATTCTTGGTGGCTTTGGTTAAGGACACCAAGAAGACTCCCTGCTGTGCCATGGGATCTTATATATCCATCTGGACCACCAGAACGGGCAGGCTGGACCTCATTTTAAAGTACTATCTGAAGGACAATACCTCTGATATTCAGCATTCCCTCAATACCGCATGGGGATATAAGTCAGGAGGGTGGGTGGGGTGGGGTGTCTGTGTCACAGCCCTCCTGCTCAGAGGCAAGCACTGCATGAGCTGAGGGAGAACACAGCCTGCTTTTTATGCGCATTTATTTTTTACCTGGGTCCCCCAAATATACTCAGGACTCTGGTTTTACTGATGGGAACAAAGAATGGAAGTTGTGCGTTAATGCAAAAGCTACAATAGTCCAGCCATTGGGTTGAGGTATGAAAAGTACGGTGAATGCCATGAGACCTTAAACAGCGGTGCTTGTAGTTGCCATTGTAAACTGGGCAAGCAGCAGTATTTGTACTTCCTCCGACAATCTATAATTTGACTGTCCAAGTCTGGTCTCACCTAAACCTTCTTCCTTGTTGTAACTGCCTCCCATCCCACGTTGTTCCAGTCCTAGTTCTTCAATCAGGTTTCCGAATGAATAATAAAACCTTGAGAAGAAACATTAGACTTGTGCTCACATTAGAGCATCTCCTGTCACTCTACCAGAGGATTAGTCACCACATCCTAGTCATACCTAGCCTGTTAGGACTGAAGGGGGAATTTCAGGATAACCAAGCACAGCACATTCAGCTCAATTTGCAGTACACCATACAATATATTTTAACATTTAAACCCTTCATTTTCTCTCCCCAATTCTACTCTCATTAGACTAGCTAAACCATGTTATATGCTCGAAGCTACCTCCCAATGTCACTCTGTCATCACACGACAGCCTGGTAACAAATCCTGCTTTTTATTTTCCCTGTGGTTGCTAACTGGTATCCGAGCAGAGCAAAGTATCTCAAAAGGTATATCATGACAGTATGCACTGATGCTCTCCGAGGTGCCAGCAAGGAGAGAGCATTGCATTTCTTACAGTGCCCCTTACAACCTCAGGATGTCCCAAAGTGCTTTACAGCCAATGAAATACTTTTCAATTGCAGACATTTGCAACATAGGAAACAAGGCAGCCAAGTTGTGCGTAGCAAGCTCCCAAAAGCAGTAATGTGATTAAAAACCAGATACGCTGTTTTTGTGATGTTGTTTGAGGGATGGATATTGGGTAGGACACTGTGTGTGGACGGGGAGGGGTGGGGAATCTCCTTGGCTCTTCAAAAGATTACTGTGGGATTGCTTACATCCACACAAGACCTCAGTTTAATGTTGCATCCAGAACTCGGTATCTCCGACTGTCCAGCACAGCCTCAGTACTGCGCCATCTGACAGTGCAGCACTGGGAATGCCAGCCGAGATTTTTGTGCTCAGGGATCTGGAGTTTGGGACTTGAACTTCTGACTCGGAGGTCTAATATAAAAGAAAATGCTTATTGATTTGCTCCTCTCTTTGCTTTAGCCTTTGACTGCCTTCGTGTCAGATGGTGCCCCTTCTGTTGGGATCACAAGGTTGGTTTGAGCTGCAGACATTTCTTTGTTGCCGCTCTGTGTTGGTGCAAGCCTTCATTTCTTTTTGTTTGGCCAGCAACAGATTGTACTGAAACAAAACGCCCAGCTTCAAATACTCTCTCGAATTGTTGGTTCTACACTGCTAGGCACGACACAGTGTGCTTATGCAAGGTTACAGGGCACTGTTTACAATGCTGCATTAACGGTACCTCAAAGGCCAAAACCTGTTCTTGGAACCTTTCAGATGGCCAAGGTCGACACTGCTTTTCCTATCCCCCAGTAGACTGATATACAACTCTCCTTTGTACTTCAGAGGAGAGTACGAAATAAGGTTCTGTACTTTTCACATTTCACTAAATACTGTAATATCCAATATTACACACAAATTTCCTTTACAAATTTAAATACAATTGCACATCTGAAAAATAAAAAAAACTGCAAGGGAACATTTGGTACTTGTAGGACCACCATTTAAACAGTTAGAAAATAAAACCGACAACATTATGTCAAATATAAAACATTAGTAGCTGAAAACTGGCCTCTGTAACTTACTGCCGCTGCAGGGCTCCAGCACGTCACGGCTTTTGATTTGTGTAAACAACTTCCAATTTTTTAAAGGAATTATCAAATCTTTGCTCCCAAAGCTGCTCTACAAATTGGGACACTCATGTTACCTTTAGATATGACCTGGTAAGGAGAGTTCAGGAAATAAGCCTTAAAACATCGAACAGTTCTTGCATTGAAGAACAGCAGTTTCAATCACTCAGTCAGAAGACTTTGGGTCAACTGGTATTGTCGCTTGTTGTAAGATTAGCATCGGGCTTCCATGAAGTGCGCCTCCTGATCACCAAATCCTGCAATAAAATGGGAAAGGGTGGGGAGTGGGGGGGGTGTGGGGTTTGGGAAAAGTCTGGAGGCTGCCCTTATAAAACCAATACCAAAAGGAGTGCTTCAAGGCTTCTCTTTAATGTGGAAACCTGGAGTCAGTTCTTCCGAAACTGGCGCCGAGACCTTTCCTGCTGACGCTGGGCGTTGTGCTACAGCCGTCACTGGGGCAGCCATGTTGTAACAGGACATCCATGCACTCTTGGCTACCTGCCCGCCGAGCGTGGTACAGAGCTGTGTTTCCATTCACGTCTCTGGCCTTCACGTCAACACCATACTGCGGAGCAGACAAAACCAAGACAAGTGTGTTACTTTGGGGCTTTCTTTAGAAAGAAAGAAATCATAGGTGATGCACGTGCTCCTCTTTACATCAATGGTGCTGAGGTCGAGAGGGTTGAGAGCTTTAAGTTCCTTGGAGTGAACATCACCAATTGCCTGTCCTGGTCCAACCACGTAGATACCACGGCCAAGAAAGCTCACCAGTGCCTCTGCTTCCTCAGGAGGCTAAAGAAATTCGGCATGTCCCCTCACCAATTTTTATCAATGCACCATAAAAAGCATCCTATCTGGATGCATCACGGCTTGGTACGGCAACTGCTCTGCCCGTGACCACTAGAAACTGCAGAGAGTTGTGGACACAGCTCAGCACATCACAGAAACCAGCCTCCCCTCCACGGACTCTGTCTACACTTCCCACTGCCTCAGTAAAGCAGCCAACATAATCAAAGACCTCACCCACCCCGGACATTCTCTCTTCTCCCCCCTCCTATCGGGCAGAAGATGCAAAGGTCTGAAAGTATGTACCACCAGGCTCAAGGACAGCTTCTATCCCACTGTTATAAGACTACTGAATGGTCCCATAGTACGATGAGATGGACTCTTGACCTCACAATCTACCTCGTTATGACCTTGCACCTTATTGTCTGCCTGCACCGCACTTTCTCTGTAACTGTAACACTCAATTCTGCATTCTGTTATTGTTTTCCCTTGTACCACCTCACTGCACTATTGTAATGAATTGATCTGTATGGACAACATGCAAAACAAGTTTTTCACTGTACCTCAGTACATGTGACAATAATAAACTAATAATAATAATAAAAGATTCCCCTTTTTCCTCAAATGAACCTTTTCTTGAGGTGTCATTACCCAGGATCTAAGCTGCTGCAACAATCCCCCACTCCCCTTCCCCAGGAAGGCAAATCCCTGCCGAGAGGCATGGTGCAGCCAACCACATGATGCACTCTCATACTGTATTTGTACTATCCTCTAACCGTTTCTGGGGGACGTGGATGAGGATCAAGGCAGTCAATGTGTTGGACACAGCCTCACAGACAGCACACAGGTCCCTGGCGTTTTCAGTTCTGAAGCCGGCTGCTGATTACTGGCAGCAGAAGCAGAGAGCCCACAGCTTCCTGCACCTTGCTGGGATAAGAGAGGAGCTTGGCTCTGAATGCTATGGCTGATGGAGGTAGATAGTAAAGAATCTTTGCCCCTTGTTGGGGGTGTCTAAAACAAGAGGGCACAGGTATAAGTTAAAGGGCAGGAGGTTTAGAGGGGATCTGAGGGGTTTTTTTCCCCCACACTGAGGATGGTTAGAGTCTGGGATGTGTTGCCTGAAGAGGTGGTGGAGGCAGAGACTCTCACAACATTTAAGTAGACAAGCACTTGGATCGCCAAGGTACAGAAAGCTACGGACCAAGTGTGGCTAGGTAAGTATGATGGTCAGCATGGACATGGTGGGCTGAAGGGCCTGTTTCTGTGCCGTATGACTCTGTGACCAGGAGCTTTTGGAAGGGGGAATCAGGGGAAGAACAACAGGGGCAAGGCACGGGTGTGATGTGCTGCAAGGAGTGTGACTTATTGAAAAGCCTGGTCAAAGAGCTAGTACAGGCACAATGGGCCAAATGGTCTCCTTCTTTGCTGTGAGATTCCACATGGGGGCTTTTACTCAACAGTGGGAGAGGGAGTGGAATTGTCTCAGTGGAGGCAGGGGCTTTAAAAAATTGCAGCAAGTTTAAATAAAGATAATAGAACACTACCTTCTCTGAGGAGCCCCACACACTTGAATCACGAGGGAAATTGATTCCAGAATGTTAGTGTGGCTGGAGGATCAGAGTTCCAGTTCCAGTGTCGCTCACAGAAAACGTCTCACTGAGCCCCGCGGACGTTTGAAGTTCCAGTTCAACCAGAAGTAATTTGAGGTTTGTGCAATTCATTCCAGCAAAGGACACTGAGCAACTCTCTCTGCAGTTCACGGAACGGGAGAGATTGACAATGATAACCTCGCAGCAGCTCATCCCAGCGGCAATGGAGGAGTGGGCAAGAATATTAAAATATGAAGGAGACTCATAAAACTAGAATTCTACCATCCACTGTCAGGTTAACCCAGTCCAAAGCGGACGGTGCAGGCTGCTGCAGAGAGCATGTGCCAAATCTCATCTAACTTTACTCCTTATCACCTCCTCACATCATGGCTAATTCCCCACTGTGACGTGGAAGGACTGCTGTTGTCAGGGGAGGGGGACCTTAAACCAAGGCGCTGCCAGCTAGTTCGAGAGGACAAGAGATGAATGTTATAGATCCCATAAATAAGCAAGGAGCTCTCTTTCATCCTGAACATGCCTCCCTCCATCACAAGCACCAATCACAGATTGGATGGCTGTCAGTCTCTTTACAGTTTGCTTGCATTACATGCAAATAGATGCTACATTTGGTTGCATGGCAACAACTGTGTGAAGGAAGGGCTTTGTCTCTTTCTGTGATGTGCAGCTAGCCAAAGAAATATAAAAAATAATTTGTTCATAAATGATTAATCAAAGTTATTACTTTCCCTTGACTGAGATCCAAGTGCACTATTTTATATGTTCTTTTATTCCCTCTGCAAGGAAGTCAAATTAAGAGTCACAGACGGACAGCACAGAAACAGGCCCTTCAGCCCAACAAGTCCGTGCTGACAATCAAACACCCATTTACACTAACCATACACAAATCCATCTTATTCTCCCCACATTCCCATCAAATCAGCTACACACTAGTGGTGATTTACAGTGGTGATTAACCTACCAACCCGCAATCCTTTGGGATCTGGGAGGAAACAGGAGCGTCCAGAGGAAACCCACACACTCACACAAAGAACTTGGACTCCACACAGAAAGCATCCAAGGGCAGGATTGAACCTGGGTCTTTGGAGTTGCAAGGCAGCGGCTCTACTAGCTGCGCCACTGTGCCGACCCTAGAATGACTAGAAATCTGATGGGGGTACAAAGTCGGGGTGTGCATCGGAAACAGTGTAACTTTGCCGGGTACCAACCATCCCCCTCACAGTGTGCCATCATCCAGCCACTGCTCTGCCAGTTTAGAGCACTGTGTAAATCCAGAGGATGATTCAGTAACTGAGCAGAGAATAGAACTGTGAAGGTGTGGTGGTTAGACAGTGCTGCAGAAGGGCCTGCAGACAGGAGTTCAAATCCTATCACAGCAGCTGGGGAATTTAAATTTGATTTCAGTAAATACATTTTAAATATAAAAAAAATGATAGTATCAGTAATGGTGACCACGAAGCTACCAGGCTGTCATTAAAACCCAGTTGCTTCAACAATATCTCACAGGGAAGGAAATCCAGTCCAGATGAAGGGTCTTGACCCGAAACATCGACTCTCCACTTCCCTCCATAGATGCTGCCTGACCCGCTGATTTCCGACAGTGTTTTGTGTGTTGCTCCAGATTTCCAGCATCTGCCGTCTCTTGTGTCTCCAGGAAATTCTACCTGATCCTATGATGGATATTCACTGTGCAGGGCCAACATCTTTATGACTACGCTCAATACTTTCAAGCACAGCAGAAAGACTGCTTTAACTTCTAACGAGTAACCTTTGCCCATCCACTTGACATGATTAAGGGAAACAATGTTGGCCTGATTAGCACTAACAATACCATGAAAACATGCCAGTAGTTGCAAAACATCACATCCAGATGATGTCGTTACAGGATGACTGGTAAAGACAAATATTATAAAAGTACAAAAATCAGAAGACAGTTGGAGTTGGTAAGAGTTACAGAGGTGAAGACACAGAAACTACTCAGTCCAAGAAGGATCTCTTCCCACAGCCTTCTTTCTGTGATGGATAACTTGTTACTTAGTGGTATGTTTTGTTTTAATATGTAAGAGTTGTACTTATCTTTTGGAAATCATTTGTAAAATTATAATCTCTGTTAGAGTTTAATCCTCAAAATTGGTGGGCCGAAGGGCCTGTTTTGTGCTGTATGGTGCTTTTGTGCTGTATAAAATGTGTTTCATTTAAAATAAAATAACTGTGGTCAATCTGTTTCATTAGCAGGAAGTACCTCCTCCTTGGTCAGGAGGGGGGACCCAGCATTCGAAGTAGTGATTATTGACAGCTAAACCCCTTTGGAAAAGAGACTAAAGTAGTTAAGTAAATTAGTCTTTGAAGTATAGGTTGAGACAGTAACGTGTTCCTTAGAGTGAGGGTACTAGTAGACACTTATAAGACTTAAGGTCTTGCCTTAAGTTTAGGAGTCTGGGATGGATACACTCAATATCATCACAATCCACATGTGACTCCTGATCCACAGCACAGTGGTTGACTAGGAAAAGAAACTCAGCCAGGGTGAAACCTACCCAGACCAGGAGCTGTGTTATCACCACATCCTTCAGCTCACAGGCGAGGTGCAGGGCCGTCCGCTTGTCCTTGTCATCGGTACATTCATTGATGTGCTCTTTCTTGGCATGAGCAAGTAGCAGTAGGATGTTGTGAAGATCCTTCTCCGTGACAGCTCGGAACAGCTGCTTTCCAATGGGAATGTCGCGGTATTTCAAGGGTGCGACAAAGAGCTTCTGCTCATACTTTGCTCTGATCCAATTCTCCCTTTCTTCCCTGTAATAGAAAAGTGGGCGAGGTGGGATGGATAGCAGAGAGAAAAAGAAGGGCGGGTCACAGTGAGATCTGGATATTTATGACTAAACGGCAGCTAAAAGATTGACAATTCAACAATGCTTTGTTCACACTGGAAGAGCCTACTCTGAATGGGACGAAGGTGGTGACTGGCTACAACTGGGTTACCACACTCACATACATGGAACTCTGTTGGACGAACGGGAGGGCTGGGGGAGTTTTAGCTATGGCTTAGTGGGCAGCTCTCTCTTGCCTCTGAGTCAGTGTACCCTTTCTTAGGTAGGGGGGTCTACATTCTTGGCATCAAGAAGTGCGTCTCTATGCATATGCATGCACGCACACAAGTGTGTGCACTCACATATGCGTAGACACACATGCACGGATGCACACACTCACACACACGCACCCACACACACATACAAACACACACACTCATGCACACACGCACCCATACACACGCACACTCGCACACACACACTCACACAGTCATACACACGCACCCATATACACACACACTCACACACACCCACACTCATACACACATGTAAACACATACACCTATGCACACATGCACCCACACACATGCACACACTCACACACATGCACACACTCACACACACGCACGCACTCACACATGCCTTCACACACACTCATAAACACACACACTCACATGCATGCACATGTACTCACACACAGACTCACACACACACACGCACTCACACACATAACCTCGTGTGCACACACACAGACAAGCATGTGTATACACACACATGTACACATGCATGCACTCACACACACACAAAGTTCCCGCTGAAAGCAGCAGCATTTTTCTAAAGTATAATCCCTCTCTCTGGTGCCCACAGCAAAGATCAGTGCCACGCGGTCACTTGCCGTGTAGATTCGGGGGTGGGCTTGTTACGCCCCCGAGTATTCCTCTCCCACACACTGTTTGCCATCTCATTCCCAATGGACGTCAGCACAAGAGTTAGCTCCAAAGGCCAGTCATCAAGGTCCAGGGACCGGACTCGTGAAAGGTGGGTCCCAAGGTTGCGGTGAATTCCAGAGCACTCGATACAGATGAGTGCCCCTAAGTTTAAACTTGCCCAGGTGGGATCTAGAAAGGTGGAAAGGAAATGTCACAGCTCAACTTATTATTTAAGCAAACACAAACGAAACATAAAAAAATAGTGGAAATCCCCAAATGCCTGGGCGGCAGGAAAGAGGCAGGGCAATGTGTGACATCAGACTGGTGGTCCGTCCATTAAGCCTGCATCCCTCCCCTATCAAGTGGCTCAGATCACAGGCTGGTGCAGAGAGCCGTGGGTTGGAGGTTTCGGGTGGATGAGGACAGGGATGGGCTGATGGTGGCCATTATTTGGCCTGTCACCAGAGCCTGTGGAGGGTCACAGCACGGAGATATAGAAGTAACCTTTGTTTCCGCTGGTTTCTAGCCCTGCGCATTTTCCAGTCTGTGTTCTATCTAAAATGGTGAAAAGCCTCCTGATCGATTGTCCAGGAATGTAAAAGAAAATGTTGAAATAACCACACTGTTTCACGTAACTGCCATTGGCATAAACTGGGTCGTTTGACGAGCCAGCAAGAAAACCACAGCAGATTTAACTGGAGACACAAGAGACGGCAGATGCTGGAAGCTGGAGCAACAAATAAACTGCTGGAGGAACTCAGCGAGTCAAGCAGCGTCTGTGGGGAGGGGAAGGGATGGTTGACGTTTCAGGTCGAGATGCTACATGACCCACTGAGTTCTTCCAGGAGTTTACTTTTTGCAGCAGATTTAACCGAATGTGTCGGATGTAAAACAGGGCAAAGGGCCTTGACTCCATTCTGAGCCTACTGAGGATCTTACAGTTAACTAGCGGAGTCTTTCTTTGGGCTGAATGTTTGAGGTATTTTGGGACAGAAATAGATATGGGGTGCACCCAGTTTCAGGAGCAAATGGGATGCAAAACGGACTAATTTAACAGTGGGATGGCCTTTGGCCAATCAGTGCAGGCACTGGGTCCACTGGGCAACTTATTGGCCCATTTGTTTTAGGCTCCCTGAGGCTGAAACAGGCGTGAGGCCCCCTGAGCGTGCAAATTATGGGCCAATCAGAAGGGAGTATGACGGCAAAACCAGTTCACAATGGACATCATGACCTTGAAGGAAACAACACACTTAACTGGATGACCCCGTGATCTTTGCTTTAAGGTTTTGAAAAACTTATAGATTCTTACTTGCAGCAGTGCAGTCAACACAGAACGAGTTGCCTTTCGCATTCCTTATCGCCTGAAGGGCGACAGCTTCACTCCGGCTGTCCATCCGAGCCTAAAGTATAAAGATATTGCATTTAGTGAGCTCAGTGGACACACAAAGATAGTGTGAAAAGCACTGCTCTCTCACAGTACACAGTGCTCCCGGCCAAACTCCCAGAATTCAGACCAGCTTGTACCAGGAATTTTCCATTGCTTATTCCCGCAATGTGGATGCTGCTGGCAAGGTCGGCATTTATTGTCCGTCCCTAATTCCCATTTGAAATCAGTGGCTTGTTAGCACATTTCAGAGGCTGGGAGTCTGGAGTCACATATAGGCCAGACTGGGCAAGGATGGCAGATTTCCTCCCCTGAATACATTCGTGAACCCGATGGTAGTTTTGTGCTTTTTTATATATAAATTCCAAATTTATTTAATCACTTAAATTTGAATTCCCTGACTGCTGTGGTGGGATTTGAACTCTTGTCATTGGATCAATAGTCCAGGCTCTGGGTTATGAGTTCAGGAACTTTTCTCCTATGTTTCCATTCTTCATCAGGCAACTCACTTGAAGGAGCTCGGTCTTTCCTGGACTATAGGTGGAGTTTGTCACCCAGTTGAACCATTGGGCAGAGTCAAACCTGAATGAATTGATTTTTCTTTCATTCAGCCTTGGATTACACTGAACTGCAAAACAAGTTTCAAGACCATTACCAGGAAAAGCATAAATTCCTGAAAATACTCTGCAGTAAGAGTGGAGAGAGAAGCGGATCAAACGTTTCAGGTTGATGACTTTACATCAGAATCAGCTCGCCACAGATGTTGCCTGATCTGCTGTGTATTTCCAACATTTTCTGATTTTGTTTCCAGCATCTGTGCTGTTCTGCCCAGTGGAAGAATGTGACTCAGGGGTTGGCTGATATTAAAAGAGAACATCCAAGGTGTATGCCCCTACACTGCCATCCATCAATGCTGCCCAATAAGAATTCCGTGAAACTATTAACATGAAGAATGAAACAAATGTAGGTATAAGGGCATCTTATTTGCAGCATTTTATAGATCAGCATTGGAGGCAGTGCCAGGCACCTTTATGCAGTAACTGTATCCGTACTCTGATTGCTGACTGAGTTACCTTGTTTTTGCTACTTTCGCAGGACTGCAGACTGGCCAGGATTTGACTCTCAATGGCTTGGACCCAGGCATCCCTCTCTTCAAAATTCACAGCTTCGAAGTACCACATCTGGCCCGTGCTGGAGACAATGGTGAACTCAATGTTCTCCTCTTGCTCTGTGACAGGGGAAATTAGAAGGAAATAGAGAAGATACTTGTTTCCAGTGATGCCAAACCCAGCACTGACGTGAAGGTCTGTGAATCTGACACTGCTACCAGGTGTGAGGTATAATGGGAGGGCTCAGTGTGCTGTGCATGGATACACTTATTAAAGGAAACCTGTATTCATGTGGAGCAGATTAATCAGTCACACAAAATATGATAGTTATGGTTACATATTAATCAATGAGAAAAAAATCCCATGAGGTTGAAAATGAATCCAATCAATCCATTTAAAAGGATCCTGTCACCTGCTTTTCGTTCAGCCAGCTGAATTGCTGCCCAGTGTAGGATTAAGCTGGACAAACCAGGACTAACACAGAATTGATCCCTGGCTCCTGCCTGCCAGCAGAGATGCCTCAACGTCCCAGCCCTGGGGGAGGGAGAAAGCGGCCCTGTAAGTGGGCACGTCTTCACCAGGATTTTGTTTTTGTCAATGGAACTGAAAGTGCAGAGTACAACACTGCTGCACATCACGTGTTCAGTGCAGGATGCTGAGGAGAAATCTGTCCAAGGTGAAGGCGTGGAGAGTGGCAACTGGGCCCCAGGCAAAGGTGGCAGGGTCTGGTCAGAATCAATGGAACTCTACCCAGGACACCGAGGGCAAAGGGCTGTACTGGGAATCTGCTCCACAAATTGCACATTCTTTCAGACCGACTTTAGAGTCATATTTCACTTGCAATTTTGCTGACATGTAGCAACCAGAGAAAACCCTCCCTCTGTGACATATTTTCACTGGATCTAGCACCCAGAGTCCTTCTTTCACAAGAGCTATATTGTCTGCCACAATTTAGTGGCACAGCCCCAATTAACTTGCAGTTTGATTAGGGGACAGACTTCTATCAAATCAGCAGAATGGTTGGCCGATGTTCTACTTATAAACAGCTCACAGGTGAATAGTATCACAAATCTCCTTCCCATTATCAAACAAATATACCTTGGGTTCCCATCTGCCCCTTCTCCTCCCCAACTCCCCGCGTGCTTTCCCATACCACAAGAACAAAAATACATGGGAATCACAGCCCAGGGAGGCTCGTGAGTAAGGATTTAACATTCATGGATGCAAAAGGACAACTGTAATGCGAGGAGAGACAAGACGAACAGTTGAACACAGATATACTGTAGACAGAACACACACAACAACCAACAATGGCGCTAGCCACTGGATACAATTCAAAATACGTTACCTGCTCTGTATATATTTCTTAAACTACCAAAACGCTTTAATTTCCACACCCTGCGTTTGGCTGCACCCAGAATCCAGCAAAGCAAGAGGCAGAAACAATTGGAGAAAGACATTGGAGAGAAGATTACTGCAGAGTACAGGAGCACATCAACAACTGCAAAAGGAAACAGCTGCCCAAAGGGAGAGAGCTTGGGCAGTGACGATACAGTCTATCTCACATTGGGCATAGAAGGAACAGTAGCATTTAAACACTCAAAAACATGCACTTGATGTTATGCAAAGTCCACAAGGTACGAGTGTTACAGTGTCTATGTTGTCCTTCAACTGAGTGACTTGCATGGCCATTTCAGATGCAGATAAAAATCATAAATAGGGCACACAGGATGGCAGATTTCCTTCCCTGTAGTTAACCAGATAGGTTTTGCTACAACCTGGCAGATTCATGCTACCTTTTTAATTCCAGATTTACTTAACTAAATGAATTTAAGTTCCCCAGCTGACACAAAGGGGTTTGAATGATTAGTCCAGATAAATAACCTCTAGGGTCCCATACCCTGTCAAGTTCTTGATACTAATTCAGTTTTATTAAGTCACCTAGACAGAAAAGACCAGCTCTCGTGGATGTTTGCCTTCACTAAGAGCAGCAATCAACTGTTGGAGGACTTTCATCACAACATAACCTCACATGCCCATTTGTTGCTATCTAAACATCTCATCTCATGATAGCCAGGGTACAAGATGACTGTATATCTCTTTCGTTCCCTTATACACATGTGCGCTTTTCTTGTTAATCAATTACTAAGTTTCATTTAAAAAATAAAGCTTAAGCAACTTTATTTCTAATCTTGGTAGGAAATAAGTGCCAGTCGTTTGGAACACTCATATGAAAACAGTCATCAATGTCAGGTGAAATGTTAATTTTAAATCTGAGATTGATACACATTTTAACTAATGACATGGGGCACAGGCAGGTATGTGGAATTTGGGCATCGATCACCCATGATATTGAATGGCAGAAGAGACTCTAAGGGCTGAAAGGCCTCCGCTTGAACTTTCCTTGCAACTAATTGCTGCTTGACAGCTCAAAGACAAAAATGCTCCTCTGAATAACTTTGCTAATCCAGTTAATGGCTGCTTCACTCACAACCTCCTCCAAGTTTAGTCCTCCTCATCCCAATTAGAGGAACGTGGTGTAATTCAAATGGAAAATTTGTGGAGCTTTTAGTTCTGTGAAGCTGCAGGGTAAGACAATTGGTCGAAGCGATTCTTTACTGAGGGTTGGATCCTGGCAACCAGTTTTGGGAAGGACAGGAATTTCTCCATTGCAATTTTCCCACAATGTACAATGACTGACTGGGAAAGGTGAGGAAGGAATGAGTGAAGCCATTGACCTCAACAGGCAGACGTGACATTGACTCAACTGAAGGATGGATGGGGCAAGACCTCACTGGGACAACATGCTGGACGTGACAGCACAGGCAATGATCCCAGTTACTTGAGGCAGCCTGGTTCAAGTTACACTTGCTGTTCAGATGGGCAGGAAGGGGACTTGTTCAATAGTAAGTAAAAATAAAGAGCCTCCGCCAATTGGTCACCTTCTGCTATCCTGGTAAATAGTAGACCCATTCTACAGCAGCGCCATCCCCAACAGTGGCCACCAATCCCCACCCAACACTTGTTAGTTAAGCTGAACACAGCTAACACGAGGGGACATAATTTTAAGGTGATTGGAGGAAGGTATAAGGGGGATGTCAGGAGTAAGTTTTTTATATAGAGAGTGGTGGGTGCGTGGAACGCACTGCTGGCAGAGGTGGTGGGGCCAGATACATTAGGGACATTTAAGCGAGTCTTAGAATAATATGAATGATAGAGAAATGGGGGGTGATGTGGGAGGGAAGGGTTAGATAGATCTTTGAGCAGGATAAAATGGCACAACATTGTGGGCCGAAGGGCCTGTACTGTGCTGTAGTGTTTTATGTTCTATATTTCTTCATTTATTCCTTTTCCTGGTGAAGGAACGCCAACAGTGCTATCAGGGAGGGAGGCCCAGGATTTAGACCCAGTAACGATGAAGGGACTGCGATGTACTTCCATGAGTGGTTGGTGTGCGACTTTGCGGGGAACCTGCAGGGGGTGGTGTTCCCCTGTGCCTGAAGCCTTTGTCCTTCTTTGGTGGCAGAGGTCCTGGGTTTTTGAGAGGTGTTGTTGGAGTAGCTTAGGCAACTGACTGCAGTGCATTTTGTAGGTGGCACACACTGCAGCCAGTGGATGCCAGTGGTGAAGGGCAATGAATGTTTAGGGTAGTGGTTGGGATGCCAGTCAAGTGGACTGTTTTGTCTTGGGTGGTGTTGAGCTTCTTGAGAGTTATTGGAGATGCAATTGTCCAGGCAAATGGAGAGTCTCCTATCACATTCCTGACTTGTGCTTTGTAGATGGTGGAAAGGCCGTGGGGTGTCAGGAGGTGAGTCACTCACCACAGGATACCCAGCCTCTGACCTGTTTTTGTAGCCACGGTATTTAGGTGGGTGGTCCAGCTGAGTCTCTAGTGACTCCTCAGGATGTTGATGGTGGGGGACTCAGTAATGGTAATGCCATTGAAGGTATGCGGTTAGACCCTGTCTTGTTGGAGATGGTCATTGCCTGGCACTTTTGTAGGGCAACAGTTGTTTACCACTTATCAGCCTAGGGCTGAATGTGTCGAGGTCTTGTGCCTTGGTTAATTTACTGAGGAGCTGTGAGTGGAATTGAATATGGTGTAATCATCAATGAACAGCCCCATGTCTGAACCTAATGATGGGAGAAAGGTCATTAATGAAACAAGACTTCATTGAATGAAACTGAATAACACCTGTTCGATGAGCACAAGGGAATGCATATTTACATCACTTTGCTATTTTTGTCAGTAATTTTAGCAGTGCTTTGCACTTTTATGAAAACTACTTAATTATGCAATAGGATAAGATTTGTAAATGTAAGTTTACGAATCAGAAACTAGAAATGAATGACAAGTTAAGCAGCATATTAAAATGAAGAGCTGGTTGACATTTTAAAGAGGATTTTTCATTAGAACTCATGGTTAACCAAACATTAACCTTTCTCCCACTGATGCTGGCTGACACACTGGATTTGCATCAAGGACTGATCTCTAGCATCATGCTTTCCTCTCACTAACTGCACAGAATTATAGGGGAGACATGTGGGTAACAATGCTGAACTTTGATACCCTGCTACATAAGCCCTACTCTTTGAACTGGATCATTCACAGGAAAAAGGCAGAAAGGAAAAAGCTATTTAATGGCTCCTAAAGTAACAAGCCAATTATCGTCCTAATGAGCATCAAGAAAGGAAACCAGTAACCTGAAAAATAAAGATCCAACGTTTTTTCTAATGAGAGTTGTTACTGACTGCTGATCTCCTCTGACTGGAGAACATTCAGTTGAGTTCTGACAAATATTTTCAAGAAGTGTTCCCCCGGATGGCTCAAGGCATTCATCCAATGGGTAACATGAAAGCCCCTGCTTTTTGTTACCTTAGCCAATTGGAGCCGAAGTGACAGTTGGAAAGATGCAACAGATCTTTGGACCCTTGCACCAAGGACAGAAAATGTAGGAAAGGTTCCTGCTCTGATTGTGAATGGCTCAAAAAGTACTTTGAGTCAGTTACTCAGTCCGGCAATGTAATGTTCTCCAGACCAGACTGGGGAGGGGCAGCAGCTTCTTGTCCTTGAAGGACACCTGATAAACCAGATGGGGTAACATAGATTTCATTGTCACTTCCTGCTGCTGCCTCACAAACAAGCAGAATTTAATTCAGTTTCTCAACATTCCCTGGTGGAAACAGAACTCACAAACTCTCGGTTTCTAATGTAGTACTGCAACTATCAGGTTAACTTACTTATAATGTAGCCAACAGCCGCTGAGACAAAGTGCATGGGTACATGGACAGTGGGTGAGGGGAAGGAAGGACTGGGGTCAGCTGTGATGCTCAGGGGAACCAAACGGGCAAATGACTTCAGTCGAGGGCCATACGTGAATAATCTGATAAGGGACTGGATTTGCGCTCCAGGCCAGCCAAGGTGGATGTTTCAGTGGAATGGTTGGGGGCACAATGGACAACTCAGGTCTGTCAAGGTTGCGACTACCAGAGGTGTACATAAGGACAAAACCTGCATTGCGTTTCAGCATCAACAGCAGATATAGAAGCAGGAGTTGACCACTTCGCCTCACAAGCCTGCTCCTCCACTTAATAAGGTTGTGGCTGATCTTTTACCTCAGCACCACTTTCCTGCATTAATCTCATTCCTTGACTCCCTTAACATCTAACATTCTATCAATTTCTATTTTAAGTATACTCACTGACTATCCATAGATTTACTACCCCCTGGGTGAAGAAGTTTCTCCCCATCTCTGTCCTCAACAGCCAACTCCTTATTCTGAGACTGTGACCCCTGGTTCAGCCAGGGGAAACATCATCCCCGCATCCACCCTGTCAAGCCCTGTAAGCTTTCTCTACATTCCAATGCGATTCCAGATGGTATGGCAGTTTGTCCTACATTATGATGTCTTGCCCCCTCCTCTGCTCACTGTTCTTTGGGGAAGGCACTCCTTCTTCTTGGTTCCTCCTAACTGTATAGGCATGGTAGTGTAGTGGTTTGCGTAACACTATTATAGTGCCAGAGATTGGGGTTCAATTCCAGCCGCTGTCTGTAAGGAGTTTGTACGTTCTCCCCGTGTCTGCGTGGGTTTCCTCCGGGTGCTCCGGTTTCCTCCCACATTCCAAAGACGTACGGGTTAGGAAGTTGTGGGCATGCTATGTTGGTGCCGGAGGCATGGCGACACTTGCGGGCTGCCCCCCAGAACACTCCATGCAAAAGATGCATTTCACTGTGTGTTTTGATGTACATGTGACTAATAAAGAAATCTTATCTTATTATGACGGGAGCTAGTTGTACAGAACAAATGTCATATTGTGTGTGGCACCATTCATAATAACTCAGAGGACTTGCCGTTTAAATTGAATTGATAAATAAACAGGGATTTGGCACTGAAATCTTAATTGTTCCATAATCTGGAACTTTGTAAATGTGCACAATTCTGCCACCAAAATATACATTTATTGTATTTTGCCCATTTATTGTTGTATTACATCACCAGTTGTATTACTAATGTATCCCAATGGATGTTCGGGGTAAGTTTGCATATTAGCAGATCTTCAATGTGACCTTATTCATGGTAATGGATGACTTATCGCACAATGATTAATTCTGCTGCCTTTGCATTTATTCTTAGATAATCACAAATTCTAATTGCTGTGAGAAGGCAGACTCTATTTAAATAAGAATTAGAAACTAATTAATGTTAAACACACATCCTGGAAGTAATTTATAAGTTAATTGTGATTTTAAACTTTTGTCTTTCTTAAGCTTATCTGGACCTGAATTTTGACATGTTAGATCTCAAATGAATTTTGACATTTAGTGCAATAACTCTGCCTTGTGCAGGTAAACTCAGTGCATTAAGTTTGTGTATCCAACTATGTGCAAGTGTTTATAACCTGCTAAGTTCAACCAAGCTGTAATCATTTGGAAACTTTAGACTCATAGAAAACTAATATAATAACCCCTTCGACACTTATCAAGTAACTTGGATGAGATGCTGCTTAATAAGGACAGGGGTGTTTGTAAAGCTCAATATATTATTCTGCTCGGTCACTTTAAGGGAAGAAATAGTCTAATAATAAACCAATTGCCACTTAATTGTTGTTAAGCAGACAGAAGCTCAGGATTCTTGGTTTAAATGTTCCATGATCAGGAACTCAGTGAATGTGCATGTCTTCAACCAAAATAGAGATACCTGTCTCTTTAAGACTGTAAAGTATTTACATGACAGTATTAAACAAGCTCCTCTAGGGGTCAATTGAGAGCACATGTTCTGGTGCTGGTGTTTTGTATTCCTGGAGAACACCTCCATCTACAGTTTCCTTTTCAAACTGGGAGACTGAAATTTGAACGAGTATGACAGAGAAATGTGTCAGTCATCAAATGTGAGCTCAGTGAACTGTGTGACGGGTATATTGAGAACAGAACTTAAGTTTACATTTCCTCTCACACACTCTGGGTCACTGTAGAACCCTCATGAGGCCAAACATTAGAAGGAATACTGATTATTATGGAACAACTCTGCTGGTCATTGCAAGCTCCAGGGCCATTGGAAATGTTTTCAACTGAATAGCATACAAATTAATCCACAACTGTGGGAAATACTGGGAGGATATACATTCCATTAAGGCTGCAGCCCAAAGGATGTTTATGTAGAAATAAGTAAGCACAAAAGTAGGATAATTAAATGGTCTTCACCTGGGTTCCCTTTTAGGCAGTGGTTTATGATCTAGAATGAGCTGCCTGGAAGGCATGCCAATTCATTAGGAACCTTCAAAAGAAGGGAATACGGTTCTACAGAAACTACAAGGGATTGGGACTCTCTCGAATGCTCTTACAATGAGCCAGCACAGGATCACCGGTAGGGTGGGAGGGGAGCAAAAGGTCTTCTTTGGTGTTGTCTGCGGCTCAAAGCTGTTTGGGGCTGGAATTTCATTGCCCCAATCGGCCCTCTGGCACCTTGGTATCAAACTCTCGTAGGGCAACATGACAGCTCTTCCCACCCCCAGAGTTCTTCAGTACAAGCTACCAGCATTAGCATTTCACTGAGTTTTTTTAAAGACAAAAGATGGTTAGTAAGCAGGTTGCATTGGCTTCAGGGTTTATAGAGAACAGCAGCCCCGCCCCCCTCTGCCTTATTGACACCCACAGAATTGGCCATCCTTTTCTTTCAGATAAGCAGCCAAAATACTTCTCCATAAAAGGAACAGTCAGGCAGTCACAGACGCACTGCAGCGCACCAGCCAGCTCACCTTCCGCCAGGCCCATCATGCCATCGGCCTTGCTCACACTCTTCTTCCTCCGGTGCTTCTTTCGGTTTATCTGGGGCGAGGGTGGCAAGTCCAGCTTGCTGCTTGAGGGACTGCACGTGGCTTCCCCTGCGCCAGCTCCTTCTTCAAAAGAGCAGGAAAAAAAACACAGAAAGTAAATCATTCTCGCTGCCGTAACGCTGAAGTCCCTTTTCCAAAGTGCCATCTGGGTCACAGAAGGCCACTTTGTCCTCCCCTCCCTGCGGCCAATATTCATCCCTCAATAGACACCACTGAGATGAACGGCCTGGATATTTATGCTCCAATTGGGATCTTGCTGTGTGCAAACTGGCTGCTGTGTTTCCAACGTGGCAACAGTGACAGTACTTCAAGGGGACTTCATTGGCTGTAAAGTGCTTTGGGATAACCTGGGGTTGTGGAAGGCATTGTGGGGAAAAGCAAAATGTTATTAGGACCTTGCCCCGTTACCTGTTCCCACTGATATTGATCAAGAAATCCTAGCCTAATCTGGGCTGTGGCGTCTATACAACTACTTTGCCCAAGGTAATCCAATTCAGCACAAACAAGAAATCAATTCCACAATGAATCAGCTCCACCCATTATGTTTAGCCAACGGATGTTGCTGGGACTCGAGGGACTGAGTTATGGAGACAGGTTGAGCAGGTTGGGACTTTATTCATTGGAGTGTAGGGGTGACCTTATAGAGGTGTATAAAACCATGAGGGGCAGCGATAGGGTGAATACGCACAGTCTTTTCCCCAAGGTTGGGGAATCAAGAACTAGAGGGCACAGGTTTAAGGTGAGAGGGGAAAGATTTAATAGGAACTTGAGGGGCAACCTTTTCACCCAGATGGTGATCAGCATATGGAACAAGCTGCCAGAGGAAGTGGTTGAGGCAGGTACATTAACACATTTAAAAGACACTTGGACAGGTACATGGATAGGAAAGGTTTAGAGGGATATGGGCCAAATGGGAGTCTTGGTTGGCATGGACCAGTTGGGCAGAAGGGCCTGCTTCCGTGATGAATGACTCTATGACTCTAGCTGCACATCGTTTTGTTTAAGCAAGATAAGAACTATTTTTTTCCTCTGTGAGAAGTAGTTTTCTTCAGAATAAATTCTAAATCCTTTTGATTTTTCCTCCTAATTTATTAGCAATAAGGAGTACAGGTTAGAGTGCTTCAATCATTCTGTACCACATTTATAACACACACACTTCACTGGTTATAATTCACTTGTAATGGTGAAGTGCAGCCTTGTAAATGTCAGTGTGGAAAGCAATTTCTCCCTTGGGCCTCTTTATGGCCATGTGCTGGGCTGCATAAACCTGTTGGATTAAACTAGTAGCAATTTAACACATACCATTTAGATTCTGGTGACTTCAGATCTGAGGAAATCAAAGTGAAAGCTAATGCTCCAGATTAGTAAAGCTACAAGAGGCGCTGTCATCAATCCCTGAACTATATCCGATTATTAAAACATGCATCAACACACTCTGAGAGATGATAAATTTGGATTTCTGGGTGGGAGGTTCCAACAGTCATCTATTCTGAATCAGATTTTGACACTAAGGCTGGTGTTGCTCCTGCTTGGTTTTCTCAACCTGGAGAGTCTCGGACTCGGGGTCACGGACTCAGAGTAAAGGGTCGGCATTTCAGATAAGGTAAAAATTAATTTCTTCACTGGGTGGTTTGTGAATTGTTGGAATTTTCTGTCCCAGAGGGCTGCAATCTCTTTAGTTTATCATAGAGTCATACAGCACAGAAACGGGCCCTTTAGCCCAATGGTCCGTGCCGACTGTGTTGCCCAGCGAGCTAGTCCCATCTGCCCGTGTTTGTTCCATAGCCCTCTAAACCTCTCCTATCCATGTACTTCTCTAGATGGCTTTTAAATGTTGCTGATGTGCCCGCCTTAGCCACAATTTCTGGCAGCTTGTTCCAAATACGCACCACCCTTTGCATGAAGAAGCTGCCCCTAACATCCCTTTTAAATCTCTTGCCTCTAATCTTGAACATATGCCCTCTTGTTTTTAGCACCCCCTCCCTGGGAAAAAGACAATGTGCTTTCACCCTGTCTATGCCCCTTGTGATCTTATGTACTATAGGGTCACCCTTCAATCTACAACATTCCAGGGGATAAAGACCCAGTCTTCACAACCTCTCCTTGTAACTCGGGCCCCCAAGTCCAGGCAACATCCTGGTAAATCTTTTCTGCAACAACTGCAGTAGTTTATTCAACAATTGAGCAAGAGATAGATTTTTAGACTCTTAAAGGAATTGAGGGAGTGAGTGAGTGTAAAACTGTGTATAATTTGTTTTTCTCGTGAATGTTGTGTACCTAACACTATGTGCCTGTGATGCTGCTGCAAGTAAGTTTTTCATTTCACCTGTGCATACATGTACCTGTGTATCTGACAATAAACTTGACTTTGACTTTGATTGTAGGGCTAAATGAGCTACTGGATCAGCTTGACCTTCGTAAATGGCAGAGCAGAATCATGGGGCCTTGTGCCCTTCCTTCTGTTCCAATTTATGATGTTCGTATCTCAGATTGTTTTATCATCCTTTTTTTTGAAAAAAAACATTGAATCACAACTTGTCTGCATCGTACAATGGTCAGTTTGTTGTGGGGTCTCATGAGCGTACGATTTGGACTGATAATCCAGTACTGAGGAGGAACTGCACTGTCAGAGGTGGCAACCTTTACACGTAACCATTAAGGTTCTAGCTTGCAATCTCCTGTGGCACAATCCTCTGTTCTGGCTCGGGGTATTTTGAATCATTGCAACTTTGCCCTGCACTTCCTAATATCCTCCAGAAGGGGTCGCAGTTAACAAATTTGCCTCCATACCCAATAGCTGCTCCCTCTGGACTGGAAACAGAATTGCAAAATCAATTTCATTTTGCAATGGTGCACATGGTGAAGGCAAGTTTGCTGTGTATTGAGAGTCAATGTTATGTGGAAAGGTCAAATTAATGCTTTCCCATTGTTATAAAGAATTTGCAAATATAAATATCATTCACCCTGGGACTGGAGGATGGGAACAGACTGCACACACACTGACACAAACAGCAACTGCTGCTGATAAACCATCAGTGTGGCGGAAGATGCAGAGGGGGAGGGGGAAGGAATCAGTAATTGGTGACCCACTTCACTATTAAATGTGAATTATAAGATTCTGTCCAAGGTGATTCACCCTGAGCAGACCTGCGCCACACCCGGGAGGAAGGTGGCCGACAGCCTTGTGCTGCTCAGGGATACGATTACCTATGTATAGGACACGGGGTGAGAACTCGCCTGATCAGCTTGGGCCAGCAGAAGACCTTGGACAGAATATTATACATGTACTTGATATATGTGCTCTCCAAAGTGGGGTTTTGGGAGGGAATCTGTAATTAGATACAACTGCCCTATGCGGACATTGGTAATGCAGTCCAAGTTAATGGGTGAGACACAGAAAGCTTCCCCATCACATCTGGAATTGGGCAAGGCTGCCCTCTCTCCTCTGTTTTGTTTGTGTGCTGCACAGAGCCTTCTGCCAAGTCTATCAGGAAGGACGTGGGTATAAGAGGGGTGAGGATCCCAAGCAGCAGAGGCACTCAGGCCAAAGCCTTTTTATTATAATGTGGACAATGTCACCCTCTTCTGTTCAGACAAGTTGCTGGTCCACAGATTGATCAGCACCTACAACCAGTTCGAACTAACCTCAGGGGCCAGAGTCAATGGCAGCAAAAGTGAGGCCATGTTCTTTGGTAGCTGTTCTGACCGATCCCCTGTTCCCTTCACTGTCAGGTCAAATACTTGAAGGTGCTGGGAAATATAGTTCAGAGGAGCCAGGTGTGCACCAGGTGCTGGGTGGAGAGCGTATAGAAAGCTGGTATACTGGCAAAAGTACCCACATTGATCACAGGAAAGCACTGGTCATCAGGTGCAAGGTGCTCTTGGTGTTACTGGATCTGTACAGGTGTGGGGCCCATAACACACAACTGCACTGCGGCAATCATCTGGAGCTCAGAATGGAGTGAGTACAAACTCCAGAAAAAGAGGGGAAAAATTGTACCTATCATGGCCCTCATCCTGATGGCTACCTGTGTGTGTGGCTGCACCAAGCCACGGGTAGACCGTGGGTGTGTAAACACTAAGTGTCACCACATCACGAGATTCTACCTGTCCCCAGCATTGTGGAGGATAAGTTTGGCCATTTCGCCTCGGAATGGAACATGATCATAGTTGTTGCTGCTGAACTGGTAATCCAGAAGCCTGGACCGATGATCTGGGGTCACGGGTTCAAATCCCACCATTATTCCTCTTAGTTGGTCTGTTCCAGACCACCTGTTTCTTGTACAACACTGTATCCAGAAGAACACCTCTGAACACAGGTCATAGTCTAACAGGACAAGGAGATGGTGTAGCCAGCAGGATGGCTCCCTGAGCAGACTGCCAAAGGCATTTGGCAGAATGCCTCATCGCCAGAACTCTCAAACAAGCAGCAAGACCTTGCGTGGTTAGTTGTGAGAAAGGCCCTTTCTATCAGATCCTTTGCGCATGGTTGGCAAACTGGCCACTCTGCACACGCCTCTCGTGATGGTGGCACTGGAAATAAGACCGTTGCTCATCTCCTTAAAGAATATTTCTTTGCCAGGAAGGTCTGGGAACTGATATTGGGGTACACAGAGTGGTGGGTGCCTGGAATGTGCTGCCAGAGGTGGGGGTGGAGGCAGACACACTGGAGGGGTTTAAGAGGCTCTTAGATAGGCACATGAATGCAGGGAATGGAGGGATGTGGACATTGTGCAGGCAGAAGGGATTAGTGTAGTTAGGCGTTTAATTACTAGTTTAATTAGTTCGGCACAACATGGTGGGCCGAAGGGCCTGTTCCTGTGCTGTACTGGTCTGTGTTATAATTGTGGCCTGGAGTGTCATTTCCTGGAGCTTTAATGTATTGAAATTGATAGTGATGAATTGACCATTCCTCCAAATTTACCACATGTTACTCAAGCTGGGAAGGCAACATTTGGAAAATCTTTCTTACTTCAGGAATAAATTGTCTTTGCTGCTCACTGCATCTTCTGTGTGTTTGCCAGATGTGCTTTGCTGCTCACCAGAAGGCTAACCAACACACCATAACTCACAGATCTGAAGGCTTTTCCTTACCAGGGGTCCGTAAGATGTTTTCACTCCACTGGTCACCGCTGGGAATGGGAGAGAGGCTGGGGAGAGTCCCTTTCACCTTGGTGTCACTGCTGATTGCCTTCTCAGCAACAGGGTCTAAACCGCCGGAAAGTAGAGAATCTATGGGACAAGAGGCAACATGCGGAGTTACTCAGTCTTCCATGTTCTAAAAGAATTCAAGCTAGCTGCAGTGAAGAACACCACCCGTCACCACATGGTCTATTTGTGGCTTGTAAATTCAAATAGTACTGACCATGTTGTAGGGAACAAGAAATAGAGTCTTACTTTAGAATTGCCCTTTGGATGGGTGTTGAATGCTCCTCATTAATCAACACATAAATGGACTTATTCTTTATAAGTCTTTGTTCCTCCAACCTCATAATGTTGAAATCAAGAGCCTCCAACCCATCTGCTACTTTCACTTCTTTCCCTCTCCCCACCTTCCCAAATTACTTCGTAAGCTTTCCGTTTAACCTTGGGCCCCAGCTCCTCCAGTCTCAAAGCCTGGCCTGGGTATCACAAGACTCGCAGCGTGACACATGCAGATCGCAACATCTAGCCTGCTACAACCAAAGTGAATGTCTGCAGAAATTCACACCTGATCTCTCTATTGTATAAAAGATTTTGTATCAAATGTCACTCTGAGAGACCACCCAGTTACCAACGATGAAATGATGATCTGGACTTAAAGCAAGTACATTTCAGAAAGCGTGGGCTGAAAACAATGAGGTGATCTAATCCCTCAATTGCTTGGATGAATGGGTTGTGTGGAAACATTAGCTTTGTTACTCTCACCACAGATGATGCCTGACCCGCTAAGTATTCAGAACAGTTTCCATTTTATTTCAGATTTCCAGAATCTGCAGCACTTTACTTCTGAGGTATTGGACGTCACAATTCCTTTGGCCTTTGGGAGGCACAAACATACAGCTTAAGTTAGAGGGAAACCAAGGGCTGAATTTAACTCAATTCAGATGGTATTTGACATGGTTATATCCAAGGTCAAAGGGAGATTCACCAAGGTACAGGGTCATCCAAATGATGTTTACTATATACGCAGACCCCTCCTCTTGAATTATTCAAATCTCAGTGCAATTCACTGCCAAAGTCTCACCAATGAAAGGGCAAGTAGTTTCAAAGTGGAGATTTGAAGGTTTCTCAAGGACTGCCACTGGCTGTTGTGTAGGACGTGCCACCTTGTACTTACCAACACTTTCTTGCCCGCTGCCCACTAGTCCATTCAGACTGGTGGAGGCACCACTGGCTGAAACAGCACGTGGTGGACGCTTGCCAGGAACTTTAACTGTGGTCCGGAGAAGATCAATCTCTTTTCCATGGATGTTCTGCATATAATCCTGCAGCAAGAGGCAAACATTCAGCAGAGCTCACCAGGTTTTAGAGGTACCATACTCCGAGACTCTGATGTCACTTTCAACTGTATCTGGGTGGCAAACTGGTAGAGTGGATGAACTGCCCCCTCACCTGCTCCAGACACATTCCCATGATAATTGCACACTCTTCCCCCACTCGTGTCTGTCCCGATCGAATCTAGGCACATCACAGAACCCGCGGGGAGGTGCGGGGAGCTGGAGGGAGACACTTGGGGGATAGCAGCAAAGACAGAGCGAAGCTTTCAAAGACAGTAGGAGTCCCTCAGGGAGACACATAGGGAGACCCTCAATCCTAGGGGAGAGACTGAGGGAGACCCTCAGCCCTGGGGGAGAGACCGAGGGAGACCCTCAGCCCTGGGGGAGAGACAGAGGGAGACCCTCAGACCTGGGGGAGAGACAGAGGGAGACCCTCAGCCCCGGGGGAGAGACCGAGGGAGACCCTCAGCCCTACAGGAGACCCTCGAGAGAATGCAGGGAGGGCAGAATTTCAGGCAATCATTTCGAATTTGGAAAACCTGAAAGAAAGTACAAGCAGTTTGGCTTCCTATTAACCAGAGCAACATCTGGGAGTCTTGAACTGCCCCCTTGTTCTTCTTGAGCCCTTTTAGAGACCACCAACTTGCACTCAACTGCACTTTACCAGCAGTCTAATATACGTGCATTCGTCAAGGACAGTGCGATCTCCATGCTGGGAGGAGATCAGGAGCAGTGTTAATTAAAATCATCTCTGCTTCAATCACAAACTCACTAAGTCTACTTACGTGCAAACTGGGATGGTAGGACAAGATCCCATTGTTGCAGAGCGTCACATACTTCTTCTTCCACTCCTTGTTTAGTGTGTTTCCACTTCTCTTCAACAACACTCCCTGCAAGAAAACACATCGATGAATTCCAGCATCAAGGGACAAATCCACACTCTTCCCACGCGTGTGGCTGTCATGTGAAAACCAGCCTGCTCGCCCCAGTGCTCTTAGCTCGAGAGTGACCTTGAAATTGGGACCTTTCTTGTTAGAACAGCACAGGTCACAGTTTGCGTAATGAGTATTTTTTTTCAAAGGATGCAAGGATGGGCCAGAGGTAGTTAAGGGGTCCACAGTAAAGGCTCATGGATACAGCATTAAATGCAAGAAACTTAGAACTGAACACTGGAGAATTAGTTGAGAGGCTGTGGAATTAATTTTCCACAGTTAGCAGTTGAAGCACAAATATCGAAGATTAGACTGGATAGGTGCATGAAGGAAACAAGTGTAAAGACATACAGGAACTGATTCGGTAAACGTAATCAGCACTCTTTTGTTGTCTGGGGGGTAAACACTGAGATAGATTGATTGAACCAAATAGCCAGTTTTGTAATTGCGACTCCCATGGTACCAAAGACATTCCCTCATCAACAAGTGGCTGGCCGGTGTCGATAGGAACAGTCTGTGCAATCAGGAAGGAGACAAGTGAACGGCTGCAATAAAAAAAAGAGCGAATCGAGTCCAGACTCAAGAGGTCATCTGACCGATCCTGGCCTCTTGAGAGGTACCACTGCCAAAGGAACATTTGAGTGGCACCCATCTGGTGTGGGAACAGAAAACAGGAAACTGGCCAAAATAATTAAGAACCAGCAGGTATAGATAATAATAAGCCTGCAGTCATTTTCAGACACATTTTATAAAAACACAATTGGTGTTTATAACGTAACAAAACAATCTTTCACAGAGAGAAGGGCAGGTAATAGACATTATGAAGGAACTGGAACTGCCATCTACATAGCAAAACATCCCAAGACACTCATAGCAGCAGCGTCAAACAAGATTTGACACCAAGCCATGAAAGGAGATATTTGGGCAGGTGACCAAAGTTTGGTCAATGGGCAGGTTTCCAGGAGAGGTGGAGAGTGAGGCAAAAAGGTTTAGGGAAGGAATTTGAGAGCTTGAGACTCAGATAGCTGAAGGCACGGTCATCAACGGCAGCATGCTTAAAGTCATGGTTGAGCAAGGTGCTTAAATTGGAGGAGTGAAGAGATCTGGGGGGTGGGTGTTAATAGGGCTGGAGAAGGATGCAGAGAGAGGGAGGGGACTGAAAACAAGGGTGAGAGTTTTAAGATTGAGGTGTTGTTTAACCAGGAACCAGGGTAGGTTGGCGAGGACAGAGGGGGTGGATGAAAGGTCTCACTGCACATTACAACAGGGCAGCAGAGTTTTTTGGATGATTAAAAATTGTTACTTTTTTAAATAGGAGATTGGGGAGGTGGTTTGACATTTTTTGAAGGTGGGGAGGAGGTAGCAATGTAAGTTGAGAACCTCAGCATGTGGAGACACCTGGAGTATTGGAATCCAAAGTTGGAACTGGGGAGGGCAAAAGCCGGGACACTTGGCTGGAGGAGGCGACATGGGCTGGGTGGGGTGAAGCCAAGGAAGAATTTGTAAACAAGGACATGGATTTTGATATCAATCCCTTGTTTGCTAAATTAATAGAGGTCAGTGGGACTAAATAAGGAGTATGGCATGGAAGGATTTGCAGATCCTCAGTATGTCTGTCTGCGAGGGCGTTTCTGGGCTGTCCTCTTCTTTAACGCTGTGGATCACAGAGCTCCCCTTCAACCTTTTGGAAGAATTAACGTGAGCATGTCTCATCCTGCTTCACGGAGTGGACTCAGGATTGGAAGATGATCTTGGAGGATTCTGAGGCAAAGACTGAGGCTTGCTGGCTCTTCACCTCTTGGAGTTCCTCCCTCACATCCACCCCCTTTGACTGCAGCAGAAGAAGATTCTGGAAGTGTGTCTAGAGTTGACACAATTCCCTTTGACTCTGTCTTGCTTTTCTGAACACCTTTAGGATGAATAATCTCCTGATGTTCTCCTTAATTGCTTCCCACCAGTGCACTGGGGAGTCAAAGAGGGGCTTCATGGTTCTCCAACCTGGGTAGTCCCTCTTTAGTTTCTCGATTTCTCTGGGGTCAGCAGCTGGACGTTCAATTTCCACATCCCGCTGCCTGCCTTCTGGTCTTCCTGTAGATGAGACTCAACCCAAAGGAGGTAGTGGTCAGTTTAATGTGGAGTTCCATGACCACTGGATGCTCCATTTGTCCATTGGTTGTGCATTTACCAAATCAGTCCCAGGAATCTCATTCTGGTGAAGGTGATTGCAGTTGAGGAGCTGTGATGAAGCAAAGGGAACTCATTTGGCATGGATCAGTGCACCCTTCACAGGGTTGGCTGAAACCTACCTGTTTAATTGGGATGGCACGGCCACTTCCGATGTTATCCGCCTTACTGTCCAGACTCCTTCTCTCTGTATCGCTTCCCCGCCGAGCCTGAGGAGGGAACGAGAATGTAATACTATAAGCAACGCTAAAGCGCCTGCTCTTAACAAAAGATGCAGCCTAACACTCCCGCTGTAACTGAACTAAACAGTCCTGAGTGGTTAATGTGGTGTCAGTCATTAGAATAGCAGCTGAACGAGGGCCAGGCAGTACGTAACCTTGACCCGCTCCAGGCCTTGCAATGAGGGTAACTCTTTTGTGCAGCTCACTGTTTCAGAGGACAGTTAAGAGTCAACCACACTCTTGGGACTAGAATCACATATAGGCCAGACTGGGTAAGGATGGCAGATTCCCTTCCCTGAAGGACATTAATGAATCAGGTGAATTTTCCCGACAATTTAGTGGTTTCACGGTCACCATTACTGATGCTAGATTTTATTTCATCCCCAAATTCCAGATTAAAATTGGTAAAATTGGTTTATTATTGTCACATGTACCGAGGTACAGTGAAAAACCTGTTTTGCATGCCATCCATACAAATCAATCATTACAACAGTGCATTGAGGTAATACAAGGTAAAACAATAACAGAATGCAGAATAAAGTGTTACAGAGAGAGTGCAGTGCAGGCAGACAATAAGATGCAAGGTCACAACGAGGTAGGTTGTGAGGTCAAGAGTCCATCTTATCGTACTAGGGGACCGTTTATTTGATTTACTGAACTTATTTGATTAACTGAATTTCAGTTTGCACTGCCACAGTTTAACCACTACCGCTCCCACTATGCTACCTCCCCTGTCCGCCAGCTGCACACAGGGGGTGTCACAGTTACAACACTGCATGACCACAGCTGCTTCCCAGACATCCTTCCTGCCCTCCCCGGTATTCAAAACTCTAGCATATGCTTCCTGTCCTGCAGCAAGCCCCATTCCTCTATCACCACAACAGGGTTAACCAACATTGCCTCCTTCCAGCCTCAACCCACCTCCTCCGTCAACACGTGCCCTACAGAGGGATCCACATTAAACAAATCTTTGCCCTGCTTTGGTGGTGGTGATTTCACTCAACTTGGTCCTGCCTTCTGGGACGTCCTCCCGAAGCTGCTACACCACCCTTTAAAAAATAATTCTCAAAGCTCCATTTATTTCTGTCCCAGTGGCCTTTTCTCCCCCTGACACTGATTGGTGAAGCAGTTATGGACATTTCAACACATTAAAGGTGCTGTAAAAACAGGAGGTTGTTGACGCTTTCTGTTATATTAACAGGGAACTGGCAAGGCTGTAGGTACTGGGGGTGAGGCTGGAATTGAGGGCAACATGGATAGAGAACTGGTTATTGGACAGAAAGCAAAGAGTGGGAATAAATGGAGTTTTACCAGGTTGGCTGTGGGATCAGTACTTCACCCTGGACTTTCATAATCTACGTCAACAATTTAGCTCAGGGCATCAAATGTCATTGTTCCAGGTTTGCTGACAATACTGCACTGTCTTCGAGTCACAGAGTCATACAGCACGGAAACAGGCCCTTCAGCCCAACTTGCCCATGCTGACTGTGTTGCCTAGCAAGCTAGTCCCATCTGCCCATGTTTGGCCCAGAGCCCTCTAAACCTCTCCTATCCATGTACTTTTAAACGTTGCTAATGTGCCCGTCTCAACCACTATTTCTGGCAGCTCGTTCCAAATACACACCACCCTTTGCGTGAAGAAGCTGCCCCTGATGTCCCTTTTAAATCTCTTGTCTCTGATCTTAAACCTACGCCCTCTTGTTTTTAGCACCCCTTCCCTGGGAAATAGACTATGTGCTTTCACCTTGTCTCTGCCCCTCATAATCTTATATACCTCTATCAGATCATCCCTCAATCTCCTATATTCCAGGGAATAAAGTCCTAGTCTCCACAACCTGCCCATGTAACTCAGGCCCCCAAATCCAGGCAACATCCTGGTAAATCTTGGAGTGGGATTGTGAGTGCAGAGGAGGGTGTAAAAAGGCTTCAGGGGGATATGGACAAGCTGAGTGAGTGGGCGTGAACATGGCAGATTGACAATAATGTGGAAAAATGTGAGGTCATTCACTTTGGTGCATAAAACAGAAAAGCAGAGTGTTCACTAAATGAGGAGAGATTGAGCAGTGTTCTCTCTCCTACCTTCTGGGAGAAGATACAGGAACTTGAAAGCCTGGACAACCAGACTTAAGAACAGCGTCTTCCCCATTGCTGTCAGACATCTGAACCAGTCAGCTCTTTTACATCCCCTTCCCGGTGGTGCTGCCACGTTCTCAGATTCTTAATTCCACCCCTCTTGGCTATTCTGTTATTGTCACTTCAGCATTTCCTTTTGCACTACTACAGACTGCATGACAATCTTTGCACCATTCTGCTGTTTTACATTGTGCTGTATGTATTACATGCACACTATTTACTCTGTGAGCTTCACGCAAGCGAGGTATTTCACTGCACCCTAGTGCAAATGACCCTCCCCATCTGCCCATCACCCACACACTCTTCCACACCGGTCCCCCTCCCCACCTCCATCCCTCTATTCCAAGCTCCACCTTCCTCTCCTACCAGATTCCATCATTTTCAGCTCCTTGTCACTTGCACCTATCACCTCCCATCCTCTGACATCATTCCCACTCCCCCCCCATCTGCCCATCACCCCCCCTCCCTCACCTGGGTCTTCCTATCACCCGCCAGCTCTTGCTCCACTGCCTCCCTCCACCTCTTTATATTGACTATCTCCCCTCTTTCTTTCAGTCCGGATGAAGTGTCTCGACCCAAAACATCGACTGTCCATTTCCCTCCACAGATGCTGCCTGACCCGCTGAGTTCCTGCAGCGACTTTGTGTGTTGCTCCAGATTCCAGCATCTGCAGTCTCTTGTGTCTCTATGACAATAAACTAATCTGAATCTGAATCTGTTGATGTTCAAAGGGACCTGGTGTCCTTGTAAACAAGTCACTCAAAGCCAACTTGCAGGAGCAGCAAGCAATTAAGAGAGCAAATGGTATGTTAGACTTATTATGAGAGAATTTGAATGCAGGTATGCAATTATATAGGGTCTGGTGATACCACACCTGGAGTATTGTGTAGTTTTGGTCTCTTTACTCTGCAAAGGATGTACTTGCCGTAGAGGGAGTACAGTGAAGGTTGGTCAGACCACACTTGGAGTATTGTGTTCATTTCTGGTCGCCTCGTTATAGAAGGGATGTAGAAGCTTTAGAGAGGGGGCAGAGGAGATTTACCAGGATGTTGCCTGGATTGGAGAGCATGCCTTATGAGGCTAGGTTGAGTGAGCTAGGGCTTTTCTCTTTGGAGAGAAGGAGGATGAGAGATCGAGTGGACAGTCAGAGACTTTTTCCTAGGGCGACAATGGGTAACACGAGGGGGTATAATTTTAAGGCAATTGGAGGAAGGTACAAGGGGAATGTCAGGGGTAAGTTTTTTACACAGAGAGTGGTGGGTGCGTGGAACGCACTGCCGGCAGAGGTGGTGGGGGCAGATACATTAGGGACATTTAAGAGACTCTTAGATAGACACATGAATGATAGAAAAATAGGGGGCTATGTGGGAGGGAAGGGTTAGATAGATCTTAGAGCAGGATAAAATGTCGGCACAACATTGTGGGCCAAAGGGCCTGTACTGTGCTGTAGTGTTCTATGTTCTATGTTCTATTCACCAGACTGGTTCCGGGGTAGTGGTTTGCCATATGATGAGAGAATGAGTCAACTGGGACTGTCCAGAGTTTAGAAGGATGAGAGGTAATTTCACCAAAACATACAAAATTCTTAAAGGGCTTGACAGGTTAGATGCAAGCAGGGTGTTTCCCCTGCCTGAGGAGTCCAGGACCAGGGGGCACAGTTTGAGAATAAGGGGTGGGCTGTTTAAGACTGAGATGAGGAGAAATGTCTTCACTCGGACCATGGTCGACCTTTGGAATTCTCTACCCCAGAGAGCCACAGAGGCTCAGACCTCGAGTCCTGGACATCAAGCGAATTAAGGAATATGTGGAGTAGTGCAGGAGAATGGCAATGAGGTGGAAGGTCAGCTATGATCTTGATGAATGGCAGAGCAGGCTTGAAGGCTCTTTTTCCTTCTTCTTATGTTCCAACCATCCCCACCTTTGGACGGGAAAGGTTTAGAGGGATATGGGCTAAACGCGGGCATCTGGGACTAGCTTAGATGGGGCGAAGGGCCTGTTTCTGTGCTGTACTACTCTATGACTCCTGACTCCTTCAAAGTACAACAAATGCAGAAATGCAGAGTATATGATCGATAGATTAACCTGAGAGCCCCTAGACATTATTCAACCTTTTCCCCCCATATTCTAACAGAATTAGTTTGGCCACGTACCATCCTATTCATCAGAACCACCAGGCATGTGATCTTAGACAACATGTACAGTATCATGTATAATAAGACCCAATTTTAAGGGTGGGGGGTCGTTTGAGGCAGAAGGTTCAGCCACAAATGGGCACCCCCATCTATGTCAGCGGCAGAAGACCTGGGAACCAGTGAAGCTCAAGATCCTGAGAGGGGGACAGGGTTGAGGAAGAAATCATTGCTGCACAGAACTGCACGATCAGATCAATAGTTCAGTCACTACCATGTGAATTTTATTCTTCTAGGTCTATTTTGATCAAAATGTTATTTGTCCAAAGAAAGACTGGAGTCGCAAATCAAAATGATTGCTCAAACCAGTTTGTGAAAAAAAGATGGTGAGCAAGTTGATTGGACACTTCTTCCGTTGACTGATGATTGGTGGATGTTTTCCAGCTAAATTGAAGTGCTGATTGCTTTGTTTCAACTCTCATTGTTGATTGAAAGCAGTTTCAGACTGCCTGCTCATCTCAGGCAGGAACGTGAGGCAGTTGTGACGCCTCTCCTGAAGCGTTGTGTCCCAAAGAGACAGAGGTTGTTGTAAGGAACAGGGTGGAGAGAGGGAGATGTAAAGAGGGAGAGGGAGGCACAGGGTGGGAGGCAGGAAAGCGCAGTGAGAGAGAGGAAAGCAGGGAGAGAGGTGAAGAGGGGAGGAGAGAGAGAGAGGAAGACAGCAATGGAGGGGGATTGAGAGAGAGCAAAAACAAAGGAACAGTGAGATAGGCTGTGGAGAGAGAGAGCAGCAGATTCTACAATTATAAATATTCCTCTTTGTTAAATGTTTTCTACTTATATAAATTATTAAGTGGATTGCAGTACAAAGATCTCAGAATTGGCTGCAGTAATCCATGGGTTATGGAAGTTCTGATTCACATGCAATCTGAGCCAAAGGATAACATTTCTTGGCTCGGTGGTTAAAGCAGTTGTCAGGATTCAAGAGGATTAGTTAATGTACTTTGATATTTTGGCATCATAATACAGTTAAAAGCTTTAAACCTCCTAAGGAGAGCAAACTGCTCACATTATACAAACCAACTAAAAACAGGTGTACTATCCTTACTAACAGTATGATGTCCTGTATAAGAGTCCAGGAAACAAATAAATAAAGCCTCCTTCCTTGCATTGGTAATGGGACATACAACTGGTCCCCTCAGCTCCACAGGACTGGGTCAATTCAATCACACGGGGCTTGACTGGATAGATGCAGGGATGATGTTTCTCCTGGCTGGGATGTCTAGAACCAGGAATTGCAGTCTCAGAACAAGGGGATGGCCATTCAGACGAGAAGAAATTTCTTCACTCAGAGGGAGCCAGAGCACCTCCTGCCACCACCGTCACAGAGGACATGGTGGCGTATCAGCTAAAGATGAACATTACCTGGAGAGCTGTCAGAATGGGAACCCTGCTGTCCAAACGAAGGAGGTGCATTGTGGCACTGAGGTTCAATCCGTAAGCTCATCCTCAAACAGGGAGCTGGCCTCTCCTCCTCTCCAGCTCGGCAGTATAGAGTCGTAGAGTTGTACAGCACAGAAGCAGGCCCTTTCCCCAACATGTCCATGCTGGCTGTTGTACTTGTGTTCACTAATCCCATTTACTCATGTACACTAATCCCACTTACCCACATTGGGTCTGTAGCCTTCTATGCCTTGGTGATTCAAGTACTTGTCTAGATGCTTCTTAAATGTTGAGTCTCTGCCTCCACCACCCCATTCCAGATTCCAACCCCCCTCTAGGAGAAAAAAATTCCTCCCTCAGATTCCCCTCTAAATCTCTTACCTCTCACCTTAAACCTGTGCCCTCTTGTCTTAGACATCCCCACCAAGGGAAAAAGATTTTTACTATCTACCCCCCTCATGATTTTGCACACCTCTATCAGGTCACCCCTCAGCCTCCTCCACTCCAGGGAGAACAAACCTAGCCTATCCAATCTCTCCTTATAACTCTAATGCTCCATCCCAGGCAATATCCTGGTGAATCTCCTCTGCACTTTCTCTGGTGTAATCACATCCTTCCTATAGTGACGTGACCAGAACTGTATACAATCCTCCAGCTGTGGCCGAACCAGTGTTTTGTAGAGTTGTACCACAACCTCGCAGCTCTATGCCATGGCCAATGAAGGCAAGCATCCCACAGGCCTTCTTCACCACCTTATAACCACTGAGCCCTCAAACCAGCCAGATTTTCTGCTCCATCAGAAGCAGTCCCGAACATTGCTCACAATTACAACAGTCCGCGGTATCAAATCCCAAAGTGGCACCCGAGGCCTCGCACCAAGTGAGCACGCTCATACGAAGTGGCAGAGCGGAGCTGTGGAAACCGCTTGCCATCCCGCCTGCTTCCTGATAACCTCTCACAGAATCCACTGGGCAAGCACTTACTGTGAACAGGCTGGGGCGTCGCTTCGAGTGTTTGCGGACAGAACCAGGGGTCCCGGAAACTTGAGAGATGTCGGTTGCCAGTTCCCGGTGACTGATGTTTGGAGTGGAGGGAAGGGATGAGGAATACTCACTCATGTTGCCACCATTGCTTGCCTGCAAAAGATATAGTGGGTTGGGGAACCAAGAAAAAAGGATTAACACGGCATCAGCTCTAAAATCAGAAAGATTAAGCATTCTTTCTCCAAGCCACCCAGAATTTGAAGATAGCTAAATGTACATCCCAATGGAAATTCCACTCATAGAGCGATTCTGTACCATGGGCCAAGACTACAGGTGCTGAGGGAATGCCTCCTTGTACCTACACACTGGTTTGTTCATTAAGCCCACACAAAACTATTAAAAAGAACATGATTTTTGTTATACGTCCACCCTTGATATACTGTGAGAGGCCACGGGCAGCCCGCATGCACTCATTTGATTCGTGCTTTGTGACGCCAAAGGCCTGTGACTTCCTGCTGGGCACACCTCTTTTCCGAACCTTTACACCAAAGTCTAGGTATAGTTAAAAAACAAACTGCTGGAGGAACTTAGCAGGGTCTTGACCCGAAATGTCGACCTCCACAGATGCTGCCTGACCCGCTGAGTTCCTCCAGCATTTAGTTTTTTTTTGCTCCACATTACAGCATCTGCAGTCTCTTGTGTCTCCAGATATAGTTAAGCCTGATACATAGAGTGAGGTATCAAGGGGACTGGCACTACACAGGCTGCTCACACGCCATCACAGAGCACACGAGGGAACTCCAGAGATCGGCAGACCCAGCCGCTACAAGGAGTTACCAGAGGAGGTCGGAGAGGAGAATCCACAATTCTGTATGCGGGGTTCAGTGTTACTGGTGGGATGGGGCAGGGAGTGGCAGCAATGCACTCACTCGCCGGGTTCTCCTTGGCTTCTCATCAATTTTTAAAAAAAATTTATTTGCTCACAGAATGTGTGGTAGGCATTTATTGCCCATCCCTAGTTACTCCTGAACAGTGGCTTGCTGGGCCTTTTCAGAGGGCAATGAACAGCTAACCATACTACTGAGATTCTGGTGTTTACAGGACATTGGTGAACCAGGTGAGCTTTGACAACAATCCAGTGGTTTTATGATCACTATTAATGACACTAACTTTTAATATTCCAGATTGATTTTAATTACTCAAATTAAAATTTTCTAGCTGCCATGGTGGGTTTTGAACTCATGTCCATGGATTTAGTAGTGCAGTCCTCTGGAGGCAAGTCTAGTAACTTAACCACTGTGCTACTGTATACTGACAACAGCAGATTAATGATCAACTGGTTCCTGGCACCCATGGGGACTTCTTCAGGGTCAGGATATCTGTAGGATGACCCACTTAGTGAAGGAAGTTTGGAATGAGTCAACTCCCTGTGGCAATACTGGAGTCAGACCTGTCCACGATACTCTCCGGTTGTTCAGTTTGCCTGAATGGTTAGGGGTAAAGGTAGACATATGTCTGATGGCCACAATTCATTCCACTAAGATGATGGTAACCCTGCACAGCACCTCAACAGATGAACTGGTGACTAGACGCCATTGATGCTCTCAGTGCAGTACCGAGGGAATGCTGCACTGTCAGAGGTGTCACCATTTGTCTGAGATGTTAAACCAAGGCCCTTTGTAAGTGAATGGATCTCACAGCATCACTGAATTGGAGCAGGGATTCTCGCAGTGTCCTGGGGCAGATATTTATCCCTCAAGCAACATCAACAAGACAGACGGTCTGGTCATCATCACATCGCCGTCTGTGGGAACTTGCCATGCTGTAGTTCCCACTTCACAACAACCTCAACTTCAAGAGTACGTCAGTGGTTGTAAAGTACTTTGGGATGTCCTGAAAGGTACAGCATAAACCCAAATCTTCCTTTAAACCAGTGGCTAAACTCCAACAGTACTCCAGCATGCAATTGGACTTACCCAAGGCCAGATCCTGCCAACCTGTGGATAACCTCCTGCAATTTAGAATGAGTGAGGATGTGCACTCCACACTGGGGAAAGAGAACCTCCACCAGTGCAGATTGCTCAGTAGTTTGGTTTGGAGGCTCTTAAACAATGACAATGGCTTGACACACAGCTGCCCAAAAAACATCGTGCAAATATTGATTCAAATCAGTCCCAAGGCACTGACATGGACTGATCTGCCAGGGCTTACACTGATTAATTGATTGAAGAACATATCCTGCATCCTATTGATCCACAGCAGCGGAGAGCTACATAGCCCATTATTAATCCTTAATGGCAAACAGAACAGGTTTGATTTTCAGCCCAGGGGTATATCAAACATAATCACCACTTGGTTTGCTGAGAGTTGTGTGACACCTTAATTACACACCTGGATCCAAGGTGCAAATTGTTAATTTTCCCAAAGCTAAGGGATACACAACACGTGTGATATCAGGGACACTAAATCTCGTCCATGGCTCTTCCTTTGCTGAGCCAGCACAGCTTGGCACGAGTTCAAAGATAGACTTGGATTTTTAAAACGCCTTTCATGTCCTTTCTGGACACTTCAAGATGCTTTGCAACAAATGAAGCATTTATCAAACACATTTTTTTGTTGCAATGTAGGAAATGCAGCGGCCAATTTGTGCACAGCAAGCTCCCACAAACTGCAGTCAGATAATCTGTCTTTAGAATTGCTGGCTGAGGGATAAGTATTGGTCAAGGAACCAGGGAGAACCTCTTCAAGATAATGCCATAGGAGTTTTTCACACAACCACAGAGGGCAGGTGGGTGCCTTGGTATCACATCTCATCCAAAAGATGGTTCCAAATTGAATTTGAAAGGGATAGCCTTGCACATTAGCGCAGTGGATAAGAACATAAGAACATTACACAAGAATGTAAGAATCAGGAGCAGGAGTAGATTATTTGGCCTTTGAGACTACTCCAGCACTCATGGCTAATCTTTTACCTCAGTGTCATCTTTCTGCTTTATTCCCGTATTCCTTGATTTGTTTAATGTCCAGAAATGCAAGTCCTTCCCACACACCGAATAATTAGTTACTCCAGTGCTGGCACCCTGCAGGAGGTCTGTATGGGCTTATTTAAGGAAGGATCTTAGTGCACCGGATGCAATTCAGAGAAGGTTACTAAACTAATGCCTGGAATGGGTGAGTTGTCATTTGAGGAAAGGTTGGACAGGTTGGGCTTATATACGCTGGAGTTTAGAAGAGTGAGAGGGGACTTAAGATTTAATGACTCATAGAGTAGTCGTACAGCATGGAAACAGGCCCTTCAGCCCAACTCATCCATGCTGACTAAGGTGCCCAACTAAGCTGGTCCCATTTGCCTGCGTTTGGCCCGTATCCCTCTAAATCTTTCCTATCCATGTACCTGTCCAAACATATTTTAAAATGTCATTATTGTACCTGCCTCAACTAATTTTTCCGGCAGCTCATTCCATACACCCACCACCCTCTGTGGTTCCCCCTCAGGTCCCTTTTAAGTCTTTCCCCTCTCACCTTAAACCCATGCCCTGTAGTTTTTGCTTTCCTTTCCCTGGGTAAAAGACTGTGTGCATTCACCCTATCTATGCCCCTCATGATTTTAAACACCTCTACATACCTCTATAAGGTCAATACACATTGATAAGGACTTAACTGAAACATTACAAGATCCCGAGGGGTCCTGACAGGATGGTGCGGAGAGAATGTTTTCTCTTGTGGGAGAAACTAGACCTAAGGGTCACTGTTTAAAAATATAGGGTTGTCCATTTAAGACAGAAATGAGATGAAACTCTCCCTGTAAGGGTGGTGAATCTTTGGAACTCTCTTCCTCAAGGGGCAGGAGAAGCAGAGTCAGGAGGAGGGTGAAGGATTACCAGGGGCAGGTGGGAATACAAAGCTGAAGTTACAACCAGGTCAGTCGTGATCTTACTGAACGGCAGAGAAGACTTGAGTAGCTGAATGGCTTACTCCTGGTTCCTATATTTGCATGTCCTTGATGTGAAGACCTCCAGGCCCTTTCACATAGAACCTATTGGACAGTTTCCTGGAGCTCCCTGGCAGAGACTGGCAAGTCAGTCAATCACTGGGTCACGACCAATTCGCTGAACGTTTGGGACATAATACTGGTGCTCGATCACTTCCCCCTCTCTCTCACTTTCTCACACTCTCATTCTCACCTGGCTGCTGTGAATGGCTGAGACTGGGGTGGAGCCGGCAGAATGGCTCGGCGAGCTCGGCAGAGACTTGCACGATGTGACAAAAAGGTGCTGCTGCTTCTTAATTGCTGAGACCTTCTGGGCAACTGAAAGAGAAACGAAAGTGAGGGCTCTCGTAAAGTTGAGACACGAAAGATTGCAGATGCTGGAATCTGGAGCAACAAACAATCTGCTGGAGGAACTCAGTGGGTCGAGCAGCATCGGGGGGAGAAAATAGTTGTCAACGTTTTGGGTCAAAACACCGCATCAATCCTGATGCAATGTTTTGACCCGAAACGTCGACAATTTCTTTCCCCCCCTTAGATGCTGTTCGACCCACTGAGTTCCTCCAGCAGGTTGTTTGTTGATCTTGGTAGGCACAGTAGTGTAGCGGTTAGTGTAACGCTTTACAGCGCCAGCGACCCAGGTTCAATTCTGGCCGCTGTCTGTAAGGAGTTTGTACGTTCTCCCCATGTCTGCTTGAGTTTCCTCTGGGTGCTCCGGTTTCCTCCCACATTCCAAAGACATACGGGTTAGGAAGTTGTGGGCATGCTATGTTGGCGCTGGATGCATGGCGACACTTGCAGGCTGCCCCCAGAACACTCCATGCAAAAGATGCATTTCACTGTGTGTTTTGATGTACGTGTGACTAATAAAGAAGTCTTATCTTATCTTTCTTAAAGTTGTTGGTGAGAGGTAATTGGTAATTGGTTTATTATTATCACATGAACCAAGATAAGGTGAAAAGCTTTCGTTTGCGTGCCATCCAGACAGATCATTCCACACGTAAGTATGTTAAGGTATTACAAAAGGGGGAAAAATGTAGAATATAGCATTACAGTTACAGAGAAAGTGCAGTGCAGGTAGACAAAGAAAGTGGAAGGGCCATGATGAGGTAGGTTGAGAGATCAAGATCAAGAGTTCATCTGTAACCATGGAGCAAGGCACAGAAGGACCCTGAAGTTAAATTTGCCAAGCAGTCCACAGAAAGTCAGCAGCTCCAAGTAACAGGATGCCTGTTTGGGATCAAAAATAGAGCAATCATTATCATTGGCTGCTTCACACTTGCCTGTGAAGTCTCTAAAGCTCCCATTGGCTGTCACTGAAGAGGAGCAAGAGACAATAACTTTTCACCCAAATTACTTAATGCACTTGTATGACACAATTTAAAACTGGGTAAATGTTTTGGTACGAATTGTAATGTATTTGGCAATTTATTTGCCCCATGTTTTCACGACTGGCCCTTTAAAAGTGGACTTTGCTAATCTTGTTTAGATCAGTCAAGTTCTTTTCCCCTTAAGGTAGTTTGCAAAGGCGGTGGTTAAGTTTGATGTGGGTCAACATCCTGGCCTTTTGGTGGGCTAACTTCAAGGCAAGGAAATGTACCACATTTTTGGACCCGTTCTGAAACGGTCATCAGAGGTTGGGCAAAACAAACCCTGCAGATTAAAGGAAGGTGCAATTTAAAGACAGATACCAAAAAAAACCAGCAGGCACTAGAAATCTGAAACAAAAGCAGAAAGTGCTGGAAGTACTCAGCAGGTCAGGCAGCACCAGTGGAAAGAGAAACAGAATGAATGTCTCAGGTCCGAGTTCTGACGAAAGGTCTCGGAACTGAAATGTTATCTTTACAATATTTTTACTGAATAGAGTACATGCATCAAATTAATAATCACATATAGTAGTTAGTTAATAAAGGAAGAAAAAATTGAAATATTTTATTATAAAAAAGAATCTACTCCCACTACCAAAACCTGAAGCTGTTAGATGGAAAAAACAACAAGGAAAAACTTTTAAAAACGTAACCGTGTCAGCCAATATCTGCATTTTAGTCCCCAAATCAGAGATTTTGAAAATAATTCAAAAAAGGTCCCCACAGGGTTTGAAAGTCTAGGTTAGATTCAAAAACTAAACAGCGAATCTTCTCTAGATTCAAGTATGACATAACATCCCGTAACCATTGAGCATGAGTAGGCAGAGTAACTTCCTTCCATTTAAGCAATACAGCTCTCCTGGCTATAAGAGAAATAAGAGCCAGAATATGTAAATCAGAAGCCTTCAAAGTTATATCTTTTTCTCCAACAATCCCAAGTAGTGCAGTCAAAGGATTAAGTTTAAAATTTATTTTGAAAAGTACAGAAAAAGTATGAAAGACCTCTGTCCAATATTTTTTAAGACTCTGACACATCCAAAACATGTGAATTAAGGAAGCCACTCCGTTACTGCATTTGTCACAGTAAGGAGATATGTCAGAATAAAAACGGGATAATTTATCTTTAGACAAGTGAACTCTATGGACCACTTTAAATTGAAGGAGAGAATGACGAGCACATAATGACGGAGTATTAACCAACTTGAAAATTTTGTTCCAACTTTCCTCAGAAATTGACATCTGCAAATCTTGTTCCCAAGCGTTTTTAATTTTATCTAGTGGCACCTTACTCATTCCTAGTAATCTGTCATAAATATTAGATATTGAGCCATCCTGAAAAGGTTCCAAATTAAAAATTACATCTAATAAATTCTTATCAGGACTCAAAGGAAAAGATTGTAATTGAGATCAAAGAAAATCTCTAATTTGTAAATATCTAAAAAAATGAGTTTTTGGTAAATTATACTTGGTAGACAATTGTTCAAATGAAGAAAGGTTTCCTCCAACAAACAGATCTTGAAAACAAGTAATACCTAATTTGTCCCACTCTTTAAAAACTACATCAGTCATAGAAGGTTTAAAAAAGTAATTAAAGAAAATGGGACTAGACAAAGAAAAACTCAATAAACCAAAATATTTTCTAAATTGTAACCAAATCCTCAAAACATGTTTAACTACTAAATTATCTGTTAGTTTATTTAATGATATTGGAAGTGAAGAACCAAGCAAAGAGATAATAGAAAAATTTAACAGAATTAATTTCCGAAGAGACCCATACTGGATGAGCCTCTTGATTAATGTAATGTAACCAAAACGTAAGGTTTCGTATATTGACTGCCCAGTAATAAAATCTAAAATTAGGTAAGGCTAAACCTCTGTTCTTTTTAACCTTCTGAAGGTGAACTTTATTTAGTCTAGCATGTTTATTATTCCATATATAGGAAGAAATAATTGACTCAAGGGAGTCAAAGAAAGATTTAGGAATAAAAACAGGTAAAGCCTGAAATAGATATATAAATTTAGGTAAAATATTCATTTTAATAACATTAATTCGGCCAATCAATTATATAGAAAGGGGAGACCAACTTCATAAAACCCTTTTCACATAGTGCAGTAAGGTGAAAAAATTTTCTTTAAATAAATGCTTATAATTTTTAGTAATTGACACCCCCAGATAGGTAAAATGATTTCTTACAATTTTAAAAAGAATATTAATATCAACTGGTACCAAGTTATTCAGAGGAAAAAGTTCACTCTTGTATAAGTTCAATTTGTAGCCTGAAAAATGACTAAAGCGAGAAAGTAAAGAAAGCATAGGAGGTAAGGAGGCTTCAACATTAGATATAAAGAGTAATAAATCATCAGCATACAGAGAAACTTTATGGTTAATATCTCTTCTGGAGATACCAAGGATATCTCTAGATTCTCAGAGAGAAATAGCTGAAGGTTCTAAGGCCAAATCAAAGAGCAAAGGGCTCAAAGGACATCCCTGTCTGGTTCCACATTGAAGTTTAAAAGATTTAGAATTTTGAAAATTAGTAAGAACTTGAGCAGAAGGGGATAAATAAAGTAATTTAATCCATTGGATAAAATTGGGCCCAAAATTAAATTCCTCTAAGGTTTTAAATAAGTAATTCCATTCAATCCGATCAAAGGCCTTCTCAGCATCTAGAGATATCACACATTCCGATATTTCCTTAGAGGGAGAATAAATAATATTCAATAAATGACGAATATTAAAATGAGAATATCGATTTTTAATAAAACCAGTCTGATCATTGGATATAATTGAAGGTAAAATATTTTCCAATCTATGAGCTAGGACTTCAGATAAAATTTTAACATCCACATTAAGTAGCAAAATTGGTCTGTATGAAGCACATTCTGTTGGGTTCTTATTTTTCTTAAGAATAAGTGAAATAGAAATGTTAACTCTGTTTCTTTTCCCACGGATGGTGCCTGACCTGTTGAGTGTTTCCAGCATTTTCTACAATTTAAGGACATATGTTTTTGAAACAGCCAAAATAAGTCCCAAACAAAAATAAGAGGGAGGGTAGATCGTTCGCAGATCCCAAATAGTGTATCAACGATACAATACCCAGTATCAGCAAGAGAAAATCCAGGGGATGACACACTGGCTCATTAACCCCACTCTGCCCAGAAGCCACGTCTGATTATTCTAACTCCTTCCAATTCCTCTTGCTGATATTTTAACAAACACCAATGCCCTAAAGTTACCTCTCAATCAGTGATAAACCGTTAACACATTCCTCCAAATTTCCTACCTTGGTTGAGGCCCTATGTCATTTAAATGGGTTAACAGTATTGAAGAAAATAAAAACGTCTCCAGACCACGAAATGGAAACTGGACAATTCAGCACTCTTGACACAATGCTTCTTCTGACAGGAGCCCAATTAAAGATTGGCTGAGTTGTGGCCTGCAAAATCCACTATGGAGCCCAACCCGCCCTGTAAAGTATCCCTTGGTGTCATCAGTGATAAAAATTAACAACTCCCCCCAGGATTATCAAGCAGATTGCACATAAGACAGAAGTATCAGGGAGGAGAAGATGACAATTAATGAGGAACTGCCACCTCAAGTTGCCCAGACACTTGAGAGAGCTTACCAGCAATCAAGCCGGATCTGGCTTAATATCTAAATCTGCTGACATTTCTGGATCAGTGTGTTCACACACTCAGCTCGTGGAGGGTTTCTGCAGCAAAGCCTTCCTCTCCTAAGCTGTTTGGTTTCTCTCCTTTCTCTCAGGCTTCAGATTTCCTGTCACAGCCACAGTACTACCCAGCGTTCAGCTAATTACTGTCAGCGCTCATCCGCACTCTGCAGACTATTGAGGACCAGAATCCGCTATCAGAGCACAGCAGCTGCTCAGTTTGAGGAACCAGAAGCAAAAGCTGAAGCTGCACTCGCTCATTTGGCTGTTCAGTTTACAAACGGTCCCATCGTACATCAGAACAATCCTGGCTGAGCAGTGAATCCACCCTCCCTGAAATAAAGACTACTTGGCAAATAGAAATTTCTACGTCTTAGCTATCCCTACCTTGCAACAATGACTATAGTTCAATAAAAACAACAACTTCCATTTAAATAGAGCCTGCATTGTCCCGAGGTACTACAACGGAGCCTATAAAAATCTGACACCGAGCCACATTAAGAGGCATTAGGACGATCAAAGTCAGAGGTTCTGAGGAGGGTTTTAATGAAGCCAGAGAGGCTGAGAGGTGTAAGGACTGAAGTCCCGAGTTCAGAGCCCAGGCAGCTGAAGGCACGGCTGCCTGTGGCAGAGCAAGAGGCATCACAGGAGAGCAAGAGACGGGAATTGGAAGGGAGCAGAGATGTCAGAACAGCTTTTAGAGATAGGAAGGGGCAGGACAAGATGGGATGAGAATTTAAAAGCTGAGGTGCTGCCAGCGAGCACGGGGCTGACAGGACTCAGTGCGAGTTAGGAGACATCAGGATATTCAAAAGTGGTCGATTGGCTGTAACGTGCTCTCAGACTTCCCAAGGACATGAAATCCATGCTACAGAAATGCTAAATAAATAAAACTGCAGCTCCTGGAATCTGAACCAAAAACAGAAATGCTGGAACAACTCAGCCAGTCAAGCAAGTTCTTCCAGCATTTCTGTTTTTGCTATAGAAATACTAGTCCTTTCCTTCCTTTCATCCCTCCTGATTTGGGAAGGTGCAAGAGGATGGCCTGTTCTAATGGCAGTTAAGTAGATTGTTCAACTGGTCCCAATCAGTGTTAGTCAAGGTCGGGTTTTACAATGCACCCTGAGTTGTTTTGTGCACTCAGATCTTACAGATGGAACCCTTGGTGCTGTATTTGGATATCTAGATACCCCTTTACATCCTTACTGAGAAGGGTCCTCAGAGACAATGTTCAGTAAGAATTAACTAGGAGGCAGTCGCTGGTCACATATGTTGTTGCTCTATTTTCACCAGAGCGAGGAAAGACCTCACTCCGATAGAACCAGCCTGCCTCCAACTGGAGAATCAGACAACGGTGGAACCCATTGTGCAAAATAGGCAGTTTAGAAGGAAAACCACTGCACAGTTTGGAAGAAAAACCACAAGCCCCGCAGACAGCGAAGGGAGCCAGCTGTTATCGCTGGTCAATGCCAATATCATCAGTCAGATGTCCACTGTGACTGGAGAATATATCAGCCAAAGTATCCATTCCTGGTCATTACCCACTGACCTTTATGGGATTGAGGTTCAATCAGGGGCAAATGTAAAACCATTCACGTCCAACTAGCTTGCAGACAAGTAATGTCATAAATTCACGGTGAAGTACTGCCACTCGTAGAATCTTTTACAACATAGACAGAAACTATTTAGTTCACTGGGCCTGTAGTGGTCTTACTGAGCCCCCTCCTTTTGAGTCCTGGCTCAGTGGACAACATTCCTCTGGTCAAATTCAGGGCCCCCTCCAGAGTCTTGACTTGCATAATCGAGGCTAACACTCCACTGTAGGCGGAGGTCCAAATGAGACCTTACACCAGACTCTGTCTGCACACTCAGATCCCATGGACACTACTTCAAAAATAAAGTAGTAGGGGGGTCCTCCACAATGTTCTGGGTCCAATGTTTACCACTAACATACATGATCAGGTCTGTGTCAATCTGCTGTTTGTGGGATCTTGCTGTGTGCAAATTGGCTGCTGTGTTTCCTACATTACAATGGATTCTAAATTCCAATATACCCCATTGTCAGCGAAATACATTGGTGTCCTGAAAGGGATGTGAAAGGGTCGGTTTTCCTTTTATTCATTCCCCATATCATTTGGACAAGATCCGAAGGGCGAACACTGAGTCAATACTGGTGCCAGACACAAAGCCATTACCTTCATTAAACACTCGATCGACATTGAGTCCGTATGTCGCGCAGGTCTCGTAATACATGCAGCGTTTCAAGTCGGCACAGAGTTTACGTGCCCGGGCATCATCAATGACTCGTGGATTGGTGGCGCTGATTGCATCTGCAGTGAGGGAAGCAAATCTTTTAGATGTCAAGTGGTGAACAGTGAGAACTGCTCCATTACTAATGTCCTGTTGATACATTAAACAATGTTAATTTTGATGATAAGGAACTTGAAATTAATACGCAGCCAAGAACAATTCAAGTGTGATTATTCCCAGAATTAATTGGAACATTAAAATTGTAGGAAGCTGGCCTCTTTATAGCTTTAAATTGTACGATACACATAATACAGAGGAGTGGTAATGTCTCATTATGCTGAATGCCTGTCTCAGACTGACCTTGTGCTTCTGAATCTTTCACGGTATTGAAATGAATGCAGGCAAAGGCCCTGGTTAAATGTGCCTTCTTACCCGACCTTCCTTTCACCTCTGCCTTCAGTGTTGAGATCAAGATTTTATTGATTAGAATGGGTTGATAATCTCTGAAGCAGAACGCAAGGTGATCTAATTGAAATGTATAAGATTCTGAGCGGGCTTCTCGGGGTGGGTGCCGAAAGGCTGCTTCGCCTGTCTGGAAAGTCTGTCTCAGAATCAGGGGTTTGGCCATTTCGCACTGAGAAAGAGAGGAAAGTCTTCAGTCCTAGCACTGTGAATCTTTGGAACTCTCTGCCCCAGAGAGCTGTGGAGGCAGAGTTATTGAGTAAATTCAAAGCCGAGACAGATACCGATTTTTGGGTTATCAGGCAGTCAAGGGCTGGGGGAACAAGCAGGAAAATAGAATTGAGGCAGGGGGTCTGCCGTGGTCTTAATGAGTGTCAGAGCAGGCACCAACAACCAAAAGACCTCCTCCTGCTCCCATTCCTTATGCTTGTATCTCCTACACTGAACTCATTCTTTCCCACACCTCCTGTGTTGAACTCTTAACCTCCCTTTCTTCCCTTTCTCCAGCAGCTTTCATGCTTGTAAAATCTGTGACCACCTCACCATGGAGTCTTCCATCTTCCCAGCCTTGCTGATGTCTTTGCAGAGAGTGGGACTCTTCTGGGTGGGGTGGTGCAGACCCAGTTGTTGGAGCAGTTTGAAAGCAGCTGGGGAGGAGTGGGTGGGTGGCTGTAGGACCCTGGGGAGGTGCTCAAGATACAGAGCCTCAGGCCTCATCCATTACACAGAAAGTAGTAGGGGTAGGCCATTCGGCCCTTTGAGTATGCTCCACCATTCAATATGATCATGGCTGATCATCAAGATTCAGTAGAGACACAGGAGACTGCAGATGCTGGAATCTGGAGCAACACACAAATCTGCTGGAGGAACTCAGCGGGCCGAGCAGCATCTGTGGGAGGAAAGGAATTGTCGATGTTTCGGGTCAAAACCCTGCATCAGGACCTTTTCCAGATTCAGTATCCTGTTCCTGCTTTCTCCTCATGTTCCTCGATCCCTTTAGCCCCAAGAACTATATCTAATTCCTTTGTAAATATATTGAAAAATTTGGCTTCAACTGCATTCAGTGGTAGAGAATTTTACAGGTTCACTATCCTCTGGGAGAAGAAATTTCTCCTGATCTTGGTCTTAAATGGCTTACCCTTAGACTGTGATTCCAGGTCCCGGACTCACTGCCATCATTAATATCCTTCCTGAATCTAGCCTATTTAATGCTGATAGAATTTTGTTGCTTTCTATGAGATCCCCTCTCATTCTTCTAAACTCCAGCAAATATTAGCCTAATCCCTCTTCATGTGCCAGTCCTACTATTCTGGGAATCAGTCAGGTGAATCTCTGCAGTACCCCCTCTGCATCAAGAACATCCTTGTTCAGATAGGACAGCACACAATACTTGAGGTGTGGTCTCATCAACATCGGGGCTCTTCATCTCAGGAATGATCTAATTGCCTTGGAGGAGACAGAGTGCAGATCCCACACTGAAAGGATTAAAGTATAAATCCAGGTTATGTTAACTTGTCTTCTACTCCTTTGAATTGAGAAAGATGTGCAGGTTATCTAACTGAGTTTAACAAGTGGAGGTGTGGATGAACTATGTGTTGGAAATCTAAAGAAGAGGGGATCATTTTACAATTGGAGCCCGGCTTCGTGGAAGAGACAAAGTGAGAAAGAAAGTCCTGTGAGGTGTGGGGTGGGATGGGGTCAAATGAGCTTTCAAGATTGAGATCGATAAATTCCCCTTAGGTAAGGGTAAGAAGCGAAATGGAGCATAGATATGGATCAGTCTTGTTGAATTTGTGACAGCTGTGGGATGTACTCTCCGAAGCTGACTCCCACTCCGGGGACCTGAACACAAGCCTAGACTGACACTCCACTGATGTCCTGAGGGAGCTGTCATCTTTCAGATGGGATTGGAGGGCTTGAGTTATAAGGAAAGACAGGATAGGCTGGGACTTTTTTCCCTGGAGCAAAGGAGGCTGAGGGGTGCCCTTATACAGGTTTATAAATCATGAGGGGCATCGATAAGGTGGATGGTCGCAGTCATCTTCCCTAGGTAAGGGAGTCTAAAACTAGAGGGCACGGGTTTAAGGAGATAAGGGAAAGTTTAAACAGGGATCTGTGGGGCAACTATTTCACACAGAGGGTGGTGAGTATATGGAACAAACTGCCAGAGGAAGTGGTAAAGGTGGGTACAATTACACTTAATGGGCATTTAGATGGGTAAATGGATAGGAAAGGTTTAGAGGGTTATGGGCCAAAAGCGGGGAAATGGGACTTTCTCAAGTAGACAACTTGGTTGGCATGGGTGAGTTGGGGTGAAGGGTCTGTTTCCGTGATGTATAACCCAGGTAGTGTTTGCCCTCGCAGGTGAATGCAAAAGATTACATGGGACTGGGACACTTCCTGAGGATAGCAGGGGACTTACTCCCAATTTTCTTGGGGCCAACATTCATCCCTCAATCAACATGATTGGTTACTTCTGCACTTCTACTTGTGGGACTTTGCTGTTGCACAAATTGGCCACCGCCCTTCCTACAGTATGACAGTGACCACACTTCCAAAGTACTTCATCAGCTTTGAAGTGCTTTGGGACAACATGAAAGGTACTCTGGAAATATAAGTCTCTTTTTCTTGAATGCAGGACAGGGTGGAGAAACCAAATGGTATACCACTGGTGCCAGGGCAGATTGAATGCCCCTCTGCCCTCCCCCTTGATTCTTCCTGTATCCCACACAGTGGATTCTGACAATTCATACAGGTTTCTCGATATCAACTCAGGCAAAGCACACTGCAGTGACGCTCACTATAAATGCAGCTGATCACAATCACACTGGCACAGCGGGTAGTGCCGCTGCCTCCTAGATCCAGTGACCCGGGATCGATCCCGACCTCCGGCGCTGTCTGTGTGGAGTTTGCACGTTCTCCCTGTGACCACGTGGGTTTTCTCTGGGTGCTCCGGTTTCCTCCCACATCCCAACGACGTGCGAGGTCAGTGGGTTAATTGGCCGCTGTATTTTGTTTTTAGTGTGTGGCTGAGGGGTAGAATCTGGGGGGAGTGTGATGGGAATGTGGGGAGAATAAAATGGGATCAGTGTAAACGGGTGGTTGATGGTCGGCACGGACTCGATAGGCCGAAGGGCCTGTTTGCGTGCTGTGTGACTATGACGGTTCAGCCTTTCTCACTTGCTGCTAACACACTGGAACACTGCTGCACTCAACGTCTTTACAGCATCACGTAATTTGATGTTGATTAAGGATCAGCTTTACAAGCTTCCAGCCTGCAGCTTTGCGAGACAATAATATCTCCCCTCATGAATTGTTAATTTATTTTTTGAAGAATTTATGAGCAATTAGCACATACTTAAAGCTTTAAACCACAACACCCATTTCAGCACCACCATCACTCTCCCCCCCCATCCCCCTCGCCCCGTCCCCCTCATGGCTTTCCCTTGGATTTTCCTCAGGGCACGCATAGAGATTGAGTTTATAAAACGTCCGACTCTTGGGGGGGGGGGGGGAGGTCCGCCACTTTACTACAGAGGTCAATTCTAGCAGAGAGCGTTCACACCTTATTTCTTGCCCTGAGTCACGGCCAATCACACCGGCTGAATTCAAAGGCCTTTTGGAAATGGGGGAGGGGAGAAAACCGGAGGAAAAATAAAGAAAGAAGAGGCTCTGCTTGAGCCTCGTTGGGGTGGGGTGGGGTGGGGGTGGCGGTGGGAAGTGGCTGAGTGAGTGAGGCACTTTGCTTAGGCAGTCCCTCAGGATCGAGGGTGATTTGCTTCTGTTCTGGTTCTGTGGGTTCTGAGGTGATGGATGAGACTAATGTGGGAACCACAGACTCTTCTATGGGGCAGGAGGTGTCTGACAGGGTGCATGTGGGTAGTTTGTGAGATGGTGTCAGTCAACCACACACACACACACACACACACACACACACACACACACACACACACACACACACACACACACACACACACACACACACACACACACACATATATGGTCCTACTGTCTGTGCCATAGACTCTGGGTCATTAATAGATCAGCTCACATTCACATTTGTTTGATATTTTCAGCAGTTGTAGGATTTCCAAAATACAACATTAAAAGAAAATGCCGGGAGGAAACTGCAGAAAATGAAAATCAAAAAAAACTGCAGATGCTGGAAGTCTGAAATAAAAACAGAGAAAGCTGGAAACACTCGGCAGGCCAGGAAGGGTCTGTGGAGAGAGACCTGAAACGTTAACTCTGTTTCCCTTTCCACAGAGGCTGCCTGACTTGCTCTGTGTTTCCAGGTTTTTCTGCTTTTATTTGAGAAAACTGTTGCTTAGCCCTTTAGTGTGTCCCAAGGTTGCGAGAGGTGCCAAAAAAATGCACACCTTCTTAGCAGTGCCAGGCGATTTGAGGGTTTTATTCTGGGAACTGAACTGGACTCTCCCTGACTATGAACTGCCACTAAAACTGAATAAAGCTTCTGCCAGTGGCTTAACAGGACTATCTGGTGGGTGATGGAGCTGCAATAACAACTTTCATTTATCTAGTGCCTGAAATGAAGAAAAACATCCTGAGGCTCTAACACCCTGCCATAGCAGGAGATTTCAGGTTAAAAGCTCAGTTAAAGAGGCAGACTTTTAAGAAGCATTCTAAGGAGAGGCCGAGAAGCAGGTTCAGTTCCCAGTCTGGAGGAACTCAGCAGGTCAGGCAGTATCTATGAAGGGAAATGGACTGTCGACGTTTCAGGTCGAGACCTTTCATCTGATTTCAGATGAAGGGTCTCAACCCAAAACATCGACTGAGTCCAGATGAAGGGCCTCGACCCAAAACGCCGACTGTCCATTTCCCTCCACAGATGCTGCCTGACCTGCTGAGTTCTTCCAAATTTTTGGATGCTGCTCCAGATTCCAGCATCTGCAGTCTCTTGCGTCTTCAGCTCCTTGTCCGCCCTCCACAGCTGGCCTCACCTTCTCACCTTTCCCAAGATGGCGAGTGAGATTGCGTCTGCATGACAGTGAGAGAGAGTATGACAGTGCAGAGTGCGAGAGCGAGGGAGGGAGAAACAGTGCACACGGCAAAGAGACAGAAAGGTGGGGAGAAGGAGTGTCTGGCAAGAAAAGGGTTGGACTTGGCTGTTGTGTCAACAGTACAGATTGGTATGTGACAAATAAGCACTGTATGATGGAGAATTAATACAAGCCTTGAGAAGGCAAGAGAACGAATGAGAGATAAAAAGACTGAAACCTTTGTGTGGGTCAGAACTCTAGATTTCTTTTGCGGATGGACCTGCGCTTCTGAAAACAACTAGCGTGTCTCAATATAACTGTGCTACTGGCTGAAAAATGTCTGTTTATTCACAAGTTGCCGGTACTTTTAGATTCTGGTATAAAAAGTGTAGTTTTCAGCCCAGAGTTCAGCTCCAAGTGGGTGAACAGCCAAGCTCGTTCAAAACTCACAAAATGCTGGAGATAGTCTGCAGATTCAGCCTTGTCTGTGGAGGAAGAAACAAGATTAACAATTCAAATCAAGGGTCATTGAACAAAAGCATTAACACTGTGTCTCTCTCTTCGGAATATGCTGAACCTGCTGAGTATTTCTAGCACTGTCTGTTTCAGACTTCCATTTCTGAACAAGGTTAAAATCCCAGTTGGGGCCCCATTTATGTCATTGGTCCACAACCTGCATTATGTCAAAGCGGACCCTACCTGGTTTAGGGAGCTTGGGCATTAACGCTTTTGTTTCTGAGAGCGGGAGGGAAAGATGTTCTCTTGTTTTGCCATTCCTCTCCCAATTCCAACCTTACCCAGAGTGATTAGCTGACCCCAAGGCCTCACAGTCTGCAGGCTCCAACTGAGCCCACATGCAGCCATGGTGGTGGGGTGGTACTGGATCTCGCAGGTTCCCAAGATTTGGTCCAAAGTCCCAGAAGCCTCAATAATTTCCATAAATAACCAGAGACTCTGATCAAATCCGGGAAGCTCCCGGGCATGAATCCCTTTCCCCGCCCTAACTTTTGAAACAGAGATGGTCGCTGCTGAGCCACAGTGGCTGGTCCCGTCAGCCTGCCGGATTCAGTGGTCGGAAACAGAGCACCAGTGCCCACTGCCGCTCTTACCCTGCGATCCCACCAGCATCACGGCAATCTCTGTTGCACTCCTGTAATTCACCAACCGGGTGTAGTAATTATAGATGGTCTGGAAGCTCTTCTCGTTTTCCAAGCTGAAGACAAATATAACGGCATCGACCCATGTGGAAAACTGTGGAGAGGAGAGAATGGAACAACGTAAATACATGGGCCCATTCCCAAATCAGTGTGCATCAATGATTCTAAGAGGTGCTTGAAACTAAACAATAGGATACAGTCACACAGCATGGAAACAGACCCTTCGGCCCAACTGGTCCATGCCGACCAAGGTGCCCATCCGAGCCAGTCCCATTTGCCAGTATTTGGCCCAGATCCTTCTAAATGTAAAAAAATATATACTCAAAGGGAGAATAAACAAGATCAGAGCTGTTCAACCAGCACCAGCACAAGTGCATTGGACTGACGTCCTCTTTGTTGTGCAGTGATTCCTGTGAAGTGCACCAATTCATGTGAAGCCAGACAGGTTTCTGACTCCTGAGAAGAAGCCAACCACCACTAGAAGAAAAGTAAATAGAACGTCGGAAGAACTCAGTGGGTCGGGCAGTATCTGTGGAGGCAAAAGGCGTAAGTCGACATTTTGGGTCGAGACCCTGCATCAGGACTGAGAGGGAAGAGGAAAGATTGCCAGAGAAACAAAGGACTGCAGACGCTGGGATCTAGATGAAAAGCACGATGATGCTGGGGGAACTCAGCAGGCCAGGCAGCATCCGTGGAGAAAAGCAGGCCATCAACGTTTCTGGTCAGGACCCTTACTCCAGTGCATAGGAGGAGGAGGGGAGGGTGGGAGAGAGGCTGGTAGGTGATAGGTGGATCCAGATGGGGAGGGGATGATTGGTGGATGGATGGAACCAGGTGGTGAGGAGGGGGAGGGATGGGAAAGGAGAACAACGGGAGAAGAAACCTCGGTGGACAGGCGAGTGTGTGTGGGAGAACACCGGGGGCGTGGGTTACCTGAAATTGGAAAACTCAATGTTCATACCAATGGGCTGTAGGCTACCCAAGAGGAATATGAGATGTTGTTCTTCCAATCTGAGTTTGGCCTCTCTGTCGCAATGGAGAAGGCCAAGCACAGCAGGTGGGTGTGGGAGTGGGAAGAGGAGTTGAAGTGACATGCAACTGGAAGCTCGAGATGGCCGTTGTGGACAGAGCGTCGATGCTCTGCAAAACCACCTCGTCTACGCTTGGTTTCACCAATGTACAGGAGGCTGCATTGTGAACAGCAGATGCGATAGATCAGTTGGAGGAGGTGACGCGAACCTTTGCCTGGAAGGGCTGTTTATGTCCCTGGATGGTGGTGAGGGAGGAGGTGAAGGGACTGGTGAAATTGCCAGGGGAATGGGAGGGGTAAGTGGGGAAGGATGAGCAGACCAGGGAGTCACGGAGAGAGTAGTCCCTATGGAAAGCAGAAAGGGGGGGGGGGGATGAGGGAGAATATGTGACTGATGGTGGGACCCTGCTGGAATGATGAAGGACCACAGGGAGCTCACATGTGCATGAATCAGGTGAAGACAGATGGATCTGGGCATGATGCCCCACTTGGTCAAATAGGCTGCCTACTTTACTGATGCAGGGTTTCAACCCGAAACGTCGACAATTCCTTTCGTCCCACAGATGCTGCTCGACCCGCTGAGTTCTTCCAGCAGGTCATTTGTTGTTCCTACTTTATTTGTCATTTGTACATGGGATGTTGCAATTGCTGAGAAGGATGGCATTTATTGCCCATCCCTAGTTACCCCTTGAGGTGGTGAGCTGCCTTTTTGAAGTCTTTGTGATGAAGGCACTCACACAGTCTTGTTGAGGGAGTTTCAGGATGTAAACTCAGCAAGTGAATGTTTAGAGGGATTGACGGGCTGCTAATCAAGCAGGCTGCTTTGTCCTGAGCTTCTCAAGTGTTGTCGGAGCCACATTCATCCAGGTGAGTGGAGAGTGTTCTATCACACTCCTGATCTGTGCCTTGTAGATGGTGGACAGGCTTTGGGGTGTCAGGAGATGAGTCACTCACCACAGGATCCCCAGCCTCTGAGCTGCTCTTGTAGCCACGGTATTTATGTGGCCGATCGTTGATAGTGGGTGACTCAGCGATGGTAATGCCACTGAACGTCAAGGATAGATGCTTACACTCTCTCTTGCTGGAGGTGGTCAATGCCTGGCACTTCATTGGTACATGAAAGATTGCTCTTTTGGTAAAATAACAGATGCCCAGCAAAATGCCCACCCCAGGGTTTGAGTCAAAGCCTCAAACAGAGGGCAGTGAAAAAAAGGGCGCAACAATCGAGGTGGTAGGAGCGGGGTAAACAGATAAAGGAAAAGTGAAATCAGTGGATTTGGCAATGGAAGTAATTTCTGTTTAAATGAGCAATTTGGTTGGCCCCAGTCTCCAGTTTACGAGTGAAGTGAGCCTCGGACTCTGAGTATCTCTGACAACTGTGCCCAGGAAGGCTTCACACAATCCATAATATCAATCAAACTGCTATATATAACTAATATCAATCTGTAATGGCTGCATTTTAATCATCATGCTGTGCTTTGGTTTTCATTTGTTGTGGCAACAACGTGTGGCAGACAAGGGTGCACAGATTGTAGGAAATAGACCCATTATACGGTTAGGGCAGAGCTCATTAATCAGCATATTAGTGGAACCGTTTATTATGCCCATGGGCAGTTAAAGGCAGACAGTTCAAATATTCAATGGCACTTAAAATTTTAATACTTCCTCTGCTCAAAATGCTGGATGAATTAAAGATTTGAAATTGTTTTCCCTCAGAGACAAGATGTCAAATGCTTATTTTGTTCCTGGCGGGTACGGGAAGACAAATTTTGGGCTTTGTGGATCAGTTGGAAACAGCTCTTCCCAGCCCCAGCAAAGCACAGCAGGACCTCCTCATTCCAGACTCCCAGGGCCAGCTCAGAGTTGGAGCCAGCAGGAGACACAAGAGACTGGAGATGCTGGAACCTGGAGCAACACACAAGGCACTGGAGGTAAAGTACTGTCCATTTCCCTCCATGGATGCTGCCTGACCCACTGAGTACTGCCAGTGCTTTGTATGTTGGAGCCAGGACCTCCCCACATTTGGCGCCTGCCGCTTGCCAGTTTAATGCAGGAGGCAGACCTTCCTCCAAACTTCAGGCCAGCGGCTGAGATGTTCAAGTGGTTATTTCCTTATGTCGGGTGTGTGGGTCGGCTCAGGGCTTCATGGATGAGTGAGACTCTGTTACTGATGAATCTGCCCAGTGGGAAATTTGTAACAGAGGCTGTTGGATAATCCTCAGTGGCCCATCAGCCAATCATCTCCCTACTCCCCCTTGCTTGCAAAAGAAAGCAAATACGTTTACTTTTCTGTTACAGAATTCATGAAGCAAATTTAAAAATTCTGTTTATCCACACTGTTGGGTTGGGTTTTATTAACACAGTTTATCTCACGTTGCCTTGGCAACACAACTTAAGCTTTGGATCCAAGTAAATAAAGAAAAGAATTTCCTTTGATGTGAAAGCCCTCAGACAGCCTCACAGTAGGTAAGCTGGCTGTGCGTACAATGACTCCGGACAGCAACCCTCTCCCTCCCATTTTTTTTCCAAAGGTTCATTCAGTGATTACAGCATCACATTATTACAATATTACAGTGTTCCACGATTCACACTATTTACACATTCAAATTATAACACGGTCATCTCTATCCAGAACGCATTGAGCCCCTGTGGTGGCCACCAGTCCCAGAAATCCCCCATTGTACCTGTGGACACTACGTGCTCCTTCTCCGGGGATACACAGGCACAGACATAACCTCAGAAGAGGGGCAGTCAGCTTGGCCAGGCCCAGGAGCAAAAGGACCAGGAGATCCCCCTCCCTCCCACATGTGTTATGTTACCATGAAACGCCAAACACATTGAAGTTGGCTGGTGAACACAGCATCTGGCCACTGACACACCCAACACTGCAACACAATGTAGCAGTCGCCAGAGCCCAGTTATTCCTGGATCTGCTCATCCGCTCCTGTTCTCAGTAAGGTAAAGGATGCTGGTGTTTGAGAGTCAGCTGCCGGCACCTGATGCTCCTTTGGATCAATGTGCCTCTGTTTCAGGCCCAGTTTTATTAAACACTCACCTGCGCATCTGGAGGACCTCCTTCATCCCTAATCAGCAGCAAGTGGCTCTGACCATTCACGTTGATTTCTTTCTTGTATCGACCACCTGGCAACGACACAGTGGGAAGGAGATGTTATACATGCTCAAGACAAATACACGGCAATTATTTTTTCTCCCGACTGTTTCACATTTTCTACTGCTAAGCATGGGACACTCACACTGGATGCAACATCTAAACCCACTGCTCATACACTGCAACATGATGGCCATGGAAACAAGCCACAGTTTAACTGCTGCTGAATGAGCCCTTGATTTGACAAGCTCATTACTCCTCTGATGATGAAGCTCCAGTGCAGAACTGAGGGAGCAACGCACTGTGGGAGGGGCGGTACTGAGGGAGGGTCACACTGTGGGAGGGGTAGTACTGAGGGAGGGGCAATACTGAGGGAGTGTCGCACTGTGGGAGGGGCGGTACTGAGGGAGGGTCGCACTGTGGGAGGGTCGGTACTGAGGGAGGGTCACACTGTGGGAGGGGTACTACTGAGGGAAGTCTCTGTCAGTTCTTTTAGATGGATTTAAGAGATCGCACGGCACTATGTGAAGAGGAGCGATGGAATTCTCCTCAGTGTCCTGCAGCAAATATTAGTCCCTCAATCAAACTAGTAATGCCAGATTAACAGGCCATTTGTTGCCTTGTTAACTGTTTTGCTGCTCATGTTAGCTGCAAACTAAAAACAAAATTTTTTTACACTTCTAACATCATTGAGCTGAGGTCTTGAATGGCGACAAATACAAGTTCCTCTTTTCTTCTGATGACTAACTACTGAATAACCTTCTTTTGAAGAGACAAGATATAAAAACTGGCCAAGCATTTAAAGTATCACAGGTCTGGTACAGCACATAGATGCAATCACAAGGAAGGTGCGCCAGCGTCATTACTTTCTTTGGAGGTGAAGGAGGTTCGGCTTGTCACCGAACACTTTAACGAACTTCTACAGATGTACTGTTGAAAGTATCCTGACTGGTTGCATCATGGTCTGGTACGGTAATTCAAATGCAGAGGAACGCAAGAAGCTGCAGATAGTGGACCCAGCCCAATAGGTCACGGGCACATCCCTCCCCACCATCAGTAGTATCTACAGGAGGCCCTGCCTCAAGAAGGCAACATCCACCATCAAAGATCCCCACCATCCGCGCCATGCCATCTTCTCGCAGCTACCATCGGGCAGGAGGTACAGAAGCCTGAAGTCCCCACACCACCAGGTTCAGGAACAGCTACTTCCCTTCAGCCATTCGGTTCTTGAACCAACCGGCACAACCCTAATCACTAGAGTTTAGCAACACTTTGACTACCTTGCACTACACTGGACCTTGGTTGTTCTGTTCTCATTGTGTTCTTTCTGGTATAATTTTGCATAATTTATGTTTGATTTATGCTCTTCTTGTGAATGCTGCTTATATGATGCTATGTGCCTGTGATGCTGCTGCAAGTAAGTTTTTCATTGCACCTGTGCACACACGTACTTGGGCACATGACAATAAACTCGACTTTGATGAACAGGCAGAAAAAGACAATAAAAAGAGTTAGCTTCAGGGGTCACAGCACGGGTGTGACAAACCAAATAGCTCTGTGCTGTCATTTAGATGATTCAAGGATAAGCCAACAGCCTAATGGGAGAGGCCTTCCCACTGGACCAGCAATGAGCAAGTGACACAGCTGGTTAAATCCCAACAAGTGGCTCCCCGAAGGCCTGACTCTACCAACCTGTGCCCGTGCGTCCTGGAGCTGGCTATGCTGTGTGAGTTCCTGTCCAGAGACAGCATGTGCACTCCACGTTGGGCAAACAGAAATTCAAATTTCTCACTCAGCTTGGGTACAGTTCCGCAGATCTCTGCTTGAGTGGCTGTCCCTCACAAGCCTTCAGACCGCTGGGGGAACATTACAGCCATGTTCAATCCATTCCTCAACTAATGGATGAACATTTTCCTGAGGGACAGTTAGTACGGCATGTCCAACTGAAAGGAACCTTCCAAGGTAACAAGGCCAGGTCCAACCCCCTCCTCCACAACACTGGGGACAGGTGGAACCTCAGCACACAGTGACATTAGAAGGTCACCCCTCAGCCTCCTTCACTCGAACCCGTTTTGGAGTGAAGGAAGCTGAGGGGGTGACCTTGTAGAGGTTTATAAGATCGTGAGGGCCATCGATAAGGTGGATGGTCACAGTCTTTTTCCCAGGGTAGGGGAGTCTAAAGCTATAGAGGGCACAGGTTTAATGTGAGAGGGCAAAAGATTTAAAGGGGATCTGACGAGCAAATTTTTCACACAGGAGGCAGTGGGTGTGTGGAACGAGCTGCCAGAGGAAGTGGTAGATAGAGGTGGGTACAATTCCAACGTTTAAAAGACATTTGGACAGGTACACGGATAGGAAAGGTTTAGAGGGATATGGGCCAAATGCAGGCAAATGGGACTACGAGCTCAGGAAGGCAAGTTGGTCGGCATGGATGAGTTGGGCTGAAGAGCATGGTTCTGCACTAACTATATGATTCTTTGGCTGCGAGTTTACATATCCAGAGGCGATGCACAGCTTGATGCAACCAGACACAGTGTTGGCCAATAGGATGAGGGCTTCCTTGGGTACATTTTCTCCCCCATTTCTCAGAGGCCAGCACTTATTTATTCATTATTTTAGAGATGAATTTTTTTCATAACTTTTGCAATTTTTAAAAATTTATTCAGGATTGTCAGCAGCATTCGCTTGCAGGCAGCCCCTTGCACTGGAAGACCAATGAACTTCAGGCAGACCAAAGTACATCTTTCACCGGGTTGATGATCTTCCAGCAGCAGTTGGGGTTTGCCACAGTATGTGTACCTGGGAGCAGCCCGTGGAACACAGGGCAGTTATTGCCCATTGCATTTAATTCAGAAGGCAATTAGGGGTCAACCACATTGGTATCAATCTGGAGTTGCATAAAGGCCAGACCGCGTAAGGTCACGAGGTTTTTTTGCCTTAAGAACTAGATTCTTAACCATAATCTAGTAGTTTCACACTCACAATCACAAGCCTTTTATTCAGAGATTTACTTAATTCACTACATTTAAGTTCCCCAGCTGCCTCAGTGGGGTTTTGAACTCATATCTCCTGACCAGTAGGCTATGATACCACTGAAGCAGTCGAGGCCGAGAGCAATAACGGCGCAGGCGAGGGCTCTGGCAACAGGTGGACTGAGGCGGGAACGTCAGGCAGGGATCTCAGTTCAGGATTGGATGATCTGGTTCAACAAGAGGCAGAGAGTGGGATTGTCAGAGGGAGTGCAGTGCTTGAGATGGTGGGGGATTGTCAAAGACTGTGACTTGAGTCTCCTAAACGCTGAGCCAGAGCTCATGCAAGACTAGATGTCAGGCAGGAAGCCTGAAGGTGCAAAGGCAATGGAGGGGCAGGAGCGAGAGAATGGGTGTCCTGAGCAGAGGTTGACCCCACTTCTGCACCAAGGGGCAGGGTATAGATGAGGACTAAGATATTGTCCTCATCTTTTGTCCTCGTAGGACATTATAGGAAGGATGTGGAAGCGTTGGAGAGGGTGCAGAGGAGATTTACCAGGATGCTGCCTGGTTTGGAGAGTATGGATTATGAGAAGAGACTAAGGGAGCTCGGGCTTTACTCTTTGGAGAGAAGGAGGATGAGAGGAGACATGATAGAGGTGTACAAAATATTAAGAGGAATAGATAGAGTGGACAGCCAGCACCTCTTTCCCAGGGCACCAATGCTCAATACAAGAGGGCATGGCTTTAAAGTAATGGGTGGGAGGTTCAAGGGAGATATCAGAGGAAGATTTTTTACCCAGAGAGTGGTTGGTGCATGGAATGCGCTGCCTGGGGCGGTGGAGGAGGCATGTTCATTGCTCAAATTCAAGAGATTGCTAGATAAGCATATGGAAGAATTTAAAATAGAGGGATACGTGGGAGGAAGGGGTTAGATAGTCTTAGGTGAGGTTTAAAGGTCGGCACAACATTGTGGGCCGAAGGGCCTGTATTGTGCTGGACTTTTCTATGATTCTATGACAACATCCTTGGAAGCATTGTCCTTCCTAAGATCCATCCTCCCATCGCTGGAACGATTATTGGTGGGAATCTAACAATTCGGTACTTATTTCACTCGTTTGAGAAACCAAAATATTTGGTGAAATAATGAAAAGTATCAGCAATTCTTCTGACCTCCTCAAAATAACAATGTTAAAAATCAACCTTTCTGTCCCACAGACACAAAGTCTTGAGTGTCTTGGTTACTCACTAAAATAAAACCTTTTGCAGTAGTTACATAAAATGTTGAGACTGTTACAATTTGATGGAAAGGCTACGTGCAGGCCAAGCTAAAAATACAGTGTCTCCAAAACAACTAGGAACATATCAAAGAGCCTGAGCTACAGTGAACGGCTGCGACAGGACCACATCCTGTCAGAAGTGAGCTTGTTAACCACATCCTGTAAAGTGAAGCAGACTTTCTGAAAAATCAATGTTCACTTTATAACCGGGGAATGTTACACTCACTCCTTCCAGAAATTAATAAAAAAAAGTTTAAAAAATAACAAGTCTCACACATTATAGATGAACTCCAACCTTGGCACGGCCCCATTGATGGTCAGATTTAATAGAGTTTTTATATTACTCAGAACCACTTTATTCTTTCTGCCTTCGTTTGGCAACTGCCCTTAAGCCCTTACAGAAGCAGATTTTCTGTTAGCCCTGTTGAAAGTGGGTCTCCAGAACTGTGAAGGTCTCCAAGAATTAAGGATTACTCTCCCAGACACAGAAAGCAAGTCCAGCAAGTAAAATTTGAGGAGTACTGTGTGAAAACAAGTGGTGGGTTTATTTCCATTGAACAATCATGATTGTTACGGATATAAAGATTGAAGCAGCAAAAAAAAGGGGCTGGGTGGGGCAGCAGGAGGTCACATGATGAGAACTGCAGGGATATGTCTGACTACAGTTGGCAACTACAGTGGCACAAGCTAGGGAAGTGTCTGGCATCATCTGTGGCTAGGAGTTGGTGTGTGGTGCAGGGAGAACTATAAGCATGCAAGACTGCAGTGGGTGGGACCCACTCAATTTCCTCTTGTTTTGTCTCCATTTTACAGGATAGTCTGTGGGATTTCAGCCACACAGCCGATCTTTCCATGCAAGTCTAGACAATGAATGTTTCTGGTTCCTTCCCCAAGAGGAGAGCTGGCACAGCTGGCACAAATTTGCATATAGTTGCATGAGTTGTAATGAGCCAGTTCCATAAAGGCACCTCCCTACTCAATGACCTGATTTGGTGGCTCAGTGGGTAGCACGCTCGCCTCTGAATCTGAAAGTTGTGGGTTCAAGTCCCACTCCAGAGACTTGAGCACAGAAATCCAGGTTGCCACTCCAGTGCAGTGGTGAGGGGATTCCTCAATGTGGTGTGAGGGAGCACCACCCTGTCTGAGGGGCAGTGATAAGGGAGCACTGCACCGTGGGAGGGACAGTACTGAGGGAGCGCCAGTGCTGTGGGAGCACCACACTGTGGGAGGGGCGGTATTGAGGGAGGGTCACACTGTGGGAGGGGCGGTACTGAGGGAGGGTCACACTGTGGGAGGGGCGGTACTGAGGGAGGGTCACACTGTGGGAGGGGCGGTACTGAGGGAGGGTCACACTGTGGGAGGGGCAGTACTGAGGGAGCGCCGCACTGAGGGAGGGGCGATACTGAGGGAGTATCACACTGTGGGGGGGGGCGGTATTGAGGGAAGGTCACACTGAGGGAGGGGCAGTGCCAAGAGCTTCAACTTTGCTTAACATAATATGTGGCAACTCCAGCAAACACCTTTTGGAGGTCCATAAATAACAACACATCAACTGCATTAACATCAGCAACCTATATTACCTCACCAAAAATCTCAATCAAATTAATAACCCAGCATCTTCAAATTCCTGATGATTTTCCTTTGAACTTGTTCAAGTCATAATGGCGCTCCTAATTATTGCTTTCAGCAGCTGCCCAAACAACAGCATTAAATAGACTGACCTCTGGCAGCTGGTAGGTTTTTGCATCCTCATTTGGACAAGGTGGTGTTCTTTTACTGCTGCTGATGAATCAATTATAATTATAATGGATACCTATTCAGGTAAAAGCCTGAGGCAATTTCACTGAACAGAGAAGTAACCCATATTTTGTTTCTCCTTTGCCTGAACCCTTTGTATTGGCTACCTGCTTTCAGAATGATGAGCAAATTGCCATCAGGAGTATGTACTTCAACTCCAAATGAACAGCAAGGTATCTGACTTCATTCACACCCTCCAGAGCACAAGGCATTAATACGTCTGCATCATGTCTGTGCTCAAATGAAAACCTTGCATTTACATAATGCTGACACAAGAGACTGCAGATGCTGGAACCTGGAGCAAAAAACAAACTGCTGGAAGAACTCTGCGGGTCAGGCAGCATCTGTGGGGGGAAATGGACAGTCAAAGTTTTTGGTTGAGATCCTTCATCTGTCCAGCTGAAGGGTCTTGACCCGAAACATTGAACGTCCATCTCCCTACACAGATGCTACCTGACCCCTTGAGTTCCTCCAGCAGTTTGTTTTCTGAATTTATATAATGCCTACTTTGCACTAAAATGGACTTCTGTTTTTTTTTGTTCTAATTGTGTTCTTTCTTGTAAAAATTGTGTATAATTTATGTTTAATTTATGTTGTCTTGTGAATGCTGCTTATCTGAAGCTATGTGCCTGTGATGCTGCTGCAAGTAAGTTTTTCATTGCACCCTGTGCATGGATGTACTTGTTGATACATATGGCAATAAACGCGACTTTGACTTTAACTTGATTTTGACTTTTACCACCTCAACACACTTCAAAGCAGCTCACAGTCAGTGAAGCACAGCTACTGTTGTAATGCAGGAAACATTGCAACCAATTTGCTCAGAGCAAGATCCCACATATAGCAAAGTGATGATGACTAGATCATCTGCTTTTTAAGGCAGTGGGTGATGAATAATTATTGGCCTGGGGACCAGAATTTCATCAGAAAGTGTTGTGGGATCTTGTACATCTTCCTGAGACACAGGACCAGTGGTCTGGTCACTGCAGAGGGATGGTAACTTGGTGCATAAAACAAGCTGCTGCAGGAACTCAGTGGGTCAGGCAGCAACTGTGGAGGCAAAAGGACAATCGATGTTTCGGGTCAAGACCCTGCATCAGGAATGAGACTGTAAAGGGGAGATAGCCAGTATAAAGGGGTGAGGGGGAGGAGTGAGGCAGGAGGAAGAACCAAGTGAGGAGGGGTTGCTGGGCAGATGAAGCCAGTTACTGTGCTGTTGGTAACTTGGTACAAGTCGAGGGTGAAGTCTGAGTCACATCTGGTTCGATGGCTCTGTTGCAAACTATACGAGAGAGGTGCACTGGATGACTTGGGTAGTGACAACATAAACAAGAACATAATGAATGCACTTGCGACTTTGCAACCACTCCAGCCCTTTCCCCATTATGGAGGCAAGTTAGTGAACAAGTCAGTGTTCTTCACCACATGCCCAGAATCAACTTCCTAAAACACAGCATTCAAATTCCAGAACCCCAGGTAATGTAAACACAATTTGGCACATCTGGTCCCTGTAAACATCTGGAAATGGCACTGAGAAAAATAGCTTCTTCTGTTAAAGTAAAAAAAAAGGTGTAGGTTGCTCGTGGCATCTTAGGTTGACAGTTTATTTGGACAGTTCCATATCCCCACAGGGAATCAGTTAAACAGTAGCAGGATCTGGGGACATACGCAGTGAATTTCTCCATTTATTCCATTATGGACCATTTGTGACTATGTGAGCCTGCCCTGGGAATCACAGTGTGAAAACTCACAGCAAAGTTAAAGATCAATTTCTTTTTGTTTGTTTAAAGCTCCTATGAAATGCCTTGGGACATTTTTGCCACATTAAAAGAGCTTTAGAATCATAGAAAGCTTATGATATAGGAGGAGGCTGCTCAGCCTATGATGTCTGTACTGGTTGACAAAGAGTCCCCCAGCCTCATCCCACCTTCCAGCACCAGCTCCAGATCTGTGCAGGTTATGGCTGTTTAAGTACACTTCCAAGTACTGTTTAAAGTGATAGAAGTTTCTGCTTCCACTATCTTTCACAGTGATAAACTTTTCCTCATCTCCCCTCTCATCCTTTGAGCAATCACATTAAATCTATGTTGCCTAAATAAATGGAACTAGCTATTGCTGTGGATAACTGGTGGCTGAGACTACTTTAAGGAGCAGTGGGGGTGGTGAATCATGGTGTCACATCCAGTGCCCCCATGCATTTAGTTGTGCTCATGATATTCCCTGGGGCAAGTATCCAATTGTTAGGGTGGGAAAGGAATGTTGAGCTACTAAAGTGTGCCTCTCACTGACCACTGGAATCGGAATTGGTTTATTATTGTCACGTGTACCAAGATACAGTGAAAAACTTGTCTTGCATACCGTTCATACAGATCAATTCATTACACAGTGCATTGAGGTAGTACAAGGTAAAACAATAACAGAATGCAGAATAAAGTGCAATGCAGGCAGACAATATGGTGCAAAGTCATAACGAGGTAGATTGTGAGGTCAAGAGTCCATTTTATTGTACTAGGGGACCGTTCAATAGTCTTATAACAGTGGGGTAGAAGCTGTCCTTGAGCCTGGTGGTATGTGCTTTCAGGCTTTTGTTTCTTCTGCCCATGCATCGGTGAAGGAATTCACCAGCTGATTCCCTCATTCTGGAACGGTGTCATCTTTACACAATGGAGATTTATTTTATTTCCAAATAATGTTCAGCGACTATAAATCTGCTTTCATCTCCCCTAAGCGGGAAGCCCTTCTTTGGGATTAACAGGTCTCGGACTCTGTGGAAGAGTCAGCCTAACGTGGAGCTGGCTGCTTTCCAGTGGTACCACCCCTGGGTGCTTTGCCAGCCAGCTTTGGTGGTGCCAGTAATTTGGGCATCAACCAGAAAATGCGTGCTTCCCGTTGCAAATTTAACATGAAATACAAACACACGAAGAGCATTAGTAATCTATTAAACTTTAATTACTTCAATATTTCTAACCTGGAGGCCTTGAGGGAATGGTGCATTCAGAAGAAAGATCCATTATTGTGGTTGAAACATGAGCTCATGCCCAATGAGCCCAATTAACGGCACAGTGGCCTCACAAAGAATATTTTAAGGTTAATTGATTAACCATTAAGCTTGATTAGCTGTTGGCCATTATTAACAAGTTGCCACTTCACTGGCCCAAGCGCAACAACCTTTTCCTGTGCTGTTAGGTTTCAATCCCTCAGTTCAAATGGACTCTGCTCTGGTGAGCAATGTGGGCCTGAAACTCCCTCAGCTACTGAGTGGCAGAAAGCTGGGATGTCCTGCTCAGTCGTGTTTGAAGATGCTGCAGCCTTGACAGCCTTCACAGCCTTCACTCACTCTGCCACCACCCTCCTTCCCTCACACACCACCCTCATCCCCTCCATAATGCCTGATTCCCTTCCAATCTGTTGTTAGGGGGTGGCTAGAAATGGGCAAGGGCTATGAATTTACTGATTCCACGCTACAAATCTCTTTGACCCTGTCATTTGTTGAAATGGAAGAGATCAAATGAATGATCAGGACACTGTGAATTACGTTGCCAGCTCTTTGAGAATGGCCCAGAATGTCCAGAAATGAAAGATTAATCTGCTCGGCCTCCAAGCAGAAAATCATCAGAATGTTAAAAAAAAAGATGATGTTTCTTTTCCAGTTTTCTCTGATGAGTTTTGTTTTAGAAGACGTTGGAGCTGGGGATAGAGTCTGTCTGACTGCCAGGAGGTGGGAAGGGAGTAAAACGAAAGCTCCGGGAATTGGCAACCTTGATTTGAGCCTGCTGAATACCTAATATCTTGAAAGAAGGGCAGATTTCTACAGCATCTGCTTGTGCCCTTCAGGACATTGCCAAGTGCTTTACAGCCAGCAAAGTACTTTTGAAATGCAGTCCCTATTGCAGAGTAGGAAAGACAGCAGCCAATTTATGCACAGCAAGCTCCCACAAATAGCCTGTCCATTGGAATGAATACCAGGGATAACTTCCCTGCTCTTCTTTGAAACATTGTCACAGAGGCTGAGAGGAAATGCAGCTTTGTGCTGATGCCTCTTCCCAAAGACAGTATCATTGACAGGGTGGTGCTCCCTCAGCACCCTCCCCCCAACATAGTGCTCCATCAGGCAGCAAATGTTTGTGAATTTTGGGTATTCAACCTCAACGATAGCTTTGACAGCCGGCAAGCCACAGGTGGGGCTGATCAGCTCTCAAGATAGTTCAGGGCGTGAAGCTCAACAAGGTCCTGTGTGCAGATTAGCTGGGATCCGGCTTCCCAGTGGAAGACCGTGCCTGGGGAGCTGCTCCAAGTAAGAGCAGTGGAAGATTTGGGCCAATACAATGTTCAGCTCCTCTTTGTCCCTCTGGCAGTGTGGCACGCCGTCAGCACCACTCCCCTGACAATGTGGTACCCCTACAGCACCACCCCTCCCACAGTGTGGCACTCTATAAGTACTGTCCCTTCCACAGTGTGGCGCTCTGTAAGTACTGTCCCTCCCACAGTGTGGCGCTTCCTCTGCACCGTCCCTCTGTAGCACTCCCTCAGCACTGCCCCTTCAACAGTGTGGCAGACCCTCAGCACTGCCTGCCCCCCACCCTCCCAACACTGCAGCACTCTCTCAGCATCGTCCCCTCTGGCAGTACAGTGCTTGCTCAGCACCAAGGTGATTTTGCGAAGTTAATTGTTTTCTAACCTTTTTAAGTGTTTCAATATTTTAATAATTTAGAAAGAATTTGTTTTTAGAAGTATTTCTGAATGTTTGTGAATTTTGACTATTCAACCTCAATGATAGCTTTGACAGCTGGCAAGCCACAGGTGGGGCTGACCAGCTCTCAAGATAGTTCAGGGCGTGAAGCCCAACAAGGCCCTGTGTGCAGATTAGCTGGGATCCGGCTTCCCAGTGGAAGACCGTGCCTGGGGAGCTGCTCCAAGTAAGAGCAGTGGAAGACCGTGCCTGGGGAGCTGCTCCAAGTAAGAGCAGTGGAAGACCGTGCCTGGGGACCTGCTCCAAGTAAGAGCAGTGGAAGACCGTGCCTGGGGACCTGCTCCAAGTAAGAGCAGTGGAAGACCGTGCCTGGGGACCTGCTCCAAGTAAGAGCAGTGGAAGACCGTGCCTGGGGACCTGCTCCAAGTAAGAGCAGTGGAAGACCGTGCCTGGGGACCTGCTCCAAGTAAGAGCAGTGGAAGACCGTGCCTGGGGACCTGCTCCAAGTAAGAGCAGTGGAAGACCGTGCCTGGGGACCTGCTCCAAGTAAGAGCAGTGGAAGACCGTGCCTGGGGACCTGCTCCAAGTAAGAGCAGTGGAAGACCGTGCCTGGGGACCTGCTCCAAGTAAGAGCAGTGGAAGACCGTGCCTGGGGACCTGCTCCAAGTAAGAGCAGTGGAAGATTTGAGCCAATACAATGTTCAGCTCCTCTTTGCAGATGTTGGGAGTTTCTTCCACAAATTTTGACCCATATGGTACTGAACAATCTAACCACATTTTAAAATACAGAACCTTAAGAGATTCAAGATTACAGCTATTTTCTGACATTCACAACATCCACTATCGGCTCATATTGAGAGTGATGTCTAGAATCATACTGCTACCTTACTCGAAGGACTAGAATTCTGAAGAACTCAGAAGAATTAGGGCACTCACCTTCCGGAGACTCATCCCGGATGTAAGTGCCAGTCAGATATCGATGGACGAGGGCGGATTTGCCACTGCGCAGACTGCCGACCAATCCCTGCAAAGAAACCAAGACGTTAAGAGAGCTTCTGGATCGAAGCAGCTCCTTTCACAAGTATGATCCCAGAGCCGAGGGGTTATCCCTATCAGGGATGTGAGTGCAGGCTGGGCTTCTTTTCCCTCAAAAAGACAAGGCTGAGGAGTGACCTGATAGAGGTTGTTACATTATTTATGGGTTTCAGTATGGTGGACACAGATATGTTTCTATCTGTGGGGAAAACCAAAAGCGAAGGCCATAAATATCGGGCAGTCGGTAATAAATCCAATAAAGGATTGAGGAGAAATTTCACCTGGATTATGAGGAGTATGTACCTGGCAACCATAGGGAGTGGTCAAGGCAAACAACAGAAATGAATTTAAGGGGAAGCTGAGTGAGAAAATGGAACAGTAATATCGCTTTCTGTTTTCCTTTGCAACTTGCCCCATCTCACTCTGAAGACTGTTTTTTCCACCCTCTTTCCCCACTGCAAACCTTCAGAGCGATCTCCACCAGCCAGCAGGTTGTGATTGGGACCACAGGTGTGGACCAGACACACTGCTTCAGGCCGTCAGAGGGGTCATAGCTCAAGTGGGAACAGTTAGCAAAGTAAGTTCTCTCCTTCCGGCTTTCTTCTTTGCACATGTCACCGTCGTGCACCATCTAGTGTCCTGACTGATAATGAAATGAAGTTCACACCATGGGATGCGTGCCCTGGTCTCCTCAAAACAGGGTGGACACATTTTTTTTAGCAGCACCTCCATCACACAGCATTAACGTTGTAACTGCTAATACTACCCAATCTCTTTTCTGTACACCAGCCCTGGTTCAGGGTTGGCTGGGTCAGCTGGTTGGGGGCTGGGTTTGAAACCAGAAGCCAAAATCATTGCAGAGTCCACTCCACTTGCTCAATGACATGAGATGGATATTATGCTTTAAGAGTGTGTGGTGTAAATAGGAGTGTGCAGCATCTTCCAACTAACCGGTACAGAAAACAGGGATCAGTGCCAGGCCTAAGGAATAGAAGGATATGGTACTAATGCAGGCAAATGGAATTGGTGCAGATGGGTAAAAAGGTCAGCATGGACATGGTGGGCCGAAGGGCCTTTTTCTGTGCTGTACAACTTGATGACTCGGTGAAAGCAGTGAGTAATTTCTCAGCTCTGAGTGCATATATGATGCAGAAACATGCAGGTTCAGCAGAAAGAACAGGACGTGGCCAAGAGATAATGCCCTCTCTCTCTCTTCTTGTAACACTTGTGGGTAGGTTAACGTGTATGTGCACTCCCTTCATCGACAGCTGAGAGATACATCAGGCCACCTTTATATCCCCATGGCGATATTGGCTGTAGTAACTAAACCAGACAGTGAAGAGAAGATGAGTAAAACAAAACTACTGCTCATCGCAGGGAGAAAAAATGCAAATCAATGTCTGCGGAGTATGTTGAAGACAAGAGTTTCTGGCACTCACAATATTATGTAAACTGGCTGAGGTTTGCTATTTTATAAATGACGCACAAACTCTTAGCCATAAAGTCATCATGCTCAAAATAATCCATTTGTTACTCCGTATTTACTGCATTCTTGAGTTTCACAGCAGATATACTGCAGAAGCAGGGGCACAAACCAGTTGCCACCATGACAGCCAAATGGTGCTTGCAGGTCCTGTGACTAAGGAGCAAGAAAACAGGACATACTTACCAACCGGAGCTCTGGGACCGAGCGGCTTAACGTCCATTCTTGACTGTTCACAAAGGCCTCTGAGGAGAAAAGAAAATGGCCAGGTTAGCAGTGAAACAGTAGTGAAAGATTGGATGCAGATCACAACCTGAGAATTGTACTTGGGAGATGTTCACATCGCCCATTTCCCCGTTAAAAGTCGAGGGATAAAAACAGCAACAAAAATCTTTCAAAGTTTCGTAACATCTACAAACTTTAAAAGACGAGCAGTCATCAGTGACCAGTTCAGGATGGGATGCATTCTTGGTTACTGAGGGCAGTAAGCGAGAACATTGCAGAGACTCTGACTACAAACTTCCCAACCTCATTGGATATTGGCATGGTGCCAGCTATGTAGAGGATAACTTCAGGGCAATCAGTCTAATGTCGGCAGTGGGAAAGTGTCTAGGGACAATAACCTGGGACAAAATTAGGTGGCATATAGAAAAACATGGGCTAATTAATGAAAATCAGCATGAATTTGTTCAAAGCTAGTGGTACTGCTGCCTCACAGCTCCAGTAACTCAGGTCCAATCCTGACCTCTGGTACTGTCTGTGTGGAGTTTGCACGTTCTCCCTGTGTCTATGTGGGTTTCCTCCCACATCCCAAAAACGTGCGGGTTGGTGGGTTAATTGGTCACTGTAAATTGCCCCTGGTGTGTGGATGAGTGGTAGAATCTGGGGGGAGTTGATGGGACTGCAGGGAGAGTAGGGCGAGGGTAGGATTAGGGTAAGTGGGTACTTGATGATCAGCGCAAACTCAGTGGGCCGTTCCTCTCTTGTATCTCTCTTTGGCTTGATGAAGTCATGAGTAGAGGGGACTGATGAAGGCAGTGTGTTTAGAGTTGTATGCATGAATTTCACATAGTTTGCAAGTGAGATGAAATCCTGAAATGTGGTGAATTACAAGATATAGAGCAGTGAGTCGACCCTATATGTGAAGTCGGGTGCAGGTTCTGAGGAAACAATTGGATTTGGATTGGGTTGGGCCCTCTCAGCATGGCTCAGTACTTTATCCAGGTCCGGATAGTTTGTTTACTGCAGGTTCTTGGTCAATATTTGGTGCCCCATCCTCATATAGATCCACAGCACGATTGAGGATGTGATATTTATAGTGATGGTTGGTTAGGTCAGGAATAGAAAAAAGTTATAACTAATTTGGCATGGTTGGGGTTGGATTCGGGTGGGGTTTTAAGCTAATACTCAAGCAGACTTCTAACAAGGAATAGTACAACAGACTTCGAGGGGAACATAGACTAGTAAAATGAGCAGACACATAGCAGATAAAATTTGATGCAGAAATGTGTTGATAGAGCAAGTGAAGAACAAAATAGTACCAAATCTAAAGGGGGATGTGGGAACTGAGAGACCCAGAGGTCCAGACACACAATTCTTTGAAGGATAACGTGGAGAAGACGGACAATAAGAAAGGCATGTGGAACTCTTGACTTTATTAATAGAGTACAAAAGCAAGGAGGGTGTGTACTAAATCTAAAAACCACTGGCTGGTCCTCGCTAGAATATGGCATTCAATTCTGGGCATCACACTTGAGGAAGCGTGACAAGGCTTTGAAGTGTGTGCCAAACAGATGTGGTTCTAGGGAATAAGGGACTTCAGTTACATTGAGAAGCTGAGTCATTTTTCTTGGAGCCCAGAAGACATTAGTGAGAGGTGATCAAAATCGTAAATACTTTTGAAAAGCTAAATAAGGAGAAACTGTTTCCAGTAGCAGGAGGGTCATAATCACTGGAGATACAGATTTAGGATGACTATTTTCAAAAAGGAGCCACAGGGAACAAAAAAAAGCTTTTATTTTAAAAAGGTGAGTTGTTGTGACCTGGAATATGTTACCCCAAAGGGTGATTCAAAAGAGGCAAATGTACTGGGCCAAGGAGAAAGAGCAGGCAGTGAGACTAATTGGAGAGCTCTTGCAAAGAGCTGTTACAGGCATAATTGACAAAATCAAGACAGATTCAAATAATGTTCAAACAAAACACCTATGCTTTCCACAGCAATAAGGAGCCTGGTTTAGACAATTACCTCAGCACCAGTGGCTAAAATTTGAGCACTAGGCTTAATCAGTCCAATAATCAGCTGCGCCTCAAGGTTACACAGGGCATCTCATTTTAAACTAGTTAATTAGAAAACAATGTTTGTTCATGAACACTGAATTAGTATTTTACTGTCTTTTTTATAAATGATAAAAATGATATTGATGAACTTCATGAACATGGCCCAAAAGACAAGGTGTGAAATTTGTGGGATAAAGTAGATGCAGAGAAGGTTTTTTTCAAACATGTGAGGGAAACCAGAACCAGGGGCCATTAATAAAAATTGGTTACTAATGAATTTAGGGAGTTCAGGAGGAACTTCTTTACCCAGAGAATGGTGGTCATGTGCTCCCCATGGACCCTGCAAGAAATTGAGAGATCTGCTGACCATTTCAGAATTATAGGGTAGTTTCACTTTTACAAAGGAGCATGGGTAACCACCACGGCCATTTCCAAGTGATATCAGCGTCCACACACTTCCTGTCAGAAGTGAGGTCTTAACAGTACTTGCGAGTGTGGTCACATTAGCTTCCTCAAAACTCACTATACCATAATTCTGTATTGAAATCTGGATTTCCAGCTGTGGTATGAAAGTCTCCACTCTGTTACACGTGGGTGGAAACAGATGGATGTGTCATTTATAATTGCAATTGTGCAGCATTAGCAAGTTCAAACTCCAGTTGTCCCCTTCAGCAAAATCTCAGTTCATACAGGGTACTGAGAGCTCAAACCCGGCTATTGCCAAGATCAAACATCAGCAAGCAGTTATTTTGACAGTATCCAGGTCATGAAACACACAGAAGGATTCCTCTCTGTTGCATGAGTAGCAAAATCCAACAGTTGTACTGGAGTTTGCAATTGCTTGCTAGGAGGAGCAGAGAGGAAATTTCCAGTCTGCGCTCGTATACAAGCAAAACTTTACAGGCAATGTATGCCATTGATTCTGATAAAAGTCATTGATTTTGTAAAACTGAATTTACTTCTCTCCCCACAGATCCTGCCTGATCCACCATTTTCTGGTTTTATTTCTGTTATTGGAAATGACAGCGACTAGCATTGATGACCTCATTCTTTGCAAGTGTTCTGGAAGAATTTTTAGAATATCTATTATTGCTCTTCTCTGTCAGCTTATCTGTCATTGTAAGTTGTAAAAATCTGTGCTCTGTTTTTATCCAATCCAATACAGTGTTAACAGTGTCTCTCCTGCATCCAACAGAGAGTGAATTACCTCCTTCTTAACACTGGTTATTTCAAACCATAAAGAACAGTGAATGTCAATCAAAGTTAATGCTACAAAGTTAATGGCAGGATTCTGGGTAGTATGGCGGAGCAGAGGGATCTGGGGGTTCATATCCACAGATCCCTGAAAGTTGCCTCACAGGTGGATAGGGTAGTTAAGAAAGCTTATGGGATGTTAGTTTTCATAAGTCATGGGATTGAGTTTAAGAGCTGCAAGGTAATGATGCAGCTCTACAAAACTCTGGTTAGACCACACTTGGAGTACTGTGTCCAGTTCTGGTCGCCTCATTATAGGAAGAATGTGAAAGTGTTGGAAAGGGTGCAGAGGAGATTTACCAGGATGCTGCCTGGATTAGGGAGTATGCATTATGAGGAGAGACTAAGGGAGCTGGGGCTTTACTCTTTGGAGAGAATGTGGATGAGAGGAGACATGATAGAGGTATACAAAATATTAAGAGGAATAGACAGAGTGGACAGCCAGCGCCTCTTTCCCAGGGCACCAATGCTCAATACAAGAGGGCATGGCTTTAAAGTAATGGGTGGGAAGTTCAAGGGAGATATCAGAGGAAGGTTTTTTACCCAGAGAGTGGTTGGGGCATGGAATGTGCCGCCTGGGGTGGTGGTGGAGGCAGGTACATTGGTCAAATTCAAGAGATTGCTAGATAAGCATATGGAGGAATTTAAAATAGGGGGATATGTGGGAGGAAGGGGTTAGATAGTCTGAGGCGAGGTTTAAAGGTCGGCACAACATTGTGGGCTGAAGGGCCTGTATTGTGCTGTACTTTCTATGATTCTATGATAATAGTACATGTTGTGTGGATACACGGTTACCGGCAGGCCTTTTAGCTTAATTTTTGTTTGCTCCATGCCACCCCTCAATTTTTGCAGGAAACTGGTACTTAGGTTGATCAGAATCTAAATTCAACTTTACAGCAGCAGCACTGTGTACTGGCAAGCAGCAGCCACTAGTGTTGATGCTTGGTTGTACACCTTGGAAAAGGCTTTGACATTCGCCTTTTCATCTTCTATGGATTTATAAGATCTGGGCATCACTGTCAAGGCCAGCACGTATTCCCATCCCCAACTGCCCTCATGAAGATGGCAGTGAGCCACGATGTTGAATCACTGCAATCCTCCTTCACCGCGGCAGTGCTGTTGGTGAGGGAAATCCCGAGTCCCAGCAATGATGAAAGAACAAGTCATAAATTTCTAAGTCAGGATGGTGTGCAAATTGAGAGGGAACCTGCAGGGAGTGCTGTTTCCCTGCACCTGCTGCCTTTATCCTTCTTGGTAGTACAGGTCACAGGTTTGGGAGGTGCTGTTGGAGTAGCCTGGGTGAGGGTGAGTAACTGCAATGGATTTTGTAGAGGGTTCACACTGTAGCCATTGTGCACTAGTGGTGGAGGGAATGAATGTTTAGGATGGTGGATGGGCTGCCGATCGAGCGGGGCTAGCTTATCCTGCATGACAAAATGTTTCGAGTGTTGTTGGGGCTGAAATGTAAACTGGGGTGTGTGTGTGTGTGTGTGTGTGTGTGTGTGTGTGTGTGTGGGGGGGGGGGGGGAGGCAGTGCGTGTGAGAGAGGGGAAGCAGGCTGTGTGTGTATTTGACTGAGGGAAAGGGAAGTCTGTGCGTGTGAGGGAAGCACATGATCAAGCTCAGCACATGTAGAAACCAGGCACCAAGCTGCACACGCAAGCTCACACAAGCAGCAATGTCATAAGTGACAAGATTAGCTATTTCAGTGATGCTGTTTGAGGGGTCAGTATTGAACAGGACAAAGTAGAGAACGCTCCTGTGCTTTGAAATTTCCCCACAAGAAAGGAAAGTCTTGTATTGCACCTTTCATGTCCCAGTTAGAACATTCTAAAACACTTCATGTCAGTTGAAGTACTTCTGAAGTGTCATCACTACTGTATTGTAGAAAAATAAGGAGCCAATCAGCACATCGCAAGTTTCCACAACTCTGCGATCAGAACCACATCACTTGTTTCAATAAGTTGTGTGAGGGTTAAGATTGGCTCAGCCTCTGGGGCCAACTCCCATGCTCTTTTTTGAAAAAGTGCAGGAAAATCTCTTATGTTCACTTGAGATCAGAAGGGGCCTTATTTAGTTCAACAGAAGATGGTGTTTTTGATGTTTTGGCACTTCTTCATTGTTAACACTGTGAGCATCAGCCAAGGGTTCTGTGCTCATGTTTCCAGAGTGGGGCTTTAACCTTCTGCCTTAAGAGGCAAGAACATGACCCACTGAGCCACAGTTGTAGTGACTATTATACCCCAAGGAACAGGCTGCAATCTCAAGAGTTCTTCATGTAACAGAACTAGAATCAAATCTCAATTCCCCCAAAGAAGAGCATAATTGTGAGCAGTAATGTGCACTAAAATAGATTTATGCACCCACTTCTTGGCAGTACTCCATTGCTCAGAGAGAGATTTATCTTCTAGTTCCTCAGGCATCAGACAATGGGATGCAAGTGCTTGTATCTTCACTGTAAGTGGGCAGCAAGTGCACTATAAACAGAAATGAGGATTTTTTTTTAGTCGTGTATAAATCAATTGACATCTAAAAGCTCCCGTTATAACTTGGGCATACACTGAGGGATCTCAGTGATTGTGTTTTGTAATCTTTAGGGGAACAGAATGAAGCTGAATCCTATTTGTTTAACTGGTACTCAGAGTCCTAGACTAGTGAAGGCAGATATTAAGGCACAGAAAGCCTCCAGAACAAAATTCTGCAGAGATGAGATACAGCTGAGGATACACTTCTGAAGGTGGGACAGACTACTGCGAGCAGTACTCTCTGCATCCAACCTGAAAAAACTTAATACTGCCATGGAATGTTTATGGATTCATCAATACCTTCAAGATCCTCACACAAAACAGATTCACTGTGCACAGCACCCAATATTAATCTCCTGCCAAAGTGATTCACTCTTTGAAAACCTAGGTTCTGTTTCAGTGTCCCAATTACAGAAGTCATCAATCAATTTGAATGGAGTTGACCCAAAACAAAAGCGATTTGCTTTCTTTACAGGGAACTGAAGACTACGACAATGGTTCCAGAGAAAGGGCCTTGCAATAGTTAACCACTCACAGGAGCAGGTATTTAAGACTGGCATTGAATGCACAGGAGGTGGCCCTTTTCCAATAGTGACTGCAAAGTAAAACCACCATCTCTGCACCATATATTGGACAAGAACAGGATCAAACTCTGCACATCCCACCTCACCTCCCTACCGGACCATAATGTAAACCCAGCAGCTTGCTGAGCAGATAAACTCCAAAGCTAAGGGGGGAAACAACAGCTGGTTGTGTTGCTAACTGACTTATGCAAGTGCAGGTACAAATGTTCTCATGTACCCATTGTCCTCAGAACACGGTAGGGTGGCTGAATTGGTAGTAGGTTGGGGACCAGTAGTGCAGTGGTTAAGTTACTAGGTATAGCAGCCAGAGCTTCGGACACTGATCCAGAGACATGAGTTTGAACCCCACTACGGCAGCTGGGGAATTTAAATTCAAGCAATTAAACAAATCTGGAATTTAAAGCTGGTCTCAGGAAAAGTAATCATAATTACTTCTGGATTGTCCTAAGAACCCCATCTGGTTCACTTATGTCCTTCCGGGAAGGAAATCTGCCATCCTTACCCTATCTGTTGCTCCAGACCCACCAATGTGACTCTTAACTATCTCATAGAAACATAGAAAACCTACAGCACAATACAGGCCCTTCGGCCACAAAGTTGTGCCGAACATGTCCCTACCTTAGAAATTACTAGGCTCACCCATAGCCCTCTATTTTTCTAAGCTCCATGTACCTATCCAAAAGTCTCTTAAAAGACCCTATCGTATCCGCCTCCACCACCGTTGCCGGCAGCCCATTCCACACACTCACCACTCTCTGAGTAAAAAACTTACGCCTGACATCTCCTCTGTACCTACTCCCCAGCACCTTAAACCTATGTCCTCTTGTGGCCACCATTTCAGCCCTGGGAAAAAGCCTCTGACTATCCACATGATGAATGCCTCTCATCATCTTATACACCTCTATCAGGTCACCTCTCATCCTCTGTTGCTCCAAGGATAAAGGCCAATTTGAGCTGGACAATAAATGCCAGCAGCATCCACATCTTGTGAATGAATATTTTTTTTGAATTAAAAAAGATTTTGCTCCTGATCATCCTCCTATTCCCATCACTCCGCCATTGACAGCCATACCATCGGCAACCTGGGCCTCAAGCTCAGGAATCTCTTCCCTCGACCTCTTTACTTCTCTCTCCTCCTTTAAGATTCTCCTTAAAGCCTCTGACTTTGATGGAGCTTTCAGTCACCAGTCCCAGTATCTCCATGTGACTCGGCATTAAATTCTATTTGCTAACACTCTTGTGAAGTCCAATGGGATGTTTCACTATGTTTAAGATGCTCTTTAAATTCACTGTTGTGATTACACAGGGAAGCACTCCCAATTCATACAGAGTTCACATTGGAAATCAAATGTCCCAGATTAAATAAAAGCACCTTGGATTTTATTGCAGTGGCTCCTCTCAAAGATTACACTTTCGGTTCACAGGGCAATGATGAGAAAAGGTTCATATCATTTAAATTCAAATATATTCTCTCTTTGCATGAAGCATGAAAATAGCTTCAAACAAAGGCTCCAATTATGTGGGTAATTACAGAGAGGTGTGTGTGCAAGGGCCTGCTAGCATTGCACCTGAACTCATGCCATCCACTGGAAAACCTGGAAGGTTAATCGAATTTTTTACAATCAGCATCAGGAAGTTCAGCAAGCTTATTGAAAGGATAATGTCCAACCAGATATGGAAAGAAGCAGGTCCCTGGCACTCCCAGGGATCTGTTCAATTTACAAGCTACAATCCTTTTCTTGATCTGTTTCACCACAGCCCCCTCCTCACATGCCGACGACAGATTCACAATTACACTGGTGTCAGTGGCACATTTTGCTGAAACTGGTCCATTATGCTCTCAGTCCAAGAGAATCACTGGTTGGAAATTCAAACTTCTCTAGTCCAGACTGTGTAACTGCAAGAAAGCATAGAAGCAGGTAGCAAGAGAGGATGCTATTCCGCCCCTCATCACTGTGCTAAATCTCTGATGGAGCACAAAGTTCCCATCAATACCTTCCATTTTCACTCTCTCCATTTTCTTCCTTTTCTGTTCTGATCCTCTTAACGTTCTACTCTGGATAATATTCGATCCTGGCCACCACTGAATTATGTCAAATTTTTTTCAAGAAACTTTACAATTCCTTCCCCATCTCTAGATCCTTCAATCCACCAAATTTCTTCCCTCTTCCCTAACCAAGTTTGCTTTGACATCGGTTCCCAGTCTTGCAACCTCTACTACTGAGAAGCACAAGAGCTTTGATGTTCTGGAACAGCGGCACCTCAACCTGACGTGAAACCCACCCCCCACCCGTCAGTCCTTCAACGCTGTTGGATCTAAATCCTGGAACTTCAACTTGTCACCATGGTGGGAGCACCTTCACTGTGGTCATGAAGGCAGCCTTGACAAGGGCAGTTAGGGAAGGGGTAGTAAATGCAAGCTTTGCCAATGTCTCCCACACCCTTCCCTTTTCTGAAAGAGGCGATACATAGAATTATTCCACGGACACTGTCTGCCACCCACCACTTTAACCAAGTGCCCTGTATGAAGGCTGACAACATGTCTCAACAGGCTACTTGAATTTGAGGGGGGTGGGTGTGAGGAGGTGGTGGGCAAGGTATCATAGCCACACTTTGCCCTCATCCAACACTCACACCCAACCGTCAGTCTTTCCCTTGCACCTCCTATAGCCAGTAGTCACATCAAGGTCATGCATCAGGCTGATGGTGAGGAAGACCCACTTTTGTTGGTCTTCCTGACTCTGGTCAATTTTTAGCTCCAATCGGGACTGAACTGAAAATGGCCAGAGGCATACGATAGCAGTGTCTTACAATCTGCAGTAGAGGCGGTGTACTGAGAGTGAAGCTGAATTCAAACACACCCAAAACTGAAAGGGCAGCATCTACATTTGATGGAGACACAGTAGACTGCATCCAGAGCAACAAACAGTCTGCTGGAGGAACTTGACGGGTCAAGCAGCATCGTGGGGGGGAAAGAATTGTCAACGTTTCGGGTCGAAACCCTTATGCAGGGAAACATCAACAATTCCTTTCCCCCCACAGATGCTGCTGGACCTGTTGAGTTCCTCCAGCAGACTGATTGTTGATCTGCATGATGATCTGATTAGAAGTTTTCAAGGTATTAAGTTCAACTCATTGTGTAGATAGAAACTGTTTTTGCTACTGGGTTCTGGGACAAGGGAACAGAATATAAAAACGAGAGCGCAGCGCCCGAGGAGAGGGCAGGACAAATTTGAAAATTCTCTCCCACAAAAGGCAATCGATGCTGGATTCCACAAGAAATTCTGCAGATGCTGGAATCTGGAGCAATACAGAAGAAGTGCTGGAGGAACTCAGCAGGTCAGGCAGCATCCATGGAGGGGAAAAAAAACAGTCGACGTTTCAGACTGAGACCCTTCATCAGGACTGGAAAGGAAGAGGGCAGACGCCAGAATAAGAAGGTGGGGGGAGGGGGAGGAGAGCACACAGGTAGGGGATAGGTGAGTCCAGGTGCGAGGTGAGTCCGGGTGAGAGGGGGAAGGTAGGTGGGTGGGGGAGGGGGGTAAGATGTAATAAGCTGAGAGGTGAGAGGTAGAAGAGGCCGAGGGCTGAAGAAGGAGAAATCCAGTAGGAGAGGGCAGTAGACCATGGAATAAAGGATGGAAGAGAGGAGATGGGCAGGTCATCAAGGTGGGGGAAGGGAGCCACAGGAATAAGGGAAGACAAAGGAGTGGGGGGTGGGGGGGGGGAAGAAAAAGAAGGGGTGGGGTTACCGGAAGTTAGAGAAATCAGTGTTGAGACCGTCAGGTTGGAGACTCCCAAGGCGGAATATGAGGTGTTGTTCCTCCAACCTACATCTGGCCTCAACATGGCAGTAGAGGAGGCCGTGGACGGACATGTCAGTGTGGGAGTGGGATGTGGAATTGAAGTGGGTGGCCACCGGGAGATCCTGGCTGTTGCAGCAGACAGAGCGAAGGTGCTCAACAAAGCGGTCACCCAATTTGTGTTGGGTCTCACCAATGTACAGGAGGCCGCACCGGGAGCACCGGATGCAATAAATGACACCCTCTGCTATAAGTTGTCCCTTTACCAGACCTGAAACATTAACTGTTTCTCTGTCCACAGATGCTGCCTGACCTGCTGAGCGTTTCCAATATTTTCTCTTCGGAAAGTAGAGGGAATGGGATTCGGAGCAAAATACAAGCTGCTGGAGGAATTCAGCGGGTCAGGCAGCATCTGTGGGGGCAAAGGGATGTTTGACGTTTCGGGTCGAGACCCTTCACCTGGACTCAGAGCGTAAAGGGGAGGTAGCCAATATAAAGAGATGAGGGGGAGGGGTGAAGCTGGAGCTGGCAAGCAATAGGTGGAAACAGGTGAGGAGAGGTTGATGGACAGATGGAGCCAGGTGAGGGTGGCAAGGTTGAAGGGAATGGGATTGATGAGAATGCTCTGACAGCCGGCGAAGACTCAATGAGTAAAATGGCCTCCTTATATGTTGTAGGAAATACGAAAAACACCTTACGCTGGAAGACCAGTCTGTTTTGGGGAGACCAGAGGGCATCTTTCAGTTGACATTTGTCTCACTGTGTGTCCCTGGGACCAGCCCGTACAGCACAGAGTCCAGTGTCATGCAGCTGTTCAGGACGAACCTTGGCAAATACCCCTGTATCTCTTCCCAGTTCTTCCTGGCAAAGACACATTCTTTAAGGAGACAGGCATGGTCTCATTTCCAGTGCAGCTAACAAGAGGGCAGTGTGCAGTGTAGCCGGTATTCCAAACATACACAAAGGATCTGATGGGAAGGGCTTTTCTCACAATAGAGGATGGGGAAAGGGTCAGATTATATATGGTCAGATCAGAATCAGGTTTATTATCACTGACATATGTCATGAAATTTGTTGTTTTGCGGCAGCAGTACAGTGCAAGGCATAAAGACATAAAAATTATAAGTTACAAAAATAAATAAATAGTGCAAAAGGGGAATAACAAGTTAGTGTTCATGGATTCATGGACCATTCAGAAATCTGATGGCGGAGGGGAAGAAGCTGTTCCTGAAACGTTGAGTGTGGGTCTTCAGGCTCCTGTACCTCCTCCCCTGTGGTAGTAACGTGAAGAGGGCATGTCCCAGGTGGTGAGGGTCCTTAGTGACGGATGCTGCCTTCTTGAGGCACCAGCTCTTGAAGATGTCCTCGATGGTGGGGAGGGTTGTGCCCGTGATGGAGCTGGCTGATTCTATAACCCTCTGCGGCCTCTTTTGATCCTGCACATTGGAGCCTCCCTACCAGGCGGTGATGCAACCAGTCAGAATGCTCTCCACCATACATCTGTAGAAATTTGCAAGGGTCTTTGATGACATACCAAATCTTCTCAAATTCCTAATGAAGTAGAGCTGCTGTTGTGCCTTCTTCGTGATTGCATCAATGTGTTGGGCCCAAGATAGATCCCTAAGATGTTGATGCCCAGGAACTTGAAATTGCTCACCCTTTCCACCGCTGACCCCTCAATGAGGACTGGTGTGTGTTCTCCTGACTTCCCCTTCCTGAAGTCCACAATCAATTCCTTGGTCTTGCTGATGTTGAGTGCGAGGTTGTTGTTGCGACACCCCTCAACCAGCCAATCTATCTCACCCCTGCACGCCATCTCATTGCCATCTGAGGTTCTGCCAACAACAGTGGTGTCATCGGCGAATTTATAGATGGTGTTTGAGCTGTGCCTAGCCATACAGTCACTAGTGTAGAGAGAGTAAAGCAGTGGGCTAAGCACGCATCCTTGAGGTGCGCCTGTGTTGATTGTCAGAGAGGAGGAGATGTCACTACCGATCCACAATGACTGTTGCAGAGAGAGGTACAGAAGTCACAGGTTATCTAAGGCTCGAATTTCTAAATGGCCTCCAGTTGTTCCTATGTCCCCTTACAATCAACTACGCCATAATACAGTTGCTCCAGAGAAGTACTAATTCAATAAGAGTATCGATATAACAAGATTATCCTGTGATCCACTGGAACAGTGAATAACAAATTCAGTGAGCCAAACTGTTTCAGGAGCTATTTTCATTGTTTAGATTTGCCCACTCCCTCCACCAGTAGAATGTCTGTTGTCAGCAGTAGCTGCTCAGCACAGATAAGCATATTTGCATTTTAATTGATTCCACAACTTGCATGCCCTAATTGTACATCCCGCTGCTCTCTTGTACATGGGGGGGGGGGGTCGGGTGGTGGGAGAGAAAACCTACATTCTGAAATTTGTGAAGTAGTAAGGGTCTTTGGGATTCACAACTGCCTTCTGGGAAAAGAAACAATTTCAAGAACCTGCAGTGACAGCATTGCCCAAAAGTGCTGTGGAAAGTGGCTACAATGACGTTGTAGGAACCAGAAGTCAAGTGGGTCCTTGCAAAGGCATGGGATTCTGCAAACACCCCAGTAGTATAATGCCAGAATGAAGTTACACATTTAAAAGGCACATTTTCCAAGCTCAGCATATTCCAAAGAGCTTTGCAGCCAATGAAGTACTTTTTGAAGTAAAATAAGATCTTTATTAGTCACATGTACATCGAAACACACAGTGAAATACATCTTCTGTGTAGAGTGTTCTGGGGGCAGCCTGCAAGTGTCGCCATGCTTCTGACACCAACATAACATGCCCACAACTTCCTAACCTGTACATCTTTGGAATGTGGGAGGAAACCGGAGCACCTGGAGGAAACCCACGCAGACATGGGTAATGACTTGTAATGCTTGAAATGCAGTGATTGTGCACAGCAAGATCCAAGAAACAGTAATGTTATAATGACTAGCTTGGCTTAAAATACAAACTGTCGAGGATACCTTCTCTGATTTAGAGCCACAAGATCATGTAAGTTTATTTCAGAGCGCAGATAGGCCTTCATTTAACTGTCTCATCCAACAGTGCTGCTGAGAATGCAGCATTCCCTCAGCACAACACTGCAAGGTCCGCCGAGATGAAATGCTCAGGTATAAAAGCATAAAATGCTGGAAAAACTCAGCAGTTCAGGCAGCATCTGTGGAAAGAAAAGCAGTTAGTGTTCCAGGTTCAGGGACCTTTCATTAGAAGGGTGCCAGAAGTGAAACATTACCCTTCTAACTCGGAAGGCAGGATCAACAGAGCCACAGCCAGTACCTTGGGACCATTCCATGGGCAGCATGGTGGCACAGCAGCTGGAGCTGCAACCTGCCACCTTGGGTACTGTCTGTGTGGAGTTCACATGTTCTCCGTGACCACGTGGGTTTCCCCAGATGTTCCAGTTTCCTCTCATATCCCGAGGATGAGTCGGTTGGTTCAATGGCCACTGTAAATTTTCCCCGGTGTATGTGGGTGGGAGGAGAAACAGTTGAGAAGGGGTAGGTTTCGGGGAAGTGCATGCGGAATGGGACTGATGGGAATGTTCTGACAGACGGCATACACTTAGAGTCACAGAGAGAGGGAGAGAGATAGAGCACAGAAACAGGTCCTTCGGCCCACCGAACCCATGCCGACCATCAACCACCCATTTACACTAATCCTATATTAACCCCATTTTTTAAATTCTCTCCACATTTCCAACAACTTCCCCAAATTCTACCCTACACCCTGGGAACAATTTACAGCAGCCAATTAACCTACCAAACTGTACATCTTTTGGATGTGGGAAGAAACTGGAGCACTCAGAAGAAGCCTGTGGAGAACGTGCGAACGCCACACAGACAATGGGCAAAATTGGCTCATTCCGTGTCATTGGAAAATATGATAAAAAAGTTAACTCTCCTCCACCAATCTACCCCAACATGAAATGCAACAGATGGAGTTCAGCTGGCTCCAGGCAGCACTGGTGCCAATGGTATTGGTATTGGTTTATTATTGTCACTTGTACCGAGGTACAGTGAAAAACTTGTCTTGCATACCGATCGTACAGGTCAATTCATTATGCAGTGCAGTTACGTTGGGTTAGTACAGAGTGCATTGAGGTAGTACAGGTAAAAACAATAACAGTACAGAGTAAAGTGTCACAGCTACAGAGAAAGTGCAGTGCAATAAGGTGCAAGGTCACAACAAGGTAGATCGTGAAGTCATAGTCTATCTCATTGTATAAGGGAACCGTTCAATAGTCTTATCATAGTGGGGTAGAAGCTGTCCTTAAGTCTGGTGGTACTTGCCCTCAGGCTCTTGTATCTTCTACCCGATGGAAGAGGAGAGAAGAGAGAATGACCCGGGCGGGTGGGGTCTTTGATTATGCTGGCTGCTTCACCAAGACAGCAAGAGGTAAAGACAGAGTCCAAGGAGGGGAGGCTGGTGTCCGTGATGCGCTGGGCTGTGTCCACAACTCTCTGCAGTGGTGACTTATGTTGGTGTCTGGCAGCATTTTGGTGCTGGAGGCTATAGAGAAGGTAGAATTGGGTGTCCGCATGGCATTCTGTGCCACCTTGCATGAGTTTCTATCCCAAAACACATCCTTGTTAACTGATTTATTGAAGACAGTTTTATTTAAAAGAAAATCTTCTCTGGGACATGGAACAGCCAGGCAGGTCTTGCAACAAAGAAGATGCTGGAGACACACCTGCAGTCTCTTCTGTCAGCATTTATTGCCCTTGAGAAGGTGGTGGGAAGCTGCCTTCTTGAACCGCTGTAGTCCTTCTGGTGAAGGTGCTCCCACCGTTCTGTAGGGGAGAGAGCTCCAGGAATTAGACCCAGTGACGACGAAGGAACAGCGATATATTTCCAAGTTCGGATGGTGTGTGACATGGAGGAGAAGCTGTAAGTAGTGGAGTTCCTGTGCAACTGCTGCCCTTGTTCTTCTTGGCTGTAGAGGTCATGGATTTAGGAGGTGATGTTAAAGAAGCCTTAGCCAGTTGCTTTGAAGCCCAAAACTTGCCCTGAATGAAATACCTCTTCCTTGCATTTTCTTCCTTTCCTCTCATTTCCTCTACAAGAATAGAGGACAAAGCTCCTCCCTTGATGAGAGTAGCTGGGGCATAATGATGAGGAGGGTCCCAGGACCCAGCTGTTGTAAGACATTTGATCTTAGACCAGGACAACAATAAGAGTGCTAACAAAGCTGTCACAAAAGCCCCACCACTTGGCTGGAAGGGAATAATAAAATCACCAAGGCTTCCAACTCTGGTCACAATCTGGGAAGCTCTGAGGGATGGATGCTGGTCTAGAGCAGGCTCATGCAAAAGGTAAAAACCCATTTTATATGGGAGGAGGGAAGCAGTGGGTTGGTGCAGATCCTAACAATTGCCTTTGCAGTCTGTCCACCATCTCAACTGAGGTGAAGGTCAATTGGATGGCACAGTTATGCAGCTCGTGGTGCAGTTGCCTCACAGCTCCAGTGATGCCGGTTTGATCCTGACATCCGGTGCTGTCTGTGTGGAATTTGCACGTTTTCTCCGTGGCTGTGTGGGATTCCTTCGGGTGCTCCAGTTTGCTCCCACATCCTAAAAATGTGCAGGTTGGTAGGTTAATTAGCCACTGTAAATAACCTCTGGTGTATAGGTGAGTGGTAGAATCTGGAGGGGGGTAGTTGTTGGGAATGTGGGGGAGAATAAAATGCATTAGGATAGGAATGGGTTCTTGCTGATTGGCATGGACTTAATGAGGTGAAGAGTGTGTTTCCATTCTGATTCTCTCTCTGACTCTGATAATACCTCCAACAGCACAGAACTCACTCAGTACCACACTGGAATGTCAACCTAGATTTCTGTGCTTCAGTCTTTAAGGAACAGATAAATGGTTAGTTTTACATTGAGACTAAAGTTTAGTGTACCATTTGAGTATGAAAATTAAATATCAATGATTTTGTTTGGGAAATCTCTTTCCAAAATGCAAACATATCTTAATCCTCCTTTGCAAAGTTAAAAGATTGCCTTTCCTCCTCCTACAATGAGTCACATCAAGGTTTCTACATCATCGTTTCCAGTCTCCTGTGGTGTGCTGCCCACCTTCCCACACAGTCATGAAAATTAATCAGTAACTGCCACTGTGAAATTGTTATGCTTTTAGTTAGGAGCATCATAGAATAAGAATGAGCAAGAAAAGCTGAAACCATGCTTGTTGAAAACAAAAGGAGTGCATTTATTTTCAACTTTTGTTTCCCTCACAATCCTATGCCCCTTTTTCTGTGACAACGGCCAAACAGGTGACTTGACCACAGGTCACCAGAAGGTGGGCAAGAACAAGTCGGGGAGACCCTCTTACAGCACAGGAAAGAACGCAGTAATGCCTCAATCCTGTTCCTTTCACTCCTCACATTTGCAACCTCTATGTTACCAAATGAGTCTCCTCCCACTGTCTATGTACATGTTCCCCTATCACAGACTCTACCTATCCATTGAATCTCTTCACACAGCCCACAGACACTATCAGGGATTTTTACCCTACTATCTTTCTATTCTAATTTGGTTTTGTTGAGGTTGTGAGGGGGGAGTGTTGGCCAGGTCATCAAGCAGACTCTTCAAGTACTGAGTGAGGACCTGTTGAGTTTCCTTGGTTGGGATGATGCCTCTGATAGTGCAGCACTCTCTTTGTGAAGAATCAGCCTAGATTATGCACTTACGCCTCTGCAACCACACTTGAACTCACAACCTTTTGGCTCTGCTCTTTTTTAACTTAAAATAGTTCTGCTTTGAGAAATGATTGCATTCGCAGCCTTCCAGCTCATTTCCTTTCTTCACTTGAGAGAAATTCCATGAAAGTGCAGCTCCTTAAAGTGCCCAAGGAACTTGCTCAACACACACCAGTGGAACCGCCTTTAGTTGAAGCTGACTACTCTTACACTATTATGCCCTTGTTTGAATCTGTTCAATGTAATAACAGCATTGAAGAAGGCAATCCATCCAATTAATATTTTTCTGTTTATGCATATGACATGGTGGTCACTGGTAAGGGCAGCATTTACTGCCCATTCCTTATTGCCCTGAGGTGTTTTTTTTTGAACTGCTGTAGTCTTTATATTACACCCACCATATTGTCAGAGGGGGATTTCTGGGACAAACTGCACAGTCTGGAAACTAACTGCACAGAGACAATGAAGGAATGCTGATGTACTTTTCCAAGCCAGGATGGGGTGTGATTGGGAGGGGGAAGTGGAAGTGCCGGCAAACCCATGCGTCTGCTACCCTTGCCCTTCTAAGTGGTGGAGGCGAGTCTTTGGGAGGGTATTCAAGTCATCCCACTCCCCTGCTTTCTCCTGTAGCCCATCAAATTTTCCCCTTTCAAGCTTAGATCTAATTCTCCTTTGAACATTACTGTTGAATATGGCTCCATCACCATTTTAGGCTGCTTATTCCAAATCACAACAATTTGCTTCATAAAAGAGTTGCTCCTCATCTTCCCCTCTGGTTTTCTTTTCATCTTAAAACCACGGTCATTCCAACCTTGATGAGCATCAACTAATCCTTCACTTGAGAGCCACGGTGCTCTTTCTAGCTCCCAGGCTTGGTAAGTCCAGCAAACGCATTTTCTATTGGCTGTGCAAGCCCTGAGCAGAGAGGGTCACAGTACCAGCCCGGCATAAAAGATATTAGCATTTAACTAGGCTGTGGAGGCTAAACCCTTGCAGAATTGCAGCCTTGAACATCAAGTTAGAGAATTTAACTGCACACTCTTGAAAGAGGTGGTAGTGGAGGCAGATACGATAGAGGTGTTTAAGAGGATCTTAGATAGGCACATGGATGTGCAGGGAATGGAGGGAGATGGACTTGTGTAGGCAGAAGGGATTAGTTCAGTTAGGTGCTTAATTAATTCGGCACAACATCGTGGGCCAAAGGGCCCGTTCCTGTGCTGTACTGTTCTGTGTTCTATGTTCTAACGTGGAGGTACGACAACTAACACGTGGAGGTACGACAACTAACACAACGGAACAGGTGTAACACACTGCAGGCCTTTGCAATAAAGTTTTACATAGGTTCACAAGGCTGCAGTTTCTGTGGTCCTGATGACTCTGTGTTCCATATCTACTCAGAATTGAAGAGGTGGCGGCTAGTTGAATGAGTGACTTCTTATTTTATGGCTGCATTTCAGTGCCATGCTGCTGATCTACAAGCAAACAATGAGGAGAGGAGGGGGAAAATCAAGGGACCTCATCACAGGGCTGCTCTTAGGCCTGACCAAGGTGGCCATGAACAGGTCAGGGCAGCCTAACTGCTTGCCTCTCTTCCATGGCTACATTCATGCCCAGGTGAACTCAGAGAGGGAACATTGTAATGTTGACCAGGAACATAGAACATAGAACAGTACAGCACAGGAACAGGCCCTTTGGCCCACAATGTTATTCTAAACTAATTAAAATAGTAATTGAACACCTAACTAAACTAATCCCTTCTGCTTACACAAGGTCCATATCCCTCCATTCCCTACACATTCATGTGCCTAAGAGCCTCTTAAACCCCTCTATCGTATCTGCACATTCCAGGCACCCACCACTCTCTGTGTAAAAAACTTGCCCCGCACATCTCCTTTGAACTTTCCCCCCTCACCTTAAATGTATGCCCTTTAGTTATTAGACACCTCGACCCTGGGGAAAAAGATACCGGTTGTCTACTCTATCTATGCCTCTTGTAATCTTATAAACTTCCATCAGGTCTCCCCGCAGCCTACGCTGCTCCAGAGAAAACTGGGACCTTCCGTAACCAGAGGACACTGGAAAGGCCAGAGTACATCACTGAGCTCCGGGACAGCATTTTGATCAGACTGAAGTTTTTTTTGCTACAAATTGTTGTTCATGGGTAAAAAGTAGTAATAAAAAATAAGCACAAGAAGAAGCCTCATTGCCTGATCTGACACCGAATCAGTGCTCCAATTCTCAACACGAGTTAAAGAGAGGGGTCTGTCCTCACATTGCATGCTGGCAAATCCACTGTGAACAATTAATAACAACAGCCTAAGCAAACATGGGTGATCTGAATGGAGAGCCGAGAATGGGATGTGCTCCTGTCTGCTAATAAATGATGTAACCCAGCAGCAAAATAAGAATGGGGAAGGAGGAGACAAGAGTGAAACTAGATGTTAAAGCGAAAAGGTTATGTACAGTCATGACACAATAGGTAGCCAGAGTGAGGAATGACTGGGTAATTCACTGTCAATCCAGCTTGGTAACAAAACTGCTATAAGTAATAATGATTGTTTATTTCAATGCATATAATTTACATTCAACTATCCTCCATTCACTGCATTTTTCTCTCTCCAGGGAAATTACCCTGCCTTTGATGGGAGGAGCTACTGTAGTTTCAGTTTACTCTTTAAACAGACATCTGTTTTGAGGAAATTGACTTTGTTTGCTCCACAATAGACTGGCTGCTGAGTCATATGTACCGTTCCCTCCCCAACTCACTGGCTGACCCAATGTTGGTGATAAATACTCTGAAAGGAAACTTGGAAAGTAGAGGAAGTACTTTGAAAATAGGATGATTACTATTTTTGTGCTCCCCATTTAGAAGGTTATTACAATCTGCAAACCATTCAGAAAATATGATGACTAGGGGCACATTTCCTCCTAATAACCACACCCTACATTAAGTGACTATCAGAAAGTTCAAGGACAGCTTCTATCCCGCTGTTATAAGACTCTTGAATGGACCTCTTGCACGATAAAGTTGAACTCTTGACCTCACAATCTACCTTGCTGTGGCCCTTGCACCTTATTGTCTGCCTGCACTGCACTTTCTCTGTAACTGTAACACTTTCTTCTGCACTCTGTTATTGCTTTTCCCTTGTACTACCTCAATGCACTTATGTTTTGAAATGATCTGTATGGATGGCATCTTTTTCACTGTACCTTGGTACATGTGACAGTAATAAACCAATTACCAATTAGAAGGACTGGACCATGCCATGCTTCATTTTGCTGGATGCCACTTCAAGACTTTGTCCTGTTATGTCTTAAAAACAATGAGATTTAGAAATGGCCTGACAAAGCAGTTAAATTATTGGGAAGCACAAGGTAAGGGTTCAACTACCAGAAAGCAGAATGTCACCAAAGGTTGGAAAGGAGTAAGAGAAAAATTGTTCATCTCCTCACACAGAAGTTGCTGAGCTCCTCCACAATTTTGCAATCTGTCATTATTGGGCAACTTGCATGGTTATAAGATGTCGTCATCACAACAACAGCAATACAAGACACAACGATAAGCCAGGCCAAGCCAGCATTCAGTTCTTTATATGTTGCTGCGGTGCCTAGCTTACTTCAACAATGTTTTCAATACTCTGAAATATTCCTGAATAGAAGAGGATTATTTGAAAACATTGAGAACAAATCATAACAACACCATGGGGATCAAAGAGCTTGCATTGGATTCTTATTTTAATCAGGCTGGGATGACTATTCTAAACACACACTGCAGTAGTCAGAGAGTCAATTAAAGTGGAGTGGAGCTGAAAGCTCAGAACCTATTCCAGGATGTCAGTCCCTTCATAAACCACAAGGAAGTGAGTAGTCATTCATAGGCTAAAGGAACAAAACACAAGCCAATTTAGTCACTTCCATGACCTTGAACAACACTGTTTTTGACCTCTCACTTCATCTAAAACATGTGACCTTTTAACATGCACTTGTATCCAATCACTGAACAGCCAAACAGATCGTTGCTTTTGCAAAAATGTATTCATCGTTATGTTAATGATGTTATGTTAAAAGTGTTAACTATTCCCGTAAACTTTCAAAATACTCAGCTATTGGCATCTAGTACACTTCTTGATAAGATGCCGGAAGCAGATTATATAAATAATTTTAACAGAACGTTTATTGGTAGCAGTATATCAACCAATGAGTTGGAGACTCACAGCAAAAACTCTCTTGTACAGCACATTAAGTTGACTTAATCAGAAAACATTGTTAAAAGAGACAACAGGAACTGCAGCAACTTCTCCCAATAAGAGAAGGATAATTTCTCCAAAGTAATGCAGTGAGTGCAGGAGAGTTACATGTAAAATATATGTGCATCTAATCCATCTCAGCATTTACAAAAGTGTGGGTACCAAATCTGATTGACAGGGGAATTAGCCAATCACTTTTATCCTGCTTTGCTATATATCGCTGCTATCTAATTTTAAAAGGAAGGTGTTTGAAAATACAGGGTTATGGACAATAAAAAAATTGCAGGTGTAAGATTAAGTATGACTGCATTTTCAAAGTACCAATAAGCTGAATAGCCTCCATCATGATTCTCTGAAAAGAATAAAAATGGCAAAAAGGACACAGGAAATATAGTTTAAAAAGAACTTTATATTTATAGAAATGACTTCCACGACCTCTAGAAAACTCAAAGCAATGACAAGTACTTGAAGTGTAGTCACTATTCCAATGTTGGTTTCGCAGCAGCCAATTTGCACACAGCGAGCTCCATAAACTACATTTTGGTAAGGATTAGATCATCTGATGTTGGTTAAGGGAGACTTTCTGCACCACAGATCACCAGAGACAACCCCTGGCTCATCTTCAAAGCAGGACCTTTTATGTGCAGCTGGGGGAGTAGGCAGGACCCTAATTTCATGTCTCATACCAAAGATGGCACCTCCAGCAGCAGAGCACTCCATCTGTCAGTGTTGCACCGCAAGTGTCAGCCTGGATTAAGCTGCTCCTGTCTCTGGAGTGGGATTCAAATTGTACCATGGCAGGGGGTTGGACTTGTTAGATCTGGTAATTTGTGATTTAGCACCAGGAAGTAATGGTGATGAAGTAAGCTGTTAGGATGTTGCATATTGCAAGTTTAAGCAAGTATACTTTCCCTTTATCTAACTCTGCAGGCTCAGACTACATTGCAGACAAGGATGATCAATAAATACACCTCAAGAACAAATAAAAGCTGGCTTATCCTAATGGAATGTAGCACCCTAAAAATATGGAATAGAGTGGGGAAAAAAATTCAGTTCTACTCCTGATTAACTTTTGGGTGATGCCTTCACAGTCAAATACTGTGATATGACTGTCTGTGATCGGAAAGGAAAATGGCATTTTTAGTGACCCAATAATAACAGCCTAGTACGAGTGTTGAAAAGACAGAAGAGAGAGGACGAAAAGAAAAAGCATTTGCCTTGAAATATGATTAATAGAGACAATTACTTGGGCTTCCATTGTTTCCTTAATTAACAAGGATGGTCTTCCTGTCAGACTATTGCTGCAGATCAGAATCTCCAGTCTGAAGTGGGTTCCTATTTTGCCGCATCAGAACCTTGCTTTAATAAATTCTGTTAAGGTCACATCTAAAACAAAAGGGTTAAGAGATCTTCTAAGCTAGCAACTGCGAACAAATGGTACTGCAGAGATAACCTCAGGAATGAAAGCCTGGAGGACTCAGATGTGGACTTCTGGTTAAAGTAACATGATACCTTTGAATTTACCAGCCTGAGCAAATGGATATTAGTACTCAACGCCCTCCCCACCCAGCCCCTCCCACAAACACCATCACCCTCGGTGTAAAATACAGGGACTATCTTATTTTTAGATAAAGACTGACCATCACAATTGGATCATTCAGTCTTACTGTGCAGCAGGATGACCAACATAATCTATTTCACAATATTCTGCTCAGAATTGATTTTAAGAAACATACAAACTGTATATATCCTGCGAAGAAAAGGTCTGTTCTCTCCCAGCCTCCTCTTTTGGGTGATGACAGCTGCAAGATCTTGAATAAGCAGCACAGAGTGCTCAATCCATTTAGAATGCGTGCTGACACCATGCCTGAACTGCTATTTTACATTAAAGGAACTTACTTAAATCTTACAAATCAGATTTTCTTGTAGTGCTGCATAACACAAGGCAAAGCCCATCAGTTACACTACTGGGTTTTCTCCAAGAACCTATTTCTCCTTTTCAATGGTTTCACATCATTCCTCACATTATAGACCTCATGCCCTACAAGTCAGAAGCCGAAGCTTTTTTCAGTAAACTTCTCTTACGCTGTGTGACCCATCAGTTAACAACAATATGGGGTACATTTTCAGAGGCCTTCCCCAGCAACGATCAGGTCTTGGAAAAAGAACTGTGGAGGCAAGTCCAGCACTTGCTCTTGGGTTCCCGCTGCAGAATTGGGAAGTCGCATGGTGGCTGAAAGGGGGGAAGGGGTTGAGATATTTCCAAAAACTATCTAATTGGTGACTTGTTTGAATCATAAAGTTCAAATACGAGCCTACAGTCACTGTAGGTACGATGAGAAGTAAATTCAAGACTCCTCTCAGTGAGCCATGTTGAAAGGGAGCAAGGGCTGAAGAATTGGTGCTACATTGTTGTGACTAACTTTGGACAATACTTCCTTCAAACCTCTCCCCCAGTGGGGAGGGAGAAATAGAGAGAGGTTTACGTTTCCTGTCTACTTCAGGAGACCCAAAGCAATTTATAGCGACTGAAGTACTTTAACGGTAGTCACTGTTAAAATGTAGAAAAAGTGGCAGCTAATTTAGGCACAGCAATCTCTCACAAATAACAATGTGATAATGACCAGATAGTGATATTCATTAAGGGATAAATATTGTACAGGAGATTGAGAACTGCCCTACTCTTCAAAACAGTGCCATTTTACGTCCCCATGAGAAGGCAGACATCCAGGACACACAATCCCTGAATTTACATGCACTTTTGTTTTGAGCCAAGCCCTTACAAGATTAACTATGCATTGAAAGCACTTCTTGTGCAATTTGTCTCAAAATAGATTGTGGCAGGGCATATCACCACTCTTCCCTTATGGTCTCACTTAGCTCATGTCCCACTTAGTACAACCTCCCTCAAGTAGGAGAGCAAAGAGGATGACTGCTCAGACAATGGGTTCTCTTTCAAAGCATCCTCGTGTGGTTTCAACAACATAATATCAAACAAGTGCAAAAAACGGTGGACACTGGGAAACTGAAATCAGTTCTGTTGGAAGGTCAGCAACATGAAACATTAACTGCATTTTTCTCTCTCTACAAATGCTTCCCGACCTGCTGAGTATTCCCAGAAATTGTGTGCAATTTGAAGGATGTGGAAGCCTTGGAGAGGGTACAGAAGAGGTTCACCAGGATGCTGCCCGGATTAGAGGGTATACGCTATGAGGAGAGGTTGGACAAACTTGGTTGTTTTCTCTGGAGCGTCGGAGGCTGAGGGGAAACCTGATAGGTTTATAAAATTATGAGAGGCACAGATAGGGTAGACAGTCAGAATTTTTTTCCCAGGGTAGAAATGTCAAATACTAGAGGACATGCATTTAAGGTGAGAGGGGGCAAGTTCAAAGGAGATGTGGGGGCAAGTACACAGAGAGTGGTGGGTGCCTGGAACGGGCTGCCAGGGGCGGTGGTGGAAGCAGTGGTGTTTAAGAGGCTGTCAGATAGACACATGACTGTGCAGGGAATGGAGGGATGTGGATCATGAGCAGGCAGAAGAGATTGAGTTTAATTCGGCATCATGTTCGGCACAGACATAGCGGGCCGAAGGGCCTGTTCCTGTGCTGTACTGTTCTGTGTTCTTAAATTTCTGGCTTTATAAACAATAAGATAATTTAGTAATAAGCTCCAAAGATAAAAATGTATGCAAGTATAGACCAGTCAAACAGAAGTACAATGCTGTCTGCACAGCACCCACAGTATTCAGCATCCCTTTTCTTTCTGCCTCCTCCACCCAGCTGTCTATCGCCTATTATTTTGTTCATAGTAAGCTTTAATTACATTGGGAGAAGGGAAGAGAAGAGTAAATGACTTGTTGGCAATGAAGAAGTCCCCGAGCATCCCCTCTCCCCCCTGCAGGGCGGCAGAGCTGAACTTGGAAGGCACATATCTCATTAATCATCAACACGAGAGTCACTGCTTTAGTGCAGTTTGCTCGCGTTGTCTGGCTCAGCAGCTCACTCAGCGAGCCTCTCCTTGCAGCGTCGCCAGCTCCTGCCGTCCTCCCCTTTGGCACATCTGCTGCTGCAGCAGATCCTCTCCCAGCTGCTAACGCAGCAGCTCCAACACAAATCGATGCCTCGGAGCGGTTCATTCGGGAACTGAGCCCTCCCTTTTGAGAGGGGTTCTTGCAGGTCCAAAGACCCTCCTTACAGCTGCAATTTAGATTTGACAGAAAAAAAATGCAAGGCCAACAGAACGGGGTCTCTGTGTGCTGCACTGATCGACACAGGCGACCATTTAGTATTTTCTTTGCCTCCTCTTTGCACCAACATTTCCAGCTGCACTCATGGCTATGCGAATAGTGGAAATCCCTGCTCCCTCCCCCCCTCTCTCTCTCTCTCTCTCTCTCACACACACACACACACACACACACACACACACACACACACACACACACACACACACCTGGCATTAATGAATGGTAGATTCTGCCGGGCAGGTACATGTCAGAAGAAATTACACTTGGAGATCCATGCCAAGGGCTTCTATAATCTCCAAGACATAAACAGATAGGAAATTGTTAGGAATTGAACTGAATGTCAAAACACATACAAACAGCTGAGAAAGGAAATGTGTTGTCACATTCTGACAGCACTGATAAAACTCAGCTTTGGCACTGCCACAGAGGAGGGAGCAATGCATCCCAGCCAGAATTCTTCATTAGGTAAGCTCCCAATCTCGGTGGCGCCAAGGACAGAGTCTGCCTTCGAGGCAGAGGTGGAGAATGGCCCATCCTGTCTCAGCTGTTTCACTCTCTTCTCTCCTGAAAGCACTGACTTGTACAAGGCACGGATGCATGGCCCCTCTGGTACCTTGCCCAAATTGCCAATCTTTATCCCTCAGCCGAGGCAGCGAGTGATGTCAGCTTACTCAGCCAAGTCTGATTCTGTTATGAGTTAGTGCTCTCGCACACTGGTTTGTGACTTGGAAGGTTGGCATCCATAAAGCCTTTGCTCCAACACTTCAACAAGTAAAGATTAGGAGAGAAACTGGGATGGGGCTGGGGTGCCAGAGGAAAATTGGGTGAATGATAAAGAATAGTACAGCAAACACCCAGAGATGGGCAAGGTGCTCAAGGTCAATCCCTTTACAAAACCAAGAGAGATAAACTTAATAGATGATGCACAGCCACGGTGCCAATGAAGTGCTACCCTGCTAAAACCTCTCCTTCCTCGCTGTACATTCTCAGATCAGCAGGAATAGAACTTTTCAATCAATTGAGAGGAAGAAAATGACAAAGTATTTCATTATTTACAGTGTACAATCATTACCCATTTTAATGATGTCTCGGTTACCCTTAGTAACAACAGGGAAGGAAAACACAGTTTGGACAGGTGCCGAGAAAAATATTCACCTTCTAGTATCCCTGAACTGTGCAATCTGTATTGCACATTCTCAGGTAAAGGAAGATATGAGAATGAAATAGCAAATGCCAAACTTCACATTCACTTCTGGGAGTGGAGCTCTCTCCTGTGTCATCCTTGGTGAGGATTCTGCCCTGAATATGCAGAAGGTTAGTCGATGGTTGCTAGCTGCCCTTAATGAGTGGCACAATGGCTGACTAAGCAGGGAGCAGCCAGGTTCAACTGTTGCTCTGTGCCAAGTTAGCTGACGACAGGCAGAGAGCTCAAGAATGTAGGGATACTACAAATGGCTTCAGGTCCGGCTGGGCTTGGGCAAGGGTACAGTAACCAGGGTTCCCACTCACTCTCACTTTGCAATGACTCTGCTGGAGGTTGAAGGGCTTCCGAATATCCCTCCCCTTGTCCTGCTATCAAGGGAAGCAGTCAGTATACAAGATGTTGAGGTCCGGACTCCGTCTCTGGAATCAAGCCTTTGCACAAGAAAGGACTGGGGAAGGATGAGAGTGGGAAGCGGTCACTGGGTAAAAAAGTGAAAGGTTGAATACAGGCAGTGTAATTGACAAAGTATTACGGTTGATATACAACCATCGCCAATTTAAAGAGGAGGGCATGACAGGTCATAAAGAAGCAGAAACACACATGTTCCTCAACTACTCCTTATCGATTACAGACATCTGCTGCTCTGGCCAGACTTTAGCCGAACCTCTTTAATAATTTAAGCTTCACATCACTGACACTGACTCACGTGAGGGTGAAGCAAGGACAGTTTTTAACAGACGACTAACAGGGCTTAGAATTCAATGGCACCTTTCACGTCCCTTTCAAGATATCCCAACATGCTTTACAGCCAATTGAGTACTTTTTAAAGCATGGTCACTTATGTACTGTAGGATACATGACAGCCAGTTTATGAACAACAAGCTCCCATGAACAGTAATGTGAAAGTGGCCAGATTATACTTTTTAATAAAGGATGGGGGATAAATACTACCCAGGACTCTGAGGCTAATTCCCCTCAATTTCTTTGAATGGTGCCAGGGATCGTCTACATCCACCTAAGAGAGCCTCAGTTTAACGTCTCATCTGAAAGACAGCACCACTAACTGTGTTGCATTCCCTCACTGGGAGTGTCAGCCTAAACTGATAAGGCTCTCGTTTCTGGAAAGGGCTTGAGGTCAAACTTTCTAACTCAGAGGTGAGAGAACTACCTGATGAGCCATGGATGAACGAGTATTTAATGCCATGCCACCTTACTGAGTTCCAAACTTGATCAGATGCTGAAGAAGCAAACAGGGATGCCACAGTGGTGCAGCTAGTAGAGCGACCCAGGTTTGATACCGACCTCCAGTGCCGAGTGTATGGAGTTTGCACGTTCTCCCTGTGACCACGTGGGTTTCCCCCTGGGGGGGGGGGGGGGGTTCTGGTTTCCTCCCACAACCCAAAGATTTGCAAATTGTTAGGTTGACTGACTACTGCAAATTGTCCCTGGTGTAGGTGAGTGGCAGAATCGTGGGGGAGCTGTTGGGAACATGGGGAGAATAAAATGGGTTAGTTTAGGATTTAAGGAATTTCTGGGAGGGGACAGGGGGTGGAGGGGGGGGAAGAGAGGGGATAGAATTCCAGGGCAGGGCAGTTGCCACTGGTGGAAACTCAGGATAATTAAGAGGTCAGAATGAGAGGAGCACAAAGCTATTGGACTGTTATAGGGCAGGAGATAGGCTGGGACAAGACCAAAGGGACATTTAAACAAGCCTGACAATTTTAAAATTGAGGCGTTGTTTGACTGGGAGCATCTGGTGAATAGAACAGGGTGTGAGTTAGGACCCAGGGCAGCAGCATTTTGGGTGACCTCAGGGTTACAAAGGGTGGAGCGAGGGAAGCAGGCCAGCGGGGGTTGGACCAGCAGAATCTGGAGGTGAGGGTTTCAGCAGCTGATGAGCTGAGGAGGGGGCACAGACTGGTGATGTTACAGGGGCAAACACATACACCCTCTATGATCGCAAAGATATGAGGTGTGAAACACAATTCAGGAATATGACACCAGCAATGCAAATAGACTAGATTATTATCAGATAAGTTGTCAGGGAAGGGATAGAGTGGATGGCCAGGGAAACAGAGTGTGCCTTAACTACATTTCAAAGATGATAATACGATGAACACAGGGATGGCTGAGAGGGAGAAAGCAAGTTTTTATGTGACCTGCCAGGAACTACAGACAGTTTGCAAAGGTTTTGTAATTGTCTGCTATGGACAGATGAGAAATCACTGATTTATAAATCAGTAGCTACGCTCCAGTTGGAGCATTGTACTCACTTCTGGGAACCACACTTTAGGAAGGCTGTCAAAGGGAGCACAAAGGAGATCTACCAGGATGGCACCAGGGATGAAAGACTTTAGTTATGTAGAGATTCAAGAAGCAGGGATTGTTTTCCTAGAGCAGAGAAGGTTCTGAGGAGGTTTTATAGAAGTATTCAAAATAATGAAGGTTTCTGAGAGTAGAAATAAGGAGAAATTGTTTCCTTTGACAGAAGGGTCAGTGTCCAGGGAACACAGATTTAAAGTAATTAGCAAAAGAACACGTTGTCTGAAAAGACGGCAGACGCAGTTTCAAAAGGAGCTTTCAAACAGGGAGCGGATGGAGGGGAAAATCTTGATTGGGCGTTGTAGGTGGATGGGACTGACTGTCTAATTCTTTCAAAGAGCCAGCACAAGAACAACGGACCAAGTGGCCTCCTGCGCTCTATTGTCTCATGGTTCTGCTCTGTGGTACGCTTCATCATCTAGTGTTTAAAATAAAACATAAGGAACCACAAGTCACTTTCCAGCACCTCATTCAAGTGACGATTCTCCACAATGGAATTAGGTGGTGAGTGGTTGTTCAACTGTAGGGGCATCACAGCTGAAACCTGATCACCTCTTCATTTGACATCCACCCATTATATATTTAGCTATGACTAAGAGTGACAGGTAGTGTGCACAATACATTGATTCGATGGGCAGAAGACATTATCCGTAACTGTGTAATTGAATCTCCAGCAGGGTGTATGCAAACGAGAGAAAATCCATGCCCCACATTTATGTGCAGTTTTCTTCATTATCAGAACTTTCCATAAGTTACTATGCAAAACTTTCTTCACAAAACAAGTAAAGAACAGTAATTTAAAAAAAAAACTATCCAGGCCAATCCTGCTGAGATGTTTAGAGAGGGATTGTATGGGTCAGGGGTTTGCTGAGCCACTGGCTATACCAGCCTGCACGTATCTGTCCCACAACTGTCGAATTGTCCCCTCGGTGACTTGGCCACAAGGACAAGCACTGAACAGGAGCAGATTTGAAAAAAAAACAGCATTGCAGGAGTTGTTTATGCATTTTGTTGACAGGTTCCGTTGTGCTCCTAAAATTTTAATTACAAGCAGAAATCCATCCTTGTTATTCCACTTGTACACTCTACAGGCCCTGAATTGTGGTGGTATGGAGATCTGTAGGTGCCAGTAACATCAAGTGCCACCTGTATCGATTTAGATTGTGTTGGGCACATGAAGTGGGGGGTGTGGTTGGGGGAGAAGCAGCCTAAACCAAGCCTGTAATCTACACCTGTATACTGTACCCCCTACACACAGCCAACAGCAATGCTGCCCTGGCCAAGGTTACCTCACTCAGCACAGCCAAGGGGACAAACTGAACCTGGGATCTTCCTGCTCTGAGACTAAATTTCACTCTGTACAGTGTAATCCCCAGCCGAGTCATTGGTGTAATGACGACCAACAAATAGACAGATACTGCATTGTTTGAACTGGACATTTCTTTCCGGATGGCTTGCCCTCCTGACAAGGTCAGTCATGGCTCACTGGGTAGCACTCTCACCTCTAATTCAGAAAGTTGTGGGTTCAAGTTCCACTCTGAAGATAGCCTAATGATATAGGCTGCCACTCCAGTGCAGGACTGAGGGTGTGCTGCAATGGAGTGGGCAATGTTGAGAGTGCACTGCACCAGAGGGGCAGTGCTGAGAGCGCGTTGCACCGTCAGAGGGACAGTGCTGAGAGAGCGTCGTACTGTAGGGAGAAGCATCATTCAGGTGAGACATTAAACATCCCCTTCTCCCTCTCACACACACTGAGGATTTTTCTACTCTTTGTCCACTTAAAACAGATGTGCCATTCAGCCCAACAATCCCATCTCTTCAAGATAAGGCAACCCTGTTGTGGCGCTGACATATCCATCAGTTCTTTCTCCCTGAAGCCATGTATTTAATCTCCTCTTTGATCCCATTTAGCTCCCCTCCCCCTCGAAAGTTATTGGGATCAGAAACTCCTCATCTTCCTGCACCAGTCTCCAACTTTCTAATGTTTAACTATTATTCTGCTGTTTGAATCGTTCACCACACTGTGAACTAATTGCTGGGATCAATTTTGTCAGTTCCCTTCATTAACAAACTTCAGTTCCTTCACCTCAAATTCTCTTCCTTTCCAAAGTAAGCAACAGCAAATTCCTTAATCTTTCCTCACAAAAGACTCCCATACCTTCATTCACCTCTCCTGCCCATGAGGGGACATGGACAACAAACTCCTTACTGCGACTTGGTGCCCAGAACTGCCCAGAGTGTTGCAGTTGGGAGCTGAGCAGCAACAGGATATTTCCTTTAGGCTTGTGATGTGTCAGCCATGGCTCAGTTGGTAACATTCTCACCTTAGACTCAGATGGTTGCAGGTTCAGGGCCCACTCCAGGGATTTGAGTCCATGATCTATGCTGAGACACCCAGAGCAGTACTGAGAGGGTGCCGCGTTTTGGGTGAAACCAAGGCCTCTCACAGATGAGATTCCAGGGGTCCCTGAAGAAGGGCTGGCATCCTGGCCAATATTTATCCCTCAACCAAGATTATGTATCTTGTCTTTGGCACATTGCTGTTTATGAGATCTTGTTGTGAGCATACTGGCTGCCGTGTTTCTCACATTACAACAGAGACTACATTTCAAAACTATTTCATTGGCCATGAAGGGCTTTGGGATTTTCTTTATTCTCTCTGATAATGCGACACAGTCTACATTTATGGAATGCAGGACAAGAAAAGCCCATCAGGCTAACGCGTACCGGTCCCATTCTGTCAGAACTCTCCTTTTGTGGTGAGTATTGTGTTGACAGTGCTACCTGTTTAGCCAACAAAACACTTATCCTCGACTGAGATTAGTTGGATGACTTTTCCATTCCACGCACATACTCCTAAATTACCTCCTGCGCCACACAGTCTGCCAACCCACTCCCAACCTCTGCTGCTTCCAATTCTATTTGAGCCCCAAAAAAGTGCTCAAGAGCTTCTATCTCGGTAACAAGGTGTTTGCTGCCCATTTCCAACAGTGTAACCGAGCTCAAGAACTTACTGCCTCTGGCACAACAGGTTGAAATGTGAGATTGCGCATGCCCCAGTTCTTAAAAAATGGAATAACGCAGACACGTAGATGTTACAACATAGAAACACGGCCCAATCAGTCGGCATCGGTGTTTCCCCTCCATGTGAACAGTAATCCTAATCTGGTCTGTGTACAGCCTGTTTCTAGATCCTCTCATCCCTACTTCAACTATTCAAAAAGTCATGGAGAGATCCAGCATGGAAATGGACTCTTTTGCCCGCCGAGTCCATACCGACCATCAAGCACCCGTTCTTGTTTACTTTTTATTTACTTACATGATATGCCAGCATTTATTGCCTATCCCCAACTGTCCCTGAACTGAGGAGGCAATTAAGGGTCAACCACATTGGTTGGTCTGGAGTCACATATGGTGCAGACCAGGTAAGTTTGTCGATACACCAGATAGCCAATTACAACAATCCAGTAGTTTCATGGCTAAAGTTGCTTGGACTAGCTTTAAATGCTTGACTTTAAATTTCCCAGCTGCTATGGTTGGATTGGACCTCAGGCTACTGATCCAGAACTATGGCTGCTCGTCTGGTAACGGCTGTGCGACTGTACCCCCTATATTAAGGTAGTTAACTACATGTCTCAACACGTTCTAGGTAAAATTAAGTTTCTCATACTCCCTGTCCCAAATCACAATTTTATATCCGTGACCTCTCATTCTCAGCTCTTTCATCGTTGGAATTGGTCTGTTTGCATCACCCCTGCCCCATCCATCGTAATTTCAAACACAACATCAAATCACCCCTGAACCTCTTCTGTACTCATGGAAACAACCCAATTTTTCAAGTTAACAGTATTAACTTTGTTGTGAGTGTCAGCAACAATGCAGCACTTATTGCCCATCTCTTTAACAACATGGGAGCATGAAGTGTCAACCATCTGGCATGGGACTGGAACCACATGTGCAACAGGGTGGGTGGATTTCTCACTCCCACTGATGGCTGCGTGTTTTTCACTTCTTTCTGAAATCCCTGGTTTATTGCCTGGCTGTGCAGAGTTAGCTGGTGATTCCAGTCAGGGTTTTACAGTTGGCCTCAGCTCCCTTGGAACTGGGGTAAAACAATACCAGTGAGGTAATACGCACATCACCACCATGGCCAGGATTCATGTGCCTAACAGTAACCCAGTGACTCATAGAACATAGAACAGCACAGCACAGGACAGGCCCTTCAGCCCACAATGTTGTGGCAAACTAATTAAACCAATGACTCCTAATTAGTCTAATCCCTCTTCCCCCCACATTGACCATATCCCTTCTTTCTCTGCAATATTCATGTGCCTGTCTAACAGTCTCTGAAACGCTTTTATGCCATCTGCCTCTACCACCACCCCTGGCAGTGCATTCCAGCCCCCACCACTCTCTGTGTAAAAAAACTTGCCTTGCACATCTCCTTTATACTTTCCCCCTGCACATCTCCTTTGTACTGTCCCCCTCTCACCTTAAATACACGTCCTCTAGTACTAGACATTTCAATCCTGGGACAAAGATACCAGCTGCCTACTCTATCTACGCCTCTCAAATTTATAAACTTCCAGGAAATCTCCCCTCAGCTTCCACTGCTCTAGAGAAAGCAGCCCCAGCTTGTCCAATCTCTCCTCACGGCACATGTCCTCCAAACCAGGCAGCATCCTGGTGAACCTCCTCTACACCCTCTCCAAAGCCTCCACACCCTTCCTGTAACGAGGCAACCAGAACTGAACGCAATGCTCCAAATGTGGCTGAACCAGAGTTTTGTAAAGCTGTAACATAACTTCAGCTAGTAAGTATGAGCGTGCAAGAACACAGCTGGTGGGGACAACAGCAGGCTAATCAGTGAAGCCTCCCAGGATTGAACCAGCTCTTGACTTAGAGATTGGTCCATTGACTGTAGTGCTGGAGGAACTCAGAATGCCCTGGGAGGAAATTAATTTAAGGATACGTTTTCATTCAAAAGAAGCAGAATCTTCTTTGAGGCGCAGGACAAACATTAATAAACCAATTTATGAGTAATTCGAGCTAAGGTTGTGCTTACTTTGACTTGGGGAAGGACCTCTGGCACCTGGAGCAAAATCCTTTTGAGTTAATCCACCACTCGCAGACGAGACAGACACAGAGCCTATGCTCTTTGTGAAGATTCCACTGATAAATTTCAGCATCTTGCGATCCCGTGCACTGGACTTGGTTTTCTCTGGGGTTGGGATGTCTTGGCCCTGCTCGAGCTCTTCAGAAAGGGTGTGAATGTCACTATTATCCAACGTTCTGCTCTTCCCTTTCCCTTGTTCGGTGGCAGTCTGGCTCACTCTTCTGTGCAGCATCTCCCCAGCACTCCTCAGGCTTTCCACTCTTGGGTACTTCTTACTGCTGACTTGGATTTTCATTTTCATTTCGCTCTCTTGCCAAGACAGGCGGTTGGTCTGCCGGATCTGCTTCTCTTTTCTCCCTGAGGTTTTTGGTTCTGTTTTACCCTGGTTGCCACTGGGGCTTCTCATTACACCTGGGCTCTTCTCAGCAATCACAGGTAAGGACTGGGGCTTAAGTTTTACGTAGTCTTTCTCTGCCTGTTGAGAGACAGTTACAACTTTCTCGAGTGATGGATCCCTTTCAACTCCGGCCTTCTTCTCAACCTGGGTACCTGGATGTTTGCCTGTCAAGTTCTGCTCTGGGAGGATACGGGAGCTCACGGCTCTCTCGATTTGATCTTTCAAGGTTCCTTCCGCCTCAGGTCCTCCAGGCTGCTCCCCTTCAGTCTGTGCTTTGCTGTGGCTTGTCTTAGAAACCAAAGGACTGGCAAGATTCTCCTCGACTGTGGCAGTGGCACAAAATTGGTCAGGTTGAATCTGACCATCTTGCTTTCTCTCATTAGTGCTCTTTGCATCAGTCTGCCCATGAAGGTCTGTCGGCTGGACACAGAGTGTGGAACAAGGCAACAACCTGACATTTTCAGATTTACTCACAGATTTTGGCGATGGTTGAAGATGGGCTTTGCTTGGAAATTCGTCCTCTTCGCTCCGAGCTGGTCTGAAATCCCCCAATTCTTCAGGTCCAATAATGAACTTGCTGTCTATTGTTCCAGGTTGAACTGGCTCCACATTCCGTACGGTTTTTAAGCTTGGATTTCGGGGTGCTTCAGTGACACCCTGGTCGTATAATAAAGAGATCTTCTCTGCAGCCTCAGCCCCGCCAGGTTCCTCTTCAGATGGGGTGGCTTTGTCCTTCTGGCAAGTCTCACTCCCACTGCCTCCATCGCTCAGAGGCTCTAATTTCACGAGTGTGAGAGAGATATGAAAAGTAGTCCTTCGTTGCAAGATTGCTCCTCTGTTCATGAGTTCAGAGTACGAAGGTAGCACAGGGCTCCGAAAGGTTCATGGTTCCAACACAGACCACCCATCCGGACAAGAATTCTATGGGCTAGGCTTCTTGGAATCCACGATGCAATACAAAAGGATACATGCTTTGCACTGCAGAACAGAGATCATCCTAGGCATCAAGCATCCTCATTACACAATACAGATACCCACCCCCCCTCCCTCCCCTCCCTCCCTTACCACAGCTGCAGTGCTCTTTCCAAGGTTTCCGGACATATTCCTATTTACATTTCAGGTGCCAAAAGGAAGTGGAGGAAATACTGAACGGGGAGAAAAAATGATACAAAAACATTACAAGGCTTGGCGGAGGAGGGAAGAAAAAAAATAAGCAAGCCCTAGTTCTGTGGAATAAACCACTGAAATCCTTTCAACACTTCTCGGATCAAACAGCTTGATGAGATAATGAAGACACCAGAGTATACATTGAGAATTCACATTGATTCAGGTCTGAAATGCTCAGTGAGGGTCCTCTGCAAAATGTGGACTGGAATCCCCATCCCCTTCCAGCTCCAAGGAAACGGTGTCTTACATTTAATGGTTGTCCCCTTCCCATATCACCAAAACCCTTCATTAAAAACCCTATTTTGTTTTCAGTCGTGACTTCAGAATGACAGGACTGCGGACTAAGGTACTGAGAAGCATCAGAGTTCAAAGTGGGGTGGGCTCGGGGGTGGGTGGGGGAGAAGATAAGTTGCTCGATGTTAATCGCTCGGGTAGAAATCCATCTCTTATTTGTCAGTAAGGCAATTACTGCAGGAGAAGGAACATGGATGCAGGATGACACATTCCACATCAACGGGAAGAGAGCCAGCAAGCTGCTTGTGTGAGCTACAATTTACAACAAAAAAATCCACACTGAGAGTTTCAGCAGGAAAATAGGCGGATACCACCTTGATAGGCAGGAGAGAGAGAGAGAGCCTCCTAAAATCATGGGAAGACTATAACTGTCAATCTCAATAACAATTTAAGTAAATCACAGAGCAGACAGGATTACAACATCCTCAACATCAAATCTAACAAGTCAATCGACTGTATACGTCCATGTGATTTACAAAAATGAAGAGAGATAGTGTCTGCAATGCACCAAATAAAGTCAGTTATATAGTGACCAGTGTGTTTAAAAAAATTAAATCACCTGTCAGTCACAACCAATCGGTGTAAAGTTCAGGAGGTGTCTGGTACAAAACAAAATAAATAGTTAATGCGCTTTCTTTAAATTAAAATAAAAGTCCTTTAATGGCAGCAATTTTAGATCCTCATCATTGTCCTGGGAAGTCGATTTGTAAATTCTAAGTGTTGATCCTTCTCGAGTGCAGAATGATTTGCTTTTAGCGGTTCTAAATTTGTCTTGTTAATTTGTTGCTTCCTTTCTCCTCTTTCCACAATGTAAAGTAATATTCCAGATTTATGTTTTTACATACTATTTATTATTTTCTAAGCCTGTGAAAAAGCAAGTACAAAGCCAAGCAAAACACAAAATTATTTCTTAAGGTATTCAGCTAGTTTCCTGTTGTATCTTCAGCAGGGAACCAGACGATCTAAGGAACCCAGTTACACTAGAGTTTCCTCATAGACTTAAAGGTGGAATTTTCAGCCAACTCTTGAGATGCGACCAGGAGCCAAGTCCACAGGGCAACGACTCCCAAGCCTGGAATGTCCACTCCTCAAAGAGAAGCATGGAGCTGGTGGCCAATATACCAAGGGTGTACAATCTAGAGCACACCTCATCACTAACCTTGTGACCCATGTAAATGTGGTACCTGCTCTTCCACTAATCCTGCAATCTCCATGATGGTGAGCACTGGAAGAATTTGGGAACCTGCTTACTTTGGAATTTCCTCATAATTCAAACCCCGGTGATTGGCCCTGTGGATCGCTTCTGCATGTCCTCAAATTCATGAATATTTGCCCAGCATTTGTGATCTGAACTGGATGCAATGTTTTAGCTGTAATTTGACCAGAACTTGGTTACAGCTTAAATATGACCTTCTCCAATTTGTTCTGCACCTTTTCAGTTACAAAGCTCAGTGATCTATCAAACTTTGTCAATCACTACTCTTCAGTAAGGGGGTTCCACTAGGTCTCGCAGTTTCAGTACCACTTCACCATTTCGTTAACGTCACAATGAAAAGGCTCCACGGTCAATGTCGGTCTATGCTGGTCTCAGTGAGGGGACCTATGATAAGCACCATAGGCATGAGTTGTAGGCTCAGGGAAAGGCAGGATATTGGACCAGAATCCCTATTCCTGATCTGTATCCAGCAAGGCCTACTGAAAAGTGCATGGAGCCATACTTCACGCAGCTTCAGAAGTGGAAGGGCAGGGTAGTAAGTACTTCTGTTCCCTTCGAGCACAGCCCAGTCAAACTGGAAGTGTTGAAGTTCCAAACCACTGCAGGTAGTGACACATTCTTGTGAGTGTTATTGAAACAGGTCTGTAATAATCACACCAAAAAGCTTTTACGAAGCAAGCTTTATTGAAAATGTTTGCTTTGAGCATCATACAGTGCAATGTTTACCAGCGAGAGTGGTGCTATAAAGAAAGGAAGCCTTGTTTAGCGAGCAACTTGTTATTCACAGTACATTACACTTTACTGTTGTACTCTGCTTTGCCATTTACCTGCAGTGCTATCCCTAATGGAACGAACTCTGCTCCTCCATCCTTTTCCAAATCTAATAAATGATCCTGAAATTTGTAATTATTTATTAAGTGAATCAGGGGTGAAATATTGTGCCTGAGTGGCATAAGGCAGGAAAGTCCAACCCCAATCGCCTGGGGCTTATGCAGGATGAAGTTGAAAGGCTTGTATTCCCTTGAAGGTTGAAGATTAAAGGGGTGATCTAATTGATTATGATTGAAGGACTTGATCAGTGTTTGAAACAATTCCCTCTGGTGTGAGTTGGAAGATGGGGTGGGAGGGCAGCAATGCAGCCCAGAAACAACGGGATAGAATCTTAAAACTCAAAAATTGAAGGGAGGAAGAAAGTTGGATGGTAGGAGCTTTGTGTGGAGTGGATGGGCATGTTACAGAGAATCGGTTATAGGGACATCTCAGAGCAATCCCATCAGTCCCCTTCCCTCATGAATGGCATAGACTCGATGGGCTGAATGGCCTTCTTCTGCGTCGTAAGGAAATATGAGGATATGAGAAATGAAAAACATGAAATAGGAGAGGTTGGCTATAAGGCCCCTCAAGCCTGTTCCGCCCTTGAATAAGATCATTGACGATCCTCAACAGTTTCCTGCCCAAACCCTTAATATCCACTCTGTGCCAGAAAATCTACCGATCTCAGCCTCGGATATTATCAACCGCTACACACACACAGCCCTCTAAAAAAGAGAGAGATTCCACAATGTCACAAGCCTCTGAAATGAAGAACTTCCCCCCTCAACTCGGACCAACGTGGCTAACCCCTTATCCTGTGACTGTGTCACCTGGTTTGAAAATCTCCACCCTGGGGGGAAACAGCCCCTCAATATCCACGACTTCAATCCTCCTCCGAACCTTTTCAATCAAATTGCCTCTCATTCTTCAAAACTCCAATGAGTAAATGGTACTCTTATTCTCTCCTCATAGGACAAACCTTCTTTGAAATCAATCTCGTGAATCTAAGCTGCACCAACTCTGTGGCAAGTGTATCCTTTAAGCTGCTTTTTCAAAATGTGCAGGGCACAGCAAAAATAACATGTCCTTTCTTTTGAAATAAAAAGCTATAGAGAATTCTGCACATGGTAGGGCAGAAGGAGCCTGCGCTGAGCAGATAGCGTTGAACACACAGACTGCACGTCCATCACAAAGGGACAGGGGACTGCATTAGACACACCACACAGTCACTGGAAGCAAGCAGGAAATCAGACAAGAACCTCTTCACGTCGCAGCTAAACAGCGCAGCGTGTGGCCCATCATAGAGGAGGCAAATTCCAATTACATTGTCTATAAAAGAAAATGAATTAAACTACATAATACAAACCAGCCTCCTCTTCCCCGAGGGATCATCAGAACACATAAAACCCTCCATTACCAATGCACAGGAGTGCTGCTTATTTGGGGGACAATATACAAAGCCCAGGGATAGGGCACTTGGCCCCTGTCTCTCACATTGACATTTACCATCTGGTCACCGGTCACAAATCATTCAAACTACTTTAATGCGACAAAGCATAAATGCAAGGAGGTTTTAACGAGTCGAAATTTAGTGACACGATAAAAAATAAGAGTAAGTGAGTGTCAGCCTCACTGCAGCCCACAGCAGTAAAAACTGAGCAGGTCCTGAAGCACTGCTATTTCCAGCAATATTGAAAGAAAAGTTGGAAAAACCATCACATCAGCAACCAAGTGAATACTGCCAGCAGATTGGAGGGGTGGGGCGTTAGTATAAAGGGGGAAAATTGGTGCCAGAAGGGCAGTTCCAGACTGTTGGACACTACTGTGGGACTAGGTGAGTGTTTCCCTTAAGGAGGGCAGGGTGGTGATGGGGAGAGGTCACAGTGCCTTACAAAGCAGAGGCTGATCAATATAACAGTGGTGGAGGAAGGATTCAGACTCCCAGGGCCAGGCCAGCTGGCAGGTCACAGTTCCAATAAAGCTCTCTTCCCAAACCTGCTGCACTCCATTACGCGGGTGGTATGTGTTACAAAGTACTTGATGCATCTGATCGATCCTGGGGCAGCTTCAGGTTGCCAGTACTCTGTTACACCATGGCTTATGCTCTCCGTAAAATGGGATCAGGTGAAGTGCCGGGCAGCGCCTCCACTCACATTTCTGCTGTCGAGGGAATGACATCAGGCAGAATGGGAACAAAATTTTGTCTCTCCTCTCAAAGAATTATGAGATGTTGCCGGAGTTCTGGAATCATGGAGAGATCCTGCGTGGAAACAGCAAGTGCCACTGTGTTGGCGACTGACAAGAACTTCTTAACTTGCTCAAATTGTAGGAAGGACTATCTTTCAGATGAGATGTTAAACCGAGGCCCCTTCTGCTCTCTCAGATGACTACAAAAGATCCCACATCCAACACTTTAAAGGCCAGTGGGGGAATTCTCTTCAGTGTTCTGGGGCCAAAATTCATCCCCCGATCCGTAGCACTGGAACTAATCATCTGATAATTATCACACCGTGGACAAATTGACTGCCATGTTTCCTACATTACAACAGTGACTGCAGTTTAGAAAGTGCTTCACTGGCCACAAAGCACTTTGGAAGTTCTGAGGTTGCAAAAGGTTCGATACAAATGCAGTTCTGATAAAAGGCAATTGGCTAAAATGTTAATTTTGTTCCTCTCTCGAGTGACACTGCCTGACTTGCCTAACATTTCCTGTTTTAATTCCAGAGATATAACTGCGTCCTTCTTTAGATTCATGGCGCAATGTGTAGTCGTGATTTTCGATTACACTGGGTGCCTGAATAACTCTGTGCAATATGACCTGGAATCAGAAGGTGATTCACTTTGAGGATATTCAGCTGTGTCTGGGTGGGACACAGTACTGGAGGAAAATTCTGAAGTGCCACTTCTGGTCAGCCTCAGCTATGAAGTAACTGAAGGGTCACAGTACTGGACTAATTGTGCTGTTTGTTGACCTGGCTCAACCTCGCGTTCCTAGTTCGATTCCCAGCCTCTCAATCTACTTTCATCCCTCCTGCAGACATTGGCTTGTGCGGGTGTACAGTTCCACTGAACGCTTTCTGCTGCCATTTTCAAATGTTCCCTTTGCCACATCCCTTTATCCCACCACCCCTGCCAAGTTTCCCTATCCCCCTTTTCCCTTCCCCTCCACCCAGACATGGAAGCCATTTGATCTGGGGGCGGGGGGGATGCATCACAGCCAAAGTTGCCAACTCCAGCTAGACTGAAGGTCTCATCACCAACCAAGGCGAACAGCCTTTCATCTCACCATAGCTAATAAGCTGAAGTGTTTATAACAAAATACAAAAATTGTTTCTACAGCCCTCTGAATATTCTCCTGGGGTTGCCCTCAGCAGTGCCCAAGGGATGGCTCTGTAATTCCTGAAGATTTCCTCGTCAATCCCAGAGAGTTAATGACCGTAATTCACCGTCAGTTGATCTCCTATTCTTATCCAAAATCGACAAATGCACTGTTGCCAGCAAACACCTGCATAACAAATTGGAAATAGGAATTCTGGCTGATTTTTTCAGAGAGAGGAAGCCATCCCAGATTAGAACTGTCTGAAGTAGGGCTCCAAGGAGAGCTAGTAATCCCAACAGTAAAGCAGGTGCATTCGAACATATGAACTGAGAGCAGTAGTAGGCCACTCAGCCCTTCGAGCCTGCTCCGCCATTTAAAAAGACCATTAATGCTGCCCATTTCAGCATGTTGGTGGTAGTTATTGCAGAGCCTTGAGGAATTTCTGCACCTTTTAACAACAGCCCTTGGGACCTATTCAAAACAAAACGCTGGGCACCAGCTTAACTTTGGGGTTGAGGTCTGATAAGTTGCTCATTTGCCATCAGCAACATGAACATTAAGTATCTGCAGCCCACAGCATAGCACGAGCATAAAAGTGCCACTTACCCTCCTAATCCAAAACAGATTACTGACAAACAGGTTAGGCATTTAAAGAACACTCTGAGAGATTGCTTGGCTGTCTTGAACAGTACTTCTAATTGGCCAATCACAGAGCAGCATTCACTGTTGCCATGAGTATCCTAGGTCCCCTGTACGAACCAGCAGACCCGATACTGAGTGAATGCATTTGAAGTAGTGCGATAACTAAAGAGACCAGCAGAAGGGGTCTGATTGGTTAACCAAGTAGTCTTGGCAATATGCAAAGCATCTGGGTTACTTTTGCAAGTTGGCCTGACCCTTCTATTCAGCAGCGTTAATGATGTGGGCAGAGGTACAGACAAATGTCGTCTCCCGTGGAACAAAGCAATGATTGGTGCACAAGCTGCACGTGGCAATAATAATTACAGGGTGTACATCACTGGATGGAATCCTGACAGGATGAATGCTGCACCTGGCTTCTTGTTCGAGGGGAGGCGCGAAATGACATCAAACTACTGGTTGCAAGTGTCAGCTGACTTAACTCTTTTTTTTACTCTTATTGTTACATGATGAGGAAGTTCCACTTTGTTTCTAACCTAAAGAATATTAACTCACATGTGCGTGAACTCCACTAGCAGGTTTCTGCACATGCTGAAGTATGTCCCAGCCAAGATTAATTCTCAGTCTGCTTGACTGTCTGCTGGTTGAGCAGGCTGCAGTTTGCGGTGGCTTGCTGTGCACAAAATGGCTGCCTTATCCCCTGCATTACATCTGTGACTACACTGAATTGGATGTGAAGTTTTTCAGGATAGGAAAGCAAAAAAACTGCAAATGCTGGAAATCTGAAATCAAAAACAGAAAACGCTGGAAACATTTAGCAGGTCGGGCAACATCTGTGGAGAGAGAAACAAGAGTTAATGTTTCAGGTTGAAGACCTTTTATCAGAACTGGAAAAGAGAGAAACTAGTGTGCTTCAAGTTGCAGAGAAAGGATGGGGGTGGGGGGTGGTGGAGAGAACAGAGGGAATGTCTGCGACAGGGCGGAGACCAAGGTTGTCCAGGTGACCAAATGCTGTTGGTGCTGTTCAGTTAAGAGATGAATGCTTTTTGATCACAACTGACATATCTGGCAGAGGTGTCAATAGAGGAAGGTCTGTAACAGCAGTTAGAGAGAATAAGGCAGGGAAATGGGGCTAGATGGGAGAATAGTTTAGCTCATGGTGAAGTGGCAGAGCAGACTCGATGGGCCGAATGGCCTACTTCTGCTCCTTCGTCTTGTGATCTTGTGAAAACCAACATGCTGAAACTGAGATGCAGAACACAGCAACTGCTGGAATCTGAAATGAAAGAGAATGTTGGAAATACCCAGCAGGTCAGGCAGCATCTGTGGAGAGAGAAAAACCAAGTTAGTGTTAGAGGTGGATGATCTTACATCAGCACTGGCCAGCTCCTGATGTGATGGTGCTATGCAAATACAATCCATTTCCCCCCTTTTCTTCTGCTACAACAATTTCCATTTTTAAAGCACCTTCAACATAATTAAATGTCCCAAGACACTTCATGGTAGTATTAACAAACAAAAATTAATATTAAGCCCCAAAAGGAGATATTGGGCTGGTGATCAAAATCTGGAACAATGGGCTAGCATCTTTGAGGTGGAGGTCCCAGAGCACAGCACCCAGGCAGCTGAAAACACAACTTCCAGTGGTGAACAGATTCAATTCAGGCACCACTGAGGCTAGAATTGGAGGAATGCAGATATCCCCCAGGGATAATTGAGCTGGAGGAGATTACCGTGATAGAGAGGGGTAAGGTGCTGTTTAAACAGGAACCAAAGGCCAGCCAGCATTAGGGTTGATGCAAGGTGCACCAGAGACAGCAGAGTTTGGACAAGCTCGAGATCGTGGAGAGTTGAATGGGGGAGGTCAGCCAGGAGTGCATTGGAATAGCGAAGTTTAGAGGGGACAAAAACTGAATGAGGATAAAGTCAGTGTTTATGCAAAACAGCTGGGCACAGTACTTGACTTGAGCACAATGCCCTTACTTTCATAACCTACCTGCATTAAATGTCAAGGATCACACAATAGGTCCAGTCACTTGGGGGCAGGTTCTGGCTGGCAAAGGATATGAATGACAAAGTGTATGCGTGTGCTTGTGGTAAATGGGTGCTGAGTTAGCTTTGAACTGGATAGGGCCACCCTTGTTAGTTGGACCAGTTTCTCTCTTTCCTGGCTCTGACATTCAGCCTGAAACATTAACTATTTCTCTTTCCACAGCTGCTGCCTGACCTGCTGAGTGTTTCCAGCTTCTTATTATGCAAAGCCCTACACTAGGTCTTTTGGAAAGTAGGCATGGCCACACTTCACCAGGTGCTTTATTAGTCTGTGACATTTTACCTCCTGCGCATTGCAGTGCTCTCTCCCACGGGGTTAACTATTTTTCTAATGTATGGCATCCAGGTGCCATTTGGTTTACACAGAGTTTACTATAAATAAAGTACAAAACTCAACTGTCTGAAAAACCCAAACCCACTTCCTGTCTGACTTACTGCACGCTTCCAGTCACCAGGACACCCAACCAAGAGACTCTTCCATTTAACCTTCCTCCTTACCTCGAAATGCTAAGAGGGAAATTCACAACATGTCACTATCAGAAAACTTGGTTTCCCCCACTTTTTTTTTGTCAAACACTGCTCTCCCAAACAAGAGCTCACCAACTCTCATTTCTGATGGCTCTGCTACTCTTTTCTTGAAGTTGGGAGCAATTCTCTGGACAGCTGTCGCTCATTGGACAGTGGTCACCCTCTGCCACAGCTCAGACCTGAAGGACGGTCCCATATGTGGCTCCAGATAGCAGCATGCAAATGAATGAAGCCCAACTCTATCTGCACTGGGATTTGCTAAAACAATATCCGGACCTTGACATATTTCTCACTGCAATGTTGCGCCTTACTTCCAATGAACGCCCTGTGGGATTACAGCTAAACTTCAGAAGTGATGGGAAACTGTTCAACCCAAGAGACAAGGTCACCTGAACCACAGTAGTCCAGCTGTAGTAAGCTGATGATAAGTGTTTGCACTTGCTCAGCGGCTGAGCTCCAAGGCATCAACTCGTTCACCAAAGCGTACCAGAGGACGGGGCTTGGACTCAACGTCCACGAGGCAAAGGATCCCTACCAACCTGCCCCTGGTGCACCACACTGTGTGCCAACAAGAAAGGTTCACAGCTCGACCCTGGAAACCATGGACCGCCTCCCATATCTCTCGGTGAAAGCAGACATCAACGATGAAATCCACCGCCACTTTCAACGCCAGCGTCACTTTTGGTTGATTGTGAGAAAGGCTGTTTAAAGATCAAGACCTCGGTCCTTGCACAAAACTCATAGATTACTGGGCAGCAGTGATCCCTCCCCTCCTGTACGCTTCTGAGACCTGGACTACCTACAGCAGACATCTCAAGGCACTGGAAAATACCACCAATGCCTCCTCTGCAAATCCTCCAAGTTTACTGGAAGGACAAGGGAGCTACAGCCAGTGTCCTCTCCCTGGCCAATGTCCCCAGTACTGAGGCTCGATCTTGGACAGGTCATGCCTGACATCAGACTCCCGAAACAGACACTTGACTCCAAGCTCTCTCGTGGGAGGAAGTTACCAGGTGGACAGAGGAAATGGTTTCAATTATGTGTTCAAAGCTTCCTTCAAGAAATTTAACATCCCCACCGACTCTGTCTGTGACCACTCACCGTGAAGGAGGAGGATTCGGGATGAAGAACCTCGAGGCCATGCATTGGGAGCACATGGAGGTCCTGCACAAGAGGCGGAAGGAGCTCACTATCTCATAAACTACCCACCTGTCAGGCACTTCCTGCCCCATCTGTGGAAGCAGCTGCAGTTCCCACATTGGCTTCATTAGCCACCTCAGAGCCCACCTACGTGGAGTTTGCACATTGCCCCTGTGACCACGTGGGTTTCCCCCGGGGGGCTCCAGTTTCCTCCCACATCCCAAAGATCTGCGGGTCGGTCAGCTAATTGGCCGCTGTAAATTGCCCCTAGCATGTAGGCGAGTGGCAGAATCTGGGGGGGAGTTGAAGGGATTGTGGGGAGAATAAAATGGAATTAGTGCAGCTGGGTGCTTGATGGTCAGCACGACTCGATGGGCCAAAGGGCCTTTTAGTGCATTGTGTGACTTTATGATTTAAACCTGGCAGCTAAAAGGTGGTATCTCTAACAAAACAGCACTCCTTCAGCACTGAAAATATCAGTCTGTATTCTTGTGCTGAGTCTCTGGAGTTGGACCTGAACCAAGAACCTTCTGACTCAGGGGTGAGAGTGCGACAAACTCAGAGACGGCTGACCCGTGGAATTGTGAGGAGTAAGAAAATTGTCCTGAGGAATCAAAATCTTTTTTTATATATATAAACCAAAACCAATTTTCAAACATTTCTAAAATGAGCAAGATGCAACGAAGACCAGCCCTGACAGGCAACATTCATGATTCGACATTCTAACTGTGCTAACTGAGCAAGGGGGAGACAAAGAGCAAAAATCTCATCTGTATTGCCATCAGTTTGAATGACAACTTCTATCTCCAATGATTAATGTTTGTAATGCCTTTGGCACAACAGAGGCAAAAGCACACAAGCATACAACCCCTTTAACACAGAAATGCACCCCAAAGCATGATTCAATAGAAAGTACAATTTTAAATGTGATTTATAACAAATAGAATACTGGTTTGCAGTGCTCAGCTTGGAGATCAGCTCCAGTTAATTTGGGACATTGACATGTGTGGAAAAACTAACAGACTCAGGACACTTGAAAGAAAATCAGCACTTTTCAAATTCTGATAGTGAATTAAAAATGAATGAGCCCTGGAGCTCTTGCAGTCAGGCACTGGATCTGCACACCAGGATCAGGAGTCAAATTCTGCCTTCTGTACACAGAGTCTTACCCATTTTGGCAGTTCAAGCTGGTTTACTCAGCTGAGTGCTTTGAAGTTGCACCAATCCAGAGGATCTTGCTGGGGTGCGGTGGAGTTTCTGCTCCTCCCAACAGCTCTTGGCCAATCTTCATGCATGATGAGCATGGACTGAGAATGCCTGGCTATACAGCTGCAAGGAGAATCATAGCTAAGCCCGTCACCAGATTCAAGCAGTATCTACCAACTTTCCAGAAGGAGTTAAAGTGAATCAAGGTGTGCAACTTTGTTCCTCTAGTTTTGCTATGACTGGTTACTGACAGTTGTGAGTCACTGTTTCCTCAAGATTCCAAGTTTCCACATTATCAGTTGAATCTTAGGGGGGATATAAAGATACCATTTGATAGCTGGACTTCTGCTTTTTGCGCTTAGCAAGTGCAGGTGGGGGTAATCATCACTTACATTTGTAACTTTCTTCCCCAAACCTCTTAGTAATAGCAGCCAAGCCTGGCCACACACCCACTCTCTGCACAACCACCAGCACCCCAGCCCTCCTTCTTCCTCACTTCAATCAAATTGAGCCAAATTGCAGGGTTAGGATTTGCTCCACAGACGTGGCTCTCTCTGCTAAATGGTCCAATCTGCAAGCAAATCAACCCTTAGGAGCCACAAGCAGTGTTGCAAACGACTATCAGAAATGCAATCTCATCACCCTTTCAAAATTATGCTGATGCCAATGATTATTAAATAACCTTATTAAACAAGTTTCAAAAAAAGGGAAATATATTTGTAAATATCTGCATCACTTTTCTCAAATTATCACACTGTTCCTGTAAATCACACACAAATGGAGCTTGTTCCCGCACGCAGATCAAGAAGCAAGTTCCAGAGGTTAAAAAGTGCAGCTGATGGTTAAGGAGAAAGAGGTCGAAGGTTGCATGGGGGAGGCCGAAGGTTGCGTGGGGAAGGCCGAAGGTTGCGTGGGGAAGGTCACAGGTGAACACAGCAGGGTTGAGCGAGAACTCTTGCTTTGAGAATTTTCATTTTAATCAATGCCAAACAGTGAGCAGGAACACAAGCCTGAGCTGATGTTCTTTACCCTAGTTCAGGGGTAGACAAGCCAAACATCTTCTCCATCTGTAACCAACTAACCATCCCCACAATCATCATGCCTATACTGCCTGAAATTAGCCCCTTGTTCTCTCGCCTTCCAGCCAACTGTTTGCAGGTTTGGGCCATGTGTCAGCGTTTGAATTTCCTCACTAGGCCAAGTCCTCAGTACTGAAGCAACATGACAGTCAGTGACTGTCCTCTTCAACCAAAATGATGGTGGGTGTATTTTGGGTTTTATCAGTTCCAGTACCAGTGTGACTTAGCAGACAGCATGTTCACCTCCTGAGTCATAAGGTTGTGAAGTTTGAAGAACAGCACTTGCTGCTGCTGCATCCCCTCCTGCAAATTACATTGGAGATCCTGGGTTCGGATACTGGCAAGCAACTAGTAAGTTTTCTCCAGGTGAAGTATAAAGGGTAGGACTGAAAGGGTGCAGGCTTACAGTTGTTTAACTTTGATGATTCTGGGACACCTCATCATTAGCACACACGAGCCATTTCCACACTGCATGCCCTGGGAACTGCAAATTGTCTGCTTGAGTTTTTGTTTACACCCTCAGGGAGGTTGATCAGATCCTGTCTGTTCAGTCTTACAGGAGCCAAAATCTCTTTGACTTTGCCACAGGTGGAAACTGGCTCCCCTGAAATGGTGTAGAACCATTCACGAGGGCGTTCCCGTGCAGCTAGTCAGGCCCTGATATCCTTCATTCACATGGTGAACCTGAGCTCTTCACCCGTTGCTCCAAACCCAAGCAAGCAGTTGTGGGATCTCCTTCCAGCCCTGCCCTAGAGCCTAGAGCCCTCTAAGATGTCTGTGCACCTCTCGATCATCCTGTCATTTCCTTTGCTCCACCACTGGCTGCTGCACCTTCAGTTAATGGGTCCATGCGATGCAGAGCTCCCTTCTTAAGGGAGGCATTAGTAGTGATTTTTCAAGAATCAGTGGAGTCAGGAATGGTTCCAGAGGACTGGAAAATCACAAATGTCACTCCACTCTTTAAGAAGGGAGGGAGGCAAAAGACAGGAAATGAAAGGCTGGTTAGCCTGACTTCAGTGGTTGGTAAGATGTTAAGAGTCCATTATCAAGGATGAGGTTACAGGGTACTTGGAAGCACATGACAAAATAGGCCAAAGTCAGCAGGGTTTCCTCATGGGGAGATCTTGCTTGACAAATCTGTTGGAATTCTTTGAGGAAGGATGGACAAAGAAGAGTCAGTGGATGTTGTTTACTTGGATTTTCAGAAGGCCTTTGACAAGGTGCCACACATGAGGCTGCTAAACGAGATAGGAGCCCATGGTATTACAGGAAAGGTACTAGCATGGATAGAAGATTGGCTGAATGGCAGAAGGCAAAGAGCAGTAAGGAGGCCTTTCCTGGTTGGTTGCCGGTGACTAGTGGTGTTCCGCAGGGGTCGGTGTTGGGTCCGCTACTTTTCAAGTTATATTTTAATGATCTGGATGATGGAATTGATGGCTTTGTGGCCAAGTTTGCGGATGATACAAAGATAGGTGGAGGGGCAGGTAGTGTTGAGGAAGCAGGGGGTCTGCAGAAGAACTTGGACAGGTTGGGAGAATGGGCAAAGCAGTGGCAGATGGAATACAGCGCAGGGAAGTGTACGGTCATGCACTTTGGGAGAAGGAATAAAAGTGTAGACTATTTTCTAAATGGGGAGATAATTCAGAAATCAGAGGTGCAAAGGGACTTGGGAGTCCCAGTGCAGGATTCCCTGAAGGTTAACTTGCAGGTTGAGTCAGCAGTAAGGAAGGCAAATGCAATATTAGCATTCATTTCAAGACGACTAGAATATAAAAGCAAGGATGTAATGCTGAGGCTTTATAAAGGCGTTGGTCAGACCACATTTGGAGTATTGTGAGCAGTTTTAGACCCCATATCTAAGGAAGGATATGCTGGCACTGGAGAGAGTCCAGAGGAGGTTTATGAGAATGACCCCGGGGGTGAAAGGGTTAATGTATGAGGAGCATTTGATGACTCTGGGCCTGTACTCATTGGAGTTTAGAAAAATGAGGGGAATCTCATTGAAACCTACCGAATATTGAAAGACCTGGCTAGAGTGGACGCAGAGAGGATGTTTCCAGTAGTGGGGGAGTCTAGGACCAGAGGGCACAGCCTCAGAATAGAAGGATGTCCCTTTACAGCAGAGATGAGGAGGGATTTCTTCAGCCAGAGGGTGGTGAATCTGTGCAATTCATTGCCACAGATGGCTGTGGAGGCCAAGTCATTGGGTGTATTTAAAGCGGAGGTTGATAGGTTCTTGATTAGTGAGGGTGTCAGAGGTTACAGAGAGAAGGCAGGAGAATGGGGTTGAGAGGGAAAATAAATCAGCCATGATCGAATGGTGGAGCAGACTCGATGGGCCGAATAGCCTAATTCGGCTCCTATATCTTATACCTCTCCACCTCTCCTTGCCCATGCCCATCTCTGGGTTGTGTGTGTGTGTGTGTGTGTGCACGTGTGCATGTGTGCCTCTTTCTCTGTATCCTTCCTTAAAAACCTACCTCTTTTGTCAAGATTTTGGTCTGCTGGCCTATTGGCTCCTCGCATAGCTTGATGCGAGTTTTTAATCAGATTGTGCTCCTGTGAAGCACTTTGAGATGATTTGCTGTGTTAAAGGTGTTACATAAATGGAAATTGTTGTTGGGATATCTCTGTCTGCTCTTTCAGGTGAATGCCAAGGATCCCACAGCTCAATGCAAGAAAGAATATTTTTATAATGCAGTAACCAATACAAAGAATGTCACAGTTGGTGAGCAAATACGTGCACAAAAGAGCTTGGTTGAGATGAATTTGTACAAAGATCAAATTGGATGTTCACTGGAATAAGAAAAGGGTATGAAAATCAAAAAACTGCAGATGTTGGAGATCTGAAATAAAAACAGAAACTACAGGAAACACTCAGTAGGTCGGACAGCAGTCTCTCTTTCCATAGATGCCGCCTAACTTGCTGAATGTTTCCAGCATTTTCCAGTTTTATATTAAAAAAAAAGGGAATGATGTTTTTTGATCTCGAGCTGTCTTGATGGCTCAGGAGGTTCAGGAACTGCCTGGTGTTGCAGAGTTATACTCAATAGAGGGGATTTCAGGTTCACTAATCTCTGATTAGGCGAGCTCCTGTCTTCAGAATTCGTGATCCACCTGCAGCCTTCCCTCATGTCTCTTAGCTTCTGTGGACCTACTCACAGCTAACTGCCATTGCCACATCAGTTGTCTCGATTTCCCCCACCACCTCTGCCTCACTCTAACCTACCCACTTCTGAACTTCCAGCACTCCACTACTAAGAGCCAACCCTGATATCACCATCAAAGTTGCCGACAAGAGTGCTCTGGCGAAATGACCTCTATTTTGCGGAGGCCAAATGTTAGCTCACATACACCAGTTCATTCCTCCCTCTGGGCCATGATCCCGCCACTAAACATTGTCTCCCAGGCTGTCATGGACCTCATTTCCTCAGGAGATCTTCCCTCCACAGCTTCCAGCCTCGCAGTCTCCCAGCCAGGTAACAGCTCTCTCCCACCCCCTGCCCAAGATCCATTGTTCGAACTGATCCATTATTTCACCCTACTCTTGCCCTATCAAACCTTCACTCCATCCCTCCACCCCTGGTCCACTCCCTTCCCATTTACATTTGTGACACCACTGGTGCCCTTTGAAAGTTTCCAATTCCCTGGTTACAAGCGGCTGATCACACCAACACACTCATTCGCCTGGCTGAAGGTGTCATCAACTTGAACAGCCTCTCCTTCAACTCCACTCACTTCCTCCAGATGAAGAATGTCGCTGTGGAACTTGCATGAGCCCAAGCTACACCTGTCTTCTTGTGGCATATGTGGAACAATCTTTTTCTAGTCCTATTCAGGGTCCCTCCCTCAACTCTTTTTCTGGTACATCAACAACTGTCTTGATCCTGCTTCCTGCACTCAAACAGAACTGGAAAATTTCATTAATGCTCCCGCCAATTGCCACCCTGCTCTCACTTTCATGTGGTCCATCTCTGACTCTTCCCTTTCCCTCTGGATCTCTCCATTCCCACCTCGGGACAAGCAAGCTACAAATATCCAGCACAAGCCCACACAATGCCACAGCTGTCTCGACTAAACTTTCTCCTACACTGTAAGAACTACATTCCATTCACCTTGTTCCTCCCATCTCCATTGCATCTGCTTCAATGACAAGAAGTTCCACATGGGTGCCTCTGAAATGTCTTCCTTCTTGAAGCATGGCTTCCCTTCTACCATGGTTGACCTCATCTCAACTATTTTCTGCACCTCTGCTCTCACCCACCCCCCCTCCCCTCAACCGGGACAGAGCAAAGTTCCCCTGGTCCTCACCTTCCACCCCACCACATTCAGTGGATCAGCTTGGAATTTCCACCACCTTCAATGAGATTCCACCACCAGACACATTTTCCCCAATCCCCTTTCAGCATTTTGAAGGGACCGTTCCCTTTGCAACCCCCTGGTCTGCTCTTCCACCTCCATTAACTACTCCTGTCGTCATGGTATTTTCCCATGCAACCACAGAAGATGTAACATGTGTCCTTTCATCCCTTCCCTTCCCACCATCCAGGCACCAAAATAGTCCTTCTAAGTGAAGCAGCGATTCACCTGCATTTCTTCCAATCTAGTTTACGATACAGTCTCCTCTACATTGGAGAATTGAGTGACTGCTTTGCGCAGCACCTGCATTTAGTCTGTAGAATCAACCCTGAGCCTGTTGTATGCCATTTTAATTCCCCATCCCATTCCAACCTGTCTGTCCATGGCCTTCTGCACGGTTATAATGAGGTGCAAGCTTGAGGAACAACACCTCATCTTTCATCAGGGCACCTTGTAACCTTCTGAACTCAACATCGAATTCAACAACTTCAGTTAACTCGCTTCCTGTGTTTATATCAGAACTGGCCAGTTCTGCTGTTGGTCATCCATCTGTAATATTGGCTCAGTGTTTTATTCTCCATTAGCGCCAATGACCTGCTGGACATTTCCTACAGCTCTATGTTCCTTTGTTTGCATTCGCACTCTCCAACTGCTCTCATTAATTAACCTATCAACCAGATGATTCTATCCAGTTTATCCCTATGGCAAACCTTGGCCCCACCCTATCAGAGATATTCCCTTTGCCCTATCCACACCTCGCCCACCCTCTCTGCAACTTAAAACTAACTTGTTTTCTCTCTTTCCAAGTTCTGACGAAGGGTCTTCAACCTGAAACGTTAACTCCGTTTCTCTTTCCACACATGCGGGCTGACCTTGCTGAGTGTTTCCAGCATTTTCTGTTTTCATTACCACTGACCATTCCTTGCTGGAAACCTTATCTATGGTCATAGGAGGGCCAATGAGACAGTGATATCCCAGCTGGACCTCCAAGGGTAACTATAATGCTCCACAATTATATCCCAGCATGAAGAGAAAAAATGGTGGGGGGCTGGGGGCATGGAAATAAGTGAATTGCACATACTCTCGGTAATTCTAATCTTACCAGCTGTGCTCACAAGGCAAGGTTTTTCTTTTAGTCAAATAACACAACATTGTCCATTCTTAATATGCAAATTCATCTTCTCCCCTCCCTCCAACCAAGTGAAACATGTGTTGCTATTTACTCTGAGGGACACAGGTAGAATCCCCATGGCCACATGAATATTTGAGACATGGTTCTGCAAAATAAGAGGACAGTACAAAGAATGATCTGTGAATGTTTACCACCCTCTGAGCAAAGGAGACACAAGAGACTTGCTTATAGGTCTTGCTTAAGAGAGTGTTGTGTCTCTGATGCTGTGTGCCTGTGATGCTGCTGCAGGTAAGTTTTTCATTGCACCTGTGCACACATGTACTTGTGCAAATGACAATAAACTCCACTTTGACTTTGAGACTGCAGATGCTGGAATCTGGAGCAAAGATCAAACTGCTGGAGGAACTCAGTGGGCCAGGCAGCATCTGTGGAGCGAGAAACAGCGTTAACATTTCAGGCTGAAGACCCTTTGTCAGACCTGAAACGTCAACTCCGTTCCTCTTTTCACAGATGCTGCCTAACCTGCTGAGTATTTCCAGCATTTTCTGTTTTTCACTCCTGGGCCATTACTGGTTTCATAAGTAAAAACAAATGGAAAAAGTTAAAAATAAAACAATTTTTTTTCAGATGCCAAGAAAACGGTGGGAGGTGGGTGAGGGATGGGCAATGGAGGAAAGCATTAAAGGGAAAATCCTAGTGAGAATGGAAGACAAGAGATATTAAATGGCAAGAGATAATGGTGCAAAGCACAAGTGGGTGGTAATGGGGCAAGCAAAGAAACAAAATATGGGTCTTGAGGAGGTGTGAATCACAATTGTAGAGCTGTTCTGATATAAGCCTATTGACCTGAAACACTATTACTTTCTCTGCAGATGCCAAGCATTTCCAGCATGTTCTATTTATATTTCAGAGTTCCAGCATCCACTTATTTTTCTTGCTTGAGATATTCTGAGCAAATGTACTCTAAATTGGTGAGGTGGTTGGATTAAAGCAAGATTCACTACACAAAGGATTGTTAAGCAAACCGGTTTTGTATACAGACAAGTATCATTTCTCACGTGAGGCAAGTTGTTCTGGGGGTGTTCATAACACAAGAAAAGGTGCCACAGAAAAGTGGATCCTGTCAGCCACAATTCTTTAGGCTTTGGAGAAAGGCCTGAAGGAAGAGCAAGATGGTCTCAAAAGAAGGGCAAAAGACAAAAGATTTTAAAAAGATAATTAGATTGGAAGTGACAGGAAAGAAAGTAAGAGCACATTAAAGGAGTGAAGTTGCCACACGGGAACCCGTTCTCCGTTGCAACTCTGTACAGTTGCTATTTACAGCACACAAATCAGAGTGTTGTCAAAGTGTGATGCTTCTAATTTGCTTTTTGTTCCTTCAGACTCTTCACATGATTTCAGCTACTGGATCGCCTTTGCTGGAATAGCTGCAGTGAAGGTTGAGGTTGGGGGCTTGCTCAGTGGAGGAAAGATGAAAAGCTTCAGATCATGCATGGCTGATCAGCCTGCCACCTACAGCGACAGGGCTAATTTCTATGCTTACGAGCCAAGTAACCCGTAAGAGCTTAGCTATCAATGGAATAAAATCGAAGCCACTCGAGCCTTTCAACAAGATCATGGCTGATCCCGTGCCTCAAGTTCACTTTCCCACCCAAGTCCTATATTCCTCGATTCCCTTACTGTCCAAAAATCATGAGGCTCAGCCTTAAACATACTCAATGGCAGTTTACAATTTCTTTCTGGCCTGGCTGTCAGAGGCCGATTCCAACCCTGCACAAAGGACTCTGTTGTATTTAATGCAACAGCTTTAGTAGAAGGGAGATACCAGAGACTATAGATGCTGGAATCTGGAGCAACACACAATCTGCTGGAGGAACTCAGTGGATCGAACAGCATCTGTGGGAGGAAAGGAAATGTCGACATTTCAGGTCGAAACCCTCAGTATTGATGCAGAGTTTTGACCTGAAACGTCGAAAATTCCTTTCCTCCCACAGACGTTGCTCGACCCGCTGAGTTCCTCCAGCAGATTGTTAGTAGAAGGCTTTCTCTGCCTCAGAGAGTGCTGGGAAAGACTTGCCTCCATAACCTTCTGGAGGAGAGAATTCCAAAGATTTACCCTCTGAGCAAAGGAATTCTTCATCATCTCAGCTCTAAATGGCCAAAGGGTCTGCGACTATGACCCATGGTTCTAGACTCTCCAGCCCAAGGAAGGAGTATCCCAGCAACTACCCTATCAATCCTTTCAGAATCCTACAGGTTTCAATGAGATCACCTCTCATTTTTTTTCTCTCAACTCCAGCGAGTTTATAGGACGCTTGACTTCAGCAAGTGGCCTACAAATTAAACATTGTCCTTCTTGCTAATCGAGGGCAGGTTCCAATTTCTTTCAGAGGCACATCCCAACCCACATGAAGGACTGTGTCATGTTTAATGTAATAGCTTTAATAAAGGGCTTTCTCTGCCTCAGAGAATGCTGGGAAAGACTTGTCTCCACAGCAAGAGAAGTCAAATCAGCTGTGGTTTCACGTGCAGCTTTTCAAGAAAAGGACAAACATACATTTCTATAACACCTTGCACAACCTCAGGATGTCCCAAAGCACTTCACAGCTATCAAAATGTTATTTGAAGTGGAGGTACTGTTGAAAATTCGGAAACACAGTTGCAGCAGCAATCTGAAACCAGGCTCTTAAAAGCAAGGTATGAAGCCATGAGGTGCAGGTTGGCCATTGTAGATTGGGAAGCTACACTAAAAAGGTATGATGGTAAACAATTAATGTCTAACATATAAAGAATAAACACGTAGTTCACAGGTAACAGGAAAGAGAATTCAATAGTAGGCTAGTGAGTAACATAAAAACAGACTGACGAACTTCAGTAGATATGTAAAAAGGAAAAGATCAATTTAAGTGATTCTATGTCCTTTACAGACCAAGATCGGAGAAATTATATTGGAGAATAAGGAAACAGCACCATGCAGGTAAAAACAAATAACCTCTTGGACATTGTGGAGGACTACAGGTCTCGAGTGAAGGAGCAGCTTAAAGAAATTAGTAGTGGTAAAAAAAATTAGCATTGGAGAAATAAATGGGATCGAGGAATGTAGCAAAAGTTCAACGGATTGATTCCTGGGATGGTGGGTTTATTGTATTAGGAGAGGTTAAGCAGACTGGGCCTTTACTCTTTTAGTTTTAGAAGGAAGAGGTGGTGTCATTAAAATGTACAAAATTCTTAAAGGGCTTGAAAGGGTAGACAGGAACATGACAACTCTGACAGTGTGGTGCTCCCCGAGGACCACCCTTCCAACAGAGCATCATAGCTGCTCTGATAGTGCAGTGCTCCCATAGCACTGCCCCTCTGGCAGTGCAAAACTCTTGTAGCACTGCCTACTGCTCATCCCACAATGTGGCATTCCCACGGCACTGCCTTTCCCTATTTTCGAAGCTTTGGGTTTCTATAAACTCAGCTTGATTTAAAAAAACTAACAGAAAACTACATAATTGGATACGTGTATGATAAGGGGCTGCTCTGAAAATAGGGCTATTACATTAGTAGAACGTGATTCATTCAACAGTATGTCACTTGATAATGGACTGGAGCTGGATGAATCTGGACTATCCAGATCAATAATTCCTTGCTGGTTGGTACAAAAAACTTGTTAGGGGCAACTGTTCAGAGAAGGTAAACTGACAGCATTTTTACCATGAAGCCTATTTGGTACATATATCAAGCACTTCAAAGCTTCATAATATCTCATTTGCCCTAAAAAAAAACTTGGACAGAAAAGTGGATGGTTTAAAATCACTACGCATTCAACTGTAAAAAGCACCATCAGATTACAGTAGATAAAACTGACAGCCAGGTACATAAGTCCTGGTATCACAGCCTCTGCTGAAAATTCATATCAGGGCATTCAAGATGCATGGCTAGTTTCAGAGGTAACTGGACTGTGGGTTTGAAAAGGAGTGAGAGCAGAGAAATGGCTCACCTCGAGTCCCAGCTTCACAGTGCACCTGAGACAGTTCCCACTTTGAGAGGGTTTCTAAATCATTTACTATAATTTGAGCAGATACTTTAAATGCAATACCACATGGGTTTGAGAGATAAAATGAGAAGAGTGAAATTAGCATTTTCTAAAAGTTAGCTGAATTATTGAAAGAGGGGGGAAGGAAATTACTTGGTGTAGGATGGGGAGGTTGGTGGGGTGGAGGGGGACAAAAATCCCTGATATCTATACTTCAAACTTACACCAGGGGGCCACATTGTGGAATGGTGGTTCAATTAGCCAAATGCATTGCAACCAGGTAACACTTCAAGGTACACTCATTATGTTGTGATTTCTTGTCCAATTTTGCTTAGAAAAGGGCCCTTCATTTCTGCTGCTGGTTGTTTTTAAAACCACTCTGAAGTGGCTCAGCTGTGTAATAATTCTCCTGGAAGCTTTCCTTTCACTGAAAGACAGGAGCACAAAGGGCAACAGATAGCTCGGGATATTATGGTCAAGGCGGGCTGTCACTGGGTGTGTCCCACTTGGCACATGCCACCAACATAGAAACTGAAAAATCCCATGCTCCAAAATACAAATCTCTGTCTGCAGGCAGACAAATTAAAACCAGTTTTACTATAACCCTTCGATGGCTTGACTGGTAGGCTTTCCAGTTAGTCCCTGTGCTTTCATCAGGTGTAAGTGTTTGCTATCCCGTGTATTAATAAACAGGGTATTGGATGTCACTTTGAACAGACTTCCTACATCACAACAGTGACTACACTTCAAAAGTAAATTCTTGCAGATGCTGGAAACCCGAAATAAGTACAGAGAATGCTGGAAATAATTAGCATTTGGGGTAGCATCTGTGGAGAGAGAAAGAGTTAATATTTCAACTCTGACATCAAAACTAATGCAGTCATCCACCAGGTCTGAGGAAAGGTCTTGACATGAAACATTAACAGTTTCTCTGTCCGCAGGTGCTGCCTGACCTGTGCAACGCCTGGTTTTATTACACTTCAAAAGTACGTCAGCTGTGAAGGGCTTTTGGACACAGAAGATTTTGGTGTATGAACTGTATTTCATTTGGTGCTCGCTCACACCATTGTGCCAGCTGCCTGGTTTTTCCTAGAACATTCCACATTCAAAAGTGCCGAAATGTTAAACTTGCATCAAGTATCTTTCCCTGAGCACACAATGTGGAGATATTGATTAAGAATTGCAATGAATTTTCAACAGCAACAACAAATACAGTCACTGAAATCATAGAGCTGGGGGAATGGTGCGCTGCTGGGGGGTGTGGTGGGGTGGACAGGGTGGAGGCGGGGGTGCCACATTGCTGGAGGGGATGTACACCAGAGCCTGTAAACAAATGTTCAGGTGCAGCAAGCAATTAGGAAGCCAAATGGTACATTGGCTTTCATTGCAAGAGGGTTTGAGTACAGGACCAAGGATGTCTTGCTGCTTGCAGCACCTGTACAGAGTCTTAGTGAGACCTCCTCTGGAGCAGCGTGTGCAGTTTTGGTGTCCTTATCTGAGGAAGGATGTTCTCGTCATGGAGGGAGTGCAACCAAAGTTTACTGGACTGATTTCTGGGATGGCAGGGCTGATATATGAGGAGAGGGTGGATCAGTTCGGCTTATATTGTAGAAGAATGAGAAGGGATCTCATAGAAACACATAACATTCTTGGCAGATCTAAAGGATGGATGTTCCTGATGGTGGGAGAATCCAGCCTCAAGACACAGGGTAATCAGAAGAGATTTCGTCACCCAGAACCTGGTGAACCTGTGGAATTTTCTACCACAGAAGGCAGTGGAGCCCAAGTCATTAAAAATATTCATGAAGGAGGTAGATATGTTTCTTAATGCCAAAGGGATCAAGGCATATGGGGAGCAGACAGGAGCAGGGGATTGAAGTAGATGGTAGGCCATGATCATGTTGAATGTTGCAGCAAGGGTCGAGTGGCCTACTCCTGCTCCTACTTTCTATGTTTCTTTCCCTGTAGGAACCAACACTTTTCCAGAGGACTTAGTTGCAGACACCAGCATACTCTTGGAGAACCCAGTGCAGACACAGACGCACTCCTGGAAAGCCCAATTGCAGGTACGGGCACGCTCACAGACACCCCAGCGCAGACAGCAGCACACTCCTGGAAAGCCCAATGCAGGTACAGGTGCACTCCCAGAGACCCCAGTGCAGACGCTGGTGTGGTCCTGGAGACACCAGCGCTCTCCTAGTGAAGCCAGTGTGGACACCAGCGCAGACACTGACATGGTGCAGAGGAGCCCTGCTGAGAACTACAGCATAACAATATTTAAAGCAAAGACTCACCCACCAATTGTTGCCCCAGAACTCCTTTCTGATCTATGTGATGCCCCTCCGTAACATCATCTGAAAACCAAGCACCATTTCCCACACGTATGCTAACAATGCCAAGCTCTCCCTCACTATAACCTCCTTCCATGCTCTCTACGTTTTCACTGAGCGACCAAAGTTTTCTTCCAATTTAAAACAGGTAGTCCTAATGCATTGCCTGTAGTCCCCGTCCCAGAGTCCATTCCATTATCATTGCCTCAATGCCTCTCCCAGGCAGACCCTGTACCAGCTCTGAATTAGACCCTTTGTTTCTTTGGCCTTGTAATGAGCTCGGGAATGCTCAGCTGTGCCATCACTCAGACTCTCCGATTTCACCTCTGTGATATTAGCTGGTAACCTCTGCCTCTTCAACTGCTGCTGAAATCCTCAGCCATTCATCTAAAACATCTAGGCTTCACTATTCCAATGTATACCTGACCTGCCTTTCTTGTAAATCTGAGTTCAACCAAAACTATGCTGCCTGAGCACTAATTCACTGAGGCCCATTCACCCAACACTCCTCTGCTTGCTAAATTACTGATAACGTCTAAGTATGCAATGCCTCAGCTTTAGCACATTCATCCTTATTTACAAATCCTTGAATGGTCTCAGCCTTCCCCACCTCCATGTATTCCTCCAGCCCCTACACCACTGCCTATTTCAGAAACCCTCCCCAGCCCCTTTAGCCATCCCTCCTGACCCTACCCTACCATATCATTGTAATCCTCTTCAGACCCTACACCTTTTCCTGTTTCTATAACTTCCTCCAGCTCCTGCACTCCTCCAGATACCTAAAAGCTTGGCCTCAGACAGGTTTTTAGGGAAGATCTTAAGGGTAAGAAGAAAGGTGAAGCGGCTTTGAGAGTGAATTAGACAATATAAATGTGGTTACAGTGCTTTGGCTACCTTCCGAAAAAAATTAGGGAAGGTTATTTCACAATAAGCACCTGCAATGAGAATACAATTGAACCTTTCAATCAGATATTTCTGTTTAATTGAAAGCAGATGACTACATTTTCAATTGAGCTGTCTCTGTGTTTAAGAAATGAGGAATACTGCTCCCTGGTAATATGGCTGGGGTTTTATGAGCACCTGCAATTTTTATGATTATCGGTCTCAGGGCTCCCATTTTCCTTGTTAAGTGGTGAGTGCACAGATAAAAATGTTATTGTTATAACCAACCTCTTGGGACATATGCCTTCCGACCTCTCTTGCTCATCAACCAAGATGAAAAGAACTGATCAAAACCCCCAAAATTACCAACTTTCATCTAGCACAGGAAATACTTGTATACTTGTCAAGAAAGTAAGAAAGTCAGATGGTGTGTGTGTGTGCGTGTGTGTGTGTGTGTGCGTGTCTGTCTTTCATTGCATAACCAGATCTCCATTTTCTTGTCCTCCTTACCTGCAACCACTGACCCATGTCGCATATCTACACTATGTTCCCGAGTCTTTCTGGCACCTGACCCAAGTGCAAAGCACTGGGGCCCAATTCAGGAGCAGCAACTCTCCTGTAGAATGGCTGTTCCTACAAACATTTGCATGACTTTTGGTTCAGACTGCAAGCCTGATTAGTGATAGTATTTAAAAACTTTAAACTCCACCAAACTCCCAATTGCCTCAACACCTCACCACCCAACCCCACACCCCCAACTCTGTCCCATTGCAGATTGATAGGCAGAAGGGCAGAGCTTAAAAGAAAACATTAGGCTTTTTGCACTCATTATCTTCAGTTCCATCTGGCTTTACAGAATGATAAAGCAGACCTGGTACTAAAGGAAGTCACTCGGCAGCACGAAGAGGGAACCAGAAGGCAGTGGTTCAGTGACGATATTGTCACCTCAAACATGCAAGGGCCTGCACAGCTCAACCTCAATTGTGCAGCACAGGAACCAATGAGGAAGACAAACCACTCAGGCTGATCTGCTGTTCCATATCCCCATGACAAGCCTGGCCCACTTTCTGCCTCACAGCAAACCAGCCACAATTTTGACAAACAAGATATCATAGTCAGCTTTGCTAAATGTCCTCAGTCCTTGGACACATTCCTCAGTAGGCCAAGATGCACAGGTGCGGCCAACGTATAGGAAATGCTGCATTTTCTGCAACACCTCAGAAAATGAAACTGCCCGTGCGTGCATGCAGCCTGATCTAGACAACACGCATTGATAAGTGGACAAGAGAGTCGTCTGACTCTCATCATGGACTGATACTGTTACTTCATCCATGCCACACAAGTACCGGGCAATGACCATATGCAATAAAAACATTTAACCACCTGCAATCAAGTCTCCCACCAATATCCTGGGGGGGGGGGGGGGGGTCACCGCTGACTAGAAGTTTAACCGGAACAGCCACATAAATGCTGTGGCTACAGCAGGTCAGAGACCAGGCATCCTGCATTGACTGACTCACCGCCAAAGTCTTCCATCATCAAGGTACAAGTCAGAAGTGCGACAGAATTCTCTCCACCTGCCTAGATGAATGTAGCACCAACAATGTCCGAGAAGCCTGCTTGATTGGCAGCCCATCCACCACCCCAAACATTCACTCCCTCCACTAATGGCTGCAGTGTGTACTATCTCTAGCACGCACTGCACTTATTCACAAGGCCCTTCTCAAGAGCAATACATACTGGCCTTGACAGTGACACCAGCATGCCATGAATAATTTTTTAAAAAACTGAGCCCTGTGATTTGCAGAATCACAATAAGGCCCATTTAAAAATCTTTGACAAAGTTAAACACAAGATGGAGAGGATAAAATCTCCTATAACCACCCACCCCAGTGGATGCATGCAAGGGACACTTTCTTTAAGGAGTCATTGAGGTAGCAGAGCTTCATTGCTGTTCACAAGTTTCTGACCAGATTCCTGGCCAATGAAAACTTGAAAATTGCTAGCCCAGAAATTAGAAACTAAAATAGAAAGCGCAGCAAACAGACACCAGGCTTGGAGGAAGTCAGAATTCACCACAGCATTCAGGGACTGGGTGTGTTCAGTCAAGAAGAGGCTGGGGAATAGGAGAAGCAGGATTTGTACTTCTAAACCTCAGCAAACCTACACAGACAAGAGGGACAGTGCAAGGATCTGAGAACAGAATGGTGCATGTGCATGCACAGTGAGTCATTAGTGAAAATGTGACTTGTTTTTTGGTATGGACCCTGCTCAAGCCAACTGCACATTGCTGCATGTTTTTCACTCGTGGCTCAGTGGGCAGCACTCTTGCTTCTGAGTTAGTAGGTTGAGCACTTGTACCACTGTAGAGATTCCAGCATAAAAATCTAGGCTGACACTGCAATGAGGTGGGGTGGGGGAGATGGGGTAGCAGTGCCAAGGAAGTGCCACACTTTTGGAAAAGCTATCTTTTGGAATGACAGGTTAAACTGTCTGGTCCCTCAGATGGACTCAGAAGATCAGATGGCGTTATTTTGAACAGCAGGGGAGATATGTACATTATCATGGGCCAATACTGCAATCAAATATCACAGGAAAAAATAGATTATCTAGTCTTCTTCACATTGTTTGTGGGAGCTTGCTGTGCCCAAATCGACCACCATGTTTTTTCCAACAGTGACATCTTGAAAATGCTTTATTGGCTCTGGTGTACTTCAATACAACCCAAGACCACAGAACTGCCTGAATCTGGTTTTTATTGGGTAGAACCTAATTTGCAGCTGAAGACTATTACAAAAGAAGTTTCATAAAACAAAATGTACTCAGACAAGTACTGAAAGCGAAAAGGTACAACAAATCTATTGCATGCTTTAAGTAAAATTAAGTCAAAACTTATACTGCAACATGAATTCCAGTATTAAATAATCAGGTGGTATTCCTCCCTTTACCAGCTGGACAGCATTTTGCCTCCTGCCCTTCCTCCAGAAACTCTGGGCTTACAGACAGAATAATGGACACTATCCAGGATTGGAACCAGGGAGCTCAGCGTGGATGTCACTAAATGTTCAGAGGCTTCCACTTTCTCAAATTTCCTCTAGTTCAGGACTTTGGATTAACTAATGGCTATTAGTACTCAATGCCCTCCCATATGTGGTACTGGGCCACATTGTCCGGGAAGATTCCAGGTTCAAGCTCTGGCCAGGGCACGGTTTGTTCATAATCAGCCAGGGTATCCAGTTATCCTCAGCATGCTATCTCAGATCTCATCTGATCCAACACCCCTGGTTCTAACAGTTCTTCTCCAATTCTGGCCTCTAGATCATTCCCAAATTTCATTGCTTCCCCCATTGGTGGCCAAGCCTTCAGCCTCCAAGGGCCTAAAGCTCTGAGATGGCCCAAACATTACCACCTCCCTCTCTCCCTCAAGGTGGTCCTTAAATCCAAACTTTTTGTTCAAGCTTTTGTCCAACTAGCCTAAGATCTCAATACATCACTTGCCATCCAATGTTATTTGGCAATGCTTCTGGGGGATTTTGGGATGATTAGGCTTAAAATGGAGTTATGGAAATGCAAGTAGCTGTTGCCTTTGGATATAAAATGAATGAATAGTGTTCTTCCTCATTGTTTAGTGACACCCTGCTGATAATTCTGTTTTTCCTCAAATTATATCAAAGCTTATGGAACAAAAGCAGCTGCAACATGCTTGAGGTTTGTCATCATGTTCACTGGCAGAACTAGAAGAAATAAACAACAACTTCAACAATTACAGCAACACTTAGCATTTACGCAGAACCTCTTGCAAAATGAATCACACCAAGGTGCTTCACAAGAGCTTTAATCAAACAAAACATTTGACAATGAGCCACAAAAGAAAGGCTCAGATGCACAGGTAGGTTTAAGCAGCTTCTTAAAGGAAGACAGAGAGAAATGGAGAGATTTAGAAAGGGAATTCCAGAGCTTAGTGCCCAGACCATAATGATGAAAATTAGAGGACGTGCAAGAGACCAGATCTGGAAATGTCCAGAGATTGAGGCGGCCTACAGATTTGGAAGAGGTTGCAGAAATTGGGGTTGGTGGGGAGGGCAAGGCCACAGAAGGACTTGAAAATTGAGACAAATCAGTTTTATGCTTTTTTAAAAATCTTATTTCATTGCATGGCCTATCTGGTTCAAAAGCCTGGCAATTATCACTGACTAGGCTCACACACAGAGCAGATGAAATCTTGTGTAACCGATACACTGTCAAGAATCACCACCTACCAAAGAAGGGGGTAGAAATTTGGAGAGAGTTTGTGTGGTAAAACAGACAGCACATTCTTGTGTTTCAATCTGTAGAGCTTTGAAATCTACATTGTAAAGAAGGGTTAAAGGTTTAAAACACGGATTAAAACAAACAGCCAAGCCCTTCACTAACCTAGTCAAGGGACTTGCGCCACTTTAAAAAAATTAGTTATGGCCCTTGTCGTTGCTATGGTAACCACTTCACCCTTATCTAATCCAGCAGTCATTCTGACCCTCTATTGTGCAAACTGCTCTTCTAGAATTATTAAATCACAAGAACAAATTTCACAGCCATTAAAGACTTCTTATTAAAGATACCAGCCCCTGGAAAACAGACAATTACAATTACTTTTGCCAATACCTATAATCTTTGTTATTTCCTCCTAGCAGTCTCAAATACATTTTGAAAAGCAGTCACTAAAATTACTTCAACTCCATTACCAGACTAAACAACTACATTATATTCATAGATTGATTGCCAACTTTGATCTCCATTGGCAGTATACAATAATTCTTGCATACAAACTCAAGATTGTTGACCATACTACTTTAAAATAGAAAGCTCATGCTCCTGTAATGAAATGCTGATACCATGATTACTTTAAGAACCCAAGCCTTAAAACTCTTCCATTAATGCATCAAGGTTTAACAGCCTAATCGAGAGCCACTGGTGCTTGACAGAAGAAAAGGATGACTGGTCTCCTGATCCTTCATTCACCTGCAGCCTCTAACTTGTCTCTCTCAATTTCATCACTTTTGCTGCCATTGCTTTCCTGGATCTCTTATACTTTTTTAAACAAGTACACCATACCCCTGTTCCTCCCTCTTTCCAATGTTGCAATTAAGAATTACTGCACTAATAGTTCCCCTTCACTCTACCGCTGATGAGGATTGACTTCAACCAAAGTGGCCCAATGCTCTCTGCTTCTCTCTCTTTCCTTAAGACCCTCCTTAAATCCCACTCCCTCAATCAAATTTTCAAAATGCCTCTTCCTTGACTTTTCTGATCATATTTTGAAAACCTTGAAACATCCTTCCACGTTAAAGGCCACATGCAAATGCAATTTTCTTTAATATCAGTTCTTCCCTAAAGATTGTGGAACTCCTCTCCTTAGTCTGTGAAGCACAGGATCAGAGGGAGGCTGTTCAATCCCACGAGCCAGCTCCACTGTTTAAAGAGATCATATCTGATCTGTACCCTGACTTGCTGTTTCCCCTTTATCCCTTAACACCGTTAAGAGAAATCCACCAATCTCAGATCTTAATAAAATACTTGCCCTAATATCATTTGGAGAAGAGAGTTCTAAATTTCCCCCACTCTGTAAAACTGTTTCCTAACTTTACTCCAGGAAGGTCTGGCTCTAATTTTTTGATCCTGCCCTCAGTCCAAGACTCAAGCATTTTTGAAAACCCACACCTGATGTCACAGAAACCATTCCTTGGTTCTGTGTTCACTCCCACCAGTCCACCCAGGTTCTCCCTCCCTTTGTTCACCTTTACAATCCCTCCTCTCTCCTTACCAAATCTCATTACCCTCCCCCATCTGGTTCCATCTGCCCATTACCCACATACCTACTACCTGGGTTTCTTCTCCCTTTGTTCACCTTTCCTATCCCCACCTGATTCCATCTGCCTATCATCCCTCCCTTATCTGGTTCCATATCACCTACAAGCCTCTGTCTCTACCCTTCCTCGACCCTTCTATCTCCCCTCCCCTATTTGGCTCCATCTGCCCATCATCCCCCCTCATCTCGTACCATCTATCACTTACCAGCCTCTGTTTCACCCCTCCCCCTCACTTCTATCTACACCCTCGGTCATAAAGGAGGGTCGCGAATTGAAACATCGACCATTCCCTCTGCCTCCACAGATGCTGCTTGACCCGCTGAGTTCTTCCAGCAGTTTGTTTTCTGCTCCATTCCTTGGTTAACTGACTGGCACACTTGCAAACAGCTAAAATACCATATGCATAGACAGAGATAAGCAACTTCACAACCAACAGATTAGATGGAAGCTCGGCTGCCTTACCACATCTAGTCATGAATGGTGATGGACAATTAAACAGATAAAAGGAGGAAGCCCCAAGAACATTCCCATCCTTGACGAAGGTGGGGCCCACCATGTGAGTGCAAAAGATGAGGCTGAAACATTCACAACTGTGTTCAGCCAAAGTGCTGGTTAGGTGATCCATCTCGACTTCTTCCTGAGATCCCCACCACCACAGAAGCTGATCTCCAGCCAATTCAATCCACTCTACGTGATATCAAGAAATGGCTGAGAGCACTGGATACAGCAACAGGACCAGACAATATCCCAGCTGTTGTACTGTAGACCTGTGCTCCTGTGTTTTCACCAGGCTGTTCCAGTACAGTTACAGCACCAGCATCTACCCAACAATGTGGAAAATTACCTGCATATTCCTATTCACAAAAAGAGAGCAAATTCATTCTGGCTGATTACGCCCCATCATTTCACTGTTAATCATCAAAATGATGGAAGGTGTTGGTTACAGTGCTATCAAGTGGCATTTGCTCTACAATAATCTGCTCACCGATGCTCAGTTTAGGTTTTGCCAGAATCACTTGGCTCCAGACCTCATCCTAGCCTTGGTCCAAACATGAGGTGAGAGTAACTGGACAGATGATCTACCTCCAGTCAACATTTGACTGAAGTCAGTGGACATCAAGGGGAAAACAGCTGGGGGGGTCACCATTCACCAGAAACTCAACTGGACCAGCTATATAAATACCATGGCTACAAGAGCAGGTCAGAAGCTGGGGATCCTGTGGCAAGTGACTCATCTCCTGACACCCCAAAGCCTTTTCAGCCATCTACATGGCATGTCAGGGGCATGATGGAATAGCCTCCATTTGCCTAGACGAGTCCACTTCCAACAACACTCAAGAAGCTTGACTGTTCAGGACAAATTGGTACACCATCCACCATCCTAAGCATTAAGAACATTAAAAGATAGAACCAGACGTAGAGAAACAAAGGACTGCAGATGCTGGAATCTGGATGAAAAACACGATGATGCTGGAGGAACTCTAGCAGGCCAGGCAACATCCGTGGAGAACCAGACATAGGCCATCAAACCCTCATGTCTGCTCTGCCATTTAATAAGATCATGGGTGGCCTTTAACCTCAGTGCACTTTCCTGCACCCACCCCATATCCTGTGACTCCTTCAAAATCTGTAAACAGATCAGTCTTGTTCTTGAATATACTCAGTGAGTGAGCCTCCACAGCCCTTTTGGGGAGAGAATTCCTAAGATTCACTGCCAACTGGGTAAAAAAAATTCTTCCCTTCTCCATCCTGAATAACCACTCACTTACGTTAAGACTGTAACTCCCAGTTCAAGACACCCCAGCGAGGGAGAACATAATCCCTGTACCTCCCCTATCAAGCCCTGTAAGAATTTTGTATACTTCAATGAGATCACCTCTCAGCCTACTAAACTCCAGAGAGCATTTGTCCAGTCTACTCCATCTCTCCCCACAAGGCAAGCTTGCCAACCCTATCATCAATCAGGCGAACCTTCACTGCAGTCTCTATCGCAAGTATATCTTGACTTAGTTAGGGAGATCAGAACTGTACACAATGTTCCAGACCTTGTATCATCGGAGAAAAATATCCCTCCTCTTGTACTTAAATCCTTTTGCAATAAAGGCCAAAATACCATTGCTTGTTGAACCTGCGAGTTAACTTTCAGTGATTTGTATACAAGGACACCCAGGTCCCTCTGAACACCAACACCTTTGAATCTCTTGCCATTTAAAAATTACAGCACCTTTCTAGTTTTTTTTCTGTCAAAGTGGATGACCTCATATTTTTCCACATTATTTTCCGTCTACCATGTCATCACCCACTGGCGTAACTGGTCTAGATCCTCCTAAAGCCTCTCTGCATCCTCTTCATAACCCACACTGCCACCCAGACTTGTATCATCTACAAATCTGGATATATTACACTTGATCCCTCATTCACTGATAAAGAGTGTGAATAACTGGAGCCCTAGCGCTGATCCCTGGGATATCCCATTAGTCAGAGCCTCCCAACCCAAAAATGACTGTTTATTCCTGCTCTCTGTCTGTTAATCAATCCTCAGTCCATGTCGTATATTATCCCCAATTCTGTGTGCTCTATTCTGTTAGTTACAACCTGAAAACATTTCAACAGATTTGTCAAATAAGATTTCCCTTTCATCAATCCATATTGATTCTATCCAATCTGATTATTATTTTCCAAGGGCCCCTTTACCACTTCCTTAATAATGGATTCCAGCATTTTCCCTACTACAAGTTTCTCTTGCCTAATGCATGTTCCAACTGCAATGGGCATTGGCACCAACTGAGGATTAAACCTGGCTCTTTTCTTGGTCCATGTGGTTCAGTTGTTGATTTAACTAACTGAGCCTTGCTCATCTAAAACTGGAATTCTCACCCTCTCCACCTTTTCTTTTTTCTTTAAAACTTCTCGTCAAAGATTTTGGTCACCTGCCCCAAAATTCCATTATACCTCAGTGTCAAATTTCATTCGATAAGACACCTATGAAGCAACTTGGGACAATTTCCCATAGCCATGCAATAGCTTTGTGAAAGCATCAAACAAAAATAGCAGCTTTGGCTGGACTGGACAGTGCTAATGTCCCCAAGCACAAAGTCATCACCTTCAGGACAGAGGCAGGGAGAAAGAATTTTGAAAGAGCAGGAATGAAAAAGAACGAAAGTGAGATCAGGCAAGCCATCCAGCATGCATAAAACTTTCCTGAACTTATTGGATTCAAATTGATGCACCCACTCTGCCAGAGGTCTGAGATTGTCAATCACATTGTCGACCTGATCTCCCAACAACAGGGATCAGATCCACAAGAAAGACTCCACATGAAACCTGACCAAAGATGCTCATCTACTTCTCTCTCTGGTCTTAGACACTGAAGTATTCTAGGATTGAGGATTCAGGAAAGAAAAAGACATTCTGCAATACACCATGTAGTATGCGAAACAGACTGTAAATACTGCTTCACAAACTCCTGGTCAGATCACAAAATCTGCTGTAACTCCAACCATGTCTCCCCCAGACAGTTCTTGCCACATGCTGTTCTTGGCTTTCCCAAGAATCGGGTCAAAACTGAACAATATAAAACCCAAGGTGATCCCAATGCTGTTTCTAAGCAAGGTGACTAGATACTGGGTTCCAAACTCCTTACCGTTGGTATAGCCAGTCAGGGACAAGGCAGTTTGTAAGCTGGCGCAGCTGGCTTTCATTTCCTTGTTGTTCTGGAGCCTTTCGATGGCACTATGATTTGACTGGATAGCTGCAGAAGGTAACTTGCATGAGATTGACGATGAATTCAGGAAGTCCACAGTGCAGCTGGTCTGTCCTTTGTGGTGAGCTGGGGACAATTTTTGTGGCTGCACTTTCAGCTCCAGTCATGCAGAAAGCAGACTTCCTGAGCAAAAGGAATCCCACCACAATATGCAAAAGCCTCAGCTCACCCAGCCATGGGAAATGATGAGTCAGAGACCAGCTCGGTAATTCCCAACCATCTTCCTGTAAGTACACTCGACAGTTGGCCCATCAGTTGTACCAGCCATCACAAACTGAACATAGTAGCTCTCAATCAAGCTCAAGTTTTCATCAAGGATGGCTAAAGCCTCTTCTTCCTTTTCAGGTGATATAAGAATGCAAGTTGTCATAGAATCATAGAACAGTACAGCACAATACAGGCCCTTCGGCCCACAATGTTGTGCCGACCTTTAAACCTTGCCTAAGACTATCTAACCCCTTCTTCCCACATATCCCTCTATTTTAAATTCCTCCATATGCTTATCTAGCAATCGCTTGAATTTGACCAATGTACCTGCCTCCACCACCACCCCAGGCAGCGCATTCCATGCCCCAACCACTCTCTGGGTAAAAAACCTCCCTCTGATATCTCCCTTGAACTTCCCACTCATTACTTTAAAGCCATGCCCTCTTGTATTGAGCATTGGTGCCCTGGGAAAGAGGCGCTGGCTGTCCACTCTATCTATTCCTCTTAATATTTTGTACACCTCTATCATGTCTCCTCTCATCCTCCTTCTCTCCAAAGAGTAAAGCCCCAGCTCCCTTAGTCTCTCCTCATAATGCATCCTCTCCAAACCAGGCAGCATCCTGGTAAATTTCCTCTGCACCCTTTCCAATGCTTCCACATCCTTTCTATGTCCTTCTTGTCATCAGCCAAACGTCCACGTCAGAGGCAGCTTTCTAGAATTCCTTGAGCCATCAAAGGTGGTCCATTCCAAGTTAAAGATTCCAGGGGAATTAATCGAATGACCAGATAACCATATACAAGCATGGGATCAAGGAGAAACCATTCAGCCCCTTGATCCTGTACATTCAATGAGACCCTGGCTGATCTGTCACCTAACTCCATATACCCACCCTTTTACTATATTTCTTTCAGTTAACAGAAATCTATCAGTCTTGGATTGAAAATTAACAATTGACTTGATATCAATTGCTATTCGCAGGACAGAGTTACAAATTCCTCCCACCCTCTGTGTCTAGAAAAGTTTCCAAACGTCAAACATCCTGAAAGGAAAATCAAAAGAAAATACTGCAGATGCTGGAAATCTGTAATAAAAGTAGAAAATGCTAGAAAAACATAGCAGGTCAGGCAGCATCTGTGGAAAGAGAAACAGTTAATGTTTCAGGTCAAAGACCCTATTCTGATGAAGGGTCTTCAACTTGAAACATTAACTGTTTCTCTTTCCACAGATTTTTTTCAGCATTTTCTGTTTTTATGTGACTCCTCAAAGGCCTGGCTCTAATTTTTAGACCATGCCCTGAGTCTCAGACTCCCTAAACAGGTGGAATAGTTTTAATAAGTATATCCTAAAAACAGATGGAGGTTAGGAAGAGGTGGAACCCGTCGAATATAAAAGCTGCATGTAACTAAAAGTAGTCAGTAATAATAGCATCAGCACAGCAAACCATTCCATAGAAAAGGCAAGTAGATCAGAACAAAAAACCAAATGTAACTGTTGGCGCTTTTATTTCTAGAGCATTTTTGACCTAGCAAAAGAGTCCCAAATGTCACAGAAAGGCTAACAATCAAAATTCATAATAGGTCAGATGACTTAAAGCTTAATCAAAGAGGTAAACCTAAGGAGTTCCTCAAAAAGGAGGAAAGAGAAGCAGAGGGACTTTGGGATAGCAATCCAGAGCTTAGGATGCAAGCAGCTGAAGATACAAATACCGATGGTCACTTAAATCACTTTAGGGATGGATAAGCAAAATAAACTGGTAACCCAGTTTACAGACAAGTAACAATAACATTGGTACATCATATCTGAGGAAGTCACTGTCACCGAGAAATTGAAAGAGATCTTTTTTTTTATTATCAATGGTTTGGTATTGCTTTACACTGCTTGTGACAGTGGTTACTCTTTTCTGTAAAGCTGGAGATACCTGATAATGTTACAGTTTAATATCCACCCATTCTGGGAATCAGGAGGTAGTGTGAGGTAGATGATTAGTTTCCTGATCTTCCTGAGCATGCCCTAAAACCAGTAACTGACAAACACATGTGTACACTGAAAGCATCTTTACAATGTACTGTGACCGACACTGACGCACACATAGCATCAGGGTTTCACTTCACTCAAGTCTGAAGGTTCCAGTTTCATGTCTCACTCCAGTCACATGAGAATGACAATGTAGTCTGACACTTCAGCGCAACACTGAGGGAGTGATGCACTATCAATGGTGTCATCTTATAGATGAGATGTTGAATTAAGGCCCCAATCTGCCCAGTCAGGATGTCAAAGATCCCATGACACTAGTTTGAAAAAAAAAGCAGCATCAAGCTATTCCGGATATCACAGCCAATATTTATCCCTTTTCAAGATCAGTAAATTTGGTCATTATTAAATGTCATATTGTTGATCGTGTGCAAATTGAGTGCTGCATTTCCTGCATTGTCAAAATAGCTACACTTCAGACTCTATTCCATTAGCTATAAAATGCCTTGAGGCATGCTGAAAAGGATGTGAATGGCACCACAGAAATGTAAGCATTTGCCAACCCTCCCAAAGGTGCTAGTTCCAAAATCTTCAGATACCCCCAGGTTTCTGTTACTGCGCAGGTGGCCATTCTTTGACTATCAACTCTGGTGACAACTTAAACGTTGTTTACTTTGGCACTGTGACAGAGAAGCCCATCTCACTCACACTTACAGTGAATGGCATTCAGCAGCATCCAGCACCAGGCCACAGACCCTAGAAGGACCCCGGGTAGAGATACAGATGAAGAATTTAACATTTCATTTGTAAGGTGGCAATCCCCACGGTCTGGTGCTCCCTCAGTATCGCTCCTCCTGTAGTTTGATGCTCCATCCTGCAGCGTGGTGCTTCCTCAGCACTTCTCTTTCCACAATGCACCGCTCCGTCAGCATCACCCCTCTGACAGGGCGGCACTCCCTGGGCACTGGCTTTTCCACAGTGCATTGCTCCCTCAGCACTGCCCTCCTCCCAACAGTGTGATGCTCCTTCAGCAGTGCACATGGGAGTCAGAATCAATTTCTGTGCCTGAATTTCTGCAGTGGGATCCAACTACGTGAAGGAAAGAGCAGGAGGTCACAGTGACCCCTGGTTAGAAATTCCACTTTGCATGATCTCTTCAGCAAGGACGATACTTATGGCTTCACTGCGATGCCTTACAAAGTCAAATGCCCAACCAGCATTCATGACCAAGGCGCACACACTTGGACAAGGCCAGGGAAAGTGAATGCCATCCATGGAATTGTAACTGGGCAAGGAGATAAAACAAATACAGGTCCAACACACACCCAGGTCTCGGCAACGGTTCAGCACTGGTACCACAGACTGCAGGAGGACTGGGAACTTAGCCCAAGAATAAGACAGTTTTGCTCGTTTCCAATCATTTGCCCAGTGAAATTAGACATTAATCTAACCAGAGCAGAGGAGCTTCCTGCAGAACTCAATGTGCTATCAATCAAATGAAACAGATGCAATCATGTGAGGGCAGGTTAACCCAAAAGGCAAATTGGATTTGTTCAAGTATTGACCATTTGAACTGTCTAATTTTGTTATTCTCAGCAAAGGCACAAATATCGTCCTCCCCACAATTTGTCTCTATCTGCTCCCAATGGAGACAGTCCTGGTTGCTGCATGACCTGGAGACAGTAGAACCAAATGGAGCATTTCCCCATTTAGATGGTGGGGCGCAGGGGTGTCCAAACAATAGTCTGCATTGTCAAATACAGACCACAAGCTCTGACGATGCTTTCTGCAGACCTGAAAAGTCTTAAAGATACTGGTGGAACAATACAGAACAGCTCTAGCTGAACTACCAGTCCCACCAAATTCAACAGTTAGTTTGCAACGTGGAGAGAGATGCTTTTTTTGCACCAAAATTCATTATAGGTGTTCAGTCAGCAGAAATGGCAAGGTTATAGGGAAAAAAATCATTGTCCTTCCAGTTAAATTTAAGTAAGTTTTTAAAAGAAAGATCTACACTCCAAAAGCACCTGCCACATCCCTTACCAGGATGTCCCAAAGCAGGCCCTCCCAGATGCCCCCCCCACCAACACTGTGGCACTCCCTTGGCACTACCCCTCCCAATAGCGTGGCACTCCATCAGCACCGCTCCTCCTGCAAGAAAAATGGCAAACAGCAAACTCCCATAAATGGGAATGTGATAATCAACTAACATGTTTCTCTGATACTGGCAGGGCCCCCAGGGTAACTCCCCCACTGTGCTTTGTTGAAATAGTGACCATGGATCTTCTCTGCCCACCTTAGAAACCCGGCTGGCCTTGTTTTAACATCTCATTTGAAAGACAGCTCTTGTGGTGTAGCATTCCCTCAACAAGGTACTTGGGAGTAGCAAGTCTCTGGAGAGGGACAGGGACCCTCGTTCACTTGGTTCAGGGGCAAAGGTTCTACTCACTGTGCCACACTGACACCAGGCTTGATGCAGCTGCAGGACTCCATGAGACAGATACAAATGGCAAAATGGTTAGGCTTCCTGAGCTTCGCTTTCAATCCCTCCCTGTTGTGGCACGGCCAGTAATTGGCAACTCTGCACAAGGACAGTTCTCGGTGCATGCCAAATCCCGACACTCTGTGGCACAGACTGAGGTACCCGAGGTGATAGTCTGTTTCCGTCTGCTCAGCTAGGTATCTGAAAGAACACTGGAACCCACATCCTGTGTTTAACAGGCTCCTCTTAATCGAGAGACTGTGGATGGGAGTGTTCCAGATGGTTCAGTTACCCAGCTGACCTAAAGCAAAAGACCTTATGTCTCCCTATTCAGTGAAAATGATTCTCTACGACGTTCGAATGCTGAATACCAGCAGTACAGCAGACTGCCTCCTGCACTGATCCACTTAAGCACTGTGCTGGACCATCTGTCCTTGTCTAGGGTTCTAGCAGACGTTGTTCATTGGCCAAATCCATCACAGATAGGAAATTCTTGGAATTTTAAAGAATGCTCCGAAGTAATGATTCTGGACAGCAGTCAGTGTTAGGAATATCAGGATTTGTTTAACTGGGAGTGATCTGCAGGTGGGGGCATGGAAGATTGGGAGAGCAGGTAATCCCTGAGATCAGTAGCTTGAGCACAAGTGGTTTTAATGCCCGCGCTGCCCAAACTCTGCTGGTCAGTTCTCCACTCAAGGTGAGCAGGCAGTGACAAACGGTCAGCTGAATCTCCAGCAGTGGAGGAGCTAAGGGAAGGCATGCTGGCAAAAAAAGGAGTGCTCCTTGCAAAGTCTGCAGGAGCACTCCTGCTCTCCCTGGCACTACAAGGAAAACTTTTTTTTAAACTTAAAAATGCTGCCATCTTACCCTGGTCGGCAAGTCAGAATGGCTTCTCCATTCAGGCCAGAGTTAAAATTGCATTAGGGACTTGATTACAGATGGTTCAGTTACCTGGTTGACTGTAAGCAAAAGACCTTATGTCCCTCTGTTCTGTGAAGATGATTCTCTACAACATTTGAATGCCTCGTACCAGCATCCGCCTGCATACTTGAAGAAGGGCGCTGTCAGCTTCAGGTTGTGCCTTTGCTGCTGGCTAAGAAGTATGTAAAAAGGATCACCATGAAACTGGTGGGTAAGTAGCCCCCAGCATTTTAACTGCCCACTTTCTATCATGCGGGTGGTGCTAAAATCATCCCAATTGCAAGCTGGTGTGACCCTGATTCACTTAGCTCAGCAAAGTGTCCGCCTCAGTCCCAGCTCTCCCATACAAACCCTACAGTTACCACAAGCATCCTTGAGCTTGGGACTAGGCAAATCTATGGCAAGGTTCACAGCCAACCAGTCCAATGAAATCTGCTATGAGGGAGGCAATGGGAAAGCAGTGTCAGGCTCATCCCACTGCCTCTCAAGAGTCAAATAGCTGACTGAATTATTAGCCCAGATTTTGTTTTAGCTGTCATTTCCTATGGATGGATGATTGCTTGCATTTAAATAATACCAATTGGCTTCCCTGTCTCGGCATGCACAGGAAGAATAAGCCTTTTAGGAGAAGTAATTAAATTCAGGGATCATCACAAGGCCAGAATTGAAAGAGCACAGAGGAAATTACAGAGACAGGGAAGGGCAAGGCCCTTGGAGGGAATTGAACACAAGGGTTAGAATTTTTAAATTAACTGGGAATCAGTGCAAGTCATCAGGCACAGAGGTGATGGTGAATTGGTATTGGTATTGTTTATTATTGTCACTTGTACCGAGGTACAGTGAAAAGCTTGTCTTACAAACCGATCGTACAGGTCAATTCATTACACAGTGCAGTTACATTGCGTTAGTACAGAGTGCATTGATGTAGTACAGGTAAAAACAATAACAATACAGAGTAAAGTGTCACAGCTACAGAGAAATTGCAGTGCAATAAGGTGCAAGGTCACAGCAAGATAGATCATGAGGTCATCGTCCATCTCATTGTATAAGGGAACAGAATTTAGTGAGAGTTAGGACACAGGCGGCAGAGTTTCAGGTGACCTCAAGTTAACGGAGAGTAGAACTAGGGGCGGCGTTACCAAATATTACTGAAAGTATGGTCAACCAGAAGATCCTGGTTCAAATGAACCAGTCCTGTTGGTTAACATTACTGCATGCAAGGACCTGGTTACATGCAAGAAAATGCTTGCTGTAATAAACAGCTGCAGGCTACAACTCAATGAAAATGGCTGTTGACAGCGCAACATTTTACAAAGTTCACTATCTATAATCTATAAACTATCAAGATCTTTCTTTTCACATTTCTCTTATCTTAGTGATCTTTTCACATCACCGCGTGAATGATTCAATAAGCGCCAAACACTCTGCCGGAAGCCTTCCAAGTGGGCAGGCTTCCTGTCAGAGTCTACTTAACCACAGCTGGGAGTAAGAACTTGTCTAACCTACAGGAGCAGCTAAGTGAGATTGGCTAACTCAGTTCACACCAGAAATGGAACCCAGGCCCTTACTGGTCTGTATGACTTAGCTGCTTTCCACTTCCTGCATCCTATCGGACACGTAATGTCAGAGAACCTTGTCTGAGAACTTTCCAGGAGTGATCCCCAAGCCCCTTTATTTCATGATAGTTACCAGGGTTCTAGGACTTCAATGTCTGAGGTGCCTCTCGTCTCCTGTCCCAGGAAGAAAGGCCCCTGAGGCAAAGAATAGGATTGTTTTCATGCAGCACCAACCACCACACTGAGAACCTCAAATACTTGGGAAGGAGGACGGAAGAAGATGCAAACGGTGTTGTGCTTAATTGTTTCTGTTTAACATCTTGTGCATGTTTCCTTAAGTCCCAGTTACACTTAAACTAATACTCAAGATACATAGTTTTATCTTATACTTGCAACTTGTCTTCTGTTTTTAATATTTAAAGCACAAAACAGAAAATACACTGACCTCAATGGAACCGAATACATGGAGGTAAGTACAACTAGCAGCTGATATTCCTCCTCATATAAAGGACTACCAAACAAAAGGAAGGACCTCTGAATTTCCATTTTCCCCTATGACATGGAAGGAGGCAATTCACCCAAGCTCAGACAGCAATCCCATTCCCACATCTAATTTTTACCCTGTAACCCATCCTCGTGACATTCCCATCAACTTCCCTCAGCCAGATTCTACCACTCACCTCTACGCTATATTCTAACATTTACCTACTTACAGCAGCCAATTAACCTACCGACCCACATTTCACTGGGAAGTGGGGGAAACCAATGATGTCACAGGGAGAATGTGCAAACGCCACACACACAGCGCTGAAGATCAGGATCGAACCCAGATCACTGAAGCTGTTCGGCAGCAGTTCTACAAGCTGTGCCATCGTGCTGCCCTCCTCCCCCCAAGTTATGTCTTGGCTGTACAGATTTGGACACATGGCAGGATTTATCACGAGGGAATGTAGAGGTCAGCAGTTTTCATGGGGAGGGGTGAAACCACAGCCAAGGTGCAAAAGATTTGGAATTACAGGTGGAGCCTGTAGCCTGGAAGATCTAAAGATGCAAAAGATCCCAAGTGATTTTTTTTCCCCCAATGCACCATTACAGGTGGCATGAATTCTCTTGGCTATTTTTGTTGAGAAAGAATCAATTCATCAGATGTCTCCTGTTTTCCCATGAAGAATAAACTAACCAAGTAACAGGACTTTTTTGAGGGTTTAATGTCTGTCGTTTTTGCTTAAATGTTGGACATTTATGCTTTCATGCTGACCTCTTCCTTCACTTTAGACAACAGGTGATAGATGATCAACTTCAGATGAAAAAAAAATTCAGCACCTTTAGTAAAACAAGAGTATTACAAGTGTATTAGAGGCAAAAGCAACTTTGCGGTTAAGTTACTGAGAAGCCCAGACTGATTACACGTGTTCAGATCCCACTACAGCAATTGAGGAACTAACATTGAGTTCATAAAATAAATCTAGAATAGGAAGCTAGTATCAGTTATGGTAACCATGAAACTATTAGATTGCCGTTAAAATGCCACTGGTTCAGTAACATCCTTCACAGTCTGGCCTACATGAAACTCCACCGCCATGTGGTTGACACTTAACAGTCAAGCAATTCAAAGGCAAATCAAGATGGGCAAAAAAAACTGTCCTTGCCAGCAACAACCATATCCTGTGAATGAATTTAAAAAAACAAATAAACCCTACAGTCCCTAGCACAGGGCTCTGGGAGTGAATCCCAAAGTTACTAGGGTCACAGTGCCGGAGGGAATCCACAAAGCATCTGGAGGAGGGAGATTAGAAAAAGCCACATATCAATATTTTCCTGCTTCTCTCTGTTAACATACACAACCTGCTGAAGTGACTGACTCTGTGGGACCAGGTGATGCAGGAAGTGCAAGTTGTCCTCACACGCGTCATTTTGAAAAAAAAGAAAGTGAGGAGGAGGGATTTGTGGGAAGCACACGGACATAAAAACCGAGCACTAATGGAGCAGGCTCAACTCAGATACTATTTTACTTGCCGTTAACTTCAATAAGGAAATAAAAGATGTACAAAATATGCACCAGTTTACATGCAGCTATTGGTGACAAAGGTCAGACAGAGAAGAAAAAAATGAATCACAGAAACTAATGGCAGACGAGGCCATTCAGCTATTGTGTCCAAGTTGGCTGAAGAGAAGTCATTTGGGCTAAACAACTTCTCTGCCTCTCCCTCAGCCATGTATAAATAGTGCTCAAAGGGAAAGAGAGGGGAAGACAGAGGAGGGAGGGGGAGGGAAAGAGAGAGGGTAGATGAGTCAGGGTGAGGGGGGTGGGGAGAGTTGGGGTGGGGGAGAGAAGGGGGTGAGGGAGAGAGAGGGGTGGGGGGAGGGGTGTGTGAGGGATAGGGGGTGTGAGGGAGAGAGAGGGGTGGGGGAGGGGTGTGTGAGGGAGAGGGGGTGTGAGGGAGGGGGTGAAGGGGAGTGTGAAGGAGAGGGGGTATGAGGGAGAGGGAGGGGTGTGAGGGGAGAATGAGGAGGAATGCAAGGGAGAGGGAGTGAGGGGGTCTAAGGGAGAGAGGTGGGTGTGGGAGAGGAGGTGTGATGGAGAGGGGTAAGCAGGTTGTGAGGGAGAGGGTGCATTCCTCCTCCCTCTCCCCCTCCTACACTCCTCTTCCCTCTCCCTCATCACTCCCAGCCTTCTGTATTCTTATGGTCAGCTCTCTGAAGTCAGACTAGAATCCACATCTTTCAGACAAGCAGAGTGTGTACCATCCACTGAAACACAACTAATAATGACAGCAACAGGGTACAGGTCACCAGCACTTCTGACTTGCAAAGTGCTGGAACTGGCACTGTCGATGAGTGAAAGATAGGCAAAGAGACATAAACTGGTGACAAGGTCGAACCCTGGGATTAACATTCAAGACTATGACTGAGGGCTTGGACTTCAGTAAGAGATACCTCCAGCTCAGTTTTCTACAAGCTACAGACTGCCTTCCCCAGATCTGTAAATATTTCCTACAACAATTATGTGAAGTGATGTCATAACAACATTTCTCCTTTTTCAAACAGTCACAGTCCATAAAATAGTGAGAGCTTTTCTTTTAATAAAAAGGATGCACTAACATTTCTTTGTGTTTGTTAAAGGAGGTTAGTCTGGTCATAAAATTTTTAGATCCTGCTGGTTTTTAGTTTCCATTTGAATATGAACACACACACACACACACACACACACACACACACACACACACACACACACACACACACACACACACACACACACACACACACACACACACACACACACACACACACACACACACAAATAGACAAATAGACAAATACACACACACCCCCCAAAAAAAAGGTTAGAGCCAACCAGTGATGTGAACTGGATTATAGGACAGGTGAGTTTATGCATTTGGGAGGTTAAACAAGGCAAGACAATGCACAATAAAGAGGATTCTATGAAATGAGTAAGAGTGGGACCTTGAAGTTACCATCCATAGATTGCTGAGGCTAACTGGACAGCTAGATAAAGCAGTTTAGAAGGCATATAGTATAATTGCTTTCACTGATCAAATCAACTGCAAGAGCAGGGTGGTGAGATTCATGCTGAGTGGAACAATGTGTGAAGCTGCAGCAAGTTGCCCATTTGCCATCTAAAGCAGCTTGTACAGAGCCCACTGGCTGAGGAAAGGAGACTTTGACCAAAACCCAGCTGCAAATATTAGTCATAGAGTCATAGAGCAATACAGCACGGATACAGGCCCTTCGGCCCAACAAGTCCATGCCGACCATGCCAGTGGTGAAAAGGAAGAGCGAGGATACATTGGCTTTGGATGGAGTGCAGTGTGGATTTACCAGAATATACCTGGATACTCAAGGTTAAAGTACAAGGAGAAATTACAAAGGAGAGAGTTGTATTCTCTGGAATTTTAGATGGCAATTTGAATGAAGTTTTCAAATGATTAAGGGGAATAGATAGGGTGGAACTGTTAGGATGAAACTAAGTTCACTGGGTCAGGAAGTCTAAAAATGAGAGCCAGCATTTTGGGAGTGAAGTTAGTGAAACACTTTTACATGTAGAGGGTGGGAGAAATTTGTAACTCCCTCCCACAAATGGCAATTGATGCCAAGTCAATTGTTACTCCTAAATCTGAGATTAGTTATGAAAAACTCATCAATTGAGGAATATGAGGGAAAGAAGGTATATGGAATTAGAGCACAGATCAGCCATGGTCATTAAATGGGGCTAAATTGCCTCCTTTTGTTCATATAAAAATGAATGGGACTGATAAGAGAATCCTTTTAGGAATGCAGTTGAAAGCTCAATGACACACATTCCACAACCCCAAACTATATGATGAAGTAACTGGACCTATATTCCTCAACAAACGATTGTCAGGGTTATTAGAAAAAAACCAAGATGGGTGGGCTGGATGGATCAAAGATACCCCTGAATGACTGAAATAGTTAATGGAGGGCAGAAGTTTGTATCACAGTCCTTGGCATCATGACCAGTACACCCAGTTTGGCCCCTTTCTGCCAGCGGCCTTTACAGACACTCTTGGATACAACCAGACATGAAAAAGAGAGAGGGAGGGGGAAGCCCTCCATTACTAATGTTAATCACATCCTAATTTAGGCATAGAATAAAGTAAACATGTAGTAATTGGGAAGCTAATTAAGGGGGAAAGGAACAAAAGGATATGCTGATAGGGGAAGATGAAGGGGGAAGGAGAAGCCTTGCATTGAGCATAAATGCTGACATCAACCAGCTGTGCTGGAAGATCTGTATTTGTTAAATTTATGTAATCTAATTCACAGTTGCATTGGCTTCTGCATAGCACTGCACAAGATCCAGGATTCTATTGCCTATATGATGCTGTTCATCATTCATTAATGAATCTGATGAATAAACATCACAGGAGCATTCATCTGCTTACCTCACAAAAGGCAGTTGAAGACAGTACTAGAGTTTCAGCAATGATAGGCTTTAGGCAATAGATGCAGATTCTGCTTCCATACACAGTAAATCAGATTTTGAATTACATCAATAAATACTCAAGAGACTTAGCTGGTACTACACTACAAAAATATAAATGCAAGAACGTCAACTTCCTTCAAATGCTTTGCTGTTAGTAATGAAGGGGGTCACCATTCTAACTGTTCACTTTCCTATAGACAGTCAACACCTGGCTTTCCCTGGCACTTCATTAGCTTATTAAGTCCATGCATTAACAGTGCCTCTGCTAAATAAACAGGATGCGAAATGAGTGCTGCAATGAGGCACTTTCAGAATGAGTTCTCTCCCCTTAAGCATTTTAGCATCCGCAAATTTATTCAGCAAAGGTCTTACCTGCTGTAAGGCTGCTGAGTGAAGCCCAGCAAGTGGGTTGCACATTTCTGATTTTACAGAAGCCCCAATATTTCTCTTTAAAAACACAGAATTGCTGGTTTGAACTCTTTGCACAATGCCAATGGTATGAACAAATATGGTTTTATACCCACTACTTTGTATACAATCAGTTTCTGACCAGAACAAACCTGGGCAGAGGCACTGAGCAGAGGTAGAAGTCATCTTGAGAGTGGGGGGAGACGGAACATATACATTGTGCAGACAGGGAAAGAGCAACAAAATGAAATAGATATTTCCATAAGCAAAGACAAATGGAAGTCTTTCTTTTTAATGCTCATTCTTGTACACATCCGATGGACAGCAGAAATTGAAACCTTTGCCTTCCATTTTTTACTGACCATCCTTGTAAGGGATATCTGCTAACAGATTGCACAGATCAATGAAAATTCAGAGTCAAATTTCACCGTTATACCCAATTCCTCCTAATGTTTACATTATGCCAGAGTAACTTTAGGTTTTTGATGAGATTTTTAAATAACCCTATTCTTTCTAGTTTAGCAGATAAATACACATCCAATGTGGTTAAAATCCTACAATGACTAAAGCACTCCTAACTTTGATTCATGGTCTGTGCTTGGTTGGTTTATCTTAACAGATGGCAGTTTGAATGAAGCATTAAAGTTTGCTTCCTTGAGCAAGCAGGGGGTAAGGGGTGGGGGTAAAGAGGAGAAGGTCAAGGTTTCTATTTCTGCTACCCATTGGCTCATGTCTGGATGTGTGCTACCTGAGCATTAGAAAGAAAGACTTACATTTGAGCAGCACCTTTCACATCACACTCAGCCCATGGAAGTATTTTCTGAAGGGCGGTCAATATTGTAGTGCAGCAGCCAATTTGTGCACAGCAAGCTCCCACAACAGCAATGTGATAACAACTAATGTTGGTTGAGGGATAAATGTTGGCCTGGATATTCGGGATAACTCCTTTTTTCAAAATGGTATCATTGGGATGTTTAGTGTCCACTTGAGATAGCAATTGGAGCTTCAGTTTAATATTTCATTCAAAGAAAGCACCTCTGACAGTGCAGCACTCTCACAAATGGCACAGGTGAGTTAACCTGAAATTTTCTGCTCATGTCTTTGGGGGTGGGACTTGAACCCACAAACTTTTAACTCTGAGGTAAATGTGCTGCCCACTGAGGCAGGATGGCTTTATGGAGAAGGAATTTATTCTCTACACCATTTGTGTTAAATTGCAAGCACCAATATTAATAATCGCCTTCTGATGTTCAATACCCTAGCTTGCATTAGAATGTAGTCCCTTGGGTGTGATATTAGTCAAAGGGAGAATTGATAAGAGGAGAGAATTAGGAAGTGGAAAGGAAGAACAAATCTTCACCCCATTCCCCCTCCACAAATATTTAGGAATTGTCCCTTTCCCTTTCTTAAAGTCAGTAATTAGGCAGCATTAGTGCCTGACAGCTCTGAACCAAGAAAAAAAACCCTAAGTATGTCAGTAGTATTACCACCAACTCAGTACGAGCTACAAGTTGCCCAGCAAAACACAGTGGATAGGTACTATTCACCATTGTATGTATATAAAGCCACCCTAGTCTGAACTGATGCCAGCTTAAGACAAGAATACAAGACACTGATTAAATATTTACAGAAGACTTTCCCAAGGATCATTTAATTCAAATTTTGTAACATAAACTGGCAAATGCTTCTAGATCTTTAGTGATAAAAAGAGAAGAAATCATAATGTTCCATTTGGGGAAAAAATATTTTACAAATCTCCCTTCTGTTTAAAACCATCTTTCAAAAAATGCCAGTGAACCACAAAACCACCCAGTTTGAAATTCAACCTTCTATTCTGTTTCCTGTCCCCGCCCACCAGCCACATCCGCAGTCCTGCCATATTCATAACAATTCACATCTTAACTGTGTCTTTCTTGTTCAGTGCACTTATAGAAGCAATAATTTTATTGAGTTGTACCATAAAAATTGGTGTACACTTCATAGCAGTGTGTGAAAGCCAGACCCATGGTACTTACACTGACCAGCCAGGCTCTCAAAACCCAGATTAAGAATTCTTGAGGCCAGGGACATAGGCGGGGGAGGGGAACAGCCTCCTCCTCAAAATGAACTGTAAGCACATCAAGGATTTGCACGTTATGTCTATAACATACATCTGTACAAATACCCTTCTAAAAAGGTCAAATTAAAATTTCTGTGTGAGCCCTGCTTGAGCCCTTTGACGCCAAGAAACAGAATGATTCTTCGACATTCTGAGCCCCATTCCCCACCCCTAAACCATTAAAACATAGACACTGCCATTCCTCACAGTATTTTTAAATATTTTGAGTGGATGTTTGCAGTGTTTTTGTTATGGTGAATTTTACAAGGCACAGAGCCCCATATTTGCACAAGCACTTAGTGAGAACCTCGTATTTGACTCCAGTTCCTGGTCTTGGGCCAAATAAGCCAATGCATTAGTTTGCCACTGCCAAAACCATTGCATAAACCACTGAAAAGATGGTTACTCAGCTATTATACGTTTCACAATACCTACTTGCTTGGAGATGAAAGTATTGACTTCTTGCTTAGATGCAGTGGCATAGGTCCCAGCCACCCTCCAATGCCACTGTACCTGAGCAAGAACCTTATACAAGCTTTTCTGTATGAAATACTAGTTTGGCTGCAGCCTAAGCAGTGCATAGAGTCTGGTCACCACATTACAGGAAGGATGTGATGGCATTGAGAAGATGCAGAGGAAATTTATGAAGATGTTATCAGGGCTGGAGAAACTTAACTACAAGGAAAGACAGGTTAAGCTGGTGTTGCTTGCTTTGGTACAAATGAGGTTAAGGAGAAATCTAATCGGTGCTTAATGTTATGAGAGCCCTGGACAAGGCGAATGGGAAAAACCTATTTCCCTTGGTGGAGAGGTCAGTAACGAGCGGGAATAGGTTTAAGTCAGGAGCGATGGTGGTATAGTGGTGAGCATAGCTGCCTTCCAAGCAGTTGACCCGGGCTCGATTCCCGGCCATCGCAGGTTGTCGATTTTTTAGGGCAGGCACGGTAGTGTAGTGGTTAGTGTAAAGCTTTACAGCACCAGCAACCTGGGTTCAATTCCTGCCGCTGTCTGTAAGGAGATTGTACGTTCTCCCCGTGTCTGCGTGGGTTTCCTCCGGGTGCTCCGGTTTCCTCCCACATTCCAAAGACGTACGGGTCAGGAAGTTGTGGGCATGCTATGCTGGCACTGGAAGCGTGGCGACACTTGCGGGCTGCCCCCCAGAACACTACGCAAAAAATGCATTTCACTGTGTGTTTCGATGTACATGTGACTAATAAAGAATTTATCTTATCAGGTAAAGGGGTTTGAAGGGAGTTGAGGAAAATGTTTCTCCCCCAGAGAGTGTTGGGAGTGTGGACCACACTGCCTGAAAGGGTGGTGGAGGCAGAAACCCCGCCCCACATTTAAACAGGACTTCGATGTGTACTTGAAGAGCTACAGGCCAAGAGCTGAGAAGTGAGATGATGCTTGTTAAAAGTCAAGAAGGATGAAGATGATGAGCTGAATAGCCTCATCAGTACTGTAAACGTCTATGACTGAGTGTTGGCGGCATCGGACCCAAGCCCATTCTTGTCCTTGGTCAACATGCAAACACGCGCACACACACCCCTTCCAAACGGAATCTCTGAATAGTGATCAGGAGGAAGAGTGCTAGTGGATTTCGAGAACCCAATAGAAAAACCATGGGCAAGTCTCACGTTGAAAAGTACACTTGAGAATGAATCTGCCAGGGGAGGGGTTGGTTCCCCTTTATAATATTCCACACAGGCAAAGAGCCATTATTTTTTTCTGTGAAGTTTGAAAAGTAAATCCAACTCATCAATCTAACGCTTTAATGTACATACTTAAAAATTTTCACAGCTCTGGAGAAAGCTTTAATTGGATAGCACTCTGCTTTTTGTTCAGCACGGAAGGTTGGATTGTGCTAATCAAACTGAAGGATATTAGAGTTGTACAATGGCGCACAAGAGCTTATTGATCCAGTATCCACATTGTCCCTGACACCTCTGTACTGTGCTGACATTCAGTGGAGCACTTGCATCCTATGAGAGTGAAATGGCCTTTCTGGCCTTCACCTCAGCCTCTCTCCCCAACCCATTCTATCTCGTCAAACATTCTACTAAAGGGGTTTCGAAGTCAGGGTAACAACCTGTCCATAGAAAAATGATGTTCATTATATAAGAGTGAAGAAATATCAAAGAGCAATAACTTCCATTTATATGGCACCTTTAATATCTCAAGGTGCTTCACTGGATTGTTAATCGAACAATATTTGACAGATTGCTGCATAAGTTATCACAAGAAGATAAGAGCAGGAGCAGGCCACCAGGCCTCTCAAGCCTTCTCTGCCATTCAATATGATCATTGCTGATCTATGCTTGCCTCAACTCGTCTTCTGTGCCAGTTTCCCCAGTTCAATATCATAAGCTTGGTTAGAGAAGTAGGTTTTAAGAGGGGGTGGGAGAGACTTACGAAGAGAGACAGAAAGAGATATTTAGGGGAATAATTCCACGTTAGGCCTCAGGCAATTGAAAGAACAGCCTCCAATAGTGGGGCAATGTAAATGGAGGGATGATCAAGAGGGGGAGCACAGAGATCTAGGTGTTTGGAAGTTGCAGACTTACAGAGGGGCATTGAGAGACAAGCAATGATTAAATACAGACTCATGATCATTCCTTACCTTATTGTTCATCAGAACCTTGCAGTGGGAAAACTTTCTGTCACAACTAGCGACATTAACCTCAGAATACATAAATGATGTTCCTGAACAAACTCTGCCATTGCAGAACCAAGTTTGATGGACACCCCATTTTATGGAGTTTCTGCTGATGTTACGGTCATAAAGGGGCAGAACCTTGAGAATTTATCTCTCACACCCCACATCAATCCCAATTTCTCACTACACCCAATTCTCATTCCACCCAAAATTCGCAGAGTTGTTACTTAAACCAACACACTACATATAGCTTCATAACTTATTTCCTTCATCCATTACTGTGTTTGGATTTATTTTGCCTGTTTTGTGTGCTTTAAATGTTAACATGAAATTAAACTTTTCAGGACTTCAAGTGACACCTTCACAAGAAACCTCACACAAAGTGCAGTAACCTCCAAATTACAGAAACCAAATTCAAGGCCCATATTCTTCCAAATCCAGAATAAAAACAAAACTATCAACACATGACAGCATAATATTCAATTTTAAATATATGTCAAAACACAAAATACCCTTTTTAATTAAAATCACGGCCAGTAGCGTTTAGCTATGTGGCCTGATTTAAGTGGGATGATGGGGTCAATAGTAAACATACAAACATAACACATTCCTGTAGACACTCAGATGTGAGCATTGAACAAACAAGCAGACATTTGCCGTAACACATGTAGCCAGTTCTTAGATCTTGCTTTCCTTTTTGAAAATAGTGTCGGCAAATGTCACAATCCCACAATTTTACTGCTGAATAATCCAAAGAAAACTGGCGCCTTGTGGCGACAAATAGCACCTTCCCGACAAACCATTTCTTACACAGAGGGGCTCTTCGCGAAGTTACAGCACCGTCTGCAGAAATCGACACTGCAACGTTAGGCCATCATAACCGACTGATTAATACAATTAGACATGTACCCAAGATGAAATTTACACGTCAGATGACAGGATCTCTTTTGGTCGGCGAAGCCTACGGGGACAGCTGGTAATATAGGGGCAAATAAAGGAATTTCAAAGAAACTTTGCAAGTTAACCGCGCATTCGCGATATAACTCGAAGCGTTTTCCGAAAGGTAGGACATGTTTTGCTAAACAGAGACTATTAAAAGTCAGAAAAGGATAATTTATCCCCTCACAAGACTCGAAGCTCGCGGCATGTTTTCGGAAAGAATCGCAAGGAGACATGCACCTGCTCACCTTCAATTCGTGTAACAAGTTCTTGGATGGTGTTCCGCAGTGATGGATCGGCAACGCGATGCAGCAACTTGTAGACATTGTATACATTGGGCTGGACGCTCTCAAACCTCTGGATTTCGCCACGGATGGCCATGGAATGGGTCAACTGCTTTTGAGAATTCATCTTCTCCTCCTGTGCTGTGCTACTCTGTGCGTTGTATATGTCCCTGCGGGGGCGCAGATCTCCCCCATACTGTTTCAGCAAAACGCTCCCACCCCCAAACCCCCACCAATACAAATAAATAGAAGTTTGAATCCGAGCGAATCTTTTTTTAAAAAAGAAAAACAAAAAGATCCTCTTAGCTTCTTAACGGTGCTGAAATTTCTGCTTGGCTCGCACCTCGTGCAGAGAGCACTTCCGCAACTCGCAACCTGTGGCAGTTTCACTACCTGATCCTGACATTCACTTCACTGACGTCAGGCTGTTGGTGAGGTACAAAGTTTGGGAGAGTGCAACAATTCAATAAAGTTTGATTGCCCTCCAACGGTTAAAGTCTCAAAACATGCATCAGTTGTGCACTACCTAAATGGTTCAGTCAAAAAGCTCCTACAGCCCCAGAACGCGCAGACTGCTTGCACCGTCTCGAAACAGTCGTGCGAGGGGTTTTGCATTTTATTTACCAACTGTACGCATAAGAATCTTTCCATTATCCACAATATTGAATTGGGCGGAGTGTCGTGTTACTGTTGCTGCCTGGTGTTTACATGTAATTAACAGAATTTGAATTTAAGTCAAACCCTACAGCAACAACAACTGTATTTATATTGTGCCTTTCGCGAGTAGAAATTTCATTCGCGCTTCGCAGAAGTGTTACCAAAAATAATAACATCGAGCCACATAAGGAGATATTAGGGCAAACGACCAAAAGCTGGGTTTTTAAAAAAAGCAGGGTTTAATGAACCTTTAATAAGAGAGGCGAAAAGGTTTAGAGAGAATTTCAGAGCTCCGGGCCCGGGAACTTGAAGCCACCAATGATAGAGCGATTAGGAAGGATGAAGAGGCCAGATGTGGGCAAGCATAGAGATCTCCGACGATCGTGGGAGCTGAGGAGGTGACAGAGTGAGGAGGTATCTGAAAACAAAGGAAACAATTTTAAAGTCGCGGAGGGAGTAAGATGCGAGCGCACAGCAAAATATATAGAAAACAACAGCGAAGGACCATCAGGGAAAAGAAATATTACTCTGCATTCACGATGAAAGTAATCCCTTAAACTCCTCAAAGTTTCCGTGTGACATTCCAGTGATCCCTTTGAAATTCCCAGTTCTGTTCCTCTCGTCTCCTCCCCACCCCCACCCCCACCCCCACCTTTCTCCCTATTCTTGTGAAGATAGGTGTACTTGTGTAGCTCTAGCGTCGTTCTCGACGTTAAAGGAAACAAGATCAGATTTCTGTCCCTCCTACATCTAACACGTGTCCAACACTCCCAAGGGAGAGAGACAGTTTTTCCTGACTTCGGGCCAAAAATATACAGGCAGCTACCATTACCAGGATTGCCCAGTTCAATTGCTTCCCCACAGGGAACACCCTGAGCAGTAACTTCAGTGGTAAGTACATGATTAGCAGTTGTGTTCCTACCCATGAGCAACACCACAGGAGCACTGCAAGTAATAATAAAAATACAGCATGCAGTTTTTTTTCAGTTGAAAGTTAAGATCGGGCCCAGAGTGTTGAAAAGATTGAAAAACAACACAAGTGAAAGCAACTTTTCCTTTCCAAATAAGAACATAAGAAAGGAAAGGCCATTCACCAAGACCATGGTTGATGAATGCACTTAATTCTTAAAATTAGCAATAGTCACCACACCTCATATGTCACCATTCATAGTGCAAGTGAATTCTATTTATATACAAGATTTACATTCCAGCAACATTATGTCAATTTTTCCCATGAGCCATGTCAGAAGTATTTTTATGACACAGGAGCCAGCCCCTCAGTGTGCAATGGTGAAAGGACCCTATACCACAGAAGTCGATCCCACAGAGCCTTTGTGGTGGCTGCACAAAGCTTCAGCACATAGTCCTGGGCCTTGGAGTGTGCCAGTGGTCAGTTGCGGACAGCTCCCTGCACTGAAAGACCAGTTCATTTCAGACCTTTCACTGAGTTGATGATCTTCCAGCAGCAGTTGGTGTTTGTCTCGGTGTGTGTCCTGGAAACAGCCCGCAGAGCACAGAGTCCTGATTAACCTTGACAAAGACTACTGCATCCCTGTCCAGACCTTCCACATTCCAGAAGAAAATGGATGATGAGGGTATCATGCAGTTTAAGGGTATCATGCAGTGGGATTGAGACTTTGACTGGGCTGGAAGGATCTGACAGGGAGGGCCCTTTTCACCTGTTTGTTTGAGTTCTGGTGATGAGGCATTCTGCCAAATGACTTTGGTAGTCTGCTCGGGAAACCATTCCACAGGACCCATCATATCCTTGTGGTCAAAGGTGACCTCCTGCAGAGATGTTTCGAAGAGGGCATGGTCCAACTGAATGCAACATTCTATGGCAATAAGACCAGGCCCAACCTTCGCAACACCGAGGACAGGCAGAACCTCAGCAGTAGGTAGTGACACCCAGTGTTGTGGTATATAGAGTCTATACACACCCCCACACACACAGGTACTGTCAGGATGAGAGCCACATTGGGTACATTTTCCTCTCTATTCTTTGGAGATATGTACATCACATCTCTGCAGATAGGATCTATTTTAAATCTCCAGATAAAGTGGAAGACAGTTCGGGTGACTGCAGGGTATGGGTTACACCCAGGCTAAGTACAGCAATACCAAGCACACCTCACATCTAATCACTGGTATTCTTCTTGCAGTCAAGAGGGAGCGCTGCTCCCACAATCCCAGTTCCCTCCAAACCACATTCCCAGCATCTTCAGGTAATGGGAGGTGCTGGTGATGAGTTCAAAGATTGGTCAGACCAGTTGCCAATAACATTACTGCAATTAACCCTGGCACCGAGATCAGCTCAAACTGGTCACAGATGCTCATAAATCTGCGGACTGACAGTGGGTCAGAGTAGAAGACAGCAATGTCATCCATGCATGGGAAGTTTTTAACTGAGTGCCTCTCCTGCCTGGAATATCACCCCTCTTATACTCACGCCCTTCCTGATGGACTTGGCAAAAGGCTTCATACAACATACAAACAAGACAGAGGCAAGAGGGCAGCCTTGCCCAACTCCAGAGTTGATTGCAAAGCTTTCTATTTCCCATTTGTTAGTTAGAACTGCTACTGATCTTTTCCTTTTAATTTCATTTTATCTTAAGCAAAAAATATGCAAATGTACATAATACAGTACCTTCATATGTCACCATTCTGCAAGCCATGTAATTCCATTCACATTAAGTCAGCTTGACATCAATTATTCTTTGTATACATTCCTTGAGCAAACAGTCTGAGGTTTTTCCCACAGGTTCCAGCCCCTCAGTGTGCAATGATGGGAAGGCCTTAAACTGTGGCCTTTACCTATAGAGACCTGGTGGTGGCTACACCCAGCTTCAGCACATCCCTTAGCACGTAGTCCAGGGCCTCAGAGTGTGCCAGTCTGCAGCATTCAGTCCTTGCACTGGAAGAGCAGTGAGTTTCAGGCAAACCAAAGGACACCTTTCACCACAACAAAAACAGAAAATGCTGGAAACCGTCGGCATCTGTGGGAAGAGAAACAGAGCCAATGTTTCAGATTCAAGACCCTTCATCAGAATTGGTGAAATGCAGTTCTGGCAAATGGTCTTCAATCTGAAACATTAGCTCTGTTTCATCTTTCACAGATACACTGGTACCTCCCTTAGTGCTCATGATGTGCTCCCTGGAACAGGCATGCTGATGGAATCAGCACTCAAAGGGGCCGTTATACATATAAAAGATGCGTTACTGAACAGGGGACCTGGTGCAAATCCCTGCCCTCACTTGTGCTCTTGTAGCAATGAATTGCCCAGTGACTGGTGTGCAGAGGCTGCCTGTGAGGGTTGGTGTTGGCTGGGCTGGGGCAAGCCATACAGACACTCGGTGCTAATATGTGGAGCTCTGGGCTGCATCCTGGCCGGCACAGTGAGTGTGGCCATTACTGGGAACTGACACCTCCTGCTCCTTGGGTTGACGGACCACACGAGTCCTACAGTCTCCCTCGTTGCCTCCTTTTCTCCTTGTTTGTCTGCACAGCTGTTCCTAGCCCAGAGGTTTCTCTGTGGTAACAACAGCCAGCAACCACCATTGAGCTTGTTACCACAGAGAAATTGCTGGGCTGGGGAGAGCTGTACAGCCAACAAAAGAGGGGGAGTCAGCCAGCAGCTTCCATCACACCCAACAGGAGGTGATAAGGGAGACTCTAGGATCCAGGCCGTCTGTCAACACCCAGAGCAGGTGCTGCCGGTCCCCTGCAATGGGCACACTCACCGAGCTGACCAGGGTGCAGTCCTGAGCCCCACGTCTCAATGCCATTTGCCCCAGTCCACCCAACACCAGCCCCTCCACACCAAGCACTGGGCAATTCATTAATTCATTGCTGCTAGAGTGCCGGCAGAGAGCAGGGGTTTGCACCAGGTTCCCTGCACAGCAGCATGCGACCTGAGTGAATATCACTGTAAAGCACAGAGGGTACTTTCCTGTGGGTGTTTGGACTGGAAGCCCAAATGCAATGTAACAAATGATTACTCTGCTGGGTAGCACTAAGCAGTGTATCAGCATAGCTGTCTCAATGTGTGTCCCCAGGAACAGTCTATAGAGCCTGTGATACATAACTGTTTGGGATGAACTACTACCTCTCTTTCTGGACATTTGCAAGAAACATACATTCCAGAGGTAGATGGATATCGGTCTCATTCCCACCACAGCCACAGCTCTGGAACGGTTACTGATGTCTGTCCAGTACCTCACCCTAAGTCAAACTAAGTTTGATTAGTGAGTTATTCAACATCGAGGAGCGGCAAGTGCTTCGTGCCTCTCCTCGATATCAATGGTCCCTGTGGTGGAGTCCACAACAAATGATACATTTTACATTTAATAATACAAAAGAGTAGTAACAGACTAAATGTTTAAAAATTGCATAGAAGAAGGAACTTATTTTTATATCAACAACACACACAAACTGCTGGAGAAACTCAGCAGATCAGGCAACATCTATGGAGGGAAATAAACAGTCGACGTTTCGGGCCAAGACCCTTCATCAGGACTGGAAAGGAAGAGGGCAGAAGCTGGAATAAAGAGGTCGGGGGAGGGGGAGGAGTACACGTAGGCAGGGGAGAGGTGAGTTCAGGTGAGGGGGAAAGGTAGGAGGGTGGGGGAGGGGGGATGATATCATCATTCAAGTGCATTTGAGTTTTAAAATGAATAGATGCACATGTAGTTTAGTAGGAAGGAGTGATTAAAATAGTCAAAACAGGGCACAACATTTTCTAAAGCTTTTGGAAATACTCTGAAGCTATTGTAATCCATTATCAGCTTTTCCCAAGGCTGAAGTGACAGGAGACTAAGATACCTTATGATTTACTGGCATCTGCAGAGATTTGCACCATCGCAATCCTAACATACAAGAGAGGGAGATTGAATTTTTATATGCAAGAGTCATAGATAATAACAATCTGCATTTATCCAACATATTTAATGTAGTACAAGTGTAGCACTTCACAGGATATGCTTATCAGACAAAAACTGACATCAAAGTAAAGGTGGAAATATTAAGTCAGATGACCCAATCCCAAAGGATTCAGTATTAAAAAGCATCTGAAGGAATGAGGTGGAGTCACAAAAAGAATTAGGAAGAGAATCCAGAGCTTATTACACAGACAGCAGGAGACTTGACTGTCAATGGTGGGGTGAATCAAGTGAAATATACACAAGAGGACAGAAATAAAGGAATGCATGGTTCTCAAAGCGTTAAAGGGGTAAAAGAGGTTGCAGAGATAGGGAGGGGCGAGGCCCTGGAGGGATCTGAACACAAAGACGAGAATTTTTAAATTGAGCTGTTGCTTATCTGGAGCCAATGTTAATCAGCAGGCACAGTGGAGGTGGGTGAATGGGACTTGGTGCAAGTCAGGACAAAGGCAGCAGAGTCTTGGATGAGTTCAGTCATAGATAGATAGGGTCATAGAGCATAAAAACAGAGCCTTCAGCCCACTGAGTCCATGCTGACCATCAAGCACCTACTTACTCTAATTCTATTTTATTCTCCTCACATTCCTATCAATGCCCCCATGTCCTATCACTCCCCTACACACCAGAGGCAATTTACAGAAGCCAATTAACTTACCAGCCTGCACATCTTTGGGATGTGGGAGTAAACTGGAGTACTCAGAAGAAACCCACGTGGTCACAGGGTGAACGTGCAAACTCCACACACACACAGACTGCACCAGAGGTCAGGATTGAACCCAGGTCACTGGAGCTGTGAGGCAGCAGCTCTACCTGCTGTGCCACTGTGCAACCCTAATCCATTGATACTTTACATTGACAATGATATTTTTTCCTTTCTCTCACAATGCAAGTAACAGTTACAAGATGCTTACATTGAGCACTTCAACCACTTCATGATATCTCATTCACCCTGAAAAACTTGGACAGAAAAGTGGACAGTTTAAAATTACTACCACTCGACAGTAAAACGTATCATGGTTCGCATTCATGAAGGGAGGCAGATGGGCGGCCAGTCAAGGCTGGGTCAGAATAGTCAAGCCTGCACCTAAAAACATGGTTGAGGATTTCAGCAGCTGGTGAGCTGAAGCAAGTTCAGTCTACAAACAGAGGTAGGTGGTCTTTGGGATGGAGAGGATGTGGGCTTGGAAGATCAGTGCAGGGATACAATAAGACACCAAGGCCATGAACAGTCTTTTAACCAAAGAAAGGGCATGGAATCTGTGGCTTGGTAACAGAATTTGTGATGAGAACCAAAGACAATTGGTATATTCTCAGTAATTTTTAACTGGAGAAAGCTTTGGCCTTTTCACAGTCTGACAACACCAAAGCCAGTGGGCTGGGGGAAGGTTCAAAAGCAGTGGTGGTGAGGTAAAACTGGGGATCACTACAATACACGTGGAGCCTGCTGTGTGCCTTCAAATGAGGGTGAAATGATAAGCGATACAGAAAGAAAAATAAAGTTACCCAGTTTGCACAGAGGATCAGGTATGGAATCATTGCAGTTCACACTTAAGAGATCAAAACAGAAAATGTTGAAGGTGCTCAACGGGTCAGGCATCTGTGGAGAGAGGAACAGGATTAATGTTTCAGGTTGATGGCCGTTCAACAGATGTTGAATTACACAGATGTGATGAAAGTTCGTCAACCTGAAACATTAACTCCCTTTCTCCACAGATGCTGCCTGACCTACCAAGTATATCCAGCATTTTCTATTCTATTTCAGATTTCCAGAATATACAGTGTGTATTTTATATAGTATTGCTCAAACTGAGTGTTGTCTCTGTTATTAGCTGATAGATCAGATGCTTTCATACAAGTACAGGAAAATTTGGACTAGGAATTTTTCTACTCCCCCTTCCCCCACTAATCTTTTTGGAATGCTTCATATTACCCTTTCCAGCCAAAACATAACAAAGCTCTAAGGACCACCCATGTTTTCTACAGGACATGTGCCACTCAAAACAAGGCTCAAGGTTATGTTCTCACTTGCCTCTCATTTCACTCTCGGACTTCTCTCCCATACCAACGATTCAAACTAGTACTACTTTCACATCAAGCCTCACTCCCCTTAGTTCAAACTGGTGTTCTTCTTCTGCCTTCCCTATGCAAAGTGACACTCTTACCTCTCACCCCAGTTCATGCTGTAACTCTCTCCTCTTCTTTCTCTCTCTCTGTTAACATTGGTACATTCCTTCGCCTCGCACCTCAACATGGCAGGCTAGGCAACTTCTGTCTTCTCTTAGTGCCATTCTCAGTCTGTGCCTTCTTCATTTTCCTCCCCTGCTCTCTCCCCTCAATGCTTTCCCTTTCTGAGCTCTGATGCTGATGGAAATGAATCCAGCTGCTGCACAGTGTCTGCAAGAACTCCTGAACTGTAAACTCTCACTAGAATATAACGCTTTGGTCCATTCCCACTGGGAAGAGGATGAAGATACTGGAGGGAAGGGGTCTGGTCTCTGGCATGCTTTGTCACCTTTGTGGGATAGTGTGCAAAAACTGTACAATGTAATTCTTTCTATGCGAGGTGTTTTGGGAATTCCTGATAAACATGAAAACACCACATAACTGCAAGTTCCTTCTTTCCACTTAATAGTGCTGACAGATGCATACAACTTATACAATTCTGCATATCCACTGTAAACCATAACTTGCACAAAAAGGTAAACTTCACAGATAAAGCTTTAAGATAAACTCTGTAATCTACTTTCCAAATTGTTTTGCACATCTCAGACAAAGATAATTGATAAATGTAATGAGGTAAAGGCCAAAGTCTGGATTTTGCAGGCTAGTTGGAACCTTACCGATCTGTGATGGGATGGGGATCCTGGCTTGCTATGCCACTCTGTCCTGACCTGACCTTCCATGTTCCTGCTACACACATCATTATGGTGGGTTGCCAGTGATATTTCTGGCCCAGCTGCGATTTACAAAACGTTGCATCCTGAAAACAAACAAAAAAAAATTGTGGAATACCAATCTTAACCAGAAATGTTAACCTGTCTTGTGTCTCTTCAGATGCTGACAAGCTTGCAATGCAGGTCCCAGCACTTTCTGGCACTGATCCTACATTTTGATGTTGGCTGCAGTTTAAGTAGACCTGACAATCTCCATTCGAAATAGTCAGTTAACCAGCTTTCATGAACCCATTAATTCCACTCAGTTCATTCTCTGAATGTCAACTGTAATTGACACATTTTGCTCTAGCCTATTCTTTTTGACAGTGCAGCCGGAAAGTGAATCAGTGTGTGCAAGAAGCACAACACAAGAGGTCAAGCACCATACCTCTATCTAGTCACAAATGAATAGAGATATTTAGTCACTGAACATAACAGCTGCCTGCTGATCCTCATATGTAGAGCTTGGAATATTATCCTTTGATATACATAATTTCTCACATATTTATAAGCTCTGTGTCCACATCAATGGTCAATTTTATACCCACACTCAATTTTAACACAGCCTTAAGGCAAAACTTTTCCTTTTACCCATGACAATTACCCCTCACTGCCCATTTTGTGCCCAACCAGATTTTAGGATAAGCTGATGAAGCAAGGGTCGTGCTAATTGGCTCAGTGGCCTTGTGCAAGCAGCCTAGAAACAGACAGAATGATTCTGGCCAGACTCGACAGCAGTCTTTGCCAATTCAAAAACCTGGGAAAGAGCCATGGCCCATATTTCAGGACATTACTGAGGTTGAAAAGAATAAGAGAGAAAACAGAAGAAATGGCTTAGGGGATACCAAAATATAGGTATTTAAAATCTGCAGATTGGAGGAAGAAATAAAATACAGAAGGGAGCATAAGAACACTGCAGTTTCTAGAACAGAATAAGAAGATGCAGAGCCTCAATTGCAGAACCATAACACTGGTCCTTCTAACAGTGAGCACTAGAGGGTGACAGAGTACCATTAACTGACATAAACCTCTTAATCCCATACATAGACCTCAACACTGCACTCTCCACCTAAACAACAATTTTTACTTTTCTTTTCCAAACAGGATATACTTTTTTTCCTTTAGCCACTCATCGAAAGCAAGAGGCTTACCACACAAACTACTTCCACTGCTCTGCCAAAGTCCTGGTTATATATGTTTAAATTGTGAGGGAAGGAAGGATGAAGTTGAGATGCTACTAAATATCAGTGAACCTGATGGTAAATGCTTCAAAAACTAGCCTTGAGAAAATTGTTCTCCTCAGCTAATTAGAGTATATAGGTACCAGGGCATGACTGAGAATTCATGGACGCAATATAAAAATTCAAGTTACACAGCTACTGATTTTGAACAGTAACAAAAAAGTGACGATTGCCTTTAAATGTCATAAGTTGTGCATTTTATATATATAAAGAACTTGAAGCATCTGCAAGTTTTTATTGAACTGACAGGCCTAATACTAAATTAAAGGTCAAAATGGTAAAAGAGAACCATCTATCAGCACATAAAAGAATAACAGTTGCAGGCAGAGCCCCTTGGTCAGAATCACATGGGATAAAGGTAAATATACACTTTAATAGTTCATGATGCTAATTATCTGACTGCTTCAGAAGGAGATCATCAGGCCCAATTAAACCTTAAAACTTAGGATCAATGCCAGAAAGTGCTGGGTCATGCACTGCAGGTATGTCAGCACCTGAAGAGAGAGAAGGCAGGTTAATGTCTTTGATCAGCATAGAATCTCATGAGATGCTTTTCAGAAGTCCCACTGTTGTCATTAGCAATGTCTGCAAATATTGCCTCATTCTTTACAGGAAAGAAGAAAATTTGACAGATGAGATCATGATGGTTTAGTCAGGATGAAGAAAGGGAAGCTGTTCTCAGTAGTAAATGGTTTAAGAAATGGAAACACAGATTTAATGTGAAGGGTAAATGATATAGGGGATGTGAGAAAAAATTCTTACTTTACAGAGTGGTGATGATCTAGAACCCACTTCCTATGAAGGTGATGGAAACAAAGTCAATTGGTGTTTTCGAAAGGGAAATGCATGGGCACTTGAGGGAAATAATTTACAAGGCTATGTGGAAAGAGGCAGTGAATTGGACTGCTCAACAAGGATCCAATATGTATAGGTTGGGCCAAATTGCCTCAAGTACTGTAATAATTACATGATTCTATATATAAACTGTACATCTGGAAGGCTGATGGGCAGGCACAGTAGTATAGCAGTTAGCGTAATGCTATTACAGCACCAGCAACCCAGGTTCAATTCTGGCCGCTGTCTGTAAGGCATTTGTACGTTCTCCCCGTGTCTGCGTGGGTTTCCTCCGGGTGCTCCGGTTTCCTCCCACATTCCAAAGACATACGGGGTTAGGAAGTTGTGGGCATGCTATGTTGGCGCTGGAAGCGTGGCAACACTTGCGGGCTGCACCCAGAACACCCTACGCAAAAGATGCATTTCACTGTGTGTTTCAATGTACATGTGATGCATAAAGATATCTTACCTTGTCTATTGTTTTTTTCAGATGCCCTTGGGGATAGAATAATTCTTTGTCTAAGTATTTATAACATTAAATTGCTGACATTTTTGCTACTGTGTAATTATCTTGTAAGTGAATGTTTTAGTTGCAATACTGCCATTCAGACTAGGCAGGAGTGTACTAGGCATAATCATTCCGAGTTATACCATAAATATGAGAAAAATGCTAGTCCAATAAAATGCTGTCACATTCATAACTCACATTTGGGAGCTATTCCAACAACACCTCCTAAACACGCAACCTCTACCAGCTAGAAAGACAAAAGCAGAAGGTACATGGGAAGACCACCACCTGAAAGTTCCCCTCCTAGTTGTACACCATCCTGACTTGCAAGTATATTGCTGGCCCCATATTTCTGGAACTCCCTCCCCAACAGCAATTTGGAGCACCTTCTCCAGAAGGGCTGCTGCGGTTCAAGAAGACAGCTCACCACCACCATCTCAAGGGCAATTAGGGCTGGGCAGGGACACCTGCATCCAGAAGAATGAAGAAATAAAATGGAATGCAAATTTACCTAGGGGCTTGTAGGGCCATTTCAGAAGGGTCACATCTGTGCCTAGAAAGGGTAAAGGACAGCAAATTTCCTTCCATGAAGGCCATTAGTAAACCAGATGGGTGTTTACAACAACTTGGTTATTTCTAGACCATTTCTGGTCATTGGCATTCATTTCTAGAGGAATAGAATATAAGAGCAGGGATGTGATGTTGAGGCTCTATAAGGCATCGGTAAGACCTCACTTGGAGTACTGTGTGCAGTTTTGGGCTCCTTATTCAAGAAAGGATGTGCTGACATTGGTGAGGGTTCAGAGAAGATTCACTAGAATGATTCCAGGAATGAGAGGGTTAATATATGAGGAACGTTTGACGGCTCTTGGGCTGTACTCCTTGGAGTTCAGAAGAATGAGGGGGGACCTCGTAGAAAAATTTTGAATGTTAAAAGGCCTGGACAGAGTAGATGTGGCAAAGTTGTTTCCCATGGTAGGGGAGTCTAGTACAAGAGGGCATGACTTCAGGATTGAAGGGCGCCCATTCAGAACAGAGATGCGGAGAAATTCCTTTAGCCAGACAGTGGTGAATCTGTGGAATTTGTTGCCACGGGCGGCTGTGGAGGCAAAGTCATTGGGTGTATTTAAGGCAGAGATTGATAGGTATCCGAGTAGCCAGGGCATCAAAGGTTATGGTGAGAAGACGGGGGAGTGTGGCTAAATGGGAGAATGGATCAGCTCATGATAGAATGGCAGAGTAGACTCGATGGGCCGAATGGCCAGCTTCTGCTCCTTTGTCTTATGGTTTCATGGTGATTTCATGGTCATCATTACTGATTAGTTTTTGAATTCCAGATTTATTTAATTAACTGAAGTTAAGTTCACTAGCTGTTATGTTGGGATTCAAATTCAACTATCCAGATCAACTGTCCCAGGCCTCTGAATACTAGTTGAGTTACTGAACCACAATGCTACCCTATCCCTTTATGAGGGTATCCTGCTTGGATCCTCCTTCCTCCATCCTGCTTGGGCTTGGGGAAGATAAAGTCTATGGATTTTGCAGAATTAAACACAGGCTATAGACCCAAAGCTTTCACATGACCTTTCCTTTTCTCATTTTTCCTAATCTTAAGCAGAAAAGAATGAGAATCTACATGTTTGCAATTTCAACACACTTAATTTTAAATTACCAGCAACTTTCAGCTTTTCTTAAATAGCAACTGTGAATTTTTACATCAGCCTATCAAGACCAGGTCATTTAGCAGATACCAAGCATGGTACATTCAACTTGAGATTTTTTTTAAAATGCAAGGCAATTAGCTACTTTTCCATGGTAAAACAGCATCCAAGAGAAAGGACAAGACAAAAATCTTGTCAAACTTTGAGAAGTCATCATCCATAAAGAAGCTTGAAGCCATTGTTAGAGCACCAAGTCATACTTTTCTTTAAGCAAAGTTAACTTGAAAGAAAAGCCACAAGTCAATTTTGCATTTAAAAGTACAAGGGGAGATAGAATGTGGGGGAACTTTCCCCTTGATTGTGGGAGAAGTAAAAAGGAAAAACTAGATTTCATAAACTTAAAGAATATAGCTTGACTTAAGATTCCTTTCTTTGTACCCACATTTGTACAATGTCACTAAAACAACTATTCAGGTAGGTGAATAGCTGAATTGACCAATAACAGAGTGGTCTGTAAGTCTTATTCATGGTTATCTCTGAAGCAATTATCGATTTTCAGAGCTTTGAATTAAAGGTAAGAAGACCTTGATGTGAATTGTTGAAGCTTAGAAACTAAATTAAGACCCATTTCCCATTCTAGCATCCCAAATACAACTTTCTTCAAAATAAAACTCAAACGTTGCTAGAACCAGTTTGATTCTAGTACATAACAGCTCTATAGGCATCTGAAGTCAGAGCAGAAAACCTGGGACCTAAAGAACAGATGGTGGATGGAGAAGGCACACGAGGCTCAGCAACTTGCTGACAGATTCTTTAGTGCTGTAAAAAAAACATCTACAGCCAAAACACCTAAGGCCCCACCTCACTGAGAGCCAAGAATAGTTGTGAACTCATCAGGGGCAGATAGGCAGTCAAGATCCACTGGAAGGAACACTTCAAGACCTCCTGAACAATGACCCTGTCCTTAACGTGAGGCCCCTTGACTCCATCCCACGACAACCTATTCAAGCGGTTTCGCAGAACACCTGCGCTCCGTCCATAACCGCGACCTGCATCTTCCCGTTGCCAGTCACTTCAACTCCCCCTCCCACACTATCATTGATATGACAGTCCCTGGCCTCCTCCACTGCCAGGAGAATTCCAAGCGCAAACTGGAGGAACAGCACCTCATTTTCCATCTTGGAACCTTGCAGCCTGACGGCATGAATAATGAATTCTCCCACTTTAGGTAATCCTCACCCCACCCCTACCAGGCTTCTTCTCTTCTTCCCTTTCCTAACCGTTTTTTTCCTCTCTCTTCTTACCCTTTACCCATCCCCCGGTGGATCTGCTCTTCCCTCCTTCCCCGCACCTGCCCATTACTATCTCTTACCTGCATCTACCTATCACCACCCTGTGCCCACCCCACCTCCCCCCTTTTGTCCACCTATCACTGCTCTGCTTTTCCCTCCTATATGTTGGGCTTCCTCTTTTCCTATCTTCAGTCCTGAAGAAGGGTCCTGACCCGAAACGTTGACCGCTTGCTTTTCTCCACGGATGCTGCCTGGCCTGCTGAGTTCCTCCAGCATCATCGTGTTTTTCATCTAGATCCCAGCGTCTGCAGTCCTTTGTTTCTCTAGTGTTTTGTCTCTTTCCCAGTTCTGATGAAATGTCTTTGACCTGAAATATTAACTCCTTCTCTCTCCACAGATGCTGTCTCCTTCTGAGTGTTTCCAGCATTTTCTGTTTTTATTTAAGATTTTCAGCACCTGCAGTTTACTGATTTTCATGAACAATCCAAATTCAAATTGAATAAGCAAAGATTTCAGGCCAAAGCCCAGGTAAAAACTTCATTATAATCTTTAATGAAGGCATGATGATACGAAAATAGGTCGAAGGGCAAGTTGTAATGAGGATATTGTGACTCTGCAACAGGATTTAGAGAGATTGAGTGGGTGAAAACTTGGCAAATGGAGTTTATGTTAAAAATTGTGAGGTCATACACTTCAATAAGAGGAATCAAAAGGTAGATTATATCTAAATGGAGAGAGACTGCACATAAGTGAAGTACAGAGAGATCCAGGTGTTCTAGTGCATGAATCACAAAATAACATGTAGGTACAGCAAGTAATTAAGAAGGTAAATGACATGTTGGACTTATTGCAAATGGGATGGAATTTAGAAATAGGGAAGTTAGAAACAGAGTTCTGGTGAGGCCACATCTGGAGTACTGCACACAAAATAAAGGATATAGTGGCACTGGAGGCAGTCCAAAAGAGATTCACCAGACTAATTCCTGTGATGAACAGATTGCGCTATTACGTGAGGCTAAACAGGTTGGGTCAGTATTCTTTGGAGTTTAGAAGAATGATGGGCAATCTGATTGAAATGTATAAGATCCTATGGTGGCATGACAGGGTAGATGTGAGGATGTTTGCACTAGTGGGAGAATCTTGAACAAGAGGACGTAGCTACAAGATTAGGGGGCAGTTATTTAAAACCAAGGTACGTAGAAATTTCTTCTCACAGAGGGTGGTGAGTCTCTGGAACTCTCCGCCCCAGAGAGTTGTGGAGGCTGGATCATTAGAAGTCTTGAAAGTGGAGGTAGATAAATTTTTGAAAGATCAGGCAATTGAGGGCAGTGGGGAACTGGCACACAGGAAGAGTTGAGGCCTGGGTTAGATCAGCCATGATCATTTTGAATGGCGGGGCAGACTTGAAGGGCCACATGTCCTCCTCCTGCTCCTGTTTTCTTATAAAAAGACAACTTGAAGATTAAAGTTAATCATATTGTTACAAAATCTGTCAATTTTGTTTCTTTTTTAAAATGATTTACTTAAGCCTTAATTTTGGGCACCAGAAATATCAGCCACTGACCAAAAAATAGTGGGCAGCAAAATAATTTAAAAAACATTTTGCCAAATTTGTGGGAACCCTACGATTAAACTGCATCCTTCGGGTATTAAGACTATAAAAATGTAGCAACTGCCATGTGCCACACAATGTGTGGCATCCTTGACATTGACAGTACCTAGTACAACAGCACCATCTACAGCAGTAGTTGTACTGAAATCACATCCAATAGGACCTGCGATCTTAATGTCTGTGGGAGGTACATTGAGGACAATTAGGGATAAAATTACCACCAGCTGCATATAATATAATTATCATTTTAAATGGAATTATAGCATGCTATTCCCAGAGTACATATTTAAAAAAATCCCAGAGTCAGCATAAATCATCAGTTTTGGCAAATAACATGAGACATCTCAAATTTGGAACCTGGCTGATTGTCACAAGCAGACGTTAAAAATTTCCTGTATTCCTCCAAGTTTGACCTTTTGAGCATCCCAAACATAATATTTCCACTACTGGCTGCCATGCTTCCAGTTGTCTAGGCCAAAATCTCTGGAATTCTCTTCCTAAACCTCTCTGTCTCTCCTCCTTAAAGGCACTCCTTAAAACTTACCTCTGTGCCAAACCTTTGGCCTCCTGCCCTATGTGACTCAGCTTCGATTTTTGTTGATAATTCTCTGACAACCCTGGTACATTTTACTACATCGAAGGACAATGTAAAAGGTAGTTGTCATTGCTTTTACAGCCACAAGTCCTGGTCTCCCCAAATCTACTTTACTGAAACCGTTCAATAACTTTAAAGACCTCAATCAGGTCACCTCTCAGCCTTCCATTTTCTGATGAATGTGTGTGGAGCCATAGGAAATAGGCAAGGTCTTAAATGAATACTTCTTGTCTATATTTACCATGGAGATGGGCATGGAAGCTAGTGAGTTCAGGGGAGGGAACAGTGACATCCTGGAGCATATCAACATTATGAAGGAGCAGGTGTTGGAGGTCTAGAAACACATAAATTCGATAAATCCCCAGGGCCTGACCAGGTGTATCCAAGGATGTTATGGGAAGCAGAGGAGGAGGTTGCTGGGGCCCTGGCAGAAATTTTTATAACTTTGTTAGCCACAGGTGTGGTACTGGAAGACTGGAGGAATGCTAATGCTGTGCCTTTACAGGCAACCCCTATGTTACGGCCATTCAGGTTATGGAAATTCACTCTTATAGAATTCACAAATCACTCACCAAAAATTTGAGATACAGAATAAAATTCGCTCTTACAGAATTTATGTGACAAAAAGTAAACAAATAAACACAAATTTATTTCTTTTCAACTCGTGTTTCGTGAAGCACGGGCAAATGACAGCTTTGCGTTAAGGAAAACTGTGATATGGACCATTTTCTAAGAACGCAAACCCTCGCCTTAACAGGGATAAGCCAGGGAACTACAGGCCAATGAGCTTTACAGCAGTGGTGGGAAAGTTATTGGAGGGGATTCTGACATTTGAAAAGGCAAGGACTGATTAGGGATGGTCAGCCTGGCTTTGTGTGTGGGGAGATCATGTCTCATGAATTTGATTTAGTTTTTTTGAAGAGCTGACCAAGAGGATTGATGAGGGCAAAGTGGTAGATGTTATCTACAAGAACTTTAGCAAGGCCTTTGACAAGGTCCCACATGGTAGGCTGGTCCAGAAGGTTAGAACACATGGGATCTGGGGTGAGTTAGCCAATTGGATACAAAATTGGTTTGGTGGTAGGAGTGAGAGGGTGATAGTGGAGAGTTGTTTTTCAGATCGGAGGCCTGTGACTAGTGGTGTGGCATAGAGATCGTTGCTGGGTCCACGTTGTCTGTCACATATAGTAACAATTTGGATGAGAATTTAGGTTTTTAATTTTTTCTACTGTGAAGACCGATTCAAAATAATTGTTTAGAATCTCTGCCACTTCTCTACTTCCCTTTACTAATTCCCCAGTCTCATCATCCAAGGAACCGATGTTTACTTCAGCTACTCTCTTCTAAAGCTGTCTGCTTTTATATCATTTATTAGTTTATTCTCATGGTGATGGGAAGCATTCAGAAAACGTTTAAAATACTTTTTCTGGGATTATAGCTTCTTACTGAAGAGGGTAAATAAAATAAGAAAATACATACTGCAGATCAGACAGCAGTTGAGAAAAATCAACTTAATGCTTGGGTTAGACTTCATCAACATACCTGAGGATCTAAGTTAATAAAACCCGCTAAATATATACTCTGAGACTCAAAGAACATTTCCTGTTATTGTCCCACCTACCGTTGGCAAGTGGATATGACGCAATCTCATCGGACGACAACAACGTGATTGGCAGGCAGGCAAACCAATGATAAGCCACGTTAACACGCTGTTCATCCCGGGGTCTGTTGCTATAAAACGGTGTCATAATAGCGATCATATGCTCTTCAACCAATCCGCGAGAGACTTTGAACGTGAAGGCAGGGCAAAGGGGAAATTTGTCCAGCCTCTGAATTGACTGACAGCAACCTTGACCAATGAATATCTGCATAGACGGAGCGCGTCCAGCAGCACCAATGAGCTGTCAGGAGCGGAGGCTGGGTCGGGTCGCCATTGTCATTGTAGTCGGGTCTGAGAGAAATTGCGGCTTGTTGAGTGAGGGGAACTTGAGGGTGGTGAGAATGGTTTGTGGCGGCTTTACCTGCTCGAAGAACGCTCTCATCGCTTTAAACGTGGTGTATATAGTAAGTGGGCTGAGGCTGGGGCCGGGAACGAGTACGGAGGGGAGGGTTAATACGGGTCCGGTAGAGCGGTTAAAGCGAACAATCCGGGCCCGAGTCTTGGAGCATGCGCGGCACACACCGTCCTTACCAGCTGACAGCAAGAAGCCGGTCCGCTTGGTGAACTGAAGTAGTCACTTCGAAAAGAATATCAGCGAGAGTTAACAGTTCAAATTAGAAACTTGGTTTGCTTTTACTACGCGTTGGCGCCCCTGATTGGCTTCAACATTTGACACTTTGGATAGTGTTTGTGTGTAGTTTTGTTTAACGGGTACAATTACTAGAAGGCATTTTGACAGTTACATGGATAGGAACGGTTTAGAGGCATATGGGCCAAATGGAGGCAAATAGGATAAGCTCAGTTAGACTACTTAGTCGGCACGGACGAATTGGACTGAAGGACCTTTTCGTGCTGCACAGTTCTATGACTTTAATTGGGTTTGCAATTCTATGTAGACAATATAGTCGGTGGTGCCGTTTTGCTGTGCAGTCTAAAGATCGTGGACTCTTCTGAAGTAGAAAAAATATTTCTATCATTCTTGAAACCCGTACTCTCCATGATTTCAGAACAAGAATGGAAGAAAATAGCAGGACACAGGCCCTTCCTGTCTCCTCTTTAATATGATCATAGCTGATCTCTGCTGGTGTTAACTCCTCTTCTGTGCCAGTTCCCCATAACCCTCAATTCCCTGATCTTTCAAATATTTATCCATCTCCACCTTAAATATATCTGATCTGACTTCAACTCTTGGGGGTGGGTGGGGAAAGAGAATTCCAAAGATTGCTCTTGAGTAATGGTTCTGGCCCTGGTTTGTGCTGAGTTAGCTAATTGGAACTGGGGTAGAAATTGCTTCCCAAAGTGAACACATGAGTGTTATAAAATGAAGTCTGAAGGGCTAAAATGGGTTGCTAGTCTACTAACCTATGTTGCAATTTCAGATTGGCCTGTGATGCTTCTAATCAAGGTGATGACAATCAATATTAATACCACTGTTAATTTGGCTTAGTGAAAACACTGAAAAGTTTTGTAGGGTGGTGTGCTTGAAGCTTTAGATGAACAAGTCTTTTCGCTCTTGAGATGCAAAAAAATAATGATGTACTGGTAATGACTATGGTTGTTGCTGCATTGTGATATCACCTGGCCCACATTTCCCTGTACCCATGCATATTGAATTTGGGTGGGTAGATCAAATGTTGCTTTAGTGCTTTGTGCTGAGTGAGGGTGTGATGTGACATCATTTTGGATGCTTGGTTCCTGCTTGGCTTTTTGCTTGGACAACTGGACGAACTAGTCAGGGAAAGGCACTTCCTACCAACTCCTGTGCAACCCCCCCCCCCAAAGATATTAAGGGGAACTGCATGGGTGGTGGAGAGAGAGCTCCACCTGTAGGAGAGACTAGAATAAGAGGATATAGCCTAGAAAAAGTTAGGAAATGCTTCTACAGGTGCAGGGTTGTAGAAATTTGGAATGATTTTCTGAAAATAACAATTGATGCTTGAGTAGCTTAAATTCATAGAATTAGAAATGGATAGGTATTGAGAAATATGGAGCAAGGGTATGTATGATCATCCATCATGACTCCCTGATTTGTTCTTTCGTTCACACCAACCACCCCTCTGTTGCTGTGGCATTTTCCCTTGCAAATGCAGGCGATGCAACACTAGTCCTTTCACCTCTCCCCTTCCCACCAACCAGGGACCCAAACGGTCTTTCCAGGTAAAGCAGCGATTTACTGGCTCTTCCAATCTCGTGCATCGCATGTGGTGGAGAAACAAAACACAGATTGGGTGGTTGCTTTGTGGAACACCTGTGTTCAGTCAGTAGGGGTGACCCTGAGCTTCCTGTTGTCTACCATTTTAATTCCCTGTCCCATTCCCACTGACCTATCAATGTCCTCCTGAACAAATCTTGGCAACAATAACCATGAAGCTATCAGATTGTCACTTTAAAAAAAAAGGCCCATCTGGTTCACTAATCTTGCCATTCCTACCCAATCTGGTCCTTGTGTGATTCAAGACCCACCAATATGGTAAAATCTTAAGGTCAGGGACAACTGTAGATTGACCATAAATAATGACGTTGCCATCAGTTCACACCTATAAACAAACAAAGTAGCATGGATTTCTTGGTATACTTCATATGTCCTCTTTTGATTACTTTATTCTTTCACTTTTGAGAAAAGCTAAAAGTTGTGCTGAGTAGATAATTGTATGTAAATGAGAGGGGTGACTGAAAAGCTGGTGTGGATCAGTTGGGCAAATAGTACATTGAATGAATGCTTTTGAATTGGGAACGTTCAAAAATTTGTGCGCACGTTTCTCTGTGAACCCATGGAGAATGCCTGGTGGCAGTTGTGATCTTGAGGAAAAGGACTGATCATGGTGCAAAATTTATGCCACATCAGCAGTTTAGTGTGATCTGGCATCCATGCAAAAAGACATTTTGTTCCAAGGCTTCTAGAACTGGTTTGAAGTCTGGAGAAGAATTTGTCACTGCAAACTGGCATTCATGTGGCCTTATGGCATTGGAAGAACATCAAAGTCTGGACAAACAACCATGTTTTTCAATACTTTTTTTTTGATCAGCAAAGGCAAGTTGAGAATTGTAGAAGTACTGTGGAGAATGGAGGCCAAAGTTGAGGTAATGGGGATATACTTCATGATTGTAGGTACTAGGGGAGAGAAATGGGAGTGGCATTGGAAGGAACCGTGGAAGGGGGTTAGCGGTGAGGGGTGTAAAGGAGTTGTCAGATGTTAACTGATGAATATTGTGCAGAGACTGCTAGAGGTGGCAAAGCTGAGGGATTGTTAGTCAAGGATATGGGTAGGAGAGCCTTTGTTATATGCAGAGAAGCCTCGTCAAAAGGTAATCAAGAGGGGAGTAGGTTGAATTACTAATGAATAATTAACTTTTGAATGGGTCTCTAACATGTGCTAAAGCAACTTATAGGTTTGAAGGTTGTTTAACAGCTAATGAAGCATTAACCTTTGCTTAATCAGTTAATGGAATGTGGTAATCTTTGAAGTTTGTAACTTGTTAGCTACATATCTGACAGCATGTCTAGACCAAAGAGTAGTGCTTTTGATTTGATCTTGCAATAGTAGTCTTGATTGACGTAATGCCTTTAAACACCTCCAGGAGATAACTTTATGTAAAGGAGAGATGAACAGAGGTGTCTGGAAAAACTTGATAAAAGACTTTTGGTTCTATTGCACAAAAGAGCAAAGTAGACTTTTCATAAGTCATGGAGCAATACAGCATGGATACAGGCTCTTCAGCCCAATGAGTACATTGTGCCCACCCAACTAGTCCCAATTTCCTGTGTTTGGCCGATATCCCTCTAAGCCCCACCCTGCATGTACCTATCCAAGTACTTAAATGCTCCTGTTGTACCTGCCTCAACCACTTCCTCTGGCAGCTCGTTCCATACACTCACCACCCTTTGGGTGAAAAGTTGCCCTTCAGGTCCACTTTAAACCTTTCCCCTCTTGCCCTGAATCTATGTCCCCTAGTTTTGGTCTCCCCTGCCCTGGTGAAAAGACTGTTACCGTCCACCTTATCTGTACCTCTCATCAACTACAGCTCGGCATTCAACACCATCATTCCCTCAGTACTAATAATCGAGCTTCAAAACCTGGGCCCCTGTACCTCCCTCTCGACTTCCTTATCAGGAGACCACAGTGTGGGTCAGCAATAACATCTCCTCTGCGCTGACAACCAACACAGGTGCACCTCAAGGATGCGTGCTTCGCCCACTGCTGTACTCTCTCTACACTCATGACTGTGTGGCTAAGCACAGTTGAGTGGTGTCGGAACAACAACTTCTCATTCAACATTGGCAAGGAACTGATGGTGGACTTCAGGAAGGGGAAGTTGGGAGAACACACACCAGTCCTCATTGAGGGGTCAGCGGTGGAAAGGGTGAGCAGCTTCAAGTTCCTGGGTGTCAACATCTCAGACGATCTATCCTGGGCTCAACACATTGATGCAATCATGAAGAAGGCACACCAGTGGCTCTACTTTGTTAGGAGTTTGAGGAGATTTGGTACGTCACCAAAGACTCTTGCACATTTCTACTAATGTACGGTGGAGAGCATTCTGACTGGTTGCACCAGAGCCTTTTGTGTTGCCTCCCATGCAGAGGATCGCAAGAGGCTGCAGAGGGTTGTAGACTCAGCCAGCTACATCACGGACACAACCCTCCCCACCATCAAGAACATCTTCAAGAGGCAGTGTCTCAAGAAGGTGGCATCTATCATTAAGGGCCCTCACCATCTGGGACATGCCCTCTTCTCATTACTACCATCAGGGAGGAAGTATAGGAGCCTGAAGACCCAAACTCAATTATTTCAGGAACAGCTTCTTCCCCTCTGCCATCAGATTTCTGAACAATCCATGAACACTACCTCATTGTTCCCTTTTGTTTTGCTTTATTTTTGTAATTTATAGATCTTCATGTCTATGCACTGTACTGCTGCTGCAAAACAACAAATTTTGCATCGTATGTCAGTGATAATAAATATGATTGTGATTCTGATATCTATAAGGTCACCCCTCATTCTCCTACGTTCCAAGGAATAAAGACCTAGCCTGGCCAACCTCTCCCTATAACTCAGGCCCTCCAGTCCTGGCAATATCCTCGTAAATCTTTTCTGCACTCTTTCCAGTTTGACCACATCTTTCCTATAACAGGGTGACCAAAACTCTACACGGTGCTCCAAGTGTGGCCTCACCAATGATTTGTACAACTGCAATGTAATGTCCCAACTCCTATAGTCAATGCCCTGACTGAAGGCCAGTGCGCTAAATGCCTTTTTCACCACCCTGTCTACCTGTGATGCTGCTTTCAATGAGCTATGCACGTGTACTCCTAGGCCTCTCTATTCCATTACACTCCCTGGTGCCCTACCATTCATAGTACAAGTCCTACGCTGGTTTGACTTTCCATACTGCATCACCTCACACTTATCTGTATTGAAATCCATTTGCCACTCCTCGGCCCACTTCCCTAACTGATCAAGGTTTTCCCTGTAATCTACGATAACCTTCTTCACTATCAACAACTCCTAAGTAGGTGGATGTGATTCTTGTTCCCATTTTTTTTCCTCTTGCTTGCAGTTGGTCGGGCTGTTGCTTATTGGAGTGGCAGGATGGGGGAAAAGCTACGGCATTGTTTCCAGTATAAACATTATTGGTGGAGTCATTGCTGTGGGAGTGTTCCTTCTTCTCATTGCTATTGTCGGACTTGTCGGAGCAGTGAATCACCATCAAGTCATGCTGTTCTTTGTATCCTTTCATTGGTCTTAAGACTGAATTGAGTATGATTGCTGTGTATCTGCCATGTAACTTTTTCCCCTCCCTGACCTCACCCTCTGAATCTGAGTTGGACTTTGGTTCTCAATCCCCTTTCCTTTTCTCCTCCTCTAAATAAGATAAGATTTCTTTTAGTCACATGTACATCAAAACACAGTGAAATGCATCTTTTGCATAGAGTGCTCTGGGGGCAGCCCGCAAATATCGCCACACTTCCAGTGTCAACATAGCATGCCCACAACTTCCTAACCTGTATGTCTTTTGGAATGTGGAAGGAAACCGGAGCATAGTGTTACACTAACTGCTACACTACCATGCCTACCCCAAGTCATTATATTTGTATAATATAAGGTTAATGCCCTACATCTGGGACATTGTGAAAATACCCACTGAAAGTTTTGTAAAAGTGAACCTTGAAGGCATTCTGATATGCATGGAAGTGCCTGGCCTGTATTCCCAGCTTCCCAACAGGCTGTGATAAAATGTATAATCTTAAATTTCTGTTTGGTGGCAGGGTGGGGTGGAAATAATCCTTCAAATATAACTGAAAAGAATTGCACTGAATCTTGCTTAAACCTTCTGTCAAAGAAGCTGACATTCTTTAAAATCCGGCTGATTACTGTAATCCCGGCACAATATTGACTGCAGCTTTTCTGAGTCACATCCTGCACCAGAAAATAAGCCACTGTCACGCTTAATCCCTTGTCAGAGATATTCTATCAATATTAAAGAAATCCTCTGGAACAAAGTATGTCTGTGATGTAACCGTTATCTTAGTTTTGTCGCTGGCACTTTAGTAATAATTGCTTTCAGGATGTGGGCATTGCAGGCCAAGCCAGCATCTATTGCCTTTGAATGAAGTGGGTTGCTGGGCCATTTCAGAGAATGCACTGCTGTAAATCTGGAGTCATACACAAGTCAAACTGGGTGAGATCTTTTTTGAAAAGGCTTTCCTTGAGGCCTTTTTGTGTGTGTTTTTTTTCCCCCAGGAGCCAGATTGGTTTTTTTAATGGTAATCCAGTAATTCCATGATAGTATTATTTTTCCAATTATTAACAATTTAAATTCCACAGCTGCTATGGTGAAATTTAAACTCTTACCTGTGATTTGTTTGTCTGACCCTCAGGATTACTAATCAGTAACTTAACAGCGGTACTGTGGTGGCATAGTAGTCATCTGTGACCAGTTTGGTTACTGTACCTACTTTTTATTGCAGATTTATTTAATTAACTGAATTTATGTTCCCTATAATGGGAACTGAGTTTGTTCATCTTTGGATTACTGGTTCCACAATGTAACCACTGTGCATTAAGCCCTACGTGGTGCAGTATATGGGCAAAATATTTATCCTTGCAGACCTGTGTCTGGAGAGTAACTGAACTATGTTGTTTGGGCTATGACTTAATACTTATGTATTTGTTTAAATGCAACTTTTGCTATAATATACAAGTACAATTTGAGTACTGTGGTAAAACTGCATCTATATTTAGTGTTAGTTTATCTAAACAGAATGCAGGATATTAAATTGCCATGATAACAGAAGGCTTTGAGAGCTCTGAGGTGTTCTGTGTTTACTAGTATCAATTCACATTAAAAATTAGATAGGAGCAATAATGGTTCATCTTGGGCAGCTTTGATGCATTTCCAGTGACATTTGAGCTTATGTCATGAAAGCTTTGTTCTCATTTAACCTGTACTCTTTCTTGCATGAGGGCACTTGTTGTAGACGCAGGGTGAAAACGACTAATGAGTTCCAATTGACTTCAGTCATGAAGGCCATCTCTGATATTTTATAGTTTTATATGTACAGCCTTTGGGCTGATATATCAGCATTCATTTTCATTATCCCTCCTGTACTTCCTTGACTTTGCTTTCACTGCAGTACATGGTTATTTTATTCCTGGTCTTTGTGATTCAGTTTGGAGTTTCTTGTTCGTGTCTGGCACTCAACCGAAGTCAACAGGTAAGTTTCACACTATGCCTTGCTCTGATATATTGAGTGTTATGCTTGCCTCTTTGAAGCTTGATTTCACAGCAGCTTTGCAAATGATGCATATGATGTGGGAAGCTCAGCAGGTCCAGCCCCTTCATCTGATTCTTTTTTTTCTTAATGTATTGTTCTAAACACTATTCAAATTTGCAGTGCAGTTGATCATTGACCAGAAACGTTATCCCTATGTTCCTCTTGCCTGACCTGCTGGGTGTTTGCAGTATTTCTGTTTTTACTGTGTCCAGTCATGTTTTCTTGCCCTTCCTGCCTGCAATTACAGCTAGACAAGTCTAAATTTGCACCCTGTTTAGGAATAGAAACTACCTGGTGCATCATTTTTCCTTTCTTTTTGGATTTCTCCCAGAAGCTGAGTTCGGCTCTTTGTCAAACATCCTTTACTTCCCAGTAGAAGTTGCTGGAAGATGTCAAAATTAAACCAAAACCTCAAAGGCTATCAGCCTGGAAAAACTAAGTTTCTCTCTTCACAGGTGCTGCTTGACCCACTGAGTGTCTCCAGCATTTTCTGTTTTTATTACTTAAAGAACCCCTTTCTTGGTCCAGAACCACAAGCCAGTTGTCGAACAATACTGAGAACTTGGGACCTGCAAGCAATTGCTTTCATAGTCTGGCAAGGCTGAGTGATGAATGCATTTTTGAAACAAGATGTAAACACAAGATGCTTATTCAATTCAAGAGGAAAATTAATGCCTCCATTTTCCCCAGTGCATTATATCTTGCACCTAATCTGGTGGAATGTTACTAATTTGCTGCTTCAGTGCTGCGCATTCATGCAAACGGACTTATTTTGTACTAGGTCTTAAAGTGTTATTTTGACTTTTATGTTTGATTCGTCTCTGCATGTTTCAGGTATGCAGGGAAGTGACATTGGATGCCACTCGAGCTTCTATCCAATTACATTAGCGGCCTGTTTCTAACCAACTAAAATCACAGCAAACCCTGCTTTGTGTTGCCAGTCATTTCTTTTGCTCAGTCTTAACATTCTCTAGTATGCCCCAGTCTCCAAATATTTTTTTTAAATTAAAATTATTCCCCGATTTATTTTGAACCTGTATCAAATGCTCACTTTTTTTGTAGCAGTCCCAATGTAGCTGTGAGATTTACTATAGGGTTATAAGCAGTTGCCAAATGACTGTTTTTGTGTTGGTTAAACTCAGTGTGGGCTAAACTACTCTTCTCATGGCTGTGCATTTAAAAATATTGTTTTTTTTTAAAGCAGATGCAATGAGCCAGGTGAAAAACTAATTTTAAATGTGGGAAATTAGCAGATCAACTCATAAGAACTGAATGATTCTGTCACATGGTGTGTTAGCCAAACAATCTTTCATCTGCAGAACCAGAGTTGCAATCCAAGCTAATCTAATGTGGGCCAGAGTTGGTTGGGAGGGGAGTGTTTCTAACCTCTAAATAATCCAACAATCTGGCCTGTAGAAAGAGAGATGATTTTGTATACAACTAGTTTACTTTCAGTCTGGAACTGAAGTCAACCTGGTAGTTAACCACATTCTACCTCGCCCACTCAGAATACTGCTTGCTTTAGATATGTGGTGGTGTGCAGTAAAACTTTTTTTTTTGTCTAGGAACATTTGCTAAAACTGACCTGGAACAGAATGTCAAATACAACCAGACAAGATCTAGAACACCAACTCAACTGCTGTGGATTTATGAATGATACAGAAAATATTGTTACCTATGGGACTGATTATCAGATGTGTAAAGCAGTGAGTAATTTTTCATGTTGGATTATTGATGTTCTTTATAAATACTTTCTTAACTCAAGAACAAGACCACATTAAGGGGTAATATGGTTTGCATTTGTCTCAAGTTTTAGGAAATATATTTTTACTGCATCCCCATCCCATTAGTCTTTTGTGGTCAGAAATATCACATTGAGCATCCACTTGTGTGATTATTTGAAATGGAAATAAACTGATCATTACCTCATTGCAATGAAGGGAGGTTTGAATTGCATTTCACTCTCTCACCACGAGATGGTGATTATGGGAGGGAAGTGAGGGAATGATGCAGGGAGGAACAATCCCAGGTGACCAAAGGGTATGGTGATGGCCTCAGACAGATCTTGAGTAAGACAGGCTGCCTCATTTCCTATGTCACAAAAATAACTGCACTTCAAAACTGCCTTCATTACCCGTAAATACTTCAGAACCTCCTAAAAGGGGCTTGAAATTGTTGTGTAACTGAAAGTCTTTTTATGTGGAGAAAATGAGTGGATTAAAGTTTCCCAAATCTCCCCCCTCTCAAACCAAAGTTTAAAATTAGTTACATTATGTAAATCTCTCCCCTTGTGCTGTTCAGTAACATGTCCACAAACCAAGTATAATTATGGCATTAAGCTTATGATTGGAAGGAATCCTGTTTAGTTGTTGAACATCTATGAAAGATCATGACCTCTGAAGGGATTGCCTGGTTAAGTGTGCTTGTGTAATCCTTACAGGAATTGTTCAAGTTTTAAATATGCATGTCTGCATTTCTTTGCCCCTTTTGACAGTTGTGCAAATCCATTCATTGTGAAACTTGTGGCAATGTCATGCTGACGCATGCTGGAGAGGCTTTGAGGATCCTAGGAGGCGTGGGCCTTTTCTTCAGCTTCACTGAGGTGAGATTTGTTGTTTTATAATGTTGCATTCTCGTCTTCAAAGCAACTTGTGGAGGTGCAATTTATCACTGTAGTCCTTTCATCTTGGTATGAAATCCCAAAACTTACAAGTAACACAATAAGCTACCAAAAATTTTTTCCTTAAATTTTTTTTAGTATATCCAAAATTAAAAATAGAGCTTGAAAATCCTGGTTCTTTGACATTCTCCACCTGTATGCCATCTACAAAATGCACTGTAGTCACTTCCCTAGGCTGCTCCCAACATCTTCAACCCGTGACCTCTATCACCAGGGACAGGGGCGTCAGATGTGTGGAAGTGCCACTCCTTGCAAGTTCTCAGTCACATGCCATCCTAACTTGGGAATGTGTCACTGCTTCTACATCTTCGAATGCTCTCGCTAATAGCACTGTGGGATTACTTTCACCAGGAGCTGCACCTTCTCAAGGGTAGTTAGGGGTGGCCTTGTGACACCCATGTGGGGGGAAAGAAAAAAAATATGTTCAATTGTCCTTCTGTATTTATATAAGTTTTGCAATGTGCAGTCTCCAAGTTTTCTAATTAGTCATGTGGCAAAACTGGGATGGTACAGTTGGAATGCAAGACAAAGTAGTGCTGTCCAGTTATTAGGGCAAATATTGGTGACCCCAGACTGAAGTGACAGGTTGAGAGGGAGCCCTCAGCCAGAGTAGTGATGACAGTAGGTAGGTAAATGGCACGAGTAGGGAAGGTGAATGTCTCACTCAGACCTTGTATCAGGACTGGTAATGGTGCTTGAAACTCCAGCCTAACCATGAGCAAAGCCTTGGAGATCTTTGTAAGAAAGGAGCAGAAGTCTATGGCAAGTGAGAAACGTATTTATCATCTAACTTTCTTGTTTGACTCCATTGTCAGGATGGACACAATGGGTATCATGTACTAATACTACACAATGTACTCATCCCATTTACCAGCATTTGGTCCGTAACTTGCTATGCCTTGCCAATTCAAGTGATCGCCTAGATACTTAAATGTTGTGAGAGTCTCTGCCTCCACCACCACCTTGGGCAATGTGTTCCAGATTCCAACCACCCTCTGGGTGGAAAAACTCTCCTCTGATCCCTCTGAACCTCTTACTGCTCTCCTTAAACCTATGTTGTCTGGTCTTGGACACATCTTCCATTGGGAAAAGCTCTTACTTCATCTATGCTTCTAATAATTCTGTATACCTCCGTCAGATCTCCCCTCAGCCTCTGCCACTTCAGAGAAAACAAACCCAGCGATCCAGTCTCTCATAACTCAAACATTCCATCCCTGGCAACGTCCTGATGAATCTCCTCTGTACCCTATCAGTACATTTCCTATGGAAATGCACACAATATTTGAGCTGTAGCCTAACCAATGTTATATAAAAGTTGTGCCATAACCTCACTGCTCTTAGTCTATTCTCCAGCTAATAAAGGCAAGTGTCCTGTATGCTCTCTTCACCATCCCATCTACCTGTGCTGCTGCCTTGGGGGGTCTTTAGACCTGTACCTAGGTCCCAACTTACCAGCTGATCAATATTGTTCTGTAGCCTAAGACTACCCTCACAATCAACATCTTTTTTGTTATGATGTAATCTGAGCCTTTAATTTCATGTGATATGAATGATGCTGATGAGGTCACATTTATATAATTCTATATAATTGCTCTGGGATGTTCATATGTTTTCCTCTGCTTATCTTTGTACACATGAAACCCCTGAACATATAAATGTCATAAAATGACTTGTCAGAAGAAGAGGGAAAAGTTGAAGATAACATGTGCTTGCTTTTTCTCCTCTCTTGCCAGATCCTTGGAGTTTGGCTTGCAATGCGGTTTAGGAATCAGAAAGATCCCCGAGCAAATCCTAGTGCCTTTTTGTAGGATCCTCCTCTCCATTTTCTTTGTAGCTGCTCAACAAAGTTATCTTTCCCAGGGATTATTTTTATCAAAAGCTTTATCGATTTTTAAAGTAGAAGAACCTTCACTAATGCATGATGGGATGGAGCAATGGCCATACTGCGTGGATTATCTTGGTGCCGTGGCTGACTAGACTCGGTGAAGTTTGAGCTGTGCTAACCAAATCCTCCATCATTGACATGAAGTTCTTGCATTACATGCTATACCACGGTATGAGACCAGGACTTGGGAGGGAAAAAAAAATGTGCAAAGTGTTGAGATAATTTTTGAAATTAATATGGAGTTTGTTTCTTTATAATGCAGTTAGAAATGCCAGACATATTGCATAATTACAGCTACTATTAATGTTTAGCCAGTTTTTTTTGTTAATGAAAGCAATGGAATTGAGGGGAGGCAAGAATTCAATCTTTCCTCTTAAATAACCGTTTTAATGGATTCAGAAAGCCTTATTGCACAGAATTTTTGCAAGCAACACATCATCAGAGTTTAAGCTTGACAGTAACTATTTTTTTGATTTGTCAGCAAAACTGGCCATACTGATTTAAAATTCTTGCTGTGGGGGCAGATTTAGCCTCTGCAATGGTGGGGCTGTGCCAGCAAAGCCACACTAGACCGATTCCATTGGTTAATCTTTGGTCAAAGTGGAAGCTGACTCTCCATCTAGTGTGTGCACCCTCTAGGTGATACCTGACCCAAGAGGTATGGCAAATTCTGGTCATTGATTTGTGATCCCTCTCAGACTGGCAGCTGCAACTGAGTAGTACATGGAAGAAGAGTAAATGTGAATAACCAACTTAAGTTTTTATTTTCCAAGTCCTGGTTTAACTATTTGTCATAATGTCCATGTCCAATTATCAATGTTTAATGTATACCAATACTACTGAAATATTTTGTTTTTTTTTGTTTTCTCAATTTATAATTGAGGGAGCATTCTAAAGATGTTTAGAGCCACATTTGATTTTTGTCAGTGTATCTTCTTACATCTTGCAAAGTTGGAAGTTGAGGGCACTGTTTCCTGTTGCATAGGTATTTTCCACAAAACTAGTGAAAGCCATGTCTTGCTCTGCAGCAGCATTTAAGTAAATTGTTACTATAAGTAATGTTTCTGGAAAAAGACTGTTGGGTATTTGTTGTGTATTTGTTAAATTTTGTATGCATCTTCAATACAGAAGACTTTGTTAGTTATCAGGTTGAATGTTATGAGATGTCTTGAGCTAAGAACAAAGTGAAGTGTCAGTATTTTAGGGGCTAGATTTTTTAAGTTAAGCTAATAAAAGCAATCAACTAGTTTCTTTATATCCTGGTTGGGGATGTGTATGTTGGCTTCAACTCACTGATGTGCCACTAGTTTGTTTAGGCATAGTATCCAGACTTGAGTAGAGAAGTGCAAGACCAGTGTGATCCCCTTGACTAACAGGAATAATTTTTTTTAAAACCAAGGCTTTCATTCACTTTGTTAATGTTTTCAGTTTTCTTTTCACTTTGTTGTTGGGGCAGGATGCAAGCTTTGTTAGGAGTGAAGTTTTCAGATGTTGGATACTGATGGCTCACTGGTTCTTGTATGAATGACCAATGTCTCTTTGGGCTTATCAATGAAGTGAAAGAGCACCCCAGGGATTAACCTTTAATACCTACACAAAGGGAGTTAAATAGCAAAATAAATCTATAGCTATGTGCCTACATTGCCAATGCAAACTGACCTATAGTTGGTGACGATTGTTGGACAATGAAGAGGCATTGATTCTGTCCATTTCATTTTGTATATACTGTTTATAGCATACAAGTAGTGAAAACAACTATATTGAGAGCTAGATTCAGACCAGGATCTGATGTGCTAATTAAGTGTATGCTATCATTTGAACTTGAGTGTACATTTCCACATGCTGTTTAGAAAACCTTCAGTTTCTTACCAAGGTCTTTAATTTTTCTTTGTTAATAATTGAGAGGAGGAAAAAACCATCTTGGTCTGTATACAAGTCACAAGTATTAATGTTACTGAACTAAATCTCATTTGGGCATCTGAATTTGGCCTTTTAAACTAAAGCTGGAAATAAAGGCAGTGTCAATGAAAGTAACCATAAACCCATTGGATTAAAATATTTCTTTGATAATAATTTGAGGTCCTTTTTTAAGTAAAGAAAACACTCCACCATTATTTGGTTAGGCTGAGATCATAATTGACTCTTGACTTTGCACTGGCTGAGAAGGTACTGTTGTGCAAAATATTGCATGTAGCAGCTCACTGCCACCCACCCCGTCTGGGAATAGGTAATAAATCAGAATTTTCTTTTTAAATAAACTCCAAATAATAGAGTTGCAATAATTTTTAATCCTTCACTGAGGAGGTTGTGCACAAATTTCCCAGTGTTCCTGGGTATTCTGTGCTGTTTTATTAATAACATTGTAAATTATTTAAGTTTACACTATCTTCAGAAAGAATATTCCCTGATATTAACAGCTTGATCTTTTGTGATATGTCAAATGTTCATTATATATTTCAAATTGATATAATATTTTTGAAGCATCTTTGGCCTTTGAGGGAATATTAGTTTAAGATTGAAATCTTAATACACCTTCCCATTCTCTCTCTTTCCCCCCCCCCCCCCCCCCCCCCCCCACCCCCATGGGGTTAGATTGTTTAGGTGACCATCCATCTTTGAGGTTTAGGAAATATTCTAATTATGGCAATTTTTTCCTCACATGCACTTTACAAGGGCAATGCATTGGCTGCAAGACAGTTGTGTGTACTGGTACTTTTAAAATTGAGACTGCAGTTTCTGGCAGGGTGAATGGCCCTGGAGAGAATCCAGCACAGCATGAAGGCAGTGGTTGGAATATTTATAACAGCAATAGGTTAGCACTGGGTTGTTGTATTAGTGAATTTGGAGAACTGTGTGGTCTTTATTCTCTCCAGGGGGAGGGGGGGCCCCCTCTATTCACTCAAATGAATAGAGGCTACATATAATTTTGCTTGACATTTATCCCAAATGTGGAGATGGGTGAGGTCCTGTTGTGTCAGCTTGCAGTTAGTGTACTCCATTCTTGAGCAAGTGTAATGATAAAGCATTTGAGAAATTTGGAATAAAGATGAGAACATGTGAACCCATTGGTGTCCATGTAGGCTTCTGGCACAGTGACTGGAAATAGGCACAGGAAGGATCTTGTTCTGTAGACTGTTTGGAACTGTTAATTTTCCCCCTCTAACTGTTCAATTTAGTTCTTTGTATGGTCGGCAGTTGTGGAAGTGTTTGCAGTAACAAATGCTGCCAATCTGCTGGATTATTGCACTTCCTGGCTGCAGATTTATTGGCCAACAGGACAGCATTTGTGGACCTATTCTGTAAGTGCCAAGGCTGTGTAATTTCCTTTTTCCCCATTGGGTTAAGAGAGGCACCCTTTTATCTTGCTCAGTTTGGCACTGGATAGAAAGGTGATGAGTCTCATGGAGACAGTTAGGTTGGCTGTTTCATCAATTAATGTGGGTGTTAATACAGAATTTGAAGGTATTATGGGTTTGGAAATGCTTGGCTCATGCTACAGTTCAGGTTAGTTCACCCCACTTGACCAAACCTAGTTGTATCACTGGCTACAGAAAGCTGTGGCCAACTTGCTCCTTATTCAAAGGAATAGTTGATGCCCTGGGACAGAAAAACTAAGAAGGGGAGGGGGTAAAGATATTTAACAAGGTATCAAATACAACATTTGACTTGATGTTAAACTATTCATTTGTTGCTAAATTAGTGATGGTACCTCTGTAGCCTATTGAAGATTTTCTAATACTCAGGGCAGCTATTATGCATCCTAATCTGCCTGTGAGTGTCCAGGACCATTTCTCTGCCATGAAAGGATTGGCTGGATATTGTGCAAACATTATCTGGATTTCAAAAATTCAGAACACAACTGCATTCAAATGTTTTGTGCAAAATGAAGTGAAAAACCACTCTTTCTGTAATAAATGCTTTACTAATTCACAAACACTTTGTCAGTACTTTGTAGCATTAGGCAGTGAAAAACCTTTGGGAATCAAGGTGGGTGGCAAATGAGCCTGGTTTTGAGAGGTGAGGTGAGGTGGGGGGGCAGATCTACACCTTGAGGTTTGGAGGAGTCTCGCAGTACAGATCCAGATTTCCACCATTCCCTGGCTTGCTTCAACAGTGGTGCAGTGCAGCCACATGAATAGGATTTTTCCCCAGGAAGGGTATTTTAATTGTTTTTATTTTCAATCCCATAAACCTTCCTTTTGGGCAGAAATTTAAGTTTAAAGGGGACATCTTGTGACATAGGCCATGGGGTCTGTGCTTGCTCTAAGCCATCCCCTCAATTCTGTTTCCTCAATTGCTTCTCTATAACTTATTTTCTCTCTCATTCTCATGAACTTCACTATGATTCTCCTACCATCCATGTACACTGGAAATAATTTACAGCAACCACTTAATATTACCACCCAGGGCAAACCCATGCACTCACAAGTGCAACTTTACACAGATAGCATCAGAACCCAGGGTAATGGAGCTCAAGGCAACAGTGCTCTTACGCCACCCATGAGTCTTTAAAAACTAAAGCTAGGCTTTCCAAGAACAAAATTAGGGAATCTGATGCACAGTGAGTGATAGAAATCTGGAACCCTCTTTTGTAAACAGCAAGTGATGCCAGGTGAAATTAAGATTTTTGTTAACCAGAAGTATCAAGGGCTATTGGAAAACATGTATACAGAATTGGATCACACTGAATGATAGAATAAACTTAAGGCTACCAGGCCTCCTGTTCCAATACATTCTTGGTAAAATACACATGCCCATTGTAAATAGCAAACTTTTAAATGCCATATTAAAACTGTTTATGGCCACTTGCAATGTTGTGGAAAAGTTCTGGTCCATTGAGTCCAGTGCAAGTGGAGCAAGCTAGCACCTCTTGAGATAAGCGAACTTCAAATCTTCAAGGTGAGACACTTCCACCGCAAAGGGTGACCAGGTCTCAGAATAATGGCTGGAATGTTTGTTTATTGACAACTAAGTTTACTATTCTGCACAGGAGGCTGCCTAGTTCAATACCAGACTACAAAATGGCTACCCTCCAATGGTGGGTACAACAAAGTGAGACTTCAGAACCAGAGTGCACTTTTTTTTTGAGCCACATACATCTAGCCTGCCTCAAATGCAGCAGGAATGAAAACAATAAGGAAATGAGCAAAATGGGGAAGTCACTGCTTCCCAGTAATTGGTTTGTTCAGGTGGCACTTCATGGCATAATACAATCAGAATCTAATATCAAGTGCTGCATATTACTTAGAGACTGGTTTTTAAAAGCTCCACTGAGTTACTAAAAGGGTCTTGATCTGAATTCCAAAAATAAGACCATCTTGGGAATTTGCATTTACATTAGAAGGAAGTTTAGACCTGCTTTAGAAGACCACATTTTCTCCCTTAACAGCCAAAGGTCACAGTTATCGTTCTGATGCCTCTCAACCTTCGGACAATATTCTAGCAGCCATGATGGAGATAGCATCTGTTAAGTTTAAAAAAAAAGGGTCAAATCTCCATTGCTCACCCATGCTGAATTCTACAATTAAAACTTCTGCAACAATTGCATGGTGTTGGCTACAATGGTTCTGTTACACACCTTGGGCCATTGTTTATATCTCCTCCAACAATAACAGTCTCAGTTAGGGAGAAGGGCTACAGCTGGAATGGCTCATCATTTGTAAAGTTATGGAGAGGATTTGAAAGCCGTTGGTTCAGGTCAACCCTGACACCACCTTAGCCTCTCCAGGAGAACTTGAAAGACAATAGAGTTAGGAGGTTCAAATTGGCTAGCCTCCTCCCTGCTGATGCAAACCCACCCCCTCCCCCCAACATGGCATTCATTTCAAATACAGTTCTGTTTCATACATCTTTGTCAATAAAACATGTATATCTGTGGAGATAAAATGCCCAAATGTTACTCTGGGATTTAAACCATCACAGCTTAATACTTGCTCAGCATCTAACCTAACCTGGTCCTTAAACACAACACATATTACAATTCCATGGTGTAAAATGGTGTAGAGCAGCAACTGGACTTCACACACACACACACACACACACACATTGTTGGTGGTGAATCAGATCAGGGCATCCCACAGTGGGGTGGAAGGCGCTACAGAAGTGCAAGCAGCAAACAGGGAGCAACAAGAAGATTAACTGCACCCACTTTACCGTGACATCAGGAAATTAGTGGATTTTGTAAATCTAGGCACTGGCATGTTCACCCAGCCACACAACACAGTGGGCTGCTGGATCTTGACCCAAGCAACAGGCCACCAGAGGAAATATTCTGCCAATGTTACACAAGAAAATGGGGCGGGGTTCCTTTAAGAAGTTCAATACACTAGAAAACAGCAACAGTTGTTTGGATAGGAAGATGAAATTACTTTCTTTCCCTCCTCCCCTCAGTTGCCAGGCAGTGTAGAGCAGCACAAGGTCACATTGTTAAAAAACCCTTTGGCCAAGGATGGCATCTACTTTCTGTTGCCACAGGAGGTGATTATGCTTAAAGAGATATTGGCAACACCTTCCTTTAAAATGTCCCAGCTAGAGAGGACTCAGCCTCCAAATTAAAGGGGCAAGGTTGGTTTGGGGTGAGGGTGCACTGACTAAGTCCCTGGAGGGAGAGAGCACCAAATTCTCAGCCCTCATACAGTGTCAAGGGCACCAATAGACTGGCACACTAACAAACCCAGGCACAGCAAGAGAATGATGCCATGTGGAAAGCTGACAGATTGCAAGTCCCCCCAAACCAGTGCCATGCTGCCATCTGCTGGCAGTGCCCAAATAAACCAGCTTCACAGATCAACAGACACTGGGGAGATCCTCAGATGGTTAAAGCTCAATTTCCTTCTTGCCTTCCACCCACCCTTCCTCCCCCCCCCCCCCCCCCACTTCACCCAAACCCACCCCACCCCCAATCCCCCTCCAGCAGCACACATCTGTAGGGCAGCTGTGCACTGCTGTGGCACCCAAGTGTGGACAAGCAGGCAAAGCTGTTTACAGTTTCCTTTCCACAGGGCACAGATCGGTCATCTTAAACCTCAGGGCTCTGGCCGAGGAAATAAGGATGTTGCAGGGCCTTGAAGGCAGAGATTCTTTTCATCGGGCTGAACGTCAGCAGTTCCTGGAACAGAAGACAAAGGGAAAATGTCAGGAGCCCCTCATCTGGACATCACAGCCATCCATCAATAATTACACTTCTCAAATCAAACACCCTGACGAGGCAGCTCACAGCTCGTTTTTGTTTCACAAAATAATTTAGTTGCTCTCTGGATACAGGCTGCAAGGCAGACTTGCATTTCTATAGCACCTCGCAGCATGTCCCAAAGCACTTTACAGCCCGTCAAAAAGTTGAATGCAGGAAAAGCAACAGCAGATTTGTGTGCAGCCGACTCCCAGGAACAGCAGCATCTTAATAACGGGATAAAGTATTTGGATGTGGTGGCACTGGAGCAGTAAAGATCAGCCTGGCACACATCACCTACTGGCCCAGGCAGCAGAAGGACACCAAGTTTCCTTCAGTAAAGCCACTGGGTTTTGAATAAAATTCAAACAGTTTCAAGCTCACCAACTTTTTTTTTAATAACAGGACTCCGCTTCTCAAACCATTACATTATTTGAACTCTGCTTCCCTACATTACGAGCACTGGTTCAACATTCACCACATTATCTGTCCTCAGGTATCCCCTCCTTCGTTTTATTCCCCCATCACTCACACTTCTCCATATTCAACCAGACAACAGTACCGTGCATTTTTGCTGGCCTTTCCAAACTGACGACAGGTCACATACCGAGAAGGATGGCCGGCAGCCTGGGCTTGGCCAGCTGTCTGTTCCTGGCAACGTTCAGGCCCAAAAGGACAGCCACTCAAATTCTGAACCCATCTGGAATGGGAGCACGGGTCTCGTGACCAAGGAGCTGCCTGGAAGCAGCAACTAGGAGCACGGGGGACTGCAAACTGCTCAGGTCAGACCACAGCCAGAGTGTCACAGCCTTTGCCAGTCACAGAACACCAAGGCGACAACTCCAGCATGGTACCTGTATCGGATCTTTAACATGGATACACAAGAGATTGTGACATGAGAAGCAAAAGGACATAGATGACCAAAAGCTGGGTCAAAGAGAGATTTTAAGGAATTTCTTAAAATGAGGGAGTTCCACACCTCAGGGCAGCTGAAGGGCAAGGTACAAGTTTCCTTCAGTAAAGCCACTGGGTTTTGAATAAAATTCAAACAGTTTCAAGCTCACCAATTCTTTTTTAATAACAGGGCTCCACTTCTCAAACCATTACATTATTTGAACTCTGCTTCCCTACATTACGAGCATTGGTTCAACATTCACCACATTATCTGTCCTCAAGTATCCCCTCCTTCATTTTACAAAGGTGCAGTTCAATTCATGGATGAGCAAGAGGCCAGAATTGGAGCACGGGATCACCTGTGGTGGGCTGGAACACAAGGTTCAGGAATTTTAAAATTGAAACTTCCCCAGACCTGGAGCCAGTGTAGATCACTGAGTAGCGAGGGTGTTGGCCAACCAGGATTCAGTGCAAACAAGGGGACAGGCAGTGAACTGGATGACGTGAAGCTTACAGAGAGGAGGAGAGCAGGGTAGCATTGGAAGAGTTCAGTCTGGAAGCGACAATGATGTGGATGAGGGTCTCAGCAGAGGAGAAAATGAAATTGCATTTCTATAGCGCCTTTCAGGACCTCCCATAGCATTTACAGCCAATGATGTGATCATTGTTTCAATGTAGAAAATGCAGCAGCCTATTTGCGCACAGCAAGCTCCCACAAACTGCCAAGCGTTAACAACCAGATGACTTTGAGTGAGGGAACGTTATTGGATGAGTATCAGGAAGAACGCCCCGCTCATCTTCAAAATGATGCCATGGGATTTTTTTTTTCCTTAATGTCTTCCCAAGAGAACACACAGGGCCTCAGTTTAAGGTCTCACTGGAAAGTCGGTAACCCCTCAGTACTGCACTGGGTGCATGCCTGGACCTGCAGTGGGACCGCAACCTCAAAGCTTCAGATTCAGTGCAACCGACTGAGCCACAGCTGACAGCGGCAAGCTGAGGCAGCAACAGAGCAGCGCAATACTGCAGGGTTGGTGGCCGTAGCGACAGTTAACTCGGGGTCAAGCACCACAGCAAGGTTGTGAACAGCCTGGTTCAGATTCAGACAGGTTGCCAGGGAGAGGGGTGGAGTGGCCCACAGGCATCTGAGTGGGGTCGCCGACCTTCACTGAAAAAGGTGAGTGGTTGGGTTTTATTTTGAAAACTTTATTTTAATTAATACATAAATTAAAAACAAGTTGAATGCAATTTTAAATGAATTATTTTTATTACTAATTTAGAATTTAAATAATTTATTTTTCAAGAATCAGACATTTAGAATCAGTGGCAAAGGCCGTGAGAGCGGGAGCTGTCAGAAGACCATCTGGATGGTCTGGGGCAGAGCCTGTCTCCACCCTGCCACTGAGTCGACTCTGGCAGGATGCTGGGAGCCAGGTGGTTGCAGGCATCTGCCCAGAGGTGGGCACAAGGCACGAGCTGGATCCAGTGCAATCTGGCCCAACTGGGCTTCAGTCTTCCAACTGTTTGGCAGGGGATGGACTCGACATTGGACAACCTGGAGACGGCGGAGGGCTCGAGAGCAGTGGTGGGATGGTGGAGCTGGGGAATACTCAAAGCCCCAGCAGAACGGACACGTGTCTGAACCTCAGCACAGGACACCCAAGGCGCAAGGAACAACTGAAGAAACAGAGGTGGGGGAAGAATGGGTATCGAAACGGACCAAGCGGTGTTCCTTGAATGAGTTACCTCGAGATGCTCTGGTCAATTTTCACACAGGACTGAAACTTCAGGTATCCAGAGTCATTCTTACACGACACAACTACAGTTCCTTTCCCTCACTGCGCAACCTCTAAACAAAGAGTGCTACATTTTAAAGGCAGATTTAAAAACAAGGGGTGGGTAGCAGGGAGGGTACAATTGACTGCCATACAAGGCCACAGAGCTGTACCCAGATTCCATTACCATCCAGCTCATTGGACGGCAGAGTTCCAGTGAATCCCAGCCAGAGGAGATGGTGGACAGAAGCCGGGCAGTGCCCAATGGGGGACAGAAGAGATGCACCATCAACTGCTCGCATGGCATAAGTGAGCATGGGCTCTATGCCCAACCAAGGCTGGGGACAGGGGTGAAGGTAACAAGTAAAATGTCTACTAATGGATATCAAGCCTCCCACAGTGCCTTTTCTAGAATATTGAATCAAACTGCTTTCAGGCAGCAATGAATTCTCGATCAAACTAACAATTGTTTGGGTGCCCACTCTTCAGATCCTGGCACTCCACTTTAAACTGGCCATTTCCCAGAGAGTGCTTCTCACCAGCAGCAGGCTTGCCCCCAAGTCATCGATTTCGGGTATAAAGTTCTTGACCAACTGCGGAGGCCGGTTGGTGAAGGCACTTCGTGGCAGGGTCACGTCCTCTGGCCAGTCCTCCTCTGCTGGGAGCCCTGTCATGCTGAAAGCAGAGAAGTTTCCAATAAAGAAAAAAAAACTCCAATTCCCATAGCGCCACTCATGTCCCATTCAGGACGTCCCAAAGTGCCTCACAGCCAGTGAACCACTTTCGAAACGCAGCCACTGTTGCAACGCAGAAAACATGGCAGCCAATTTGCGCACAGCAAACTCCAAGAAACAGCAATGGAGCAATGCCTGGATAATCATGATGCTGTTTAGGAGATGAATACTGACCAGTACATTAGATTATCACCTTGCTAAAACCAGGAACAATTTGAAGATTTAATTATCAGATGTTTGCGCCACGACAATGGGCCAATTTTCACAGATTTCATTGGTCAGATATCCTTTAAAGCAAGAGGTTTAATGAGCTGCAATTGGGCGAAACTACTAATCAGCCAATATATTGCAAACTCCTGGCCAATTAGACGTCTCAGCCCATCCCATGCCCTGGGGGACAGTGCTGTGCTCGATTCAGCTGGATAACTCACTTCCTCTCTAAGTTGCCCCGGTTGGATGATACCTCCCAGAATTAACCCCCAATTCCTCCACCACCCGCCCCCCCACCTTCAGCCTCGTCCTGGGCCCCGCTGGAATACATCAAGTGCACTTACTCAAAAATCTTTCCTAATTGGTCAACTTCTGATTTCCCACAAAACAAGGGCCTGCAAAAAAAAAAGGACAAACAAGAACAAATGTTACACTCATTTGGACACTGAAAGCCCTTTGGCTCGACAAACAAAGTCCCAAATGGAAAGAATATTTTTAATTGGGCAGCATCAGGAGATAAATAGAGCCTCTCCCTCACCCAGCTACCACCTTACCTTCCCACCCCCCCCCCCCCCAAAATTCACCACAAACTCACTTTACAAACATCAGCAGTATTCACTATCCATTCCCAACACCCCTTGAGAAAGTGGTGGCAAGCTACTGCAGTTTATGTGGTGAAGTTGCTCCCACAGTGTTAGTACTGGAGAGGTACCACAACCAATGATCTCTCTGTAAAATCCTCCAAAGCCACTGATGGAACAGGCAAACTAACGTCAGTACTCTCTCCCAGGTCATCGTCCCCAGCATCGAGGGTCTGATCATGCTCAGCCAGCTCTGATGGGTGGCCCATATCATCCACATGTCCAACGCCAGTCATCAGAAACAAGGATCACACAATCTGCTGGAGGAACTCAGCAGGTCGAGCAGTGTCTGTGGGAGGAAAGGAATTGTCGAAATCCTGCATCAGGACGCCTTCCCCACTCCCACAGATGCTGCTCGACCTGCTGAGTTCCTCCAGCAGATTGTTAGTTGCTCCAGGTTCCAGTGTCTTGCAGTCTCTTGTGTCTCCATCAGAAATGGGCACACTGCACTGAGCACTGTCACAGCTAGAGATTTCCAGGACAGAGAAAATGTTTCTTCTCTAAAGAGCCTTTGAGGAAAAAAAATGTAACATCCTTACCAGCTTCTGGGAGTGCCTGGTCTGTGACTGCATAAACCGGTCGGGAAGGCAGACAGATGCAGCTCTGCACTTGGAGAGTCAGCCTGGATTTTTGTGCTCGAGACCCAGAGCCCACAACTGTCTGACCCAGAGGCAAGGGTGATTGCCTGACCCCTACCCCAATCCACAGCCAACACTTGCACCCCATACCATGCCCGATCAATTAAAAAAGGTTTACAAGTTAAATCTACCAAACTGTTCAAAACACTATACAACAGTGTGCCCTGTAAGCTTTGGCTTCTTCCTTTTCAAAAGAGGTTTAAAGCTGTGCTCCAGCACTGACCTTCTGCAAAACATCTCAGCAAAGACGCAGCCTGTGCTCCACAAGTCGACAGGGGTGGCGTAGGTTGATTGAAGTAGGACTTCTGGGGCACGGTACCACAGTGTCACCACCTGGTCAGGTCAAACACAAAATGAGGACAAAGCAAATTACTGGACCGTTTTGGGACTTTGGTGAAAGAGAATGTCCTTCTCCAACCCTCTTCTCAGAAGGCCAAGGGCCAATGGGACTGTTCAACACCAACATGGCCAGGTTTATTCTTCATGTAATGCTATAGCAAGGATGCGATTGAGCTGGAGAGGCTGCAGAAAAGATTCACGAGGATGTTACCCGGACTGGAGGACTTGAGTTACAAGGAGAGATTGGATAGGCTGGGAGCAAAGAGGCTGAGGGGTGACCTGATAGAGAGTTATAAAATTATAAGGTGCATAGACAGGATAGACAGGTCACAGTCTTTTCCCCAGGGTAGGGGAGTCTAAAACTAGGGTTAAGGTGAGAGGGGAAAGGTTGAAAGGGTGCATGAGGAGCAAGTTTTTCCACACAGAGGCTGGTGGGTATGTGGAACAAGCTGCCAGAGGAAGCGGGTGAGGCAGGTACAACTACAACATTTAAAAGACACTGGGATAGGTACATGGATGGGAAAGGTTTAGAGGGATATGGGCCAAATGTGGGTGGCTTAGATGGGCATCTTAGTCGGCATGGACCGGTTGGGCCCACTTCCATGCTGTATAAATCTATGAATCTCTAAATCAGGTAAGGCTAACTAAGAATAAATCGATCAACAGTGTGCAAGTCAATCTATAATAGGAGGCCTTAATGGTGCAATCAATATGTAAGCGATGCATTTGCTGCTGACCTAATGATCTCTGTGGCCTGAGCGTCTATTCTGGGGGGTTCCCTGCCCCTCAGCGGTTATTATGTCATCAAAGCTGAGCAGCCAATCAACACCAAAGATTTCTCACAGGTTGTTAACCAGAAAGTTAAAAGCAGAACTAGCTAATATTTTAATCAGTTTGCAGAGTGAAAATAAATACTGGAATATATACACAAGATTATGGAGGATGAAAAAATAGTATAAATATTAGAACTAAAAGAATAATTTTATACTTGCCACCATTGCCACACCCCCCTCCCCCAACCAAACCCCTCAACCAAGCTCAGCAAGTGCCGGTGGATTCTTGCTTACCACCGGAGTCAGTGCCATTTGGCAGTTGTAGATGCGAGCCAGGCCGAAGTCTGCCAGCTTCACCTGGCCCCGGCTGGTCACCAGGATGTTCTCAGGCTTCAGATCCCGGTGCACCACAGCGTGGGAGTGCAGGAACGCCAGTCCATTCAGCAACTGCCTCATCAGGTCCTGCACCAAATAACAACACACACAGCAAGTCTGTTAAGAGAGACCTCAGGCAAGGATGACCCCCCCCCCCCACCCCCACAACCAAGTCCTCCCATTTGCCCCCAAGACCTCCCAATACCCACCCTCCATGTTATTAAATACACTTGATTAGCAGCAGATAAGAAAACACAACAGGTTTGCAATTCTGTAGCAAGTTATACAAATCCTAATACGCTCCACAGTTAAAGTTTTCTGAAGTGCAGATATGGTTGCAGTATGGGAAACCCAGCAGCCAATTTGCACACAGCAAGATCCCACAAGCAGCACCTGAACCCTAACCCAGATGATCTGCTTTAATGATGATAAGCAAAGGATAAATATTGGACCCAGTTCAGTGGGGAAAGCTCAGGGGATCTATTACACTCAGCCGAGAGGGGCGTCGGATTAAGGCCTCATCCCAAAAGGTGACACTAGTAACGACATGGTGCCCCCTCAACACTGACCCATTGACGAGCTGCAACTGCAGGGAGCTTGCTCTGACAGGGGATCGAGCGTACAGCCTTTACCGTACACCACAGTGGGCAGCCCAGCCCAGCCCTTTCCAGCAGGAGTGCAGCCCAAAGCCCGAGCTACAAAGACAAATGCAAGCATCTCAATAGTTGGTTTCACTGTCAAAGGAATCCCCACCCCCCAAATCAAAAAATAGCAGAGGAAATTTACTGGGGGAGGATGGTCACCTGCATCACCCTCTTTTCCCTTTCAAGAATTAGCCACAGCAGAAGAACAACAGAAAGGCCCCCGGCAGGCGCCCTGTCCTTTACCTTTATCGTATCCGCCGGAAGTCCAGGCGATGGAGCCTTCTCCAAGTAGGTTTTTAAATCCTGGTCAACGTGCTCAAACACCAGGGTGACTTTGGTTTCTCGGTCTGCTCTCATGGTCGCGCACACGTCAAACAACCTGCAGCAACGCACACAGGTAGTCACGATGGCTGCATGACACCCAGCCGGGTCAAGGCCTAGAGTCGTGGAGTCGTACAGCACAGAAACAGGCCCTTCAGCCCACCAGGTCTATGCCGACCATTGTAATTATCTATACTAATCCCATTTACCTGCATTTGATCAGTAGCCTTCTATGCCTCAGCAATTCAAGTGTTTGTCAAGATGCTTCTTAAATACAATAAGAATATCTGCCTCTACTACCTCTTCAGACAGTGCGCTCCAGACTCTAACTATTCTCTATGTGGAAACATTCCCCCGCAGATCCTCTCTGAACCTCCTACCTATGCTCTCATTTTAGACACTCCTACCAGGGGGATAAAGATTCCTACCATCTACCTTATCTGCCCTCCCTCATAACTTTGGACACCTCCAAGGCTGAAGAACATGGCTAGACCGGGAGCTGGTGAGAGGACATCAGACTGCAGTCCTCCTTCCTTCCAATTCCTAAATCTCACTTCCAAGGCACATGCCAGTTGGAAAGTGGACAGGCAGGCATGGAAACGAGCCCCAGCAGGATGGAGTCTCAACCTGCCTCACTAAAAAGGGAAACGAACAAGGCAAAGTAGGATTGGCATCAGAAAATGAGCATCCTATTTGACACAGACAAGAAATGCAGAAAGTTAATCAAACAAAAAAAACTGCAGATCCTGGAAATCTGAAGTAAAAATTAAAAAATGCTGGAAATACTCAGCAGGTTGAGCAGCATCTCTGGAGAGAGAAGCAGAGTTAACATTTCAGGTCAAAAAACTGGGAAAAGTTAGAAATTAAGCACGTTTTAAGTTGCAGAGAAGAGGGAAGGGTGGAGTAAACAAAGGGAATGTCTGCGACAGAGTGGAGATTAAGAGAGACACAAGTGGTGATGGTGCTGGCTGAGTCACAGGCAGGTGGCAAAGGTCCACAGAAAGCCTTGGAACTTGGCCACAGCATTTATTGCCCACTGTGGTTGCTCAGGAAGGTGGTGGTGAACTGCTTTGTTCTGTGTGGTGAAGGTGCTCCCCCGGAGCTGCCAGGCTCACAGCAGGAAAGGAACACTTTAAAAAAAAGCATAACCAAATGAAATGATGTCAAATAAAACATCTGTGGAGTGCAGCCTCCCCAACAGGATCCCCCACACTCCCCAACACACTCCAGCACCAACCCTACCCCCACAGCTCCCCCACATTACAGCGACCTCACCTGACAATATTGGGGTGGTCAAACTGCTCGAGCCGTTTCAGCAGGGCCACTTCCCTGACGGTGGAGGCGGGGAGGCCTTCTTCGTCTCTGTGCACCCTCACATTTTTGAGCGCCACGAACTTGCCACTCCGCGAGTCTCGGGCCTTGTAGACGGTGCCGTAGGCCCCTCCTCCAATCTCCGCCACAGGCTCATACTGAGTCACGGGACTCTGCTCCATCTTGCAGCCCCTAACAGCCTCCAACCAGCTGACTTGCACCTGGAAGGAATTCAACAGAAAACTTGCAGTGAGTCACCCCTCGTTCTCCCCTTTTTACCGCCAGCAGACACGGGCCCTTCGCTGGAGGTCAGGTACAAAGTCCCCACCAGTGTCTGGGCCAAAGCACCAAGGGTCACGCATGATCCACAATAGCCAAAAGGCAGCTAGTTTACCACAAAGAGCCTTACAGCTTCAGTGCCGTAGTGCAGGTGGGTGGTTGATGGTCAGCACAGACTGATGGGCCTGTTTCTGTGCTGTATGACTCGGTGAGGCTGCTGGCGGATGGGAATGCCGCCAGTTCCACATTCCCATCCGAGTCACACTCACATATACATCATGTATACGTTGCTGCATCTAAACCCTGGAACTCCCTCCCCGACAACTGCTGCCTTGAACCACCACCACCATCTTGGGTGCAATCTTCAAGGGCAAATAGGAACGGGCATTAAGTGCCAGCAACACCCATATCCTGAGAATGGATGCTACTTTCAAACTCAGCAGCACCAGGGAAAAGGGCTTTGAGGGTGGTCCCACTGACACACCAACAGAGAATCAAAGCCCAGATACACCAGCTGCAACTGACACCAGAACATGGCACTGCCCAGCTGAACAAACAATAGAGAAGACTTATCTACCCAGCACCTATCCCCAGTGGGCTTCACACCCATTCTTGCAGTGTAGCCACTATCGTAATGCAGGAAACAACTAAAGGAAACGAGAAATCACATCATTGGAAAGGGTCAAAGGAAGGGAGGGGCACAGGGAAAGAAAGGAAGAAAGAAAGCAAGTATTCCAATGGCATTTCCCACATCCTCCGTGTCCCAACATGCTTCAGGTTATAAAAGGACTTTTCAACAGCTGTCAGTCAATTATCTCAGCAAATGCAATGGCCAAATTGTACAAAGAAAGACCAGATCTCCTTACATCTGTTCCCGTTCTTAATGTCCAAACATTGGCCAGAATTCCCTCCTCTAATCCACAGAGACTCAGTGGGCTGCACTCTCACCCCCCCCCCCCCCGTCAGAATGTTGCAGCTTCCAAATCCCCATTCCAAAGAGTCCAGCACCGAAAATCTAGGCTGATGCTTCAGTGCACTGCTGAGGGAATGCTACACAGCAGGAGGGCCGGCACCGAGGGAGTGCCATGCCACAGGACAAGTGGCGTTCAGGAGACATTTAGCTGTGGTCCCCGTCTGCCATCTGAGGCAAATGTAAAAGATCTCTCAGCTACCTATTTTGAGGGCAAGTGGGAGCGAGGTGGGGCGGGGTGCATTACTGGCAATGCAAGACAGAAGTTCAGAAACAGAGCTTACACTCAGATTTTGCACTAGACGGTCACATGGAATTGGTCAGAACACTTAAGTACAAAATACTCCCACTTCCCATCTGCTCTTTTTGCACAGCCCTGCAAAGCTTTCCTTCTCAAAGAACTGTGAAGCAGCAGTGGTTAAATTATTGATCAAATTAAAAAAATACAGATGCTGGAAATTTAAAATAAAAACAGAAAATGCTGGAAACACTCAACAAGTCAGGCAGCATCTGTGGAGAGAGAAACAGTTGTTTCAAGTCAAAGACTGGAACACCATCCAATGGCCTGGATTGTAGATCAAGTGATGCCTTGGTAGCTGAGGAATTTAAATTCAAGAAACTGAATAAACCTGGAATTATAAAGTTAACACCAGTAAAAGCGAGCACAAAAGGCTATTGTGAAAGATTCACAGCAATCCTGTTGAACAGCATAACAGGCACAAGGGCCTGCTTCTAGTTCTTATATAAAACCCCATTCAAGTTCATGAATGTTCTCTGGGGAAGGAGATCTGTCACATCTGGCCTGTTTGTCAGACTTCAGTGTTACAGTACTTTTGGTTCAGCTCGGGGCCATTTTTGAGTGATTTTTGTTTATCAAAAATCATGAGTTTTCTGTCATGAAAAACTTTTAGGCGAGTGCAACAACTTTTGATTTCTGTAATAATTTGCCAACAAACCAGCGACGGCAGTAAGTAACACCAACACATTCAAAGTCGCTCAATGACACTCAACATCTCCAATGATCAGAGTTCTTCCACCACCTCCCAGAGTTACTCAGTCACATCGCCCCACTGGATGCTATGTTGCGTCAACAAACAACTGTGATTGAGCAGCAGTCTAGGCTAAATTTCCACATTTCAAGTGCTACGTATAGAAAGCAAAATGTACTGTTGACATTGGAAGATTTACTGCTGAAAAATGTGTCCAGAAAAAAAGCATTTTGTTTAATTGCCTTTGGGAATTTCCCAGTTTTAGTAAAAGAAAATGAAAAGTGAAAGTCTTAAATATATGCGACTCCAGACCCACCGTTCCCTGAAAAGGCCTTGCAATTCGGGACAGAGAATGAATACAGTAATGCCTGCATCCTGTGATTAAAATAAATAAACCCCTAAAATGTAGAGTGTTTTTTTTGGAAAAAAAGGTATACAGGTATACAGTCAATGCCATTACCATAGCAACAGTTCTGTCTGCTGATATCCACAGCACATTGCTTGAGGCAGCAGGACCCTAGTCAATCCATTTGATGCAGTGATGGTTGGGAGAAACAGGCTTGAATGGAGAACAAACAGCAGCACTGTTCAGATGGAATGATTTCTCTGGGCTTTCAATAATTTGTAACCCTGCTGCAGACCCATGCAGGTCAGTCCTGGAGATCAGCTAAGTTAAGGGCTGCATGCACTGACCGTGCTGTGAGTCAAAGACCCAGGAGCAGGCAGGCAGACACCAGCTGCCACTGCCATATTAAACAGGTCAGACACTTACAATTTGGAGGCGGGGGAGGGGGGGGAGGGACATCTGGTAGCTTAAGAGGGGTCCCATGTGTAGCACTGAAGAACATGGGTTCACGCTGGGATGACGATGCTGCAGCAGTCACCCAGTACACCAGAGAAAGAATGTCGAGACAACTCTGCACTCATAGGAAGTGATGTGATGCAGGAGGAGGAGGAGGAGGGGGGGAACCAGCCAGGGGGCGGGGTACCAGCAGGGGGAAGGGAGAGGGACCGGCGGGGGGGAGGGAGAGTGGGTGGGGGGAGGAGGAGGAACCAGCAGGGAGGGGAGGGGGAGGGGGAGGGGAAGAGGGTGGGAGGGGAAGGAGGGACCGGCGGGGGAGGAGGAGCAGGAGGGGGAGCGGTAAGGGGGACTGGCAGGGTCAGGCAGTGAGTGGGGAGAGGGGGAGGAGGCAGAATGAGAGGCAGTTTTGACAAAAGAACGGAAATGTTAGTTGCTTCTCTCTCCTCAGATGCAGCCTGCAGTGCTGAGCATTTCCAGCATTGCCTTTTATTTTAGGAGAGATTTACGCCTACCACCCAACCACCCCTTTAAAGGATGGTTTACTTAACTCCTGATGCGCCTTGGAGAACTATCTGGCGACAGATTGGATCAGGGAGTGTCAAGTGTTCTGGGGAGACGCCAATTTGTCTGAGCTGCTTCTCAAAAGAGACCAACAAAGAAAAAATTAACCGCACCCACATACAAATCTAACAATACTGTCTGCATGAACCAAGCCCTCACTCAAAAGTATTCACTGGATTAATCCACAGAACAAACAGCTGAGCTTTCCATTTAAGATGCTGTTGAAAGCAAAATAAGCATAGTGGGAGGGAGAGAGAATTTGAAGTTTAAATGTGCAGAAACCCAATGGTTTGCATAGGAGCATTTGACAATTTGCAAGCAATCTGTGAACAAACACACCAGAACCTCAATATTCACCCACACACTTCAGGAAAGCAGCCCAGGTTTTTGCATTGGACGGGACAACATTTTTCACTTCTGAATGTGTCTCAGAGATTCCCTCAAATTGACGCAACCTCACTACTAGCAGAGAGTTTTCAATTGCTACTAACTACTTAGCATGTACCAAGAATGCCAGGCTCTCCCACAATCAGGAAATGAAGCCTGTGGGCATTCTGACATCAGTGCCTGGATTACGTTCCGAGGCAGCGTCAACTCTTGCCTCACACACTCGTTCTTGTTACGTCCTGTACAAAGTTACCACAAAAGTCAGAGCGAGAGTCAGGTACAAAGACGCATTCATTACCAAGAGGACACCACTCATTCTCTCTCACCCCATGTAATGGCCATAATCCTTCCTCCCACTGTGATTGAAAATTCAGATTAGTTTATTGTCATCTCCACTAGGGTGCAATGAAATTAAAACAGGTAGTTCTCCATATCACACATTCTCCCCCTCCATTCCAAAAACAATAACTACCATCGATACAACAGCTTTAGTGGCAATTTGAAAACAAGGGTGACAATTTCAGTGTTGTTACGTTTTTTTAACTGGTAGCAGATGGTTTGAGTTGACCTCATGTTTTGCAGAGAGTAGAATGAGGGAGGCTGGATAGGAGGATGTTGGACTAGTCGAGTCCAAAGGTGACAAAGGCACGGATGGGGGTTTCAGTAATAGATGAGCTGAGGCGGAGACAGAGTAGGCAATGTTGCAGAGAATGGAAAAATGACCTTAAGGGTCAGAATGAGAAACACCTCTCCAATCTGCTTTTCATTTGCAATGACATTAACATCTTGGTGATTTCAAAATCCAGGCAAAATCACCTCTCCTCAATCTCATTCTCCACAACTCCAAGTTTCCAAAACCAACAGGCTCTAAACCATCACTTCCTCGTCCACACTGCTCCACATTGATCCAACCCCTTCCCCATTGATGTATGGCCCCTGGGAAAAGCTAACTCCTGCCTCTTTCACTCCAGCCTCCACTCAGTGACACACTTACCCTTCTACTGATTTCACATGGCCCCAAATAGTTCTGCATCCCCCTCCTGGTCCAACATTTGCCTCCACAGCCTCAAGTCTATTGACTGCAAACTGTCTCATTATCTTGGAAAGTCTATTATTCCCTTCCTTCTCATTAATTGTCCGATACCGACCCACCTCCTACTCTCCATTCCATTGGTTACTCACCAACTTGTGCCTCATGCCAAGACCAGTCTCTCTGGCCTTCCTTCCTGCCCTCCCTCCCTCTGCTCATTATTCCAGAGCTCTACAGACATGCAGTCAAGTAAACTGGCAGCAACCTTTGAGATATATAAAATGTGTCACCACAACCTTCAAAAGCATTGTTGGTGTTTGAAGACAGCGACCGATACAAAGGGCAATTATCAATGAAAAGCTCAAGGAACCAGAAGACTTCTTGCACCCCACATCAGCACCAATGGGACAAAAACTATCAGCTTTAATTTTATTCATTCGCTTCCTCTTGCAATAATAGAATATGGAACTCGCTTCCACAGGCAGTGGTTGAGATAAACAGCAGAGATGCACTTATGGGGAAGCTGGACAAATGCACAAAGGAGCGTGGAAATAGGAGGATGTGGCAATGGTGGGGAAGAGGAGGCTCCCTTGCAGGATAAACAATAGTACAGAGCAGAGGGGCTGAATGGTCTGTTTCTGAGGCACAGAACACTGTCACACCAATCCCTCTGACAGGCAAACCTTAAACCGATCCAGCTTCATTGACGGAATGACCGAATTCTGAATCATTGCAATGTGAATGACTGGACCTCGGAAGAAAGGCCTCATTTCCCCCCAACAATTAATTGCAAAGGTTTAAACAATTAAAGAAAGTTTTTTAAAAATTGGGAGGTGACGAGAAAGAACACTCACTTCTCCTCCTCCCAACTGGACTGAGACCGTAAATATCTGCTTGGTTATGAAAACTTTATGAAATCCTCGGTGCATTTGAAGCAGGTTAAATAAACGCTAAACGTGGCAGTATTAAGTAATCATATCACCAGCCTCCAAACAGGGCCAAATTCTCTACTAAAGACCCCACTACGAACAAACGCACACAGGTGCACCACAAAGGCTTCAATATATATCTCTATACATTGAAAATGTTGTTTCAACACACACACATACACCATTGTGAAAATCAACCAACGACTTTCCCTCTCAGGCGCAGATTCGCTCATCTAGCCATTCAGAAATTGCCAACGCGATCGCAAACTGTTCCCACTTCTTCTTTTCCAACAGAGTTTCGCTTTGCAATCGACTGCAAAGCAATTGAAAAATCCAACAATGCTACTTACTTTGTTCACGAAACTTTCAATGGAGATCCCAGGATTTCCGAGAGAGTAAATCAATCACAAGACAAAAATCATCGTCCTTCACTGACTCTGAGACCGTCTGTAACTGATTGTTACAATGACGATTTGCAATAGATAAATATTTAAAATTAGATATTTTAAAGTTAAATAAGAGGTTAAAATCTCCCACTAAAATGACCAGTTTACAAGTTCGGACATGAAGTCATTCACAGAGCATTATGCTTCCGCTGCCATGATTGACTCCCTTCTGCATGTCCCTATTGGTGGATTGCAATCGGTGATCTGCCCAGCTGGGGGAGGGTGCACGCTGTTTGCCGCTATTTTTTTCGGCCTTTCCGCGCTGATTGTGAAAATTGACTCTAATTTTTGGTCAAAACATAAGAGACTGCAGTTGCTGGAATCCAGAACGGAATGCTGGAAGAATTCAGCGGGTCATGCAGCATCTGTTGGAGACAAAAGGCGTAAGACCTTTTTCGGGTCAAAACCCTACATCAGGACTGAGAGGGAATAGGAAAGATTGCTAGTGTAGACGACGAGGAGGGAGAGAGATGGGGGCAGAAATTGGAGGAGGGAAGTGAGGCTGATAAGTGGAGCCACATGGGGAGAGCAGTTGAAACCAGGCGGGGAAGGGGATAGGGAGAAGAGAACTAGGTGAGTGTCTGCGGGAGGAAAGCACCGGGGTATGGGTTACCTGAAATTTAAAGGATTAGATGTTCATACCTTTGGGTTGTAAGCTACCCAAGTGGAATATGAGATGTTGTTCTTCCAATATGAATTTGCTCTCTCTGTAGCAATGGAGAAGGCTAAGAATAGCAGGTGGGAGTAGGAAGGGGAATTTAAAAAATATGCAACGGGACACTCAGGCCAAAACAATTACCTAGTCTTCTTCTGAAATGTCCACCTTCTTCTGGAAGCGTAGTTTCCCCTCTGCTGTAGTTGACAGAGCCCTCACACATACTTCTTCCATTTCTTGCATGTCTGCTCTCAACCCTCCCCCCCCCCCCCAAGCAGAACAACAAGAGTTCTCTTGGCACTTGCCTTTCACCAACCTCTGATCCAACACATCATCCTCTGCCAGTTCCAATGCAATCTCACTACCAGCCACCTCTTACCCCTTTCTGTTTTCTGCAGGGATCGCACTCTTCGGGACTCCCTAGTCCACTCATCCCTGGCACTTTCCCCCGCAATCTTAGGAGGTGCAACGCTTGTCCCTTCACCTCCTCCCTCACCATCAATCAAAGACCTAAACAGCCCTTCCGGGTGATGCAGAGTTCCGTGTGCACCGCGTCCAGCCTGGTCGACTGCATTCGATGCTAATGATGTGGACTCCCGTACATTGGTGAAACCATGCATGGACTAGGCGATCATTTTGCACAGCACCTACACTCTGTCTGCAACGACCATCTTGAGCTTCCGGTTGCATGTCATTTCAACTCCCCTTCCCACACCCACCTCCTGTCCTCGGCCAGAAGCCGCACTCAGATTGGAAAAACAAAATCTTATATTTCACTCGGATAGTTTACAAGCCAATGGTATGAACATTGCTTTTTCCATCTGCCTGTCCACCTAGTTTTCTTCTTCCTTTGTTCATCTCTCCCATCCCCTCCACCCCAACCGAGTTCCATCTACCCAACATCCCCTCCCCATCTGGTTCCACCTATCACCTACCAGCCTCTGTCCCACCCCCCTTGGTACTGCTCTATACTGGCCATCTTTCCTGTTCCTTCTCAGTCCTGATGCAGGGTTTTTAACTAAGATGCTGCTTGACCTGCGGAGTTCTTCCAACGTTCTGTCTTTGTTCTATTTTTTGTCAATCTCAGGTTGGAGACTTTTTCTTTAAAATAAACCTTTGTAATTTATTGAAGTTCACATCCAAGACTGGCAGAGAGGCCTCAAGAAACAGTGCATACATTGAATCGCAGAGTGTTTTATGGAGTATAATCAGCTAATCTAATCACAACAAGGTCCCAGGACAGTATCAATTCACTTGTTATTCTTCTTTGTGATGCTGGTTGAGGGATAAATACTTGTCTCAGGATACCAGGGAGAATTCCCCTGCTGTTCTTCGAAACATTGCCAAGGGGTCAAACCAGACTTCAGACTACTAAGTGAGTGCAACCCTTGCCTCTGACAGTGTAATGCTGTCTTAGCACTGTCTCTCTATTGTGCACTATTTCCTCCAAAACTGGGAAACATCCAATGTACTACTTCCCTGATTATGTAGTGCACTCTGTGTTGCCCCAACAATGAAGCACTCCCTCAACAATGCACCTCCACCAGTACAGCACTCCCTCAGTACTGCCTAACCAATAGTACAGCATTCCTTCAGCACTGCTCCTCTGACAGTGCAGCACTCCCTCAGCATTCCCCCCTGACAGTACAGCACTCCCTCTCTGACAGTTCAGCTCTCCCTCAGCACTCCCTCTCTGACAGTGCAGCACTCCCTCAGCACTCCCTCTCTGACAGTGCAGCACTCCCTCAGCATTGTCTCTCCAACAATGAGCCATTCCCTCAGTGCTGTCCCTCTGAGTGTGGAGCTCCCTTGATACTTCAACAATGCAGCGCTTGTTCAGTGCTGGGCTGGAGTGTCGGCCTGTATGGTGGATTTCAAAGCGTGACATTCTGAAACTGGAACAAACAGGTTACTGTCTGAATAAAATCTAATGATTTATCTCCTGTGTAAATATTTCATCCCTGCACTTGATGGTTATTATGCCATAAATGTTTTTTTTCCCCTTGGTACAAATACTTTACCAGGCATTTTCTTCGTGACACAAAGCCAAAAAATTCCTTCTGAAGTTAATACCATGGTCTTCCTTCATAAAACACTCCTGCAAGACAAATATGTAACTTCAGCAGGGTATCTGTTTGCAAGGCTCTTTCAAGCTGTGTGGCAGACTGATTGTTTATCTGGTTAACTCCTCCTGTGCTGACTTCCTGGCCTGAGCTAGGGTTCCTGGGTGAGATGCTCCTCCTTGCTGAGCAGATAACGCAACAACAACAACCTCCACTTATGTAGCGACTTCAACAAAGCAAAATGTCCAAGGTGCTTCACAGGAATGTAATCAGACAAAAATCGATGTTGAGTCACATATGGAGGAAGTATTAGGGCAGGTGTCCTGAAGCAGTACAATGGTGCAACAGTTAGTGCTGCTGTCTCACCGCTCTGGAGACATAAGTTTGATCCTGACCTCTGGTGCTGTCTGGGTGGAGTTTGCATGTTCTCTCTGTGGCCACATGGGTTTCCTCCCACGTGCCAAAGACGTACAGGGTCGGTGGATTAACTGACCAATGTAAATTGCCCCTAGTGTAGGCGGGGTGCAAGAGAATCAGGGGAAAGGGAATGGGAGGCAGTTAAAGGGGATGTGAGAGGAAAAATCGGATGAGTGTAGATGAGTGCTTGATGGTTGGTGTGGATGGGTTGGGTGAAGGGCCTGCTTCTACGCTGGATGATCCTGTGGCTCTAAGTTCAGTTGAAGAGTTGAGTTTTAAGGAGCACCTTAAAGGAGGACAGAGAAGCTGCAGATCTAATAGCACAGATGTCAATGATGGAGTGGTGAACAAGAGGTCTTTAATGCCAAACATTAGCAGAGGCCTCTCCAGATGGCAGACTTCAAGGAGGTTTTAATTGTGATTATATCCATGGTGTTGATACCATTGGTCAGGACACACTGAATCCCTGCATCAGGGTGGGGCCAGTGGGATGGGGAGCTGTTCAGTACTGGTGGAGGGGCCTTAGACAGGCTGAACCCAGTTCCTGATGGACTCTATGTGTCTTGTGACTGAGGGTTTTCAGCAGTCCTTTGTTGAGACAAGGGCTATGATACTTGAAGCATTTGGGTTCATTTTTATTCTGGACCGAAAGGTGGCAAAAACGATATAGCAACGCGAAATGTCATGAAGCTGGAATCTACAGTAGCCAGTGACATACATCGCAGGCACAGCGAGTCAGCAGCAAATTCATTGCCCCTCAGGTGATGATGTCATGTTCAAATAGCAGAGGAACCATAAACAGCACATTAGTAATGAAGTGGAAAGGCTAAGTTGCTTTCCTCCAGAAGATATACATACTTTCAGGCTCCATTTATATTTTAGAAATGTTGCTATTAGTATATTCAATCTTATGTAATAATTCCCTCGGTACAGCCTCTCCGACAGTGCAGCCTTCCCTCAATACTGCCTCTCCGACAGTGCAGCCTTCCCTCAGTACTGCCTTTCCGACAGTGCAGCCTTCCCTCAGTACTGCCTCTCCAACAGTGCAGCCTTCCCTCAGTACAGCCTCTCAGACAGTGCAGCCTTTCCTCAGTACTGCCTCTCCGACAGTGCAGCCTTCCTGACAGTGCAGCCTTCCCTCAGTACTGCCTCTCCAACAGTGCAGGCTTCCCTCAGTACAGCCTCTCAGACAGTGCAGCCTTCCCTCAGTACAGCCTCTCAGACAGTGCAGCCTTTCCTCAGTACTGCCTCTCCGACAGTGCTGCCTTCCCTCTGTACTGCCTCTCCAACAGTGCAGCTTTCCCTCAGTGCTGCCCTTCCAGCAGATTTTGCCAGAGTTACTTAATTTCTTGAATTTAACTTCTTCAACTGCTGTGGTGGGATTCAAACTTAAAAGTCTCAAGCAATCATCCAGGCACCTGGATACTAGTCCTGTAATTTAGCCACTACCTTGCCATGCCTCATATATTTATGTAACAGAGTTAACATAATAAAGCATCCCACAGCACTTCGTAGCAGTGTCATTGGGCCCAGTTATGTCAGTCTAGTTTGTTGTCACATGTCCTGAGTATGAGCAGGAGCCCATGTCTCAGAGGGGAGTGTGCCACCTTTGAGGCAAGCTAACCCTTGAAGGTGAATAGTTACAAGATCGGGGGCTGGTCATTTAAAACCGAGCTGCAAAGGAATTTCTTCTTGTAGAAGGTGTGAATCTATGGAATTTTCTACCCCAGCGGGTTGTGGATTCTGGATCACTGGGGGTATTTAAAGAGGAGGGAGAAAATTTTTTGAAAGATCTGGGAATTGAGGGCTACAGGGAACTGGCACAGAAGAGGAGTTGAGGCCTGGGGCAGATCAGCCATGATCATATTGAATGGCAGGGCAGGTTTGAGGGGCCGAGTGGCCTACTCCTGCTCTGTTTTCTTGTGTTCTTATGAAATGTCAAGGTTCAAAAAAGAACCTTAAGGTAGCAGGACTAAGCTGATTATCACAAGCTTTACTGGATGTAAGTTCATTACTGCTGTGATAAAACAAAATCCTGCTGTTTAAATCTATCAGCCAAAATATAAGATGTGATGTGTCAGAACACACGTTGTTCTCAATGCAAACTGAGCCATTAGCTGTTATTATGACATCTTGTATTCGTCAATTGCAAATGCAAAATACACCAATAATAGACTGATCAAGTCTGGAGTTAATGGCTTCTCTCTCTGGACCTCAGCACGTGTTGTCAAGGCCGAGCATCTGTGTACAAAAATATACAACCTGGAGCTGACAGCTTTTGCAATGATGGGCCTAACTCAAGAAGTGGATCAAAGAGACACACTCCTTCTTGCTCAGTTGTGCTTCTTGAATCATGTGAGGCTATCAATCATTCTCAGGCAAGAAAGACAGCAACAGAATGTCCCGAAGGTTATTAAACGTCTGCATTCTTTCCGAAACTAATCAAATACATTTTCTCCCCAGTTACCCAGATAAATTATGAGGACAGATTGCACAGATTCGCTTTGTATTCCCATGTGTAGAAGATTAAGGGCTAGATTTGATCTAGGCGGTTAGGGGGTTGATAGATCTACAGAGAGGAGCCATATATTACCTCAGGTGGGGTTTTCTGGGGTGCAATGTCGAGGGGGGCGGATTCAGTGTTTGGGGAGGGCAATGTCCAAGGAGTGCTGAATGGGGTTGTAGGGAGTGGATGCAGTGGACAGAGCAGACAGACTGTCACACTGTGGATACTGTGAAGCGTGTGGGGATGCACAGGGTAGGTGCAGTGTGGATGTTTGGAGCTGGGGTGCAGTGTAGATGGGTGTTGCAGTGTAGCAGAGGTTGCAGGACAGTTACGAGCTCTAGTGGGAGGGAGGCTACAGTACGTGTGAAGGTTACAGTGTGACGAGGTTTAATGTGGGTGAGGGGTACAGTGTGTGAGTATTGCAATGTGCAGTTTGCAATGTGAAGGCAGCATTGCAGTGTAGTGGTGACTGCACTGCATTGTGAGCATTGCAATGTAGATTAGTGAAGGGGGTTGCGAGGTGGGAGGGGGGTTGCGAGGTGGGAGCAGGGTTGCATTGTGGCAGATTGCATATCAGTGTGGGAGGGTTGCAGCAAAGGGTGTAGTGTGGGTATCTGACAGTTTGTGGGTGCGGCGTTGCAGTGGGAGATGCAATGTGAGTTTGGGGGTGTTGCTGTGCGCATGAGTTGCAAGGTGTGTGTGTGGGGGGTTACACTACAATGCGGTGAATGGTGCGTCAGGAATTGCCATACAGGAGTTTCGTGTTGAGTGGGGTTACAGTGTTGGGTGCAGTGTGGGAGTGCTGAAGTGTGAGGGGTCTACAGTGAACTGTGGGGGGATGCAATACGGAAGGGTAGCAGTGTGGGAGTGCTGCAGCATCGGTGGACTGCATTGTAGGTACAAGGTTGCAGTGTGGAGGTGCATTGTGGGAGGGGTGCAGCATGGATTGGACTGTGGGAGTGTGTGGATGGAGGGGGTGCAGTGTGGCAACGGTTGAAGTGCATTGTGGGGTCGTAGTGTGAAGGTTGCAGCAGTAGGGGATTGCAGGATGGGGGTGTTGGTGTTGCAGCATGTGTGCAGGGCTGCATTGTGGAGGTTTGCACTGCACTGTTGCAGCATGGGGAGGTGTGGTGTGGGAATGTTACAATGTTGGGGGGAGTTTACAGTGCACTATAGTGGTACATTGTGGAGGTGGGTGCCATGTGGAGATGCAGTATGGGAGTGTTGCCATGTGTGGAAGTGCAGTGTAAGGGTGTTTACAATGTAGCACTGCAGTGTGGGAGCATGGTTGCAGTGTGATTACCATTCATTGTGGGGTTGCATTATGGGGCAGGGATTGCAATACAGTGGGTGCATTGCAGGAGTGCTGCAGTGTGTTGCAAGGTTGCATTGTAGAGATGCAGTATGGGGAGTTGCTGGGTGGTACAGGTTGGGGGAATGCAGTGCAGTGTAGGAGAGGCTGTAGTGTGGGAGTGATGCGATGTGTGAGTTTTCCCCTGTGTGTGTCTGGTGGAGTAGCCATAGTGCAGCACTGGGGTAGCAGTGTGAGGGGGTAGCAGTGTGAGGAGGTTGCAATGTGGAGGGTTGCAGTCTAGTGTGGGTGGCTATGCAGTATGAGGGTGTTCAGTGTAGGATTGTTGCATTGGTGGAGAGCTGAAGTGCAGCATGGAAGTTGCAATGCAGTTTGAGAGTGGGTTCACTGTGAGGGTTGCACTGGGTGTGGGGGTCTCCCAGAACAAGGAAGGTCATTGACGAAGGCAACTGGCTGGTGTTCAGCTCCCTAAAGAACTCTTTCAGTCATGAAGACCAGCTTCAGAGAGCAACATCCGTCCTACAATACAACTACTTTGTCCCATCCACACCTCCCCCCTCCGCAGTTTCATAGGATTCAGAGTTTGTCCACATCTCAAAGGGAGTTAATTGGCTGTGAAATGTTTTGGGACATTCCAAGGATTTGAGCAGTGCTATTTAAAACCATGTTCATTCTTTTCACTTGTTAATCCTGCTGCAATTCACAAAGAAAAACATATTGTTTACTTGAGATTTAATAATATCTTTTGGGTTGAAGATTACTACGTTGATAAAGCAGGTTACACCATTGCCCTGAGAACTAACACTAGTAGTCAATAGTTATGCCAACAGCTATTATTCCTCACCAGCATCTTAAACAATAATTAGAAACAGAAAATGCTGGAAATACTCCAGAGGCCAGTCACTGTATCCGGAGAGAAACTGTATTAACATTTCAGGTTGATGACCTTTCATAAGCTGACACTCTCTGGTAACTGTCTATGGTTGAACCAGTCTATTTGCAACCTTGTGAAAACCTTTGCAACAGCAGGCGATGTAACACCTACAAAATGCTGGAGGAACTCAGCAGGTCAGGCAGCATCTATGGAAGGAAATAAACAGTTGACATTTCGGATCAAGACCCTTCAACAGACTGGAAAGGAAGAGGGCAGAAGCCGGAATAAGAAGGTCGGGGGAGGGGGAGGAGCACACGCAGGCTGGGGAGAGGTGAGTTCAAGTGAGAGGGGGAAGGTAGGAGGGTGGGGGAGGGGAAAGAAGTAAGAACCTGAGAGATGAGAGGTGGAAGAGGCAAAGGGCTGAAGAGGAAGGAATCTGGTAGGAGAGGGCAGTGGACCATGGAATAAAGAAGGGAAGGAGGTGGGGAATAGATGGGCAGGTCACGAGGGCGGGGGAGGGGATGGGCAGGTCATGAGGGTGGGAGAAGGGGGAAGGGGGCCACAGGAATGAGGGAAGACAAAGGAGAAAAAAGGGGACACAAAATAGGGGTGGGGGGGGGAGAGGGGAGAGGGATTACCGGAAGTTAAAGAAATCGATGTTGAGGCCGTCAGGCTGGAGACTACCAAGGTGAAATATGAGGTGTTGTTCCTTCAACCTATGTCTGGCCTCAACGTGGCCGTAGAGGAGGCTGTGGACAGACATGTCAGTACGGGAGTAGAATGTGGAATTGAAGTGGGTGGCCTCCGGGAGATCCTTGCTTTTGTGGTGGATGGAATGAAGGTGCTCGACAAAGCGGTCACCCAATCTGCGTCGGGTCTCACCGATGTAGAGGACGCTGCACTGGGAGCACCAGATGCAATAAATGACACCCTCAGACTCACAGGTGAAGAGCTGCCTCACCTGGAAGGACTGTCTGGGGCCCTGAATAGTGGTTTAGGGGCAAGTGTAGCATTTTGTACGGTTGCAGGGATAAGTGCTGGGAGGGTCATCTGCGGGGAGGGATGAGTGGACAAAGGAGTCACAGAGAGAGCGATGCCTACGGCAAACCATGTCCTTTCACTTCTTCCCTTCCCACCATCCATGGAGCCAAACAGTCTTTCCAGGTGAAGCAGCGATTCACTTGCACTTCTTCAAACCCAGTGCACTGCATTTGGTGTTCACCGTGGTCTCCTCTACACTGGAGAAACCAAACACAGATTGGGCGATGGCTTTGTGAAACACCCGAGTTCTGTCTGCAGGGGAAACCCTGAGCTTGCCGTTGTCTGCCATGTTAATTCCCCATCCCACTCCCGCTCTGGCCTCCTACACCATTACAACGAAGCCGAACGCAAGCTTGAGGAACAGCACCTCATCTTCTGTTTGGGCACATTTCAGCCTTCTGGACTCAATACTGGATTCTGCAACTTCAGGTAACTTGATACAGACAGGTATCAGTTGTCCATCTGTGATTTTGGCTCAGCTTGTTTGTTGTTTTCTTTCCCTTTTTTTTCTCTCAAGAGGACATGCCCAGCCTGACCTGCTGTGCTTGTCTTCCTACTCTGCATTTCACAACTCACACATCCCTCTGTCGAGGTTCTCACTGTCTGACTGTTCCCATTCACTCATTGACCAGATAACCTTGCTTAAAGCTTATCCCCATTTTCACCCCAGTTTTACCCTATCAGAGATACTTCCCCCACCCCCCGGCCCCCCTCCCTGCAGTTTAACAAGTAACTTTTGTCTCCTCCCCAGTTCTGATGAAGGGTCTCCAAACTGAAGCATTGACTGTCTCTCTTCCCACAGATTTTCAGCATTTTTTGGTTCTATTTGCAACCTTGATGTCATATCTGATCCTGGGATGAGTTTCCAACCACATACTCGAAGCAACTGTAAGAGCACTAATTTCCACCTCTGTGACATCGCCTGACTCCATCCCTTCCTCAGCATATGTGCTGCTGAGCCCCTTATTCACGCCTTTGTCACCTCCTGAATCATCGCACTGCTGGCTTGCTTCCGTTGTTCTGCCCTCCATAAAGTGAAGGTCATCCAGAACTTTTAACCAGCACCAGGTCCCATTCAGCTGTTACCCTGCACTCATTGGCCTCGCCTGTTAAGATTGCAGTCAGATCAGCCATGATCTTATTCAATGGTGGAGCAGGCTTGAGGGGCTGAGTGGCCTATTCTTGCTCCTAATTCATGAATGTACTAGCTTCCATTTCATAATTCTCAACATTGCTTTAGAGTTTCTCCACAGCTTCACCTCTCTCTACATCTGCAATTTCTTCCAATCCAAGAATCCTCTGAAATCTCCACACCACTCCACTTTGAGCTCTTTGAGCATCCCCTAAGTTTAATCACTCCACCATTGGTGGCCATGCCTCTGGGCCCCAAGTTCTGGGACTCCATCCCTCAATTATTTCACCTCTTCACCTCTCTTTCCACTTTTCAAGGTGCCCCTTAGTATAAACTTCTTCCATCTGTCCTAAATTCTCTGTAAGAAGCCTGGTGTGAATTGTTGTTTGCTAATGAAGCACCTTGGGACATTAAAAGAAAAATGCAAGGTGCTGTTGTAAACCACAGTCACCACTAAATAGATGAAATTTTAATTAAACCTCCACCTCTACCACTCATTGCACTCACCTCAATTCCCAACCACCCCCTCCCCTGCCAACTACCTCCTCATCATTCCAGGCAGGATCAGGTGTGATTCCATCCTGGAAGATTCTAATGAGGGCTGGGAGTTTAAATGACCCGAATTTAAAGTTGGTTCCTGAAAAGCAGCGACTTCAAAGCACTGAAAATATACCACCTGTCAGTTCCAGCACATTACTGGTATTTTTTTCTACCTGTGAGTTTCAGCATGCCAAAGGCTGCGGCCAAGATTTTCTGGATGCTGATTTTATGAGGTCTGCAAAATTTAATTCTAAAGTAGTTGGTGATGCAACCCCTTCTTGGGACAGTTCAAAATGCCCATGACAGTGGAAGTTCCAGTAAAGCAACTTCACACCATGACTTGCCAGGCTCTTAAAATGATGTATATTCAAATAAATTTCCTTATGCAGTGCTGCAAAAGAATTCATCCAGTGCAACCCCTTCACTTGAAATATCCCTTGAAATGATTTTGGCTCAATAAATCTGAGTCACATTAGCAAAGCTGATAGTTGATGTAGTTCATTAAGTTTAACTGACCATACATCATTCTTTCACTGCAGAGTTTGGCAGTCAGCTTTGTCAGGTTGAAGCTGGTCTTTTTTTAAATTGTAATTCCTTAACCCTCTTGGCAGAGATTTCATACAGATATTGCAGATGATGGAAATCTGAAATAAATACAATGTTCGAAACACTCAGCTCATCAGAAGCATCTGTGGAGTGGGAAATGGTGTTAATGTTTCATGTTGGGTTCTAATGAAAGATCATTGGCCTGAAATGTTAACTCTTTTTCTCTGAGCAGCAATTCTGTTCACTGTTGGTGCCTCTCACGGTTTCTTTTCATTCTTCCATGGGATGTGGGTGCTGCTGACAAGGCCAGCATTGATTTCCTATCCCAAATCACTGCAGAGAAGGTGGAGCTGAGCTACCTTCTTGAGCAGCTGCAGTCTGTGTGTCCCACTGTGCTGTTCAGGAGGGAAGGTCAGTTCTGCATGATGGATCCTTCACATTTGACCATGCTTTTAATCTTTACATGTTCTGTGGAGTTGCCCTTGTTATTATCAATAAATCATTCTCCAGTGACAACTGAATTCAACCAGACATTAATCACATTATCCCTAGTGAATCCATAGACAATGCAGGCTGTTAGTTTTTCATAGTGACTTTTTAACATAAGGTATTTTTTGCTCTCTATGTTCCCTAGTTCCCAAGGACAATGTTTTGTCCACATACCTTAGGTATAACCAAAGCATGCCCTAGGACTGAGGGCAGAATGGAAAGAAAGGCTTCCATTTCCACATCACCATTCATATCCCTTTCAGGGTGTCCCAATGTGCTTAATACCCAATGAGCTAATTTTGAAGTGTAGTAAGGTAGGAAATGCTGCAGACAATTTGCACACAACATGCCCCCAAAACAGCAATGTCATAGTGGCCAGCACTCCCTCAGCTCTGCTCCTCCAACTGTGCAGCACTCTCTCGGCACTGTTTTAGTGACATATGTTGAGGGGTCAGGATCCTGGAGAAATTTCCTTGTGGTGGCGAACAGTCTTTGACCTGAAACATTCTCTCCACAAATGCCTGACCTGCTGAGTGTTTCCAGCATTTTCTGTTTTTATACCAGGAAGAATTGCCCATCTTGTTTTTGAAGAGTGTCCGTGATCTTTAACACTTCCCTAGGAGAGAAGGCGGGACCTCAGTTTATTATCGCATCTGAAAAACAGCACTCCCTCATCATTGCTCCTCCTACTGCCTCTCTGACAATACAGCATTCCCTTAGTGATGCCTCTCCAACAGTGTGGTGGTCCATCAGCAATCCCACTCTCTGTCAGTGCAGCAGTCCCTCCCACAGTGTGATGCTCCTTTGGTACTGCATGCACTGACAGTGCAGTGTTCCATCAGTACTGCACCCCCAACTCCCTCAGCACTGCCCCTCGTACAGCAAGCTGATCCCTCTGCAATGCCCCTCCCAAAATACAGCTCTCCTTCAGCACTGCCTCTCCAATAGTACGGTGATCCATCAACGCTGCCTTCTAACAGTGCAGTGCTCCCTCAGCCCTGCCCCTCCGAGAATGCAGCACTCACTCAGCACTGCTACTCCCACAGTGTGGCACTCCCTCAGCATTGCGCTGGGAACATCAAACTAGGATTTGGGATCCTGCTTCTGGAGCAGAATTTAAACCCATAACCTTTCTGACTCAGGAACAAGATTGGTGCGCAGTGGGCTACAGCTTTTACACACAACACTTTCACATGAACTCTTCCTGCTTTCTTACCAGATGAGAAGGTAGGACAGGTGGCATTCCGCTGAATGGGATTGACTGGGTGCCAAACGACTTTGTTAAGCAGTGAAAGTGGAAGTGAACAGGAGCAGTGACAACAGTGATTTTTACTGTGGCTGTGAGGCTTAGCCAATTCTTCCAATAAAGAAAAATTAGAAATGATTTTAAATATGAGCCTTTCCTTTGCTCAATGTCTATGGAAGCTGTCTGTCTCAACTCTCCTTCTTTGAAGGATACAGAAAGCATCTCCAAAAGTGCAAAGGCCTCCTGTGAATACTGACTGTGCCACTTATAATGCTCCCTGAGCACTGCCCCTCTATCAGTGTGGTGCTCCCTCAGTACTGTCCCATGGCTCCCTCAGTACTGCTCCACTCCCCAGTATTTAACATAAGCATTAACAATAATATTTGTTTGAAAGACAGCCCACAGAAGAAAATATCAAAACAGATTCCCAAAATCTTGGTCACAGAGAAAGGTTTTGAGGGGTGTTTCAAAGGAGGAGAGAGAATCATGGAGGTAGGGAGAGAATCCCAGGGCTTCACATAGGTTTAGGAGGAGAAACACATAGTCCCGGCGCTCACCTCTAAAAAATACTGAGATGTTAAGGTGAGAGGGAGGAGTTTTAAAGGGGACCTTTGGGGTAAATTTTTTTTACACAGAGAGTGGTTGATGTCTGGAAAGTGCTGCCAGAGGAGGTGGTGGAATCAGATACAATCATTACGTTTAAGAGGCATTTAAACAGACACTTAGACAGGCAAGACATAGAAGGATATGGTCCTAATGCGGGCAAATGGGATTAGTGCAAATGGGCAAAACAGGTTGGCATGGATGTGGTGGGCTGAAGGGCCTGTTTCGGTGCTGTACAACACTATGACTATTCCTGGGGACCCCGTGTAAACACTGAGAAACTCCTAATGGGGAGTCACTGTAAATACTAGCTCATTCCTGAAAACCCCCTGTAAATACTGACACATCCCCCTAGACCCCTCTGTAAATACTGACACACCTGAGGGTCCTCCTGTATGTATTGGCACACTTCCAGGGGTCCTTGCAAATCCTGACACAATCCCTGGGAACCCCTTGTTAGTAGCAATATATTCTCCAGGGACCCTCCCCCCCCCCGCCCCTTGACTTATTGACACAGTCCTGAGAACTGCCTGTAAATACCAGCAAACTTCCCAGGAACCCCCTTGAAATATAGATACACTTGTGGGAGCCCTTTGTAAATAGTGGCACACTCCTGGAGAACCCCTATAAACTCTTTCAGGGATCTTTTGTAAATGTTGACACACTTTTGTTGGGGTACCTAGCACTGAAACTGAAACTCTTCCCTGTCAAACGTTTGCAAATGAAGACTTGTCCCTGAAATGACAACTGTCCTGCATTCCCTCAGAAAATGAGAGAAGAAGTCTTCAACCTTCTCACCCTGCAGATCTAGAATAAATTACATGAACTGAAATCTCTATGCAACAAGCTCTCTCCTCCCTGCCTTGTTGCTGGGTCATAGGTGATAGGGGCTGTTGTTTGGCCTGGGGAGAAAAGGTTAATTACAAGCACAGCAGTAGTGTTCAGCAGATGCTTCCTGCATATGACTTAACATTAAATTGCATTACTTTGTGTTCTTAACAGCATAAGAAAATTCAAATGAAATTTGATGTTGATTAATGAGAAGCAAAAATAAAATATAAAAGACACAGGGGAACTTCAAGTATGCCAATACTTTCCACTGTGCCTCACCATCACATGGGAAGTAACAGTCCATGTGTTAAGACACATTTGCTTGGTGTGAAGGCTGTTGCACAGATTCCAGCATGGGCTGCTAAAGTATTTATACTGCAGGGCTGCATATCAATTCAGTTAGTTAGTGTGGGTGTGAGATTCGTGTCCTTGTTTTCAAATCCTTCCAACCCTTGCCTTTCCATACCTCTGTAACTTCTTCCAATTCAACAAGCCTGTGCTCCTCCAATTCTAGCCTCTCAGCTCTGCTCAAGTGTACTGACCGTGGTCAATCCAAATCTGAGGACGGTGAATCTTTGGAATTCTCTATCCTGAAGGGACTGTGGAGCCTGCATTCAAAATAGAGATCGACAGATTTCTGGATAATGAAGTCAAGGGATACAGGGATAGGGGCAGGAAAATAGTGTTTAATGTAGATCAGCCACGATCTTATCGAATGGCAAAGCAGACTTAAGGGGCCGAATGGGCTACTTCTCTTACTTCTCTTCTTATGTTCCTCATCTAGGAAAATGCCAGAGGACTGCAGAATGACACATATGGGGATAGGCAAGGAAGGTGACGCTGAGGTAGAAGGTCAGCCGTGACCTTGATGAATTAGAATATTTGAAGGGTCAAATGGCCTTCTCCTGCTCCTAATCCTTATATACCCATTGCGCTTGGATCAGGTCGGCAGGCTTGATCCTACTCATCTGTGGTTTCTTTCCCCTCAGTCACCTGAGCCCTGAGCTGGGGAATTCTCCATAAAATCTCTCCACAACTCTTTCCATCTTTTAAGTACCAACCTCTTAGGCCAAGATATTGGTCACCTGGTCCGGTGTCTCCGGAGTTATTTTGGTGCTCCTGTGAAGAGTCTTGGGAGGTTTTTAACTGCTTTGTTGCTGTTGGGGTTTCCTTTTTTAACTGTAGACACATCCAACAACAAGACTTGGGGGACATAGCCTCAAGGTTCAGGGGAGTAGACTTAGGATGGAGATGAGGAGAAACTGCTTTTCCCAGAGAGTAGTGAATCTGTGGAATTCTCTGCCCAGGGAAGCAGTAGAGGCTACCTCATTAAACATATTTAAGACACAGTTAGATTTTTGCATAGTAGGGGAATTAAGGGTTATGGGGAAAAGGCAGGTAGGTGGAGCTGAGTCCACGGCCAGATCAGCCATGGTCTTATTGAATGGCAGAGCAGGCTCGACGAGCCAGATGGCCTCCTCCTGCTCCTATTTCTTATGTTCTTATGTTAACAAGATTCCACTGAAGTTACACCCAGACACCCAAACCAGGGCTATGAATTCCCCAAGAGAAGACAACAAGCTTGGCAATTGGTCTGCTCTCGGTGTGGAACTCAGAAACTCTGGTGAGGATCAACTGTGAGTAAAGCCACCCTTCTCAGTAATTGTCAGCACCACCTTCGGAGCAAGAATAGATTTTGGTTTTGGGTTAGACAGGATAAACAGAGAAGTTATTCCCATTAACAGATGGTTCAAGGACCGAGGAGCACAGATTTAAAATTCTGGGTGAAAGATGCAAGGTGGGTGTATGGAAAATATTTTTTTCTGCAGGGAGTGGTTAGGATCTGGAATTCATAGCCTATAAAGGAGGCAGGGTGTGGGGGTGGAAACTGAATCAATCAGGGCCTTCAAAACGGAATTGGATGGACACTGAGGAGGAATAATTTTCAGGGTTATAGGGAAAGAGCAGGGGAATGGGATTGAGCAGATTGATCTACCAAGAGCCAATGACTCAATGGATTGAATGACCTCCTTCTGTGCTGTAAGAGTTCTACGTTTCTATGATAAGAAGAGGAATGCTGCAGGAATACAAGAGAGGGATAAGCAGGAAAATTACTTTCAGAACAAGGCCCATGAAATCTACTTTTAAATCACCTCCCCCCACCACCCCACCTTCTTCCGATAGGCTGGAGGTTGACCTTGGGCCTGTTTTGGTTTTGGAGCTTTGGAATTGTTGGCTGTTCTTGGGCTGCTCTCACTAAGCCATTCCATGTGGAACTCAGAGGCTCTGGTGAGGAACAACCGTGAGTAAAGCCATCCTCCCCAACGGTTGTTGGCCATGCTGCCAATGAGAGCACAGTTGAAATGTGCCAAGGAGGGTGGGGCTGGGGGGCAGTGGGCCTGATATTTGAGCTATCAGTGATGCAGTGTACACTAACTTAAGGAAACAGAAGCAGAAGCAGGAGACCATTCAGTCCCTTAAGCCTAGTCCATTATTCAGTAAAATGGGATTAATAAAGGATAAATGCAGATGGGAGTTTGATGGTTGGCACGGAAGGTGGGCCAAACAGCCTGTTTCCGTACTGTATCTGTCTATGCCTCTATATCAGGTTAGTACGAGAAAACAGTGCTGAAATAGAAGATAATTATGATTTATAAGTTCTTATTTTTTCTGGGGTGGCACAGTGGCACAGTGGCACAGCTAGTAGAGCCCCCATCTCACAGCTGCAGCGATCCAGGCTTGTTCATGACCTCGGGCATTGTCTGTGTGGAGTTTGCACATTCTCCTTGTGACCGCGTGGGTTTTCCTCAGGTGCTCTGGTTTCCCACATCCCGAAGACATGCGGGTTGGTAGGTTAATTGGCCGCTGTAAATTGCCCCTAATGTGTGGGGAAGTTGATGGGAATATGGGGAGACTAAGACTAAAACGGGATTAGTGTAATTGTCAGCACAGATTCAGTGGGCTGAAGGTCCTGCTTCCGTTCTGTATGACTCTATAACTCTCAGATCATGGCTGACCCTGTACCTTGTCCATTCTGCCACCCAAGGCCTTAATTTTCAAAATCCCATCCTTGAATATTCTCAACGACTGAGTATCCACAGCCGTCTGAAAGAGAGAATTCTGTTGATTCACAAACTTCTCAGTGGAGGAATTTCTCCTGATCTCACTTTTAAATGGCTAGGCCCTTATTCTGAGACTGTGCCCCCCAGTTCAAAACTCTCCAGCCCAGGAGAAATGGTCTCTTGACACCCAGCTTGGGAAGCCTTGTCAGAATTTAATGTGCTCATGGGCATAATTGCTAGGCCAGCTTTTATTCCTTTTTTTGCACTATTTATTTATTTTGTAATTTATAATAACTTTTATGCCTTTGCACTGTACTGCTGCTGCAAAACAACGAATTTCATGACATATAAGTCAGTGATAATAAACCTGATTCTGATTCTGATTTTGATTCCCTATTCCAAATTACTCTTGATGACTTGCTAAACTATTTCATAGGGCAGTTAAGTGTCAACCACTGGTTCTGGAGCCACGTATGGACTAGTAGATTGGGCCGAATCGTGCTGACTGAGCATTTCTCTGCCATTATTTGGCTTGTTCATCTCTCTCAGCCTGTCCTGGAAAGCCCATCTGTTGTTTGCTTCCATAAGCAGCACTCTCACTTTTGAGTTTTGGGTCCTAGGCCTAGTCCAGAGAGATGAACAGAAAATCCAATCTACCGTTTCCAGTATGGTACTGACGGCATTGAGTTTGGGATGAAACTTGGACAGCACCGCAAGTAGGGGTACTACCTTACAGCTCCAGCAACCCAGGTTCAATCCTGACCTTGGGCACTGTCTGCGTGGAGTTTGGACATTTTCCCTGTGACCGTGTGGCTTTCTCCCGGATACTCCAGTTTCTTCTCACGTGTGCAGGTTGGTAGGTTAATTGGTCACTGTAAATTGCCTCTGGGGTGTAGGTGAGTGGTAGAATCTGGGTGGGAGGGGCAAGTTAATGGGAATGTAGGGAGAGTAAAATAGGTGAGGGGAGGATTAGTGTAAAAATGGGTGCTTGATGGTCGGTGTGGATTCAGTGGGTGGAAGGGTCTGTTTCCTTGCTGTTTCTCTCTGTGACCCTTTGACTGAGATGTTAAACTATGGTCTTGTCTCAGATGGATATAATGGGGAGGGGTGCTGGTGGTGGGGAGATTTCACCCTCCTGTCCTAGGGCCAGTACTTATTCCTCAAGCAACATCATAAAAATAAATTACCTGGTCATTATTACCTTACTGTTTGTGAGAGCTTGCTGTGCACAAATTGGCTGTCAATGTTACATTTCAACAAGCTACTTCAATAGCTGTTGTTGAGGTTGTGGAAATGGAGCTGGGCTGAAAGGATGAACCCAGGGAGATTGATGTTGGGACATTCTGCACCTGTATACTGTACTTGTGGGGTTGGGGGTGGTCAGAGGATGACCACCAGCAGTCGCTACTCCCAGCCAAGCGTGGATGCCCTGTGGAAACTTGTTTAGAGTGGGATTTAGCCAAAGAATGGTAAGGGAATTAAGGGCAAAAGAAGCCAATGTATTAACACCTTGCAGTTATTGACCTACTGAATCACCACTCCCACAACATTGTCAGGAAAGGGCAATACAACTAAAAACCGTCTTGTTTATTAAACTGGATCAGTGATGGCTTGCGGGCAGTCACGCCAGCTTTAAGACAGGTGCTGCTGCTTTCTAAGGTAGTGGCTTGCACAGAAGGCCATTCCCAGGAAGCGGTAGATAAAGCAGCCTTGTAGCAAAAAGGTTGTGCTATAGATAGCTCTTATCTTTCTGTGTGTAAATTACATAGGGGAGCAGTTTTTGGTAATTAAGGGTAATGACAGGATGTTGCTCTCTGATGTCGGAATTCTGCAGTCAGAATATGCAGTTTGCTGCTTTCTTCTCTCTCTCTCTCTCTCTCTCTCTCTCTCCCTCTCTCTCCCTCTTTCTCTCTCTCTCTCTCTCCCTCTCTCTCCCTCTTTCTCACTCTCTCTCTCTCTCACTCCCTCCCTCTCTCTCTCTCTCTCCCTCTCTCTCCCTCTTTCTCACTCTCTCTCTCACTCCCTCCCTCCCTCTCTCTCTCTCTCTCCCTCTCTCTCCCTCTTTCTCACTCTCTCTCTCTCACTCCCTCCCTCCCTCTCTCTCTCTTTCTCCCTCTCTCTCCCCCCCCCACCTCTCTCTCTCTCTCTCTCACCCGACTTCCCATCCCCCTTCCATCCATTTACCCATACTGGGGTAAAGTGCCATAGTTGGCTCCTACCATCCTAGCCCCCAATTAAGTCAACGGTCACTCATGCGTGGGTTGTGGCAGGCTATTCGGCCGCTGAGTAGTGGATTAGAGAGAGAACAGGCACTGCAGCTGAGGACAGTTCTGCCCTGACTTGACCATCCACAGTTGCCACTGATCCCTGGTTGATTTCCCCCCTCAGTCTAAAAGGGCATTTGCAACAACAGCACATTCAGTTAGGAAGAACCACATCAGGAGATTTTAGGGCAGGTCAAAATGGAAGGTTTTAGTGAAGGGAAAGAGATACAGTGGGGTTTGGGGAGGGAATCCCGGAACTCAGGACCCAGGCAGCTGAAGGCATGGCCGTCAGTGGTGGAGCGAGGTGAATGAGAGATGGGCAAAAGGCTGGAGTCAGAGGCACGCAGGGGCTGTGGAGGCAAAGATTACGGAGGCAGCTAGGAACAAGGCTATGGAGAGTATTTTAAAAAGAAGACTGGAAACTGTAAATTCAAGACTTTGCCAGAACTAGGAGCAATATGGGTTTAGTGGGCACATGGGCAATAGTTGTAAGTGGTTCACCTTAAGACTAGGCATTGTACCCTCCATCTAAGCCATAAGGGATCGAGAACATTTAAAATTCTCCACCATCTGGTTATGATAGCTGCTGAAGCAGCTATTCCTTCACCTTCCTAATGAATTGGTGTTTGGGCATTTTGAACATTAATCTCGACTCGGACGCTTTATAAAGGAGGGACGCAGCAATACATTTCCACCCACGTTCTTGGAGACAGCTGTACAACACATGTTGTAATTAAGCAGATTATGCACAGCAGAGGCGCAGTGTCTAGACTCCAGTGCACTTATCACCACTTCATTTACAGAGCTTAAAATAAATGTACAGAAGCAACAAATAACATTTTAGAACTAATTACTGTAATTGTGCTGCAGTTGCAGGTGATTTTTGTTTGTTTTTTTCTGCATAATACACAGAATAAGGAATAATTAAAGGGTCAGCTCACAAATGCAAATTGGCTCCAGCTTTATACTGGCACTGGAGATTATATCTGGTTGCCAAGGCCTGGCACCATTGCCAATCCTGAATCAGTCTTGTGCCAGCCGTGAGGTAACGGGTTTCACACATTTTGCCAGCCTTTACTGGTCCCTCCCTGCCTTTGCCCTCGCTTTCCATGCACAGGGTCTGCCATTCACTTCACCACTCCACTTCCTGCCATTTCACTTCCCTGTCTGATTCCCATAACCTGAGACTCCCCTAGAGACCAATAAACTGTCCATCTCAGCCTTGTATGACTGAGCCTCCACAGCTTGCTGGGGTAGAAAATTCCAAAGATTGACAACCCTTTGAGAGAAGAAATTCCTCCTCATCTTTGTCTTAAAATGGGCAATCCCTCATTCTGAAAATATGACCTCTCCCATTTTGGATTCCCCCACAAGGAGAAACATTCACTCAGTAACTATTCTGTTAATGCCCAAATCTTTCAATAAGATCACCTCTCATTCTTCTAAACTCCAATCGCTCCTCATAAGACATCCGCTTCATCTAAGGAATCAACTAAAATACAAGATAAAGGAAGCTGTGTTAAATCTTTATCAAATGTTTGTTATGAGAAAGCAAATTAACGTTCAGTTCTTCACAAAGAATGTCAGGGCTTTGGGGGGGGGGGTGGGAGGGAGAGAGAGCTAGCAGTGTGGTCCTCGGGGAACAAAGGACTTCAGTCAATGAGGAGAGACTGGAGAAATTGGAGTTAAGGGATTCAACACAGGTATTCAAAATGGTGAAGGCTTTTGATACAATTAGAAAGGTGAAAGCGTTCTTAGTGGCAACAAGAGGCATTATGATGAGCATGATGTGGTGGCGGGATCTAAAACCAGAGGGCACAGTCTCAGGTTAAGGGTAAGCCACTGAAGGTAGTGATGAGGAGGAGGTTTATCTCTGAGGTTGTGAGTCTTTGGAATTCTCCATCCCAGAGAATGTGGAGGCTGAGTCATTGAATATATTCAAGGCCAATACAGACAGCTTTATGGTTTATAGGGGAGTCAAGGGCTATGGTGAACAGGCAAGAAAGTGGAGCTGAGGCCAAGTTCAGACCAGCCCTGATCTTATTGAATGGTGGAGCAGGCAAAAGAGGCTGTATGGCTGATCTCTGCCCCTTTTTCCCATATAAACTGATGCAGATTTTCCCAGTGCGGCCAATAATCCACCTCAGGTGGAGAAGGAGGAAGCCTGACTGAACCAAATGGCAGGAGACGACACTTAGGATTGAACACCAGCTACAAGTCTGTGCATGCAGAACACACAGGTACCTTGTGTTTGCTTTCGTGATTGTTCCTGGCTACATTTCTGGGACCACAGGCCAGGGGCTCGGACATGGGCCACAGGCCAGAGGCTCAGAGCACTGCAGGTTGCCTCAGTAGGTGTCCACCTGGAGTATAACAGAAGCACAGCAAACAGAGTCCTCGTCAGTTTAAAGAGAGGATGGGAATTGGGGCCCCAGTGAATTGAAAGGGAGCATGACAATCATCACCTGTTGAGCCAGATGCCAAACCATTGGAATTTCTGAATAGTCGGACAGCAGGTTATCAGAGTTCTATGACGTATTTCACTGTGGGTTTCGATGTACATGTGACTAATAAATAAATATCTACAATGAACTCTTCTGAAGTTCAGTGACTGCTGGATACAGTCAAGTGTGGTCAAAGGAAAGAGGAATCAATCTACTTTTTTTTTGGCTGCCTTGCCTGCCTGAGCACCAGGAGGATTTCCCTTCTTCACTTAGTACAATGACATCCTCAGATCAAAGGCATTTTTGTGCTGAAGGGCACCACTTGGCCCATCTAGTCCAATCCTATCTCACAGCAACATAGGAATAGGAAGAGGCCATGCAGGTCTCCAAACCTATTCTGCTATCTCTTTAGTCCATGCTGATTTATGCCCCAACTCTATATCCCCACCTTTGTCCCATAGCATGGAGGATGACATTAATCAACAGTTCATCCAGCACCAAATGCCAGTATGGAAGAGAGTTCCAAATCTGTCCCACCCTATGTGCAGAGAAATGCTTCCTAACCACTCCTGAAAGAACTGTCCCTAATTTTTAGACTCTGCCACCCAATCACAGACTTCCCACCCAGCAGAAATAAATTTCACATGGTCTGCTCTCCTTTAATCAGTGGAAACACCTGGTATGCCAGGGAATACAGCTCTAATTTGTGGAATGTCTCCTTGTAATCCAATCCCTGGAGTCCAGGAGTCATTCTGGTAACCCAACACTGCTCTCCCACAAAGGCCAACATATTCTTCCTCAGATGTGGAGCCTGGAACAGCACAATGTTCCAAATGTGGTCCAACCAGGGACTTGTACAAATGTAACATAGTTTCTATCACCTTGTACTCCAGTTCTCTGGAAATGAAAGCCAACATTCTACTGGCTTCTTAAATTTATTTTCTGTACCTGTCTGTGATATTTCAATGATCCACATACCAATTTCTTTGGATTTTCACTGGTTTTGGATCATCACCATTTTAAAAGTTCTCTGTTTTACCCTTTGTGGGTCCAAAATGGATGACCTCACCTTGCCTGTTTTGAAATCCATCTCCCCCACAGATTTGTTCAATCTATTAATATTTTGTCATAATTTGATGCTTCCACCTACACCTTTGTGTAAACAGTAAACCTGGAAATGTGGCTTTCGATCCGAACACCGATATCATTTTTAAATTTGCAGCCCCAACACAGGTCCCTCTAAGATCTCCCTAGTCACATCCTCCCAATTTGAGTACCTGTCCATTCTCTTTATTCTGTCTCTTGTTGCTTTGATTTCTCTGAGCGTAAACTTTAGCTAACAGCCTCTCCTGAGGGGCTTTATCAGATCTTTCTGGTTTTATTTCAGATTTCCAGCATCTGCAGTTTTAGCTTTTCAATCCATAGACATTTCCCTAAACATTATTTTGAAAAAAATAAATTGGATTGGATAGGAACAACATATCCTCTTTAAATCCATGCTGGCACTCTCTCTGATCAGTTGAAAATTTCCAAGGTGCTTAATCACTTATTCCCAAATTGAGGGAACTTTGGAAATTTACAGTTGGAACATCTGCAAACTTCACAATATTTAAAACCTTAGGATGGAAACCACCTGGTCATAGGGTTTGGCACTCTTTACTGCTTCATCATTATTATTTTATTTGCACTAACTTGGTTAGTCCATTCCTGTTTCAGTATTACTTTTGTTGGGGTGTCCAGGATGCTATCCTCTTCCTCTACTCATTTAACATGGCCATGGTTACCTTTTTTTCATTGATGATATCACCATTGTTCCTTTTTTAAGGAGCCCACAATGATACTGACCATCCCTTTTATCCAAATATAAGTGCATAAAATGTAGTGTTGATTTAGATATCCCTTGCAAATTTCTTTCCATACACTATTGTAGCTCTTACTATCAATTTTGTCAACTTTGGCTGTTTTACACATTGCTCAATCAGGACATGCGATAGATTTTTGTGGTTACATTTGGCTTTACGTTGTCTCTTACCTCTTTACTCAAATTTGCCTGTTTTACTTTGACAACTAGAGTTCTTACCCTTTAGGGGCATGAGCTGCTTCAATATCCCATTGAATTTTCTTTGATCACCTCCTATTGCTCTACTCTGATTCAATCCATTGGCAGATTTTCCCACTTTACTAAGGACAGTCTCTGACTCATCACATGAAATAAGCTCTTCCCCAGATCATTAAATCACTTGAGCATAGAATGAGGCCACCATCATATCTGTCCCAGCTCTTAGTAATCAAGTCAGTCCCTCCCTTTCACTATAGTGGCATATTTGACTTTGTTACAAGAGGTTTTGAGTACAGGAGCAATAATGTCTTTACCACAATTATACAGGGTTTTGTGTCCATTTTGGTCTCTTTGTCAAAGAAAGATTATATTTCCCGTAGAGGGTGTGTAGTGAAGGTTCCCAAACTGATTCCTGGGATGGCAGGACTGTTCTATGAGGAGGGATTAGGTTGCCTAAGCCTGAATACACTGGAGTTCGGAAGAATGAGAGGAAGTCTCATTGAAACATATAAAATTCTGACAGGAATTGACAGACTGGATGCAGGAAAGATGTTTGGCCTGGCTGAGTGGTGTAGAACAAGGGGCCACATTCTTGGGGTAACACATTTCGGGCAAGATGAAGAGAAATTTCTTCACTCAAAGGGTGGTGAACATGCGGAATTCTCTATCACAGAAGGCAGAGAAGGCCAAGTCACAGAATATATTTCAAAATATAAAGTGGCCTCCTCTACATTGGCAAGACCAAACACAGACTAAGTGACCATTTCACAGAACACTTGCACTCTGGCTGTAACCGCGATCTACATCTCCCTGTTGCCGGTCACTTCAACTCCCCCTCCCACACTATCACTGATATGACAGTCCTCGGCCTCCTCCACTGCCAGGAGAAACCCAAGCGCAAACTCGAGGAACAGCACCTCATTTTCCGTCTTGGAACCTTGCAGCCTAGCAGCATGAACATTGAATTCTCCCACTTTAAGTAATCCCCACAACCCCGCGCACGCCACCCCCCACAACCCCCCCCCCCAATCATGCCTCTTCTTTCCTTTCCTAACCTATCTTTTTTCTACCCCCCTTTTTTCCTCCTTATCTTTGACCTGTCCCCCCAGTGGATCTGCTCTCCCCTCCTCCCCCTGCGCCTGCCCATCACTATCTCTTACCTGCGTCTACCCTGTGCCCACCCCGCCTCCCCTCTTTTGTCCACCTATCACTGCTGTGCTTTTCCCTCTTATATATTGGGCTTCCCCTTTTCCTATCTTCAGTCCTGAAGAAGGGTCCTGACCCGAAACGTTGACCGCCTGCTCTTCTCCACGGATGCTGCCTGGCCTGCTGAGTTCCTCCAGCATCATCGTGTTTTTCATCTAAATTCCAGCATCTGCAGTCCTTTGTGTCTCTCCTATATTTAAGAAGAAAGTCGATAGACACAAAGGGCATCAAGGACTATGGGGAGAGAGTGGTTATACTGAATTGAGATAAAGGATCAGCCATGATCGTATTGAATGGCAAAGCAGGCTCAAAGTGCTAAATGGCCTACTGCTGCTCCTACTTTCTGTTTCTATAGCTATGCAAGTTATTTTACCTCTAGTGCCTTTCTAATTCCCTTTGGAAAGCCCTGATTAACTGTGTCCATCACCTCTTAGAGGTTGCAAACAAAAAATGCTGGAAACACTTGGTAAGTCAGGCAACATCTGTGGAAGGAGAAACAGTTAACATTTCAGGTAATGTTTCTTTGTCAGAATTAGGAAACAAAGAAAACAAGTTAGTTTTCAGTAGCAGAGAACGTGGGGGAGGGATGGATGGAATCTCTGATGGGGTGAAACCAAATGACTTAATATGGCAGTTTGAAGCCCATTATGCTGCTTTGTCTGTGTTATGTGTTGCCAATAGCAAGGTTGTGGGACTGTCCAGCAGGCCAGACTATACTAGTAGAAAGAGGAAAAACTGATCCAAGATGGTGACAGGCAGAAATAGCCAGTTCAGATACAGAAAGAAAGAAAGAGCGAGTTACCTAAAGTCGGAGAATTCAATATTGTCCAGAAAGCTGCAATGTGCCCAGGTAGAAGTTGAGGTGATATTCCTCAAGCTTGCATTGGGCCCCTTGCAGGAGGCCACAGACAGATAGGTCATGAGCAGGAGTGGGATGGGGAATTAAAGTGGCGGGCAGCAGGAAGCTCTGGGTCATCCCTGCAGACTGAATGCAGATGCTCTGCAAGGTGATCACCCAACCTGTGTGTGGTTTCTCCAGTGTAGAGGAGACTGAATGCAGTGCACTAAATTGGAAGAAGTGAATTGCTGCTGTGTGCAACACATTACACAGACAAAAAAGTACAATGGGCTTCTACTGCCACATTAAGTCATTTGGTTTCATCCTATCAGAATATTCCCTTTGTCCCATCCATCCCTCCCTCACCTTCTCTGCTACTGAAAACTAACTTGTTTTCTCTCTTTCCCAGTTTGATGAAGGGTCTAAGACCTGAAATGTTAACTGTTTCTCTGACCAGCTGTTTCTTACACTTTCTGTTTCTATTTCAGATTTCCAACATCTGCAGTTATTTTTTTGATTTTCACCCCTTAGAGCTAGTGAGTTCCACATCAATAAGCACTCTCTGAATCAAGAAAGTGACTCTTCACATCTCCATTGTATCTTTTGTTCATCACATTACATTTGTATCCCCTAGTTCTTCAATCACCTCCTAATGGGAATAGAGAAACAAAGGACTGCAGGTGCTGGAATCTAGATGAAAAAACAATAAGATGCTGGAGGCCAGGCAGCATCCGTGGAGAAAAGCAGATGGTCAACATTTCGGATCAGGACCCTTCTTCAGGACTGAAGATAGGAAAAGGGGAAGCCCAATATATAGGGGGGGAAAAGCAGAACAGTGATAAGTGGACAAAAGAGGGGAGGCGGGATGGGCACAGGGTGGTGATAGGTAGATGCAGGTAAGAGATGGTGATAAACAGATGCAGGGGAGGAGGGGAGAGCAGATCCACCAGGGGATGGGTCAAAGGTATGGAGGCAGGTGCCCATGAGGGGAGGAGAGGAAAAGGCCACGATTACAGCTCCTCTCATCTTATCTCTTGCAAGGACAGTATCCCTTTCTCTCAATTTCTCTGCCTCCGCCGCATCTGCTCCCATGATGAGGCTTTCCACTCCAGGACATCAGAGGTGTCCAACTTCTTTACTAACCGTAGCTTCCCTCCTACTGTGGTCGAGAGAGCTCGTACCTGCACCTCTGCCATTTCCCGCACCACTGCTCTCACCCCCGTCCCTCCCAGACCCAACAGGGATAGGGTCCGCCTTGTCCTCACATTTCATCCCACCAGCCTTTGTATCACTCTCTGCCACTTCTGCCGTCTCCAATGGGATCCCACCACCAGGCATATCTTCCTTTCCCCACCCCTTTCAGCCTTTCGTAGGGACTGCTCCCACCCCGGGGACTTTCCCTTGCCCCCGCCATGGGTGTAACACCTGCCCCTACACCACCTCCACCCAGGGACCCAAACAGTCCTTTCAGGTGAGGCAGAGATTTACCTGCACCTCCCCTAATATCATCTACTGCATTCGGTGCTCCAAGTGTGGCGTCCTCTACATCGGTGAGACTAAACGCAGACTAGGTGACCGTTTCGCGGAACACCTGCGCTCTGTCTGTAACCACGATCTGCATCCCCCCGTTGCTTCAACTCCACCTCCCACACTGTCACTGATATGTTAGTCCTCGGCCTCCTCCGCTGCCAGGAGAAGTCCAAGGGCAAACTGGAGGAACAGCACCTCATTTTCTGTCTGGGAACCTTGTAGCCTAACGGCATGAGCACTGAATTCTCCCACTTTAAGTAATCCCCACAACCCCACCCCCCACAACCCCCCCCAAACTATGCCTCTTCTTTTCTTCCCTTTCCTAGCCTCTCTCTTTTTTTTCTACCCCACTTTTTTCCTTCTTACCTTTGACCCATCGCCCGGTGGATCTGCTCTCCCCTTCTCCCCCCGCACCTGCCTATCACTATCTCTTACCTGCATCTACCTATCACCGCCCTGTGCCCACCCCACCTCCCCTCTTTTGTCCACCTATCACTGCTCTGCTTTTCCCTCCTATATATTGGGCTTCCCCTATTCCTATCTTCAGTCCTGAAAGAGGGTCCTGACCCGAAACATTGACTGCCTGCTTTTCTCCACAGATGCTGCCTGGCCTGCTAAGTTCCTCCAGCATCATAATGTTTTTCATCCTAATGGGAATAACCTCTCTCTATTTCTCCTGTATAATCCTTTCATGATCTTATATACCTCCATCGTCAAATCTCTCAACTTTCTTTGCTACAAGAAGAATCCCCTCCTTCAGTTTCTCCAATCTCACTTTGTAGCTGAAATCCCTCCTCCTCAAAACAGTTCTAGTAAAATCTAGAATGTTAGTAGCTGTTTTGCATTTCTCTCTTTGAGCCACAGTATTGAATTTGATCTTATAATGATCCCTATTAGACAAATGTTTCCTGTTAGGTTGTTAACTAAGTCTATCATTGCTCCATATTAAACCTAATGCAGCCTGTCCCCTTGTTGTTTCTGGGACACATCAACGAGTAAACTTTCCTGAACATCCTCCAGAAATTCAAATACCTTTCAGACATAAGTTGGTCTGCTGATCCCAATGAAAGCTAAAATCCCCCATTAAAACTGCCCTGCCTTTATGATGTCCTGGTCTGAACTCTGCATTCCTTGCATTTCATTAAAATATTGTTCTGTCTCTAATTCTTCCCTTAAATATTGTGATAGAATTGGAGTCAGAAGCACCAATGGTAACATGACCAACTAAGCCTTTCTAGTGGACATATACCTTATATTCTAATCTTTAAACTTTGAGTTTAAGTTCCTTTGCTACCACCTGAGAGTAGGTAATCAAAAAAAAATCATCCTGAGATATGGACAGCAGTGGCAAAGGGCTGTTAGGAGTTGACTACGTTTATGGTCTGGAGTCATATTAAGGACAGACTGAATAAGGCCCTTTCCTACATTGTAGATTTCTTTCCCTAAAGAATATTGGTAAACCAGATAGGTTTTTACAGCAATCCAGTCATTTCATGGGGATCATTACTGTATTTCATTCAAATATTGTTCTTCCTCCAACTCTTCCTTAAGTATTGTTATAGAATTGGGGTCAGAATCACTAATGGTAACATACCCAACTAACCCTTTATAATGGAAAGATATCTTCTATCCTAACCTTTGAGTTTAGGTTCCTTTGCTACCACCTGAGAGAAGGTAATCTGAAAATAAAGCATCCTGGAGCTATGGAGAAGCATCATCCCAACCTCCTGGGTAATATTAGCTTGGGAGTTAGGACATCTTTCAGAATCCTCTGGCAGTAGTACAATGGACCTCTGAGATCCAATCACTTTTAACAGAAGATAAAATTCTCCTTCCATCACCACAGTGAGATCCAAACTGAAATGTGAGTGGAATTCTCACTCACAGTGCAACTCGGGAGGTCGGGTTCACAGCAAAGAACAGGCCCAAATTTGGCTCTCAGTGGGTAAACAAATCACTGCATTTAGGTGAACAAATTAATTTCAAACTCTTGCAGAGTATGAAGAGTCATTTCAAGGCCACCCCACCCAGGAATGAAAGCCTCTTTTCCTCAGTATTTATGCTGAAGTTCTGTGCTTGTTGGCATGAGTATGATAGATCTGAATTCCATTTTCTGTACTGGTGTCAGCATAAAACACTCCCTGGACAGTTACCATATGGTTAGACACAGAGTAAAGCTCCCTTTACACTGGCCCATTAAACACTCCCAAGGCAGGGAGAGCACTGGGCTGACTGGGAATTGGAGGCACCTGAGCACTCTGAACAGTAGGGCAAGCTGCTGCAGTTCAGTCTGTTGCAGACAGCAGCTTGGAGAGCTGGAGAGAGACAAACAGAGACCTGATTCCAGCAACCTTTGCTGGTGGGAAAGACCAAGAGCTTTTATTCCTCAAAAGGAAGAAAATCATCTTTCACATATTACAAGGTTGGTGTCTGTGTGCAGTTAGACTGTTGGGAGAGGCAGAAGAGGCTGGAACATAACAGGGTTGGGGCTGCTAGTTCCACAGGGAGGTTGTACTGTGTTTCCATCCTTCAGACATTAAACTCCCTCCTTAGGTTAGTTGGAGCTGCCTGGGTGAAAAAAATTTCTCAAAGCTTGAACTTTGGAAAGGCTGAGGCAGTTTTCAGTTGATTGGGGTGAAGACATTTCCCCCTACTGGAGATCCACCACAAATTCTATGCAATTCCATCACTTTTTCGACCAATCACAGCTCAACATGGAGTTCCCCAGGGATGGGACCATCCTGTCACAGGTCCCACTGAAGGCCTTTGCTCAGTGGGTTATTCTGTCTAATGTCCTGCCCTTTACACCTAATCAGCTCCACCTCCCCCACTTGCATCATCTGGGGGAGGTGTGAGGTCAGAGATGACTTCTGTCATGCTCAGTCTTTGGGAGAACAGCTTCTGACATGTTTTCTCCTTCTGCCATCAGCTTTTTGTACAGCTGACACTGGAGGAGGACAGTCTCTTCTGGACCTAAGATGGCGTACAGTGCCATGACTGCAATGAGGTGGGGCACATTCGAAAGAACTGTCCCAACTTCCTGGCCACCAGGGCGGTACTGCTGTCCCCTCACCTCAGTCCATGCTGAAAGTGAACAAGGATGGAGCCAGAGGCTGGTAAGGAGGTGAGGGATCATCCGGGTGGAAGGAAGGCCTGGAGGAAGACTAATCTTCAGGCACTGAGGAGCAGTCTGAGCAAGATGAATCCCTGATAATGCTAACCCCTCCCACAGGATTGAGTAAAGGGTGCTTGCGATTGGAGGGGGTTTTGGGTGCTCTCAGTGCTGTGTCTCTTTTCATTGCTGGGTTGGGCATTGCAGACAGGGAGGAGGTCATGATCAGCAAAGATCAGGCCCTCCCACTTGAGGCCAATACTGGGAACCGCCTGCTCCAGCAGATAGTGTAAATTTTGGACGTGGTTCCCCTTCTGCTGGGTCTACAAGTGATCGCGGGCAGGGGAGAGTTGTCCCTCTCTACCTCAGGACTTGGATCCTGCTGGATTTCTAGCACCGGGAAAGGAGGCGCTGCCTTTTGGCCTGCCAGTTGGGGTGGGGAGGAGTTCTGGCCCGGCGCTGCCCATAGACCTGAATCCACCAGAGGACTCAGGGAGGACTCTGCTGCCACAGATCCTCGAGGTAGGACCGTGGCATAGGGGGTGCCAGCCGGTGTGGCCAAGTCGCTCATCACAGTGTTTGCTACTGGGACCAACAACCAGAGAATGGGACTCGATATGGGATGCAGGGGATGATTTAGTGTCCATCTCCACTAAGGTGGTGGACACCCCTCTGCGTCCTACCAAGTCTTTCCACATCCCCATTAGGGAACTGTGAGGTTTCCTGAAAAAGACCAGGGGTTGCCAAAATAAGATCCAATTGTCAATCGACCATTGGGCGAAAATGACATTGCTCCTGGGGCCTGATAGAGAAGGGGACGGGTGTGGACGTGACTCCAATTTTCCAAAACATTGTGGGATCTGGAAGCATTGGCAACAGAATTCAATGGCAAGGCTTGGCATTCAAAGTCAGCTGCTCTTCAATGCATTCCAGGAGCACCACCACATGTCCCACAGGTCAGAGATCTGTTGACACACAAACCCTTGGATAGACTGAGGAAAGATCTTGATCAGCTGCTCACCCTGGTGGCTGGGTCTCTGGATTTCAGATCGTCTAACTCTAAAATGAGGCTAGATCAATACGAACACTCTCAAGGATACATGCCGGCCCAAAGTGAAATGCCTCACATAGTTGGTCTATTGAACATGAGCTCCTTTGTGCTGTGGAGTTATAGTTATACAGAAGATGGATCTCTTTTACTTTCGGTTGCAGAGGAATTTGAGCAACTTCCTCACTTGGTAATTGAAGGGAATGTTGATTTGAAGTGCATAGAAGAATGGAACTTAAAGCTGCCATTCTGCTTTGTGTTTCTAGTGCAGCCTGGAGCCCATATTATCTGTCACTTCAGGTGTTCTCTGACAAGTGCAAAGGAATTGTTGAAAGTGCCGCTTCTCAAATGAGACGCTAATTCAAGGTCTTAGCTTCCCTCTCAAATGGAGGTAAAGATGTCATGACCACAGTTTGGAAAAAGAACAGAGGAGTTCTCCACAGTATCCAACACTTATCTCTGAAACAACATGATAAAAATGGATGAGTGACATAATCTGGATACGTATACTGGTGTGATGAAATGTGAGGACAAGGGGGACCCTGTCCCTGTTGGGTCTAGGAGGGGCGGGGGTGAGAGCAGAGGTGCGGGAAATGGCAGAGATGTGGGTGCGGGTTTATAAAAATAGATAATCTGATCATTTATCTCATTCATTTCTTATTCCTTCACAGCATGTGGGAATCATTGACAAGACCAGTATTTGTTGCTCATCCCTAAATAGCCTTTAGCTGAGTGGTTTGATTGACCATTTCATAAAGCAGTTAAGAGTCAATCACACTAATGGGACTGGAGTCACAATTAGGCCAAACCAGGTACAGATGGCAGATTTCCTTCTGTGAAGGGCATTTGTGACCCAGATGGTAGATTCATGGCCACCATTACTGAGACAAGCTTTCTTATTCCAGAAGTATTTAATTGCTTGGATTTAAATATCTCAGCTGCCATTTATGGGAGCTTTCTGTGTACAAGATGGATGCCACATTTCTTATCTTACTACACTGCCAAAGTAACTTATTGATTGAAATGGGTTTTGGGATGTCCAGAAGTTGGGAAGGCACTGCAAAAATGCAGTATCTTTCTAACAGGAATAATTTTGCCTTGAAGTCATAGTGTGATAGGGGCAATAATGGATCACCCTTCTATGGTACAGTAAATCTCTAATAATCCAGCATCCACTTGTTTGGAAATTCTGATGGTACGGCATCTGGCTCAGTCTAGAATGTGAGCCAGAGTTGCAAGTAGGATATGCAGCCAGAGCCAGAGGTCTAGGAAGCAGCCGGGAATAGGATCCAGACTGTGGGCTGGGGGTGCGGCATGAGTTGGGGTCAAGTCCAGAACAACAACATGGATAGGTTTGCCAGATTTACTGGAAAATTTATTATACTACAATATAACATGTCAAAAAAGTGAAATAAAAATGTGTTAGGGTTTTAATAGGTGAAACATCCAATAGTCCAGAAAATCTACTAGTTCGGCACTACCCAAACCCCAAGGATGTTGGATTATCGGAGATTTACTGGACATGCAAGTTCACTGAGTCAAGATGAGCCCCGATGATGACAACATTTACATGTCCATATAGTGTTACCTAGATGTTGAGGGAAACCCATAAAGAAGGACAACATTTCAGTGGAGTCAATGAGAGATTGAACTGTTTGAATAAAGCAGTCAAACAATTACATCTTTGTAACTCCTCAAAATTTAGTTGGAAACCTGAGTTTGCAGCAGATACTTGCAGATATCAAATCTGATTTGAAAGCTGATGACAGATTTCCCTGAACAACCTGCCAGTTGAGCAGTAAGTCTTCAGAGGGGCAGTTTTAGTGGATAGAATATTGTGGGAAGAGCCAGCCCATATTTCTCATCTAAAACTCTGTGCTGGGAGCACATTTTCCTAAACAAAAGCATCTCTTATATTGCTGGTATTTGAACTTTAGAGTTAACACCAGCACCCAGTATTATGGGTGTGTCATTGATTAAGTTACAGGGCAAGTATCCAGAGGTACTTCAAAACCCACTGCAACAGCCAGGGAAATCCATTGAATACATATGGATTTATTTTTAAAAAAGGTAGTTTCAGTAATGATCAGTGGATTGCTGTAAAAACCTATTTGTTTTACCAATGTTCTTTAGGAAAGAAAATCTGCAGTGAAGTTAAGGACCTTACTCAGTCTGGCCTTAGTATGACTCCAAACCATAAATGTAGTCAACTCTTAACAGCCCTTTGCCACTGATGGCCATATCTCATCAACAAATAGAAAAAACCTTGTAATCAAGACTACAAGACTAACAGTGGGGATTGAATGGCATTATTAGCAAAAGCTGCGTTAGACCTAGCTGATTTTGTTGTTGCAACATTAGCCTTTCAGCCCCTCACACCAGCTGTTCTTTGTCTGAATTCCATCAGCACCCTTGGTTCCATTACCCTGACTCCACAACAAACTGAACAAGAAGGTACATGGATGGAACAGGTTTAGAAGGAGGTACATGGATAGGAAAGGTTTAGAAGGATATGAGCCAAACGCTGGCAAATGGAACTAGCTTAGATGGGCAGCTTGGTCAGCATGGACCAGCTGGGCCAAAGGGCCTGTTTCCATGCTATATTGCGCTATGACTCTATGACTTGCTCTTGAAACTTTCAACTGACCATCCTGCCTTGGTCTCAATAGCTATATGAATCCTGAAGGAAAAAGTGCAACCTTTTACTTCAGAGGATTTAACCTCTGGTTCATTCTCACCAACTGAGTAACAGCGCAGTTGGTAGCACACTCAGTTTGTATCAGGTTACAGATACATAAAATTGTAGGAAGTTTACAAGATACTTGGCCTATTGTGACCATGCTGCTCGAAAAAAAAGGCTCTCCAACCTAATCCCACCTTCCTGCATTGGGCCTGCAGTCCTGCAGATGACAGTTCTTCATGTACACATGCAGGTACTATTTGGTGATGGTTTTTGTTTCTACTATCCTTTCAGGTATTCTCATGGAGTGTGGTCAGAAATGCTATCTTTCTGATGAGACATTAAACCGAGGTCCTATCTATTCTTTCAGGTGGACATAAAATGTTTCATGACATCATTCTGAAGAACAGCAGAGGAGTTAATAGAATCACAGACACGTACAGCACAGAAATGGGCCCTCTCAGCCCACCTCGTCCACGCTGACTGTGGTGCCTATCTACACTATTCTCATTTGCCCACATTCCTATATCCCATTATGCCCTTTCTATGCAAGTACCTGTTCAAAAGTCTTTTAACCGTTGTAATTGTATCTCCCTCCACTACCTCCTCTCCTCCTTATCGTTTCATATACCCACCACCCTCTGTGTGAAAAACTTGCGCCTCAGATCTCCTTTAAATTTCTCCCCTCACCTTAAACCTGTGCCCTCTAGTTCTAGACTCCCTGACCCTGAGAAAAAGATTCTAACTACCTATCCTAGACCCTCATAATTGTATAAACCTCTATAAAGTCACCCCTTTGCCCCCAAGTACCAATTCAAGTCCCAGTCTATCCAATCTCTCCTTATAACTATAGCCCTAGATTCCAGGCAACATCCTGGTGAATCTCTTCTGCACTCTCTCTATTGCCAACACATCTTTCCTGTGGTGTGGCAACCAGAATGGTACACAATACTCCAAGTGTGGCCTGACCAATGTTTTGTACAACTGCAACATGATGTCCCAACTCTGATACTCAATGCCTTGGGCTGAGGGGACGTATTATATTCCTTCCTTAGCTACCCTCTTGCTTCTAATATATTTATAAAAGGTTTTAGGATTCTCCTTAATCCTCCTTGCTAAGGTCACTTTCATGGCCCTTTTTTTGCCCTCCTAATTTCTTCTCTCCTATATACTCTATAAACCTCAAGTGATTGGTTCTATTCCAATTTCCTATACCTAACAGATGCTTCCTTCTTTGCCTTGATTAACCCTTCAAGATCCTGTCAACTGGGGTGCCTTAAATTTACCACCTTTGCCTCCTACCCTTACAGGGATATTCTGACTCTGAACTCTATCTCTCTTTTAGACGCCTCCCACTTATCAGCGTTCTCCCCAGTGTCCTGTGAGAATAGCTAATGTTGTTCCTTTATTTAAGAAGGGCAGTTGGGATAAGCTAGGTAACTACAGGTTGGTGATTCTTACATCAGTGGTAGGCAAATTATTGGCTAGTATTCTAAAGGATAGGATTTATATACATTTAGAAAGGCAGGGACTGATCGGGGATAATCATTATGGCTTTGTACAGAGGAAATCCTGTCTCACCAATTTGATTGAGATTTTTGAGGAGGTAACTAAGAAGATTGATGTAGGCAGGGCAGTAGACATTGTTAATATGGATGGTAGTAAGGCATTTGACAAGGTTCTGTATGATATGTAGATCCAGAAGGTTAAGGCACATGGGATCCAAGGTAAACTGGCTAATTGGATCCAAAATTGGCTTGGTGATAGGAAGTAGAGGGGATTGGTGGATAGATGCTTTTCTGATTGGAAGTCTGTGATCAGTGGTGTACCACGGGGTCGGTGCTGGGACCTTTGCTTTTTGTGATATATGTTAACAACTTGGATGTGAATAGAGGAAGGCAGGAAGTATGATTAGTAAGTTCTCGGATGACGTGAAAATTAGTGGTGTTGTGGACAGCGAGGATGGTTGTATGTAGATTAGGTTTTGATTGGAGGACTTTCATTATGGGGAAAGATTGGATAGGCTGGGCTTGTGTTCCCTGGAGCAAAGGAGGCTGAGGGGGTGGACCTGATAGAGGTATGTAAATGTATAAGAGGCAAAGATAGGGTAGAGAGTCAGAATTGTTTTCTCATGGTAGGAGTATCAAAAACAAGAGGGCATAGGTGAGAGGAAGGAGTTTTAAAGGGGATCTGAGGGAAAAGGTTTTTATACATTAATGATTTGGATGATGGAATAAATGGTTTCGTGGCTAAGTTTGCGGATGACACCAAGATAGGGGGAGGAGTAGGGAGTATTGAAGAGATAGGAAGGTTGCAGAGGGACCTAGACAGTTTAGGAGAATGGGCAAGGAAATGGCAGATGAGATTCAATGTTGAGAAATGTGCAGTTGTACACTTTGGAAGCAGAAATAAGCGGGCAGACTATTATCTTGGAGGAGAGAACATCCAAAGCACGGAAATACAAAGGGACTTGGGGGTACTCGTGCAGGATACCTTAAAGGTTAACCACCAGGTCGGATCGGTGGTAAAGAAAGCGAATGCTATGTTGGCATTCATTTCGAGAGGTATAGTGTATAAAAGTAAGGAAGTGTTGATGAGGCTCTACGGGGCACTAGTGAGGCCTCATTTGGAATATTGTGCACAGTTTTGGGCCCCACATCTTAGGAAGGATGTGCTGACGTTGGAGAGGGTTCAGAGGAGATTTACGAGGATGATTCCAGGAATGAAAGGGCTTACGTATGAGGAGTGTTTGTCGGCTCTTGGACTGTACTCACTGGAGTACAGAAGAATGAGAGGGGACCTCATAGCGACATTTAAAATATTGATAGGAAAGGACAGAGTAGATGTGGCTAGGCTGTTTCCCTTGGTGGGTGAGTCCAGGACCAGAGGGCACAATCTTAGAATTAGAGGGTACAGTTTCAAAACAGAGATGAGGAGAAATTTCTTTAGCCAGAGGGTGGTGAATTTGTGGAACTCCTTGCCACGTACAGCAGTGGAGGCCAGATCAGTGGGGGCGTTCAAGGAGGAGATAGATAGATATCTAAATAGTCAGGATATCAAGGGATATGGGGATAAGGCTGGAAATTGGGATTAGAATAGGTTTTTTTTCCTTTCTTTCTTTCCCCCATTCCTCATTTCTATTCTCCCTTTCCTTGGAGCAGACTCGATGGGCCGAATGGCCTGCTTCTGCTCCCTTGTCTTGTGATCTTGTGATACAGAGGGTAGTTGATATCTGGATCTCACTGCCAGAAATAAGATATCTTTATTAGTCACATGTACATTGAAACACACAGTGAAATGCATCTTTTGTGTAGTGTTCTGGGGGACAGCCCACAAGTGTCGCCACGCTTCCAGCGCAAACATAGCATGCCCGCAACTTCCTAACCCGTACGTCTTTGGAATGTGGGAGGAAACCGGGGCACCCAGAAGAAACCGACGCAGACACACTGGGAGAATGTACAAACTCCTTACAGACAGTGGCCGGAATTGAACCCGGGTCGCTGGCGCTGTAATAGCATTACGCTAACCACTGCACTACCATACAATTACTACATTTAAGAGACATTTAGACAGACACTAAAATAGTCAAGATGTTGAAGGAATCGGTCCTAATGCAGGCAAGTGAGATTAGTGCAGATGGGTAAAAAGTTGGCATGGATATGGTGGGCTGAAGGGCCCATTTCTCTGCCCTACAACTCTGTGACACAATATCTATCCCTCAGCCAACACCACTAAAAATGATTATCTGGTCATTATTGCAATGCTGATTGTGGGATCTTAACATGTGTAGATTTGTTACTACATATCCAAGATCACAAGTGACTACACTTCAAACGTGTTTCATTGGTTGTGAAGGGTCTGATATGTAGTGAAAAGTGCTATAGAAATGCACATTGCTCTTTCTAATTATTAATCATTTGATTCTGTACTGTTCAGTTGGAAAGACTGTTAAATAATGTAGTTGTTATGAGGATAGAATGTTGTATAAGGCCTTAAAGTCTTTTATATGTGTTGTGAGTTAAAATAGAAATAGCAAGGTTGCATTGCACTTATATTAGCTGCTGGCTAGGCTAGGACAATGTATTTAATTGAGTCAGTTTATACAGTAAGTCAATTTGAGTAACAAATGTGGCTTAAGTAATATTAAGACTGCACCCCTTTAGACATTGTCCAACGTGATCAACAGATATCTATTATTATTGCAACAATGTTTAGCATTGAAGGTTCTCGTCTCTTGTTTATCACTGGGGAGGAGCTGCCTGCCAGTGTAGTAAAAGGCACACAGAGAAATGCTGCTTGTCTCTCTGTAAGTTCTTTTGTTTAATAAAACATTTTGTTAGTTTAGCTTAGTTTAGTTTCTTAGTGAGTGAATGAGGGAAAGACACTGAGACAATGATGTCAGAATTGCTGGTTGATGAAACAATCTAATTTAGACTCTGTGTTTGAATAGAATAATGAATCCCTCCCAATTGAGATCATGGATGTGTGCTGAGAGACAGTGAGCTGTGATTCAAATGAGGTAGTACACGATGGAACAAATAAATACACTCCTGTCACTGGATCTCCAGGAAAGAAAAGAATAAGGAAAATAGAGGGAAGAGTTTACACTCTATATTGAACTGGCAGATAAACAAGAACAGAGGAAAGTTCTTTCTTGATTCTTCCCACTTTCTACAAATCAAAGTAGCCACAGGCCCTTGCATGCGCCCCAGCTACGCCTGTCTTTTTGTTGGTTATGTGGAACATCCTTTTTTCGAACCTACTCTGGCACTCTTCCCCAACTCTTTCTCCGTTACATCAACGACTGCATTGGTGCTGCTTCCTACGCTTGTGCGGAACTCATGAATTTTATCATCTTTGCCACCAACTTCTACCCTACCCTCAAATTCACCTGGACTATCTCTGAGACTTCTCTTTTTCTGGATCTCTCTGTCTTCATCTCAGAGACAAACTATCCACCGATATCTACTATAAACCTACGGTCTCCCACAGCTACCTCGGCTACACCTCCTCCCATCCTGTCTCCTATCAGGATGCCATCGCCTTCTCTCAGTTTCACCGTCCCCACTGGATCTGTTCTCAAGATGGAGCCTTCCACTCTAGGACTCCTGAAATGTCCTCCTTCTTCAGGAAACACGGCTTCTCCTCTGCCGTAGTTTATGGAGCCCTCACCCGCATCTCCTCCATTTCCCACACATCTGCTCGCACGCCCTGTCTCCCCAGACAGAACAGAGACAGAATTCCCCTGGTCCTCTCCTTTCACCCCACTAGCCTCCACATCCAGCACATCATCCTTTGTCACTTCCACCAGCTCCACAGGATCATACCGCCAGCCACATCTTCCCCTCTCCCCCTCTTTCTGCTTTCCATAGGGAACACTCTCTCCCAGGCCATTCATCTTTGTCAGATCCGGTTATTTTCAAATCCACAAGTTCTTTCAGGAGTCCAGGAATGAGTTGAAAACAAATTGGTGCTTCACAAAGTTTTATTGGAAAGTTTAAAACAAAGGAACAGTCACAGAGCACATGGCACCAGCTTTGATGAGCCAAGACAAAGGGAACAAAAGAAAGCTCAGGCCAGGGGGGAGGAAGAGCAAGTGTGATTAACAAAAAGCAACACTTTTTATACCTGAGATAAGAGATACTCATTAGCTAACAACAGGAAAGCTTTTAGATACTTGTGGCCAAACCAACCAATGAAAAAAACCACATATTCACCTGATGGACAAACCAATAAGCTAGTAAGCAGCCATTCCTTGTGCAGCCACTTGAGGTGTATTAAACATGTTAAAAAGCTAACTAAAAACAGTCGAATCCAACATCTCCTTCCTCCCACCCTTCACCATCCCCTGGAGGTGCAACAATGATCTCCCTCATCACCATCCAGGGACCCAAACAACCTTTCCAGGTGAGGGAGTGATCCACATGCACCTCCTCCAACCTGGTCTATTGCACTTGGTACTCACGATGTGGCCCCCTCTACACTGGTGAGTCCAAGCGTAGACGAGGTGACCATTTTGTAGAACTCCTGCAACAGCCATCTTGAGCTTCCAGTTGCCCAGTTGCCTGTTATTTCAACTCCCCTTCCCATTCCTACACTGACCTGCCTGTCTTCGGCCTTCTCCACTGCCAGGGTGAGAAAAACAGCACCTCATGTTCTGCTTGGGTAGTCTAAAGCCCAGTGGTATGAACATTGAATTTTCCAATTTCAGGTAACCCACTCCCACCAGTCCAGTCAGGATCTCTCTTCCTTTGTTCTCCTTTTCCATCGCTTGCCCCCCCCCCGCTCCCCACTAACAAGGCTAATCATCCTCCCCCACCTGCCCATCACACACATACTATCTACTAAGGTTTCTTCTCCCTTGGTTCACCTTTCCTATCCCCTCTCCTACCTGGCACCATCTCCCCATCATCCCTCCCTTTTCTGTTTCCACCTATCACCTACCAGCCTCTGTCTCTACCCTTCCCCCTCTTGTCCCCACCCCTCCCCCCAGCTCCATCTGCCAATTTTTCTTCTCTCTTATCTCTTGCAACCTATCACCTACCAGCCTTTGTCTCACCCCTTTCTTCACTTCTATATACTGGCTATCTTCTCTCTACACACTCAGTCCTGATCCAGGGTTTCGACCAGAAATGTCAGCCATCCCTTTGCCTCCATTGATGCAGATAGACACGCTGGAATCTTCCAGTGGTTTATCTTTTGCTCCAGATTCCAGCATCTGCAGTCTCTTGTGTCTCCAAAGTTAAGATATTAGTGTATCTCATTGGTAACAAGGGAAGAGAATTGTACAAAATGAGACCATGGAGAATGCATTCAATGCATTACAAGCACATTGCAATCTGCCTAGAAATGAAAAAGTCGACCATTACTAGTTCTTTATAGGCAAACAGGAGCAGAGAGAATCCTTTGCCACTTTCTCAAAGGAGCTAAAACTGTTAGCAGATAATAGAAGTTTTGCAGATTTGAAGGAGACGGGATTATTTGCGGAATCCAAGAGTCCAGCCCTAGGGAATACCTACTATACTGGACAGAGTTAACTCTAAAACTCACTTGCACACTGGCAAAGCTGCAGAACTATTCAAAGCAAGGCTAAAAATGTTGAAAGGCTAACGGAAGGAAATGTAGCCAATGTAACAAAAGACAGAATAAAAGGTGGCTTGGATGTTTGTTGCATGTATTGTGGATGGCAACATGAGTGGCTGAGAAAGAAATGCCTTGCATCTGGGAAAAAGTGTGCACCATATGGTTTGGAAAATCATTTCTACAAATGGTGAATGATGAAGAGGTCACCTAAAGTCCATGGAGTGGGCAAGATGAGCTGTGTAGGGTCAGGGTCAGATTCAGAGTACCAGATGAAAACAATGTACCTGGTGCCAAACAAGGTCAATTCTGTGGAAGGAACATCCGCTAGATCAAGAATCAAGAGCGCTATTATGTGGGTTTCATCAAAGTGGACTACAAAGACATCACTTGGAAGCATTACAGCACAGCAGATGGCACTGATAAAGGTACACAATGACAGGATCATGAAGACTGCTTCAACACAAGCAATTACTTCAACTGTGCAACTCACAGATGAATATGCAGATATTATTCATGGCCAAGTGAAACCAGAAGTGCATAAAGGTTCAGGAAGACAACTGGAAGTGGCCAAAAGGAGACAGTTCTGCCCTGGCACAGCTAAGGGCTGAAGAGAGTGAGGATGAATCTATATCAGATAAATACCAGAGCTGGCAGATGTTAGTGTGTTATGCACGGTAGCATAGTGGTTAGCACAATGCTTTACAGCGCCAGCGACCTGGGTTCAAATCCGGCCACTGCCTGTAAGGAGTTTTTATGTTCTCCCCATGTCTGCGTGGGTTTCCTCCGGGTGCTCCGGTTTCCTCCCACATTCCAAAGACATACAGGTTAGGAAGTTATGGGCATGCTATATTGGCGCCGAAAGCGTGGCGACACTTGCGGGCTGCCCCCCAAAATCACTACGCAAAAGATGTATTTCACTGTGTGTTTCGATGTACATGTGACTAATAAAGATCTTATCTTATCATATGAGATCATGATGGAGGAGGATGTTCCGTATCAGAGGAACAGGTACAGGAGGGTAGATCATCCCAAGTATCAGGGATGCTTTTATGGTAAGATGGCATGCACAGAGAATGGGCAGTTATTTTGGATGTTTGTTTTGTTTTTGTTTTCCATTATTAAAGGAAGGAAATAATATAAGTATCAAAGGTAATATTAATTATATCACTTTAACAGTTGTACTATGCGACCAATGTGTACTATGCGCTCTCTGTGTACACGTTGCAAAAATGTTTAGGGTAAAATAATCTTTCAAATAATCTCTGCTGGTAGAAGCTGCCAGACTGTGCGGTAGCAGGTACACTGTTTACATTGGATTATAGAGGATATAGGCATCAAAACAGGCCATTTGGCCGAGCCAGTTCATCCTGACTTTTTATGCTTCACTGAAGTCTCTTCATGAGCGTTCAAATCCATCAGCGTGACCCTCTATTCCTTCTCCTTCATATGCTTGTTAAATTCACTTCAACCACTCTGTGTGGGTGCAAGTGCTACATTCTCACTACTCTTTAAATAGTTTCCACAAGTAGATGTGTTCTCTTTGTATCCACCCTTAAAACCTTCCATTGTTTTAAAAAACACTATTAGGTCACCTCTCAACCTACTTTTCTCCGTAAAAGAGAACCCACATAGAATGCTGCTTGTCACTCTAGGTTATTTTGTTTAATAAAGCATCACCAGCTATTCTCCATTATTCTGAACGGACTTTTGACCTGAAACTTTAAAACTCTGTTTCTCTCTCCACAGATGCTGCCTGACCTACTGGGTGTTTCCAGCACTTTCTGTTTTTATTTCCAATTTCCAGCGTCTATAGCTTTTTTTTCATATCCTCCATTATCTTATTAAGTGATGAAGAGAAAGATAGTGAGACAGTTTTGGCATTGCAATATGTGTCACTGGCCACCATCTGTAAATCTTCATCCAGCTGCTCCTTCCTTCTAAATGGGAGCGGTGAAATATGGCACAGACACATGTGTATTTTTAATCAGTTTGAAAACCATTCTGTATTTTGTATTTTTTCCCTTCCTTTCTTCCTCAAAAGGCACCAAATTACCAGGGCCAGTTTTAATTTATTCCACCTGGTGGGAGATTGGAGGGATTGGGAGTAAAGCTCATTTCTTAATCTGCATTGACGCTTTAGGGTTTGGCGGTAAATGTAAGGTTGCACCATACCTTCACTATGGTAAAACATTCAAGGTGCTTAATAGAGTTGTAATTAAACAAAAATAGACACTGACCCAAAAAGATATTGGGAGAGGTGACCACACCCTTGGTCTGAGAGACCTTTCTTTGGTATATTAGAATTAAAAACCCATGGATGCTGGAAATTTGAAATAAGACAGGAAATATTGGAAACATTCAGCAGGTCAAGCAGCATCTGCGGAGAAAGAGTTAGCGTTTCTGGTTGGAGACCCTTCGTCAGAACCGGGAAAGAGAGAATACAAGTTAGTTTTCATAATAATTTTATCTCTTTCCCGGTTCTGACGAAGAGTCTCGGACTGAACCAGATGTTTCTCTCTCCGTGGGTGCTGCCTGACCTGCTGAGTGTTTCCAGTATTTTATGTTTTTAATTTTGGTATATTGCACTGCATTGCCAAAACCCAATATTGCAGTTAGATGCGAACCTGAAAACATCAGATGATAATGGATTAAACCCGGGATTCAAAGGTCTCGCTAGCCAATCAAATTTCACTCAGGGGATGCAGGTATCGCTAATACGGCCCAACCCTGAAACCCCAGTGAAACTGACACTTGAGATCGCGCGGGAAATTCACACGTGGGCGACGTCAACGCGCAGTCGATGGGGGGGGGGGGTGTCTCAATGGAGGGGGAGGAAACAATAAATGTTTTAAATAAAAATAATATGTTAGTACCAGAAGCAGAGGTGTGGAGCTTGGGGTGGGGATGGTGGTTGAAATGTCGGGCAGAGACGCCTGAGCTTGAGGTGGTGATTTATTTGGGAGGGTTTAGGGAGAAATCCGGGGGGCGGGGGGGGGGGGAAGAGTCGCAAGGAGATAAAAGGCAGGGCTTGGTTGGAAACGCGCACACGTCCGGGCTTTTAGGTCGGCGCAGACGTGCGCGGGTTCGGGAATGTGGCAAGCGAGCAGCAGAGGGTGGCCCCTGGTGCCAGGGAGGACGGGGGTGGCACGGAGCCGAGCGGAGCAACGGATGAGCAGCGGTCCCGGTCCATGTCCTTTTTCTCTCCGTTAGACAGTCGTACACAATGGGAGGTGCGGAGACAATGGCACCGGCGATTTCCTAACGCAGCACGGAATCTGGGAATCCTGCTGCCGGTTTTGTATTTGGACGCATATATTTTATTATCCAGCGATCAATAATCGACTCCTTTACATGTTTTTTTGTTTTTTTTTCTTGCATACGACTTAGTGCAAACACCAGATGTAAATGATGTTCAAGTATCACATCCGCATGGTTTGCAATGACCTGAAGGTGCTGGTTTTGATGAGATCTTTCGCGATGCAGAGGAGCGAGCAGGATTTGGAGACGGGCCGGAGAAGGGGAGGAGGGGGGGGAGGAGGAGAAGAAGAGGGAGGGGGAGCAGGAGGAGGAGGACGGCTGGCCAGATCGGGATGCGGCTGGCCTCCCTTCCCCAATTGCTCGTCCCGGGCCGACGAGGATTGTTACGGGTCGAACGGTGCCGGGGCTGGAGGAGGATACGACGACAAGGAGAGGAATGGTGCGCTCCAAACCGGCATGGACTCCGTGTCCCTGAGCAGCAGCGAGAGTGGGATGAGGAGCCCTCTGTGCAGAATCTGTTTCCAGGGACCAGACCAGGTACAGCGAGAAGAAATGCTGAGATACCACATTCTGCTCACATATTCCTATCATTCTCAGCAATAGCCACTGTATCGAAGGCTCAGAGTTGTTAACAGAAGATTGAAATAACAAAGCTTGTGCATTTCTGCAAATGGTTATTTGTAACAGATCTGTATTGAGATGTTATTCCCTCGGGCGTAGACTAAGGGGCTATCTAAGGTGTCCAGGAATGATTAAAGGATTCCTTCGCTTCTTGAGGGAAGGCACCATTAAAATTAGAGTGCGGGGCTGATGACAGGATGGACAAAAGGGTGGTGGAATTTGGAACTCTTCCCCCCACAAAAAAATCTGTTGAGGCTGGGAGTCAATTAAAATGTTAAAACGTAATTTCAATTGTTTTTTTACTGGATGGGGGCACTAAGGGATATGGAGCAAAGGTGAAGAGATGGATTTAAGATGCGGATTAGCAATGGTAGAGGAGGGAAGGAGGACTGAATGGCCTCTTAAACCTGTACTGTCACCATTTTATAAGAATACCATATTCGTATCTTTTATGGTTTACATATTAAAATTCAAGGGACAGCAGGTTGAACTCAGAGATATGCAGTCGGTGCCTGCCTGCAATCAGAGCATGTTGTAACTGTACATCAGGTTAAACAGCATCTAAAGTGAAAGATTAAGGGTGCCTTTAATAAGAAATGATGTGACCAGAGTTGGGGAGGCCCCTTTATAGGGATGACTAGAATAAGGTGTGTGGAGCGATGAAGGGGAAAAGTTGGCTGAAGATTGGAGAGTCCAGTTGTAAGGGGGAGAGACACTTGAGGCTGTTATGATGGAAGGGAAATAGTATGTTGGCCTTTATTTCCCAAAAATCTTGCTGCAATTGTACAGGGCTTCAGTGAGACCATTCCTGGTGGACTATGTGCGGATTTGGTCTCCATATGTAAGGAAGGACATACTGGCCTTTGAATACAAATTCACAAGATTGATTTCTGGGATAAAGTGGTTGTGTATTAGTAGAGACCAACGAAGATTGGGCAATAATCACAGGGGTTTAGAAGATTGAGAGGCAATATCATTGAGACACAAGATTTTGGAAGGGATTTTACAGGGTGGATATTGACAGGCTGTTTTCCCTATGGGTGGAAAGTCTGGAACTGGAAAGGGAGAGGAGTTGTCTCAGAGTAAGGGGTCACTCACTCAGCACTGAGAATAAGAAATTCCTTCACTCAGAACTTGAGAACCTTTGCATTTCTTCAGCACCGAGCAGAGATCTGCTTGGGTATAAAATTTAAAACTTGACCTGAAACCAACCCAAACACAGTCAAGCTGAACCTGACATGTCCATTGAAAAAACTGAACTTGGCCAGAGCCTGAGGACATTTACTTCTTGATAACCAGCCTGAACCTGATCATATAGTTGGGTGCTGAGCGGCCTGGGTTGGGTAGAGAGGGTCTAGAAGGGTCACTGCACTGGCTCGGAGCTCCACCAAGTGGGCTTCAATGTGGGCACTGCCCTTGCCTGTCTGCCTGGCTCAAGTCTACTTCCCAGCCTCAGTTTCTTGCCTGCCAATTCAGAGGGCCCCTGAATACATACATATATGCCACCAACTAATAATAAAATTAAACAGTAACAGTTTTTTAAAATTTGGTTAGAAAGAGCTAGCCTGGCCTGATATGACCCAAACCCAAGGACTTTTCATTTTCAGAGCTGACCCAAGTTTGACATACCTTGTTGGGCCCAGGTCAAATAGCCAGAGCAGAGGGCTCTAGATACTCAATTGTTGAATATCAACCAAAATTGACATATTTTTAGGCACTAAGGGAATTGGGGATATGGGGATCAGAGAGAAAATGTATGAGGTAGAGGATTGGCTGTGATCTTATTGAGTGGTGTAGAAGACTTGAGGGACCACATGGTGGATTTCTGTAATTTCTTTTTGTTGAGGTCTGTTTAAAAGACCGATCAGATCCTGTTCCTTGAATGGGTGCTGAGACAGTATCTGATTCTTTTTTTTGAAACCAAGTTTAATCACTTGGTTCAGTGACATTAGATAAAATATACTGACCATTTCTTCCTGGTGAGTTAACATATTTTGCGCTGATTCTATCATAATTATTGCCTCACTTTGAGAGTGATCATTCACCAAGTACATGGATGGTCGTGCAGCAGCAACACAAAAAAATGGAAAATGGACTAAAACTGATTTCAGTGCTGTAATATCGTCATTAAGTTTAGCTGATGGTTCTAATCTCTTGGAATTTTGCTCTCTGTTTGAGATGGATAGCATTTACTGTTTTGTAATGGTGAACTGTATGGCAAATCCATGGGATTAGGTGAAATGCAGGTTTTACTACCCCGTCCCTCATGGAGAGTGAAATCAGACAGTGTAAAACTAGTGCTACACGCAATCAACCTTCCAACAGCGTGCGGTTACCTAGGTTAAAGTCTGCGCGTCTGGCCACAAATGTGAGCTTCTGCCTCTCAGTTTAGGGGAGGTGAGCTGGGACATTCAGCGATGTCCAGGTACTTGGCCTGCAGATTCACTCTCATGTTCAATAACTCCTGTAACTTGAGGACCAGTGGTTATTCTGATGCTAGGGCAAGATCTCCTCTTTGGTTGTTGTCTGTTCGTGATGTTGTAAACACAGTGGGCAGATTTCCTGCATTTGCTATTTCCAGTAAAGTTGTAGGTGTATTTTAAATGAGAGGGTGAAATCCTCTCCTGAGTATCAGTTGAATAGGGATTTCTTTGTCCAATCTCATCTTATGGACAACAGCATGCTCATCAATGGTAAATATTAATATTTGATCCTGTAGAAGATGAGGTGAAGCAGAGGAAGGTGTTGTCATCTTATCATTAATGTTGTCACATGGCGTGAACTTGATGCTTGATCGTGGCAGGGGATATGCATACACCACAAGTTGACACTGGCAAGTTTTTGCTGCTGCATCCATTAACAGGATGTGGCTGTCACTGGCTAGGCCCCAAATTGTCCCGGTATGCTGAGTGGTTTGCTAGGCCATTTCAGAGTCAACCACATTGCTGTGGGCCTGGAGGCACACAAAGACCCAGACCGGGTAAGGACAACAGATTTCTTCCTATAAAGGACATCTAAATTGGGCACATTTTATAACATTCTGGTAGTTTCATGGCTACCAAAACTGATAATCAGCTTTTTATTCCAATTTATTTAATTACTTGAATTTAAATTCCCCAGCCACTGTGGGGGTTGAATTTGGTGTCTCTAGGTCAAAGATCCAGACTTCTGAATATGGGCAGCACAGTGGGACAGCAGGTATTGTTTCTGCCTCACAGCTCCAGCAACCTGGGTACGATTGAGCTATCTGTGTGGAGTTTGAACGTTTTCCCTTGACCACCTGGATTTCCCCTGAGTGCTCTGGTTTCCCCCCCACATCCTAAAGATGGACAGGTTGGTAGGTAATTGGTTACCGGTATAAATGAATGTAATAATACTACTGATTCTGTAACTTAACAACAATGTCACCATCCCTATCATAGGGAATGTATAGGAATATAATCGAGTCAGAAGGTTTTGGGTTCAAGCCCCAGTCTAGGGAGTCGAGGCAAAAAATATAGGCTGACACTCCAGCACTGCACTATTGAAGGTGCCATATTTCAGCTAACATGTTTAATCCAAAGCACCTTCCACCCACTCTTGTAGATGAAAACGATCTCACGGTCACCATTTCATAGAAGAGCAGGAGAGTTTCCTGCCAGTGTTGTGGCCAATATTTATCCCTGAACCAACTGTTTCTGGGAACTTGCCGTGCACAGACTGCCTGTCAAGTTTCTACTTTACAATAGTGACTATACAGTGTAAAGCTCACTAAGACTGTGGAAGGTGCTATAGAAATGCATGTCTTTTCTGAAGACAGTGGTGAGGAAACAAAAAGCATTTTGTTCTATCAAGTTCTACCAGTTTCCACTGGGTGAGTGGATTATGACAACATGTGGCTCTTTTCTCAAAAATCTGGAACTAGTCAAATTCAGATTTGGAAACGTGAATGGCTCCACAATGTCTAATTTTATTGAAAGTGGATCCAGCTGTGGTGGAAGAGAATAACTGTGTATATATATATACATATATATATATATATATATATATATATATATATATATATATATATATATATATATATATATATATATTGCCGCTTAGGTTTAGAGAAATTCTGATTTCTTATCTGCAATGGTCTTTACTAGCATCATGCTCTTAGCACCATATCTCAACAGCAGAGAAACAAGCTTTTCAGTCTATCACGTGTGTACTGGCTCTTTGAGGTCTCTCTGAGAAGTCCCACTTCCAGTCTCTGTGCTTGCCCAGAGATTTGCAAATACTTCCTTTTAATATCATAGGATTGGCAGTTGTAACAAAATCGCCAATGAACTGTTTCCCTCCAGCCCCTCCAATTTAGTAGCCCCACAGTTGCATTTTGTTCCATATACGTGCAACAATTTGATGTGCATACAGCCTATTTCAGATCCTGCCATAAAACCTGAAGCCAAACCCCTGGGTTTGTATGCTCCAGATACAAAGCATCATTCTCTTTCTACTGAAACTGAGGCTGTCATTTAAAGGTGCACTGGTGAATTTTGCATTGCCACTGGGTGCTGTCACTGCTGGAACACCCTTACTGTGCCAGAACATTACTTATCCCTCTCATGGTAGCCATCCCATGGCCTCTCCGAGTGAGATTTCTAATGCATGCTGCATTAGTTTAGTGCAAGACCATGGGGGTGATAACAGCAACAACTTCCCTTTATGTGGAGTCTTTAAAATAGCAAGATGTCCCAAGATGCTAAGCCATAAAAGTAAATAATAAGGACTGATGACCAAAGGCTCAGTCAAAAAGAGGAAAAAGACAGTGGCAAAAGGGTTTAGGGAGAGAATTCTGGAGTTCAGGGCCCAGGCAGCTGAAGGCATAATGGCCAGTGGCAGAGGAATTTTTGGGGATACTCATGAGGCCAGATTTGGAGGAGTGCATTGATCTCAAAGGTTGTAAAGCTGGAGGAGGTACACAGACAGGGAAGGCTAAGGCCATGGAGGGATTGAAAACGAGGGTGAAAAGTTTTAAGATTGTGGTGTTGTTTAACCAGGTCAGCAAGCACAGGAGAATGGGTGAACAGAATTTGGTGCAAATTAGGACACCAGGCAATTAAGTATTCTTTGACTCGGATATATGGAGAGCAGAGTGAGTGAGGCTGGCCAGGAAAGTGCTGGAAGAGTCGAGTCAGGAAGTAACAGGGGTATAGACAAAGGTTTCAGCTGCATAAGGTAAGAGCAGAGTCAGACAATGGTACAAAGAGATGGGTATGCCTTCCCAATCTAACTCTTGACTTGGAAGGGTATTAGGATTAGGGTTGGTGATTTTATAAGTCTAACTGAAGTTGCCCCCCTGCTCCTTATCACCAGTTTGAGTTACTGGGAAGACTTGGAATGAAGTCAATATGCAGTGACTGGAAAAATTACTTTCAATGCAGAACCTGCACAAAAAAACAGGAAGAGGGGACTCTCTCCTCATCATTCTGGGCTGGATTCGAAGTCCGGGTCTAAGTGACAGATGAAATTTACAGCAGAGAATTGCGAAGTGGTACACATTGGCAGAACAGATGAGAAAGATGATAAAGTATCAATCAAATGGTTCTATAAGATGTGCAAGAACAAAAGGACCTGGGTGTACATGTGCATAAATTTTACAAAGTGGCAGGTCATGTTGAGGGAGTGGTTAGTAAAGCATAGAGGATCTTGGGCTTCACAGTCTGAGAATACAAAAGCAAGGAGGTTTGAACCTTTATAAAACACTAGTTAGGGTGCATCTGGAATATTGGCCTATTCCTATGTATTAGGTTTGAGGGGCTCAACAGCCTCATCCTCTTGCTGTATAAACAGCTTAAGTGATATTTTTCTTTCCCTCATGTAACAGGTCCGGTAGGGTAAATAGCTTCCTGTTTCTGTGCAACAGATTAGGTGTTCAGTGGGCCCTCCTGTTCCTGGGTGATGAGCTTGAGAGGTTGAATGGCCTCCTCCTGTCCTTGCATAAAACAACTCGCTTTTCAAGTTAAGTCTATCCTTTTTAAATTCACATCTGGTTGTCAAAGGTTACGCACATTATTTTAATATTTGTGCAGTCATTTAAGAATGGTTTAATTGCATAAAACATATGAATTAATGAAAATGGAGTTACATGGGTGAAAACTCATAAAAGACCTGAATTAGGAGGAAATTGATTTTTTTTTAAGTTGCTATTTGTAATCGGCAGAAAATCAAAATTGTCTGTTATCCCTAGTTGTATATAATTACAGACAATTTACTGGTGATTGCAACTGGCACCAGTTTGAAACTTGCTTTGTCTGGCACTTCATTTTAATGTAAACCCTGAACACCAAACACTTGGTAGGAGGAGACCAATGTCCAGGAATATCCAAAGTAACTTAAAATTCAGTGCAGTGCTGAGGCAGTGGTGTGTGGTGGGAGTGGCAGTGCTGAGGGAGCACTGCACTGTCAGAGGGGCAGCACTGAGAGAATGCTGTGCTGTCTGAGAGACAATAATTGTTGGTGGGGCAGTACTGAGATCCAGCTGTAGTGTTGGTGGGACCATCCTGTGGATGAGACATTCAGCCAAAGGCCTGTGTGTTCTCTCTAGATGAATATAAATGATCCCTTAGCTGCTACTTTGAAGATGACACCGTGACCATTATTCATTCCTCAGTCAACATTAGTCAAAGCCAGGTTGGGCTATCTAAATGATGGCAGACTTCTGAAGTTATTTGACCTTTTGCAATTAATCAGTTTATTGGCTTTAGGGAAGGGCAAACAAGCCAGGGAAATAAGTAGTCAGACACTGAACAGTGTAGAGGAGCAGAAGGAGTTTGGAGTACATGTGGCTAAGGTAATTAAGAAGCCACAAAGGCATAGAATACAAGAGCAGGGAGGTCAAGCTTGAACTAGATAAAACATTCCTTTCCCTGAGGCAGTCCCTTGGGGTCAAGAGTGACTTGCTTGCACTGCAGTTTTATGGGTTCTGAAATGGCTGATAAGACTAATGTGGAACCCACAGGCTCTGACACAAGGGTGGGGAAGGAGATGCTTTACGGGATGGGTTGTTTAGGAAGTGATATGCTCTGTGTGATTTCTTGCCACATGGACTCAATGACTTCCTGCTTTGAGAACATCCTTGAACCATTCCTCTGCGTACTTAGTAATCTCTTGTCACGACAGAGTTCAGAGTAGAGTGTCCAGTTTGGTAATTTTGTGCTGGGCTTGCAAATGATGTGGCCTGCCCATTGGAGCTGACAGGCAAGGAATTTTTTTCTCTCAGAGGGTCATGAGTCTTTAGAACCCTCTTCCTTCAACAGAGGTGGAAGCAGGATCTTTGAATATTTTTAAGGCATAAGTAGATAGATACTTGATAAGCAAGTGGGTGAAAGGTTACCATGGATTGATGAAAATGTGCAGTTGAGATTACAATCAGATCTTATTGAATGGCAGAGCAGGCTTGACTGGCTGAATGCTCCTAATTCATATGTTTGTATGACTGAGTGTAATTAGAGGCTCAGTTGGTCCAGGAGAGGCCAACCTGCTGACATTAGTTAACTAATCTTGCCTGTTGATTTGAAAGATTTTTGCAGATACAGGGTTGGGGGTACCTCTCCAGTGCTCTGAGATGCCTGCTGTATATTGTCCATGTCCCAGAACTGTATAGGGGGGCAGGAATCACTACTGATGCGAGGCCATGAGTTTTGTGCCAGATCTGAGGTCTTGATTGTCAAATGCTCTCTTCCTCAGTTAGCCAAAAGCAGTCTTGGCACATTGAACACCATGATGACTTTCATCATAATGACTTGCATAATATGGAAAGTGTTTTACGTTTTTCAGGGTCTTTTTGTAGATCTCTATTGTTGGAGAGCAGTGTTGTACAGTGGAGGCAGGTTGGTAAAGAATCTTTGTTTTGTGGATATTATACAACCCTGTTCTCTCATATGTTTCAGTGGCCGAGTTGACAATGACTTGGAGCTTGGTCTCTGAACGTGCACATATGCAAGCATCATCTATGTACTGTAGCTCGGTGATTGAAGTTGGATTGATCTTAGTTCAGGAGTGGATGATATATGTCTAAAACTACAATTTTCCAGCCCTGGCAACATCCAAGTAATTATTCTCTTGTGCTCTCACATTCTTCCTGTAGTGTGGTGACCAGAACTGTACATGGCAAGTGAGGCGTGTGTGTGTGTGTGTGTGTGTGTGTGTGTGTGTGTGTGTGTGTGTGTGTGTGTGTGTGTGTATTTTATATACATACATATATATACGCACACACACACAAAGGTTATGCTGGAATTATATGAAACGTTACTTAGGCCAGACCTCACTTGCCATGTACAAGTGCCATGTTGCCAGGGCTGGAAAATTGTAGTTATGTGGAAAGATTGGCTGGGCATGTTGTTTTCTTTGGGGCAGTGAGGATGAAGGGGACTTTGAAGTGCATCAGATTATGAAGGACCTAGAATACATTGACAGGAAAGATATATTTGCTATAACAGGCAAATGAGATTAGCTGGGTTGGGCACCTTGGTCACTGTGGACGAGTTGGGCCAAGGGATCTGTTTCTGTGCTGTATAACTCTATGACTCTATAACAGAGAGTTTGGTAACCTGGGGCTTAGAGGGGAGTTAAGAAAATTCCACCCCCCCTCCCCCCACCACGGTCATGGGTGGTGAGGTTCTGGAGCCTGATATCTGAAGGGTGGTGGAGACAGAAATCTTTACAATATTTGGATTATCACTTGATATGTTATAATGTACATTACAGTGGGATGAATCTTAATGGCTCTTTTTTGGCCAGCATGGATAAGATAGGCTGAATGGCCTCCTATGCCATAATTTAACTAATCTTACCGTATTTTCAACATGTTGGATTGGTTCATCTCTCACCAGCCTGTCAGCCCTAGGGCCTGAAATAAAACAGGGAAACGATGGAAACACTCAGCAGGTGAGGCAGCATCTGTGTAAAGAGAAACGGAGTTAATGTTTCAGGTCGGTAACCTTTGGTCCTGATGCTGTTGTCTCCCTCCAGCCCATCTTATTGGCATTAGCTGGCACAGTACAGACAGCAGATGGCACCATGGTCTGTATGAATCAGTAGTTGCAACCCTACATCCCTAGGGGCAGGGTCCAGCCATCCCACTCTCATGCCCACTGTTTCCCTTCCTCCTCTTAACCTTCCATTTCTTTCTGAATGGACCAGAGGGTTGTTGGAGATGGAGAACGTCACTCATGCCCTCATTATCCAGAGACCTCACACTCCCTTTGTTTCTGAAACAAATCCAGACCTTCTGGCTCCTTTCATCCTTCCAGGAATACAATGCACACGTCAATCGCTCACACTCTGTGAAGCAAAACTTCCAACATCAGGCCTGCATTTCTGTTTCCCAAGTTTTAAACCTATTCGTCCTTATCCACGATCCCAAAGACATTCCCAGTGAGCCTCTTCCATTCCCTCATGGATCTTCTGCATCCTGAAGTTGCCTTAAGTTACTAAGAGGAAATGTTGCTTTTAGCTATTCCTTCAGGGCATGGTCTCACTGGCAACACCAGCATTGACTCGCCATCTTTAATTGCCCCTATGCTGAGGAGGCAATTAAGTGCATGGAGTCACATATAGGCCAGACAGGGCAAGGACAGCAGATTTTCTTCTCTGGAGGACATTAGCGAATCTGTTTTGTTTTTAAAACAAACTCGATTCCCGCTTCATTACGGAGTAACTTAATGACTTGAATTTAAATTCCACAGCTACCCTAGTGGGATTCAAGCTGACTTCCAAACGGCCGACCTTCCTCCGTCGCTCCCCTGAACCAGGGCATCTGACCCGGGACTCGTTCCCCCCACCGGCGAACCCAGAGCTCGAGCTGTCCCCATAACAGCTCAGCAAATCACAGCCCTCCCTGCGCCGCGCTCCCGCCCAATCCCGAGCTCCCTGGAGGTCGCGCGGTTCCCGGGTCGATTAGTTTTCGTTGATTGTCGCTCTAGGTCGGTTAGACATGTTGAATGTGGAGCCTATTAGGGATCTTAAAGTCTTCAAAAAAAAACCTCATCCGAAGGTACTTGAACACCACCTCTGTGTCTGTCATGGCTCCCGATGGTATGGCGGGCACATTAAACAGTGCTCTGGTGCTGGGTGTCAGCGTTTGTCCAGTGAAGAGGGGTTGGACGCTTTACAGTGCGAGGGATATGCTGACTTTTGCCGAGCAATACTACCCTCACTCCATCTATCGGAGTGACCCGAGTTGAGGGTGCTCGGCAGTGAGAGGCGTCGCAATTATGCGGAATTTTCCTTCTGCGTTGTTTGTAAATCGCCGCAAGGCAATCGGCGTGCACTCCATTTGTTGGGAGGGACGCCTGCCGTTCGCTTCTCCCCTCCTGGGGGCTGGTCTTTCCAGAGCTTTGTTGAATGAGCCTTTGTCAGTGCTGTGCTTCCTTTTCCCCACCTAAAGATTGGGAGTCAGTTACCCAACGGTTCCCTCAGTGAATTTCCTGAAGAGTAGCTTACCTTGGGCTGCACTATTATTTTTCGATATTCCAACCTTTATAGATTACTTGTGTGCTGAAAAGACAACAGAATGCAGATTTTTTTTTAAACATTGCTCATAAAGCTGGTAAGAACATGAGCAGGAGTCGGCTTTTGGGCGCCATTCAATACAATCATGGCTGATCGACCTCAAACATAATTTTCCTGCATTATCCCCATGTTCTGAAATCTGTCACTGTTTTGAATACTATTAGTAACTGAACTTCCAAGCCTCTGGGGTAGAGAATTCGGAAGATTCACTGCCCTCTGAGCGCAGATGTTTTTCCTCATTTCATGTCTGCCCATTATTTTAAGACGGTGGCTCCTAGTTCTAGACTCCTTAGCCAAGGGGACATCCTCCCTGCATCTACCCCTGTCAAGCTCTCCAAGTACATTTCAATGGGATCACCTCACATTCTTTTATTCAACTTACTCTGTCCTCCTGCCACTGTGTCCAGGTCTGATGGTTAGAGACTGGACACCCTCAGATGGGAGAAGAGTTTCCAGTGTTGGGGGGTAAAACAGACAGAGGCAATGGCCTCCTAATGTCCAGCCTAATGGCCCTTGGATCCCACTTCAGTCCAGCACAGTTTGCTAGTCCACAGCATCAGTGGCCTGAACATCTGGATGTATGGGGAGGAGGAAGCTGAGCCATTGGATTGGTCTAGGGGCATTGCAGTTCTGTTTGTTTTGGGGGGGTGGGAAATGGGATAAGTTCATTGGATGAGCTGGGTGTTGATGAGAATTTAGAGGTTGGTGCACTGGATATCCACTCACAGGCAAATTCCAGCTGGACACTGATTTGGAGCATGAACCCCTGATGATTTGTTCTCTTTCCCACCCCCCCCCCCCCCCCCACCACCTCAGACTGCTGAGACAAACTGTGTGGCACTTTCACCACCTCGCCAGACTTTGCCTCAGCCAACAGCATAGCTTGGGGTCGAAGTTTGAGACAAACTTTTGGTGCCTTGGCTCCTGCCTGGAGTTGTAAGGTCATGGCAGGAGCGGGGAAGAGAACGTGGCAACATTCACACAACCGCTGGCAGCAGACAGGAGAAATCGTCTTCCCTTTTTGAATGTCACTGCTTCCGCAGGCTGACAGCTGGATTACTGAGCACAGTGCACTGCATTCCACACAAGAATGACAGCAATAATATTTCAAGTGCTTGAAGGTCAACTCCAGGTTCAGGCAGAAGCTCGGGCTGAGGGGAATCTTAGACACTTGTCCACAAACAAGCATGCATTCGCCAAGCTAACTCACCAAACTGAAGTTTGTTGTCTCTCATTTGCCTCTATAGGTGACCCTTGCGTTACAGCTGTTTGGGTTATAGAAATTCATACTTGCAGAATTTGCAAATCACGACCCAAAACTTTGAGATAAAATTCCCTCTTACAGAATCTATGTGGAGAAGAAAGTAAATAAACACAAGATTTTATTTTTTTCAACTCGTATTTCATGGCAGAAGTGCAGATGACATGACTTTGCGTAACAGAAAAGCGCAATATGGGCCGTTTTCTAGGAACACAATTGCCTCGCCATAATGCTGGGGTTGCCTGTATTTATTTTTAGGCTGTTCTATTCCCTGGGACTTGGAAATTCAAGTTTTTTTTAAAAATTGAAGTTTTTAAGGTATGAAGGGGAACTGAGTTTTTTCCCATCCACCCCATTTTTGCTGATTGGGAAGTCTGGGACTAGGGAGCAGTTTCTGTAAATGAGAGCCAGTATTTTATGAGTGAAGTTAGGAAATACATTTACGTGCAGAGGGTGGGAGAAATTTGGAACTCTCTCAAATTTCCAAACAACTGGATCAATTGTTAAATCTGATGGGAGACTTTTCTTAACCAAAGATATTGAGGGATATGGAACAAAGACTACAAAGTATACCCTTGTGAGGCCTTTGCAAAGAGTCCAGAGTAATGCATAGGAACCATGGAGAGCTCTAAAATGTGTCTAGTTTATCCAATGTGTGCATCTGAGCACAGTCTAAGAACCATTGATACATGAGATCAGGTATGTAAGAAATCTCATCATATGCTTTTATATACACTGTTTAACCTTCCATTTAAAAAAAAGAATGAAACTAATTTAATAACGTGGAACTTTGTGACCCTGGATATGATTGTCATTGCCTCTCTTTATCTGGACATAATTCTTCTCACTCTTTTCGTAATGTGTGCAACACAAAAGCAATAGGCATACCCTTGCCATTGTCCATTATGTAGTTTTTCCCGCCCTGACTCCATAATTACAGGAAATGAAAACCAAAAAAACCTGCAGATGGTGGAAATCTGAAATAAAAACAGAAAATGCTAGAAACAATCAGCAGATCAGGCAGCATCTGTGGAAAGAAAAAGCAGTTAACATTTCAGGTCCTAGACCCCATTCTGCCTCTTTTTCCACAGATGCTGGCCTGCTGACTGTTTCCAACATTTTCTGTTTTTATTCCATAATTTTCAGGCACCACGCACAATCTTCAGGGCACAGGTGGTGTAATAGTGTACCAAGAAAGATCTTCTGCTGAGACTCCTCTTGCAGAAGTTGTATGCCTTCTGCTCTTCCTTCCCCCACTGCCATAGTTTATCCTTCTACAGTTGATGTAACAGTGCCAGTACCATTTAAAGTTCTGGCAGAAATGTGGCACAAATTGGGCTACACCTAAGAAGGATCAAAGTTAAGTGATATCCTTGGGGTTTTCGACTTTAATTTTCCAGAGCTCTAGTGTAAACACGAGTCCTGAAGCTTCCAGTCTACGCTTGGATGTTACTGTGACTCACCCTGCTGAGGTGAGTATAAGTCCTTAGATGTCCTTGAAAACTTTGTTACTTCAAGTGGTTTTGCTTTTTCTCCAATCCCATTTTTGTTGCCAGTATAAGGTATGTAGTCTTGAGAGTTCTTGCTTTAGTAAACTGCAGTGTGTAGACTAAGGAATGGAGGATTAAAAGGTGGGCCAGGTTTACTTGAGCTTCTTAAACTGTGGACATTGATGATGTGCACTGCATCAAGTACATCACAAACAATATCACAAAAATTTACACGTGCTACAGTCAGAATATGGAGTTAAAGCAAAAACCAGTATGATCTCTGAATAGTGGAAAGACTTGGGGTTGAACTGCTTCTTCCTGTTCTTATACGTATATTCGCCATTCTCCTTCAGAAATAAACAATGCAGTTCCCAATTTATACACAGAAAGCTATTAGAAACTGCATAATAAATGACAAGTTACTTTTGCAATATTATTGGAGGGATAAATATTGGCCCCATGATAGCAGTGAAAAGAATTCCCCAGCTTTGAAATAGTTGCCATGGAATATTTTTGAGGGAGTGGATAGGGCCTCAGTTTAACACTCCAAGCAAAAGATGGCATCCCCTCAGCAATGCACAGGGGAGCATCAGCCAAGGTTTTGGAGGTGGGGACCCCAGGGACAGGTATCAAACCCAGAACCTTCTGAATGTGAGGTGAGAGTGCTACCCACTAAACCATCGCTGACAGGTGATGATAGCTTGAGCAGTATGTAGCTGGAAACCCAAAGGCCCCCTGCCAGAGACTGAAAGAAGAGCTAGTAATCATTTTTGATGAGGCATTTCATTCTAATGAGAAGAGAGTGCAAGCTACACAACATTTGTGGATGTTTGACCTCAGTCTGTATGGATAGCCTGTTCCATTTACTGTTTTTGTGGCTCTGCTCCATATCAAGAGTGAGCGGTCCTTAGAACAGAGTCTTTCTGTACTCTATTGTCTTGGAGTACGGTACTTTGGTTTTAAATACATAGACCTGTTTATCCCATGACCAGCTCTTGGCTTTTGTTCACAAAAGTCTAAAGCCAGAACTCCTGTGCAAGTGTTGAGATAGTGCTGCATAGTCAGAATGGCTGTGTAAAGGGAGTGCCGCACTGTTGCCATGGAAGTGCTGACTGTACAACACACTGTTGGAGGGATGCTGCCGATGGAGTGTTGCACTGTTGGAGGTGCTGTCTTTTGGATCAGCTGGTAGGTTGAGGCCCTGTCTTCTCTCAGTTGGATGTGAGAGACTCTAAGGCACCACTGGAAGGAAAAGCAGGGCAGTTCTTTGATGTCCTGATGGCTATTGTTATCACTTAATCAAGATCACTAACCTAGCTTTCAGTCTTTCCCCCATCGTTAGTGGGATCTTGCTGTGCACAAACCAACTGCCTCGTTTTTGCATTCCAACAGTGCTGGCACTTCACTGGCTGTGAAACGTTCTGGTATGACCTGAGGGGGTGAATGATACTACGGAAATGCTAGACACAAAAGACCGCAGATGCTGGAATCTGTAGCAACAAATAATCTGCTGGAGGAACTCAGTGGGTCGAGCAGCATCTGTGGGGGGGGGGGGGGGTGAAATAGGAATTGTTGATGTTTTGGGTTGAAACCCTGCATCAGGACTGATAACCAATATAAAGAGGAGAGGGAGAGTGGTGAGAGAGAGGTGATCGGTGGACTGAGGAGGGGTGAAGGATGGTGGGCAGATTAAGCCAGGTAGGGGAGGGGGAGGGTGGCGCAGTAGTGTAGCGGTTAGCGTGACACTATTACGGCACCAGCGACTCAAGTTCAATGCCAGCCACTGTAAGGAGTTTGTACGTTCTCCCTGTGACTGCGTGGGTTTCCTCCGGGTGCTCTGGTTTCCTCCCACCTTCCAAAGACGTACGGGTTAGGAAGTTGTGGGCATGCTGTGTTGGCACCGGAAGCGTGGCGACACTTGCGGGCTGTCCCCAGAACACTCTGCAAAAGATGTGTTTCGATGTAGGTGACTAATAAAGATATCTTATCAAGTTGGGAGACAGAGGTAGGCGGATGATAGATGGAGGCAGACGAAAAAAATGAGAGGCAGATGGGGGCAGGGGTGAATGATAAGCAGGAACAGAAAGGCTACCGGTGCATCCAGCACTTTATAGGGGATTGGGGTTGGAATTGGGGAAGGAATTCACAGTCTAGGTAGGGCCAATGGACAGGCCAGGAGCATGTCAGTGCTCTCTCCATAATCACTCACCAAACTCCTCACCCAAGCACTGCTCAGAAATTTGATGCTGCAAGTAGATGTGGAGCTCTTGATAGTGTCAGACGAGACTGCAATGTATGCCATCCTTGATTAGCCAGGCAGCCCTCATTGTCTGGGCTGACACATGAAGAGTGCCTGTTTTACATGTGATCCCAGTGAAGGTGGGTGGGTAGTGAGGAGAGTAAGTCTCACCAGAAAAGATCAAGGTAAGTGTGTTGCTCAGTGTGATCTCATGCGAAGAGTATTTTTTAATGTAGTGTGAGAATAACAAGGCTGGAGTGATTCAGGATCCCTGTAGAGTTGTCATCTGTAATTGTGCCATCTAGAATGGATAATAATAGACTCGATGTACGTGTGGGCTGTGTTATCACAGTCGATGTGGATCAGTGTGCTCTGAGACATGTTGGAGACGACAGGAGCAACACGGTTCAGCTCCACCTCAGGAAACAAAAGTGAAATCTGCATCCATTCAGTTCCTTGGTGTGTGTCAGTGTGCCTCACTGTGCAGCACTCCTCCTTGAGTCAGAAGGTTGTGGGTTCAAGTCCCACTCCAGAGACTTGAGCTTCATTGTACAGGGCTGAGATAATATTGTGCTGCTGGAGGGGAACTGCTGCACTGTTGGAGCAGTTGTTTTTCAGAATGAACCATTAAACCCGTCTTCCTTCTCAGATGGGGATTAATGATCCTCTGGCTGCTGTTTGAAATGAAGAAGAGAGTTCTCCCTAGTCCTCATTCACAATCTCTTTTTAAAAAGAAACAGATTATCAGGTCATTTTCTCACTGCTGTTTGTGGGAGCTTGCTGGGCCCAAATTGGCTACCACGTTTCACACATTATACCAGAGACTAAGGTTCAGAGAGGCTTCATTGGCTGTGACATGGTTTGAGGGTGTGGTGACATGGTGAGCAGTGATGTATCCCCGTGCTTTGCTGTGTGTGATGCTGATAGGGAGACCGTCGCCTCTCCCTGGCCCCAAGGTATGTGCTGTTTATTGTGTCTTCCTTTGTTTTGCAGGGTGATCTGCTGAGCCCCTGTCGCTGTGATGGCTCCGTGCGTTGCACCCACCAGCCGTGCCTAATCCGCTGGATCAGCGAGCGAGGCTCCTGGAGCTGCGAGCTTTGCTACTTTAAGTACCAAGTCCTGGCCATCAGCACCAAGAATCCCCTGCAGGTCAGTCGCAGATGCCCGCTGGCATGCTGGAAGCAGGGCGAAAGAAACAGGCCTTTGATGCATTTCCTGTGTGGTGATAGTTGTCTCCAGCTTGGCCTCTCCATGACAGATCACGGCTTGAGTAGGGGCACGAGAAACCCTCATCCCATTTAACAAGTACCTGAATGAGCACTTCATGTGCTGTGACCTACAGTGTTACAGACCAAGAGCTGGGAGATGGGATTAGTCTAATAGTTCCTTCATCCTGATCGCTGAATGGCCTCCTCCTGTGCCGTCATTTGTTTATGTGCACTACAGCCCCTGCCAATGGCTTCAAGCCTGATGGAGCTACACCTTGATGTTCCAATGCTACCCTGCCCCCACCCTCCCCTTCCCACCCCCCCTCCCCAGCATGGCGAGTAGTGAACTAGTATTTGTGGTGGTTCTGTGCACCCTGGCGAGCGGCACTGATGGTAATGGGCAGAACTACAGAGTGAGAGTGAGGAATTCAGGTGGGTGGGGGATCAGGGTTCACTGACACTAGCTCCTGTATCTGCGCAGTGTCAGGCAGGAGCCGCTTACAGGCTGGGGCATCTCTCGGTCAGAAAGATAGGAATGAGGTGGTGGAGGGAGTGGGGAGGGAACCCATCCCCAGCCTCCACTGCCTCCTGTTGGCTGCAGTTCTGGCAGCAGATCGCTGGCGTACTATCACAGCTGTTGAAGAGCATGAAGATTTTGTTTTAAAGTTGGGGAAGGGGTGCCTTCTAATGCCCCTGAAAAGGCAAAAAGTTGCCAATGCATTGGAGTTCCAGCACACTGTGCCCCCCAGCCACAAACCCCTCATTGCCATGCACAGTGCCTGAGCTATGCTGTCTGTCAGCAATGCATTAATGCAGTGGAGCAGCACTATAAATAAAGAAAACTCTTCTCCACTCTCTCTTACTTGCATTTCAGGGAAATACAATGTAGTCTTGGAAGATTGCTGGTGGTTGTATAACTCCATTTCAGATTCATTAAAGAACATATTCACAAACAACTTTTGCTATTAAAAACAATCAGCCAAGAATGTGCACTTGTCTCACAGACCTGAGACCAGAGACAGTGGGGTCTCTTCCACACTGCATGGATTAATGACAGCTTTCAACCTACACCCACAGCGGGGTACTGTGTGAATTCTGAGGGTTTAGGCATCCATTCACTGAACACTGCTTGAATATCACAAGAAAGCGAAGAGGAAGGGAGTGGGTGCAGAGAGGGATGAGAGAGAAGGAGGAGAGAGAAAAACAGGAGAGGTGAGAGAGAGGAGATCCGTATGAAGGGAGAGGATGGAAGAGAGAGAGGGCTTCTGACTGCCTGTTGATGCCAGCATTTCTTGTCAGCAAGCAGGCAAACCTGCCTTGCATTGGCGACGTAGCTGTGCTGTGAATGTTGGCCAAGACTTGCTGTTAATGGACTGCAACTACAAAAGTATCAGACAGATGAGAGGGATTCAAGGAATGTTAAGTGGTGCTTCTCTAGTCCACATTTCACCTGTTCCCAATTCTCAGTTTTGTTTTTCTAACCACCTCTCTCAGGGGACCTCGGGCACAATTGACAATAATAAACCAATACCAAAACTCCACAGGCACCAGCTGCCCTTCGGTACTTGGCCTACTTGTTCACTCTTTATGGATGGCACAGTGGGTAGTGCTGCTGCCTCGTAGCTCCAGAGTTCCAGGTTCAATCCTGACCTTTATTGCTGTCTGTGTGGAGTTTGCACACACTCCCTGTGACCATGTTGGTTTCCCCTGGGTGCTCTGGTTTCCTCCCACATCCCAAAGATGTACTGATTGGTCAGTTAATTGGCCACTGTAAATTGCCCCTATGTGTAGGTGAGTGGTAGAATCTGGGGAGAATAAAATGTGATTAGTATAGGATTAGTGTAAATGGGTACTTAGTGGGTGGTGTTGACTTAGTGGACCAAAGGGCTTGATTCCATTCTGTATGATTCTATTGTGAGCCTTGGTGGCATATCAGCTGTTTAATTCTGAGTGGTGTTGCAGGCCTGCCCTATCATGTGGGTATCCTGGCATCTCTACACATGCACTTTCTAGCAAAGAGGGTTGGGGTAGGGATCTGGGGGCAGGAAGGTGGTTAGAAAGTCAGTGAATTTAACAGAACCAATCCATTCAGCCTAGGTTGCCCCTCTGTAACCCAAATTGTAGAAGGGTAGCAGAAGGGAAGGGGCATTATGAGGGAAGGGTTGTACAAGGGATGACTTAACTATGGAAGAGGCAATATGAGGGAGGGTGTTGGAGGCAACGCTTTGGACACGGTTAATCCAAGGCCTCATCAGCCCTCTTGGGTGTTAAAAATTCACATGGCACTATCTGAAGAAGAGCAGGGAAGTTCTTCCTGCTGACCCAGGCCAATGTTTACCTATAATCCAACAGCCAACAACTGATGACCTGGTCGGTTATTGCATTCTTGTTTGAGGGAGCTTGCTCTGCGCAAATTGGCCATGCATTTCCCTTCACTTTGAATGGCTACGAAGCAATTTTGGAACATGCTGTTCTCATGAAAGATGCAATAGAAATGCAAGTTAAGCCCAGCTGTACTTGGCAACACAGCAGACACCCACGTTCTTTGCGCAAGAGGGCAGGAATGCTAAGAGAGATTATCATATGGCTCAGATCATGGAGGCATTGTTAAGCAATTTTAGCAGCTGCAGCATGAGGGGGCAGCATGCAGGATCACTGGCTATAGCCGCATTATCATTTGGCCTCTTGTATGCAATCCCGCAGCTTCTGTGAGCTCTAAGTGGTATTGCCCTTTCAGTGGGCACTAACTGCTTACTGCCCCCCTTCCAGCAAGCTGTGGACATTCACCACATGTGATGACAGTGTCTTTCATTGATAGATGAACTTCAGCCTCTGGGGCTGAGGTGCCACTTCCTATTGACTGAAGAAGAGGGCAGCTACAATGAGCCTCGTTCTTTAACCAGAAGATTTTACTCCAAGGTTATAATGTGAGAGCTGACAGCTGGGACCAGCCTCTGTATCCCTTGCTTGGTCAGCATGAGTCAGATGGGCCAAGTGGCTGCCTTTTGCGCCATGGATCTCTCTCGAGCAGATTTTTGGTGATTCTGGAACACAAATGTTAGTGTCCCAGTCAGGGAGCAGCTTCTTGTTCAATTCCTTCCAGGAGTTCCTTGTCCAGCACGTATCCCAGAACATCTGATCTTGTGAGGAGGTTAATCCCTGGAGGCTGGATGGTAGGTTGGAGGAACTTATTCAATGTGTGTAGGAGAGCACTCTGGGGAGTTGGCCCATCCCACCAACCATAATTGGTCAGTGAACTTCCCCACCCCCATCCTAACAAATTACCACTCCCATACAACCTCCTGAGAAGTTCCTACAATGCCTGATACCAGCATCTTGCTTGGTTGTTAGCATGTGGATTGTGAATGATGACAACTGCTTCTCCAATGGGATGACTTTTATAGAAGAGCAAGTGTGCAGGTTGCCTGCTAGGGCTTGCAAATCACCTGCTGGGATTCTGATGCCCCATCCCACCTTGAGGTGACCCTGCACTAACCACTGACACACCCATGCCAGGGTGGGTGTCTGGTACCATCTACCAGTGCACTTCAACTGGCGCTTGTGGCGGGACGGTCTCAGCTCTCCGGGTGCCGAAACTTTGAGCTTGTCTCTGTCTGACTTCCCAGTGTGCTAAATCTAGGAAGCATTCAGCATTGTGGAACAGCAGCACCAAGCCCCCACTTCACTTGTGCTCTGTACCATCACTGAGGGCTCCAGACAGATTTCTTGCCAGTTGACCTGCAATTTTCCCTGGGGAAAGGCCACCCAAGATTGCAATCTGGCTCGCAGACTCCTTCTTAGTCTTCCCAGAAATCTGCAGCTAATGTATGTAACTTATGTCTGCAATTCCTGCTTGGATAAAAATTCAAGTCTGCTGAGATCTGATCCCTAGGTGTTGGAGCACAGCTGGGAACCACTAGATTGCCTGCCAAACAGACAACTTGCTCCTCATCATTTCCTGTGACTCACTCCAATATTTATCCCTCAACTAATATCCCTGAAAATGTCTTGTTTATAATCACATTGCTATTTGTGGGAGCTTGCTGTGCGCAAATTGGCTGCTGCATTTCCTGGCACTGCAACAGTGACTGCAATTCAAATGTCAACCTCTTGCCACAGTTAATCATTCCAGAGTGATCCCTCCAGTGATTCAGATTCTCTAGTGTAATCCAGTATGTGACCACTAGATGGGAAGATTTTGATGTCAGACCTGGCCTTTCAGCTCACTAAGTTCCTCCTAAAGTTCGGCCTGGCTCTTGTGGGCTTTGGATTCCCACAAGCATAGGTTTGCTCCAGCTGATTTTATCATCTCTCTTTCCAGCACAAACACATGGTTGGGATCCTCGGGGTAGATGGAGCATTGCTGCTGCAAGCACCACTTCAAGTCACTGCACAGTGAATGACCCCTGACCTGCTCGGCCAAGTTGCAAACGTTCCACATTAAAAACTGTTGCTGTGCATATAACATTGGCACTTGGAGACTTCTGCCAAGCTCATGGATCACATTGCCATCTGCTCATCTTGTCGGAATCTCACTTATACTGCACCTTCCCTGCCCTGGTCCTCCCACACAATAATGATTAACATTGCATACTAAAGTCTGGCCTCACAGTCCTTTCTTTTGGGTCTGGTTGTGACACCTGCTTGTCATGCTGGCAGTACTTTGGGCCTTACCAACCTCTGATTTTGTTTGGTCTGCCATCTTCTACCTGGATGTTCCATTTGCTTTGGTTATCTGGGTCAGTTTTTAGATTTTGCTAAAATCCAGTTCTTGAGCTCGTTGCCTGCTCTTGTGACGGAGAGATTGTGAGCAGCACTGTTTGTCTTCAGAGTCAGAAGGTCATAGGTTCACATCCAAGTGCAGAGACTCGAGCACTAAACTCTAAGCTGACCGTACAGTGCTGGTACTTAAGGAGTGCAGCACTGTCAAAAGTGCCAATTGCTCCACTGTTGGTGGCCATGCTTTCAGCTCCCAAGGTCCCAGGCTCTGGAATTGCCTCCCTAACTCTCCTCCTTTAAGACGTTGCTCTTTGACAAAGCTTTTGGTCACCTGTCCTAGTACCTGCTTCGTTTGATAATGCTCCTGTGAAGCCCCTGGGATGTTTTGTTTTGCTAAAAATGCTATACAAATGGAGGTTGCTGTTTTTTGGATGACATGCTAAACCAAGGCACTTTCTGTCCTCAGTGGGATGAAAAAGATCTTACAACTACTATTTTGAAGAAGGGCGGGAGAGTTCTTCCCAATGTCCGAGTCAATATTTATCCCTCTGCCTATCTCCCTAAAACATATTTCTCATATTTATTACATTGCTATTTGTAGGAGCATGTTGTGCATAAATTGGCTGCCACATTTCCTACATTACTAAAAGTATTTCAGTGACTGTGAATTGTTTTGGGACGTCCTGTGGTTGTGAAAGACATCATATAAATTCAAGTCTCTTTTTCTTTCAGATGTCTGTGGTGTATATCATGTGTACATGAACTTTGCACAGTAAGCTTGCAGTCCACTTTTGGGTCCCCAAGGTCCACAGGTTATCCACCTTCACAATTCCTCCTGAGTTTGTGCAATTTCTTGTATCCCCTTTACTGCATCAAGTACTCAATATAGCCAGTTTTGCCAAGCTGAGTGGCCCTCCCCATAAAGTTACTTTCCACACACTTCCATCTCATTCCCTGGAGAAATGCCTGAGGAAATCAGTGCAAGGAGCTCCTTTGCTCTTTTCTGCCCTACTTCAGGGGCATAGTGGTTTGTAAGGAGGTGCTGGCCCTTGTTCTTGGTCCTGCTGCTCTGCATGCGATTTATTGCAGGTCCTGGATAGAATGTGATGGCGTCACAGATAGCACGGCTGGAGATGCTGAATAAAGTCTAAGCAATGCTCACCCATCCCTCAAACTGTGCTTGATTGGTCATTTCTAGGCTGCAGTATGTCAATGTGTTGTACTGCTCCACGGCTCAGCGGATGATTGCACTGCTTGGTGGGTTTTGGGGTCGCTACACAAACAAGACTGCGTGGATTCATTGCTGCTCTGTGTTGAACCTCTGTGCTGGCAAGGCTGGCATGTTATGCCTCTCCCTCAACCAGGTTAGACACTGTAGCCAGGAGAGAGTGGTGGAGGGTTCGGCAGGGGGCTTGGTTTGGTACTCCCAGAGCAGCCTGGATTTCTATTCCCCTGGGTTGGCACCTGGAAGCAGGTGTGTAGATGTACAAGATTCAGTTCAGGTTGTGATTTTCTTTCCTTACTGGTGGAATAGCCTAGTGCCCTTCTGTATTGGCTTGGGCGAAGGGTAGAGACCTGAGCAAGATAGCAAGATACCAGGAAGCTGGTGGCACCCATGCACAGTGCCCACAGTGTGTCTCAATATCTCGATATTTTTATTATTACTGATTTACAGGATGTGGGCATTGCTGGTAAGGCAGGCATTTAATTCCCTTTCCTCACTGTTCCTTGAACTGAGTGGTTCCATGGCCACTTTGGGACAGTTAAGAGTAAACCACATTAGTAAGTCTGAACTAGGTATGGACAGCAGATTTCCTTCCCCATGAAGATCATGGAACCAGGCAGGATTTTACAACGACCAGCAGTTTTATGCCCAACATCAAACAAGTCTTTTGTTTTATTCCAAATTGAATTAACTTATTAACTAGGTTTAAATTTCCCACCTGCTGCAGTGAGATTTGAACTCAAGAGGGGGAGGAGAAGCACGTGATGTGCACCAAAGGTCATTACTGATTTATATGATGGAGGACCCAACCAAATTCATTCCTCACAAGCTTCCCCTTTTTATTCCCTCACAAGAACTGAGTGTCACTAAAGCCAGAATTTACTACCCATTCATAATTCCCCCTTGAAAAGGTGGTGGTGAGCTGCCTTAAACCACTGCATTCCTTCTGGTGAAGGTGCTCCCATAGTTCTGTTTGGCAGGAAGTTTTATGATTTATAATGAAAGAAAAGCAGAGTGGCGCAGTTAGTAAAGCTACTACCTCACAGCTCCAAAGATCTGGGATCTATCCCGAACCCTGGTGCTGTGTATGTGGAGTTTGCACGTTCTCGCTGTGACCACATGGATTTCCCCTGAGTGCTCCGGTTTCTTCCCACATCCCAAATACGTGGATTGGTGGACTGTAAATTATCCTCTAGTGTGTAGTTGAAGTGGTAGAATCTTGGGGGGTGGGGGGGGGGTGGGAAGTTGATGGCCATGTGGGAAAATATGACAGGATTAGTGTTAATGGGTTATTGTGAGCTGAAGGGCCTGTTTCCTCTGTACTTCTGAGTCAGGATGATGTGCAACTTGGAGGGGAACCTGCAGGTGGTGGTGTTCCCATGCGCCTGTTGCCCTTCTTGGTGGTCGAGATTGGGGTGGAGGATGGGGGTGGTTTGCTGTCAGAGACCTGTGCTGCTTCTTTCCAATATTTCCTTCACTCCCACACACATCTCTGACTTTTGCTGCCCAGCACTAAATGAGTGTAAGCTTATGTCATCTAAACCCTTAAAATCCCTCCCTGACTCGGGGAGTCCAGTTAGCTCTGAAAGGGCTGCTGTTAGCAGCAGGTTCTCCCCCTCGGTCCCATGCACACTCGGCCAGGGAGATGACACAGGCACAGAGGGAAAGGGGGTTTAAAAAAAACAGATGGCATGAGATAAAGGCAAGTGAGGTGGGTAGCAATTTAAGAGGCAAATGGTGTGCAGGTGGGCAGAGTAGATAAGAGTAACATCCTTTCACCCTTGAGTCGAAATCAGGCCCAGGAAGCTGAGAGAGCAAGTTTCTTATCTCTGCTGGCTAAAAGGAGCGAGTTGAAGGAAGGTATTGAAGTGGGGGGGGGGGGGGGGGGGGGGGGGGGTGGAAATGGGAACCTAGACACAAACCCACAGCACATTGGTTCCTGATAATCCACCCCACACTTAACAGTGGAACTGCACAGTGCTAACACTTGAGTTAAGGCACCCTTGTTGAGACAGAGTCCAGGCAACTGTCACTCTGTATCCGCCCTGTCCTTTACCTGGAGCTGCTTTGCACTGTGATGGCTAATCCCATTACAACGCCAATTGATCTGTCATGTTAGAGTGCCTTTTTTTCTGAACAGTCCTCAGGGCTTGTTCTTTCAGCTGTAACTTAAGCCATCTCGCGGGCCAAGCTTTAGGTGACTCCCTGGGGTTGGGAGTCCCAAGATGTCATAATTTCATGCGCAATTGCAATGGAGTCATGTGATACTAGCAACAGGTGCTTAGCTTTAATGTTATTCTCTCTCCCTCTCATGTTCCCAACCCTGGCCCACTCATTCTCTTGTGTTGAAATCACTCTCTCACTCTTTCTTAATATCTCTCCCCACCCCCTTTCTTGTTCATTCTCTGCTTTATTTCTGCTCCCCTGTTTCATCTTGTCTCTGGTCTGTCACGCTATTTTGCCCCTTCTCTCTTTCCACCTTGTATTCTCTCGCCTTCCATCTTCTGCGCCCTCACCCCTCCCATTCCAGTGGCAGGCAATCTCCCTCACAGTGATTGAAAAGGTACAGATAGCCGCAATCATCCTTGGCTCCCTCTTCCTAATTGCTAGCATCTCCTGGTTAATTTGGTCCTCCCTCAGTCCGTCGGCTAAGTGGCAGAGACAGGACCTGCTCTTCCAGATCTGTTACGGGATGTATGGCTTCATGGATGTCGTCTGTATAGGTGAGCATCTCTGAATCAATGGTCAAACTGTAGATCGTGCTGTGGGTAGTGTCCGTGTAACAACCGAGGTTCTGATATGCCAGTTTGCACAAACTATTAAAGTCAGATTCTAGCCTCCTAGACTAACTTGGTCCATCTCAGCACCTCAGAAGTGTAGAACCCTTCCCATTTCCTTGCCTCCTTCTCTCCCCAGACTTATTGAGCATTATAAATCTTGTCTTCACTTGGTTTCAGTTTAGCTTGGTTGGTTGCACTTTAGCCTCTCAAGTCAGCGGGTTGTGGGTTCAAGCCCCACTCAAGGACTTGAGCGCATCATCTACGCTGTCCCTCCAATTGCAACATCACAGCTTCTGTCCATTTCAGAGGGGGCATTATATCCTGAAACAATAATGATGCACTCTTGGAAGTAGGGCAGGAAATTTTCTCAATGTCCTGGTGAACGTTCATCTCTTGCAAACACATTAGCTGGCCATTCATTTTATTGCTGTTTGTTTGATCTTGCTGTGCGCAAATTGCCTGCTGCATTTGGCTCTGTAACAGTGACTCAAATCTCAAAGCAATTCATTCAATGAGATGTTTCTGAGCAATGTAATGAGGCGCTATAAAATTGCAAGTCTGCCATTTCTTGTCTGCTGCCTAGTTCCCATCTCTGGCTTGATGGGCGTATACTTGAATGGCCTCAATATTTTCTAAGAATTCACAAATTTCTTTTTATTTGGGCCAAACCGTCTTCATTTTTACTGAGCATGTGCAGAAAGGCCTCAAAGCATCATGGGAGTGGAGCTCCCTCTCCATCCCAGTTGTTTCTATGGAGTGAGGCAAAACTCCCATGATGTTCTCTACTAATTGAGTGGACTCAGTGGGCTCACTTTATGACCCCACTGACCAATCAGCAATGTTAAACAGATTCTGCAGTTAAAGTGTGCCCAAAGATATGAGTAATATTTTATTCTTTATTCCCAATAAGATTTATATGTGATCTATATGCAAAATAATGTTTGTGGGCTGTACAATGCCACAGTTACAGAGATTATAAAGCTGCAATCTGGGGGGACATATCTCACTCAATCTGTAATGCACCCGAACTTTCCCTGGGGATATTTGGCCATCCTGGCCTCTGCTCCTTGTGGCACCAGAATGGGTAAATGGCTGGGGAGCCTTCCCTTCCCTTTCTGCTCCATCACTGCACCCTACCACTTGTCAGCCTAATCTATTGAGTGTCCAGGTGGAACAGGTAATGCTTCGGTTCCAAAGGTTACAATTCCGCGGGGGCTTGCTGACCATCATGGGACTAATAACACAGAGGAGGTGGAATCCTCAGGTCACAAGACCAGAATGCCAGTGAGGCTGAGGAAATGATAAACTTATTGCTTTTGGTAAGTCAGAGAACACACTGTCTAATAATATAACATAATACTCTGGAATGCAGCATATCAGAAGGCAATGTGATAGACGTCTCCTAATAGCAGTAAATCTGCTTTTTGGGTGACTTTCCTGTTGGTTTGCTGAGGCTGTTTAATGTCACCTCCCCTTTTGAGGCCCCAAAGTGTATTCAAACCAAGAAATAATTCTCATTTGTATAGTGTTCTTAACATAGGAAGAATCTCACTAGGAGGTCATCAAGCAAAATTTGACACCAGGCTATATCAGGAGATGTCAGGGCAAGTGACCAAATGCTCAGCCAAAGAAGTAGGTTTTCAGTAGCAAAGGGAGAGGTGGGGCAGTTCAGGGAGGAAATTCTCGAGCTTTGGACCCAGGCAGTTGAAGGAACAGCTGCCAATAGTGGAGCGATTAAATTCGGGGATGATCAAAAAGCCTGGAATTTGAGGAGCACAAAGATCTCAGAGAGTTCCAGGGGCTGGAAACTGTTACGATGAAAGGGAAGGGTGAGATCATGAAGGGATTTGAATTTAACCAGCAACATATGAGGTTTGGTTTGGCAGAAAAAAAGCAGCCAAATCCACCCAGGCCAACACGCTGTATGAGGATAGCTGTGCTTCAATCTGAGTCCATTCTCAGCTGGGTTGGCTTGCACTGTCAGTTCTTCGCAAGATCCTGACCAAAGTGGTGTCAGAGTTGTTAATCTCCATGGATGCATAAGAGCCATGCAATGAGACTACCATCAATACCTTATATTTATATAACAGAAAAGGTCCCAAGATTATTCTCAGAATAATTGACACTGAATCCACATTTTCGAACAGGTGACCAAAGATCTGGTCAGGGAAGTAGGTTTTAAGGGAAGAGGAGGGAATTCCAGAACTTTGGGAGAACTCCAACCATCATCCCTCTGCCTGCGGAACACTCTCCTAAATGTTGTCAACACGTGTAAAACTGCACTTGGTTTGCAGGGTCAAGAGCTGCCTATTGCTGGCTAGCATGAGATTCTCAAAAGGTACAGCTGGCACCACCTCTCGTGGTCAGTTTAAGGAACATCCCCCATGCTCCTAGTGCCACCTTTGTTGGAGCTCCCCTTTAACCACATCTCCAGGTAGAATGTATTAGTTGTGGAAACCAGGACCACTTTGTGGATATCAGAGATTTTAATTTTTTTCTTAATTTAGAAAGCCAGCATTCATTTTCCATTCCTAATTGCCCCTAAACGAGAGTCACAGAGAGCCCAGACTGGATAAGGAGGGCAGATTTCCATCCCTAAAAGGACATTGGTGAACCACATGGGTTTTGACAACAATCCAGTAGTGTCATGATTTATATTACTCATTTTAGCTTATTCCCTTTTAAATTTCAGATTTATTTAATCACCTGAATTATATTCCCCATTCATAGTGGTGGCATCTAAACTTGTGTCATTGGATCAATGGGCCAAGCCTCTGACTGTTAGTTTAGTACCTTAAACCACTGCTACTATTACCACTGGCAACTAGGACAAAGGAGCATTGGGAATATGCAAGCAAATCAATTATATGGAATTGTCTGTAGAATTTTCCCAATGGGATTCTGTTTAGCACTTTTGAATTAAACCTTGTTTCTAATCTTGAAGGCTGACCTCCAGTTTAAATAGCCTTAAGTTATGGTACTGTACCTGCTTGACCTTCCTCAGTGGGAGTTCTGCTGTACACAATGTTTCAAGTTAGTCAGGGAACTCTCTGCTACTTTTCAGTGAAAGCAACTAAGAATATCTCAAAAAAGAGATAGTCAAGTTTCAGGAGAGGCCATTCAGCACATCAAAGCTCACTCCCTTACTACTTGAACTCTTGTTGAGATACTTATTGAATGTTTTAACCTCCATTTTTATTGAAGAGGGCAGAATTCTTCTTTGCAAAAGAAAGAGGAGACTAATTTCTGATAAGAGTAACACTTTTTTGACATTGGATTCACTGGAAATTACTAGCCATCCCATGTTGCCCTTACGAAAATTTGCTCCCACTTCAGAGCAGTTAAGAATTACCCATATTGACATAGAGCCTGCAGTAATATAAAGCCCCATAGCGAGTAAAGATGGCAGGGGTACATACCTATAGGGACATTATTGGAACAAATGCATGCTTAATGTCAGTGTGACAGTTTCACGATCACCTTCACAGCATTTTACTGATGCAATTGTTAAAACAAAAATGCTGATTTTAATTCTTGGGCTGGAATATTATAATTTGAATTTGTGTCCCTGGAAAATTAACCCAATAACATGGCCACTGATTTCATTAGTGGATCTGTACTTAGGAAGAAAAACAGGCCTGTGCCCTTATACTATTGTAAATACTTTTCCAAAATTACTCCTAATCCCAAAAATTGAGGCTAACTTTGCTGTTAAATTGAACAGAAGTGTTTTGGTTTCCCAGAAGGCTCTTGGGGTTTGTATGTTTTATTGCTGATAGCACCATCCTGACTACAGGCCAGAGCTCACATGACATTTATTTTGAAGCTATTAACATAATGTTGATTCAATGGTCAGTCCCCATTTAACCATCTTGGCTTTCAATAAATGGGTACTTTTTCTGCCTCTCCTGAGTATGGAAAACCTTTAACAGAGTAAAAGCATCCCAAATTGCTTCTTTCAAACAAGGAGTCTTTCAGACAAAAATTGACACGTGACAGACCACAGGCAGATAGTTAAAAGCTTGATCATAGGGACGGTTTTAAGGAGTGTCTGAAAGCAAATGAGAGCGAAGCAGAGAGATTAAAGGGAGGGAATTCTGGACCTCAAGAGCTCAGGCAGCTGAAGGCATTGCTGCCCAGTGATGGAGCGATTAAATTCAGGGGATGATTGAGAGGCCAGAATCTCAGAGGGTTGGCAGGGCTGGGAGGGTTTACAGAGAAAGGGAGGGTGAACCCATCGAGGGATTTGAAAACGAGTTGTAAAATCCAGGCGGGAGTCAGTGTAGGTCAGCGAGCACAGCGGTGGATGGATGAACAAGACTCAGTGTAAGATGTGGGCAGCAGAGTTCTGAATGAGCTCACAGAGAATGGTTACAGAGGGTAAAATGAGGGAGGCTGGCCACAAGTATGTTGGAATGGTCAAGTCTAGAGGAACCAGTGAGACAGATAGGGGTTTAAGCAACAGATAAACTGAGGAATTATGGAGGTGTAAGTGGGCAGCTTTTTTGATGGTATGGAATTGTGCTCTGAAGCTTAATCCAGGGTCAGACTGAGGAAATGGAAGGGAAAGTGGTAAAGGTAGGGCACTTCAAAACTGCAGCAAGAAACAAACTGCTGGAGGAGCTCAGTGGGTCAAGCAGCATCTGTGGAGGCAAAGGGATTGTCAACATTTCAGGTTGTGACCTTACATCAGGACTCAAAGAGTAGAGAGAGGCCAGTATAGAGGGGTGAGACAGGGGCTGGCAGGTGATAGGTGGAACTGGGTGAGGTGGGGGATGATGGGGATGATGGGCAGATGGAGCCAGGTGGGGGAGGGGAAGCTTTGAGACAGAGGCTGGTGGGTGATCAGTGGACAAAGGTGTAGACGGGAAGAGGGGGAAGGTGGAGACAGAGGCTGGAAGGTGACGTGGAACCATATAAGCGAGGGATGAAGGACAGATGGGGGAAGGTGGTGAATCTGTGGAACTCCTTGCCACGTACAGCAGTGGAAGCCAGATCAGTGTGGGCGTTCAAGGAGGAGATAGATAGATATCTAAATAGTCAGGATATCAAGGGATATGGGGATAAGGCCGGTAATTGGGATTAGAATAGTTTTTTTTTCTTCTTCTTCTTCCCCCATTCCCCATTTCTCATTTCTATTTCCCTTTCCTTGGAGCAGACTCGATGGGCCGAATGGCCTGCTTCTGCTCCCTTGTCTTGTGATCTTGTGAAGGGGTAGGAAAGGTAGGCCAAGGGAGAACCAAATTCAATAGACAAGGTTGGAGGCTTTAAAACTGTAGACTGAGTCGAGGATTAGATTGTAGGATTCAGACAGTCAGGTTAATGCAATACTGCATCTCAGAAAGTACAAAATGGGATTTATCTTACTCCACTGAAGCAACAGGAGGGTGATGATTTTATAAGAGCTGATGCGCTTTATTGCCTTGTTAGTGCCACTGGTGGAGGTCACATTTGTGTTTTCCATAAATCTTTTGATAGAAAATGAAATAACTTCTTTTCTGCAGGGAATAAAGGGCAGGGATTTTATTACTCACTCATCTGACAAGGCCAAGTAAAATTGTCAGGAAGTGATAACTCACCTATCTTTAATAGAAATCTCCCCCCTAACCCCGCCCCCTCCCCAACTGAAATGTTCATACCTCATGGTTTGTAGCTAGGCATCAATGGAAGATGGGAGGGAATCCTTACCTAGGAGGGAGTAATGATCAATTGAGCAGGACTGAGATGTTGTTCTTGACAAGGCAGCCACCCAGAGAGGACCTGTTCAATGAAGTGTGAGCAACACCAGCAGTGCTTTTTCAGGACTGGGGTGGGGTGCCTGGTGTCTCAATGAAGAATGTTCTGGGGTCTTTTCAGTTCTGGTCATGGACCAGACCAAGCCGGAAGTGAAGGCCTTCTTGGTGGGTGCAAATTACACCGTGACCTGTGTTTTAAATGTTCATTTCCCACATGGCAACATGCTCCAGCTTCCTCTCAGTCAAATAACGAGAGCCACATTTGAAAATCTGGGCCAGGTTTCCTCAACTCCTTTCAAACACATGCTAAATGTGAGATGTCTGCTCACTTAATTGAATTGGACTCATAAAGATCTGGACCACTGCATTTATATAGTACCTCTGAAGGCTTCCTAATAATCTGTCACGTTAAGTAGACATCCCATTTACCTGTCTAGTGAAGTGCTGTCACTTGACACAGGCTCACCTTTATTTAACCTTACTTAACAAACTGCTGCAGGGCAAATTGTAGCAGACAGTCAATGGGTGCACATGCCTAACTCTAATACCATTTTACGGGTTATAGAATCATTGCAAATTTACCACACAAAAGGAAACCATTCGGCCCACAGTCTCAATTCCAATAAAAAAAAAGCTATCCTGCCTAATCCCACCTTCCAGCACTGGGTCACAGCTCTGCCAAGTGTATATCCAAGTCCTGTTTAAATGTGGTGAGGGTTTCTGCCTCCACCACCCTTTCAGGCAGTGACTTCCAGACCCCTACCACCCTCTGGTTAGAAAACCTTTACCTCATCTCCTCTCTAATCCTTTGCCAATTTCAATCTATACCCCCTGGTTTTTAACCCTTTGCTATTTACTGTATCTTTTGCTAATAATTTAATACACCTCATTTAAGTCTCCCTCAGCATCCTTGTCTAAAGAATACAACACATACTGGTATTCATGCTTCACTCAAGCGCCCTCCCATCTTTCCTCATCTAAATATATCAGCTTAACCCTGTGCAACCCTCATATGACTGTCCAGTCTCCCCTTAAATCCATACTATTCACCTCAACCGCTTCACATTCTCACATTTCTTTGAGTAAAGAAGTTTCTACTGAACTCCCAATTGGACTTTATAAATTCTTGTTCCCTTATACATTTTACACTGACTATATTCCTGTTAATATTCAGGTAATTGAAATCCCCCACTACACCTACCCCATTGTTTAATTATTTCACATAAATTTTCCAACAAATATGCCATTCTATCTTCCTCAACTCTTTGGAAATCTATACTACCCTCCCAGCAGTGTGATTGCTATTTTTTAGTTAGTTCAAACCATAAAGCCTCATTTGATAATCTTGTAACATATCATCCCTTCTACAGCTGTAATTTTTTAAGCTAATGCTGCCCCTTCCCCAACCCCCCCTCCTTTTCATCCACTTTTCTATCCCATCTGAGTCAAGCCATCCTGTGCCAAGACTACCTTATTCATTCAGCTTAGCCATTGAAGGAAAAGTGTCCAATGGCCCAGTGGAGGGTTGGTCCAATCTGTGGAATGGACTTGATAGTGGATAATAATAGTAGAGGTCAAATTTAATGATTAGGCTTATGGACAGAAGCAGAGCTGCACTCTCTGCCAGAGCTCAGAGACAGTTCAAAATATGAAACCTAGCTGCCCAGAAATATTGACTATTGCTAAATGATAATAACATGATGTGCAAGTTTTTAGGCTAACAATTTGCATGCTCTTTTGCCAGGCCTCATCATTCATGAGGGATCGTCTGTGTACCGAATCTTTAAGCGCTGGCAGGCTGTGAATCAACAGTGGAAGGTACTGAACTATGAAAAATCCAAGGACCTTGGCGAAGCCATTAATGGGACAAGCAAGATAGGGGGAAGAAATTCACGGACGAACCACTCGTCAAACAATGACAGGAGTTCCAATCAGCGCACTGGAACCATTTTGAATCATCACTGTGGATATACCATCCTGCACATTCTCAGCTATCTGAGACCAAGCAACCATCAGAACAGTAACAGCGCAAACAGAGAGCTGGTCATGCGAGTTACAACTGTCTGAGGCTAAATAAGAGAGACCACTCACTGAACCTCATTTAAAACAAAAAACTTTAAAGTATATGCGACAAAGAAGTACTGCTGGGGCTGTGAGAGTGAGTTAAACTGGAGGCTCAGAAATGGCAACAACAGTGCAATGGGCCATACTGGGCCACAATCTCTACGCCTGGAGTTTGCCATCTTTATTGTTTTCTAAACCATTTTTTAAAAAAAAAAGCCTCTCCTGAAACAAAAGGGGGGGGGGTGGGGGGTGGGGGGAAACTGACTTGGAGAGAAATGGAACGCAAGATAGTTTGTTGAAAAACTGCCCAAGAGAAGCGAGTGCAATAACGAACGTCAGTTCCAGGATGCTGTGGGATTTTGGCAATAAGTTCTCAGTGTACTTCACCTTTAAGTTAATGCATGTCACTGTTTCTCTCGCCTCCTATCTCGAATCAGGAGGCAAATAATTTATATGCAAATGGTGGTCTGCAAATAAATTTCTGTTTTTTAGGAGGGTGTTTTCGGAGAGCTGTAAATATAGATCTGTGAGGATTATTGGGACATCATTTATACACAGTCTCCCAACTCGGTACTATAGATTGTGTTCTAATGTACCTGTGGGAGTTCCTATCTTGCTCCAATAATGTCTATACTGATATGTAAATGAGCATCCTATCTTGGTACTGTGAAGTGTATTTTAATATATACAAGAGTGGCCTAACAAGGTACCACAGAGTGCATTTGAATATATATAGGAGTGCCCTATCTTGGTTTCACAGATTGTACAAATATCCAATAAATTTAAAGTGGTCCACCTCAAAAGCAAAGAATGTATTCTAATATGTGCAGGACACTTTTTATATATTAAAATACAATTCGGTATAAAGTTACTTTTGTGTTGTTTTAACAGTCTTGACTATGACAGAAAATTTCATCCCGATGTCCATTACCAGTATCACAGACGATACTTGAACACCTACCCCCACACCTCAGAAACCTTTGTTCAATGTTGACCTGGTTTCTGGTTTTGCTTTGATTATTTGATTTAGACAAAAGCATTTTCAGTGAAGGACTGTGGAAAGAGGAGCTTAAAATGTGACAAAGCAAGAGCCCAACTTTGAGGTACAGGGAATAAAAGCTTACTGATATCCGGTAGATATTGCTGGGCACCAGAGTTGATCTCTTGAATTCACTCCTCTCTTTGTGACATATCCCTTACAGACCGCCCACCAGTGACAGACCCCTTACTCTGTTTCTCCACTTCCTGAAGCTGGAGGGAGAGGCTTCATGCAGTTGGATGGCAGGTGTCCACTAGAGGGTTGGAGACCTGCAGGAACTGGTGAACATGAGGACTTTGCAACTTATTGCATAGTTTATTTCTGCCCACCAAATAGGCAATTAAGGCAGTGTTCAGGGAGCAGCCTCCAATAACCAGATCCACCCCTTCGCCTTAGCTAAAATAGTTTTAAGAGGTGGGTATGATGCAAGGTGGTATGATGCCCAGGACACGGGCAAAGGTCAAGCATGTAGCCAGATGTTTGACCTCAAACTAAAAGGATGCTGGTCATCATCAGACTTAAGGAATCAACCAAGTGAAAAATAGGTTCAGAATAAGCTGTCAGGAAACGATGAGTATAGGGGTCAATAAGTGATCAGTCCAACTCCACACTGATTACCCTGGTCCTCATCTTTTGCTAGTGCAAATTGTTTTCCTATTGATGTTGGAGGAGAACAGCGCTAATTCATGCTGACAGGGCTGAAAGAGTTAATCGTGAACACTGGCTCCGTCAACTTGATGTGTTCCCTCAAATGTGGGAGATTAAGGGATGATCTGATGGAGGGGTTTAAAGGATTGGATAGGTTAGAAACTCATTCTTCAGGCAGGGGTGGGGGAATCAGGAAGTACTTCTTCCACACCAGATGGGAGATCTGGAACTCCCTCTCCCAAAAATATGTTGAGGTTAGGGGTTAATTAAAAATGTGAAGATTGATTTCTTTTCACAGAGACCAATAATGAAGACATAGGTGATAGGTTAAAGGATTAATGAGGGAGTAAAGAAAAAAATATTTTCACCCAGAGGATGGTGGGGTGGTCTAGTGCTTATTCAAAGGTTGCAGGAGACAGAAAGCATTACCACATTCAAAAGGTGCCTGAAAGAGCACTTGAAGTGCCATAACCTACAGGGCTCGGGACTGAGAGGTGGAGAGTGGGATTAGGTTGAATAGCTTTTTTTTGGCTTGTTCAGTTTTTAAAAAGGAACATTTCTCCTTCACCTGTTTCTTTCAAGCAAGGCTTCCAGACCTCTTGAATCAGGAGAGTGGGTCTGAGATTGTGCAGGCTGGGGCTCCCTTCTGGAGTCTGGGTATTGAACAAAGTCTCAAATTTCTGAAGTCTCTTTCACATCCCTTTATGGACATCATGAAGCACTTTACAGTCGATGAGGTACTTTTAAAGTATAGTTGTTGTTATAGTGTAAGCAACAAGGCTGCCAGTTTGAACAAAAGTACACCTTTGTCTGTACATCCCAAGGTTATGAAAGTTTGTTCTTCATTTTGTCTGTCTTCCATTTACAGCTCACTGATCAATGCAATCCCAGGCTCCCACCCCTTTGTCTGAGTTGAACCTGGAGTTTTATGTATTGACAGGATGTGGGCATCACTGGCAAGACCAGCATTTATTGGCCATTCCTAATTGCCCCTTGACAAGATGGGGTGAACTGCCCTCTTGAAATGCTGCAGTCCTACTGCTGAAGGTACTCCCACAGCACACTTGCTTGAGAGTTCCAAGATTTAGACCCAGCAAGGATGAAGGAACAGCAGTATATTTCTAAGTCAGAAATGAGAAATGGAACTCCTCCCTGTGTCCTGGAGCCAATATACATACTTTAGCATAAACATTGCTAAAATAGATGATCTGGACATTATTCACATTGCTGTTTGTGGGATCTTGCCTTGTGATTTGGCTGCCACCTTTCCAAGATTACAAGAAAAATGTACTGCATTAGCTGTAAAATGACTTTGGGACATCCTGAAGGGATATGACAGGCACTTATGGAAATGCAAATCTTTCTTTTCTCTTTGTTTTGAAAGTAGCAAGGGATATTTTTCTCAGTAAAAACATGGCATTTCACTTTAATGGCCGCCTTCTTGCTGGATGCAACATTATCTGACGTTTGTTCGAACTGACTGCTAAATGGAGATTAGAGGCCCTGTGCCTTTTCACAGCATATAGTAACGTCCCATTATTGCTGTTCCTGATCCATAGCTTCATTGTAAGCAACCTTTGAGGCACACTGTCATGGCAACATAACTGCCTTTTATGTTGCAGCAATCTTCAGCGCTTTCACTGCCACCTGCAGTGGGGAAAAGCCTGTGCTTTCTAAACAGATGTGGTTTCAGTCTGAATTCTTTTGGCCCAACGTATCCCGACGTGATTATTTATTTCTATTTACAATGTGCTTGGATCCTGAAATCTATCCTTCTCTAAAGCCATAAGCATTGTTATGGGGAAAAGGCAGGCTTTCAAGACCCTGATTTAACTCAATTCTATGTCTTTTGTGTTTGAAATAAAAGTAATCGAAGAGCAGTGCAGTGAGGGGAAAGAACCATGAAATTAATGAGATGTGGAATCTGTTTTGGTGCTTGGGCTGATTTTGCCAACACAGTTCTTGCACACGCACTACTGCTTTTCACCAATAAAGATTTCTTTAAATTCATTCTCGGGATAGTGAGTGTTGCCGGCAAGGCTGGTATTCATTGCACATCTGAATTGCCACTCAGAAAGTGGTGGTCAGCCACTTCCTTGAGCTGTTGCAGTCCTGGTGCTGTTGGGTCGGGAGTTGCAGCGAAAATGAAGGAACAACGATATGTTTCTAGGTCAGGATGATGTGTGACCTGGAGAGGAACCTTCAGGCAGTGGTCTCCTGTCCATTCAGGTAGTAATGGTGACGGGTTTGGGAGGTGCTGTCTAAGTAGCCTGGGTGAGTATCTGCAGTGCATTTTGTTGAAGGCGCACATTGCAGCTATGGTGTGCTGGTGGTTGAGGGACTGCCAATCAAGAAGACTGCTTTGCCTTGAATGGTATTGATCTTGGGTATTGTTGCACCCATCCAGGCAAGTGGAGAGTATTCCATCATACTCCTTGCCTTGTTGATGGCAAAAAGAATGTTTGATGTCAAGAGACCTTTTATTAAAATGAGACAGTTAAGAGGTGGAGAAGCCTTTTGCACTGCTGGGTCTGCAAATCCTTTTTTTAAAAAATTAATCCATTTTTAAAATTAATCTTTTGGCATTAAAAATATCAACAGTAGGATTAGTAGATCTGAGGGTCAGTTGTTGCAGGGGGAGGAGATTTAATTTTGTTTGATGTTTCCTTGAACAGAAGCTCAAATGAGAATCTTTGCATATTGAAGGATTTGCAGCATTTGTGAAATTGCTAGAAAGCACCCAATAAAATGAGTGACCCATATGCAAGGATACCCACAGTAGATTAATTTCTGAGCAGTAAAAGAGCAATAAGTCCAGAGGCTTAAATATATGTTTCCCCTTTTTAATGACTTGCTTATTAATGAGGACTAATGAAAAGGTTCATGGAATGCTGGCGTTTCTATCCAGAGGACTGGAGCACAAGAGGTTAGAAGTAATGTTGCAACAACACAAAACCCTAGGTAGAACGCCTGGAGCAGTTCTGGCACCAGATTTGAGAAGGATATATGATACCTGAACTCCAAGGGTTAAATTACAAAGAGAGACTGTGCAAACTTGGGATGTATTCCCTGGGAGTTAGAGTTAAGAAATGATTTAAATTTTCAAGATATTAAAGTGGTGGTAATCAGAGAGAGAAACTGGTTAGGGAATGTGGGACGAGGGGGCAGACTCAAAAAAATTAGGGCCAGACTTGTCAGAAGTGAACAAAAAGCAAAAAACTGCAGATGTTGGAAATCTGAAATAAAACAGAAAATGTTGGAAGTGCTCACCATGTCAGACAGCACGAACCATTTCCTCCGTGACTCCTTGCTCCACTCTTCCATCTGCACCAACACCCACCTCCCCTTCTCCTGGCACTTTCCCATGTAGCCACAGAAACTGCAACACCTTCATTTATACCATATCTCTTCCCACTATCAAGGGACTCAAAGAGTCCTTCCAGGTGAAGCAACGATTCACTTACAGTTCTCCTAACTTAGTGCACGCATAACGTTGTCTCTTCAAGAGTACAAGAGTTGGGATGTCATGTTACAGTTGTACAAGACATTGGTGAGACTGCTCTTGGAGTATTGCGTGCAGTTCTGGTTGCCATGTTATAGGAAGGATGTGAATAAGCTGGAGAGGGTCAGGAAAAATTCACAAAAATGTAACCGGGACTGAAGAGCTTGAGTCATAAGGAGAGACTGAATAGGCTGGGACTGGTTTCCCTGGAGTAAAGGAGGCTGAGGGGTGACCTGATAGAGGTTTATAAAACCATGAGGTGGATGGTCACAGTCTTTTTCCCAGGGAAGGGAAGTCTGAAACAATAGGGCACAGGTTTAAGGTGAGAGGGGAAAGATTTAAAGGGGATCTGAGGGGCAAGTTTTTAACACAGAGGGTGGTGGCTATATGGAATGAGCTGCCTGAGGAACTGGTAGAGATGGGTACAATTACAACATTTGAACAGGTACATGAACAGGAGGGATATGGGCCAAATGCAAGCAAATGCAACCAGCTCAGGTTGGCACCTTGGCTGGCATGGACAAGTTGGGTTGAAGGGCCTGTTTCCATGCTGTGTAAATCTATAACTCTTGGAGAAAGCAAACACTATTGGGTGACCACTTTATGGTACATTTCAGTCTGCTAAGGTTGTCCTGACCTTCCAATTGCCTGTCACTTTAACTCTCCATCCCATTCTTGTCTTTGGCTGCTCAGACTGTTTCAACAAAGTCCAATGTAAGTTCGAGTTACATGTCAACTTCTGTATAGGCACGTACAGCTGTTTGAGTCAACACTGATTTTGACAATTTCAGATAACCAGCCTCTCCAGTTTGTCTCAGAACAGGCCAGTTCTGGTCTAGTAGCAGGTTGGGTGGCGTCTGTGGGGAGAAGGGCAGAATCAACTTTTCGGGTCAGTGACCTCTCATGATGCAGGTGGTTGTTGACCTGAACGTTGCCTCTGTTTCTCTTTCAATCGATGCTGTTTGGCTGAGTGTTTCCATCCTTTCCTGTTTTTTGTTTCAGATGTCCAGCATCTGCTGCTTTTTGCTTTTCAATCTATGGCCAGATCTGATGTAACTCAATTTTTCTGTGTCTACAGATGCTGCCTGACTTGCCGGGCTTTTCAAACATTCTTCTTTATTTCAGATTTCCAGTGTTCTGTATCTCACAGTTCCAGCATTTCATTTTGTTTCTCTCTCTCTTCTGCTTTCCCACTACAATAAAACTCTGATCATCTGACACCTTGGACTTTGGTAGTGTTGGACTAGCAGGTTTTCCAGACTATTGGATGTTACTCCTATTAATACCTGAACACACTTTTATTTCATATTTTTTTACATGTTACACAGTAGTATAATACCTGCCCACATTCTTGGCCCCAGGTGTTTTAGACCGCAATCCCAGCTCCAGTCACACACCTGACCCACAGTCCGGACCCCATCCCAAGCCACACTCCAGTCCCTGGGCTCTGGCTGCACAGCCTGCTTACACTCTGGACCCTCGGCTTCCAGTCCAGATTAATGAGTGGGCCAGATGCCAGACCATCAGGATTTCCAAACAATCGGATGCCAGACTATTGGATTTTAACTGTATTTATTACGGTTTGTTATTATCATCACATGTATTGAGATACAGTGAAAAGCTTTTGTCTGCGTGCTGTCCAGACAGATCATGCCACATATAATAATATTGAACACAGTAAAGAAAAAACAGAGTGCAGAATATAGTGATGGAGGTACAGAGAAAGTGCAGTGCAGGTAGACAAATAGGTGCAGGGGCCACAACGAGGTAGATTGGGAGTTCAAGAGTTTATCTTTAGTGTATGAGAGGTCCGTTCAAGAGTCTGATAACAGTGGGATAGAAGCTGTCCTTGAGTCTGGTAGTTCATGCTTTCAGGCTTTTGTATCTTCTGCCCGATGGGAGAAAAGAGAATGACTGGGGTAGGAGATGGGTCCTTGATTATATTAGCTACTTTTCCAAGGCAGCGGGAAGTGTAGACAGAGTCAATGAAGGGGAGGTTGGTTAGTGTGATAGACTGGGCTGCGTTCACAACTCTGCAATTTTTTGCAGTCACAGGCAGAGCAGTTGCCATACCGAGCTGTGATGCATCCAAAAAGGATGCTTTCTATGGTGCATCTGTAAAAATTGGTAAGAGTCATCAGGGACATGCCAAATTTCCTTAGCCTTCTGAGGACCAGGACAAATTTTTGTTGATATTTACACCAAGGAACTTGCATCTCCACCATTTACACCACTACCAAAAGGCTAGCTGCCATTAATAAACCTTCACCACCCTCTCTCAATCGACACCATTCTCTCATCCATTTCCTTTCGGTCTCCACCCTATCATAGACATTCCCTTTGTTCTCTCCACCATTCCCCCTTGTCTGCAATTTAATACACGTCTGTTTTCTAAATTTTCCTCGTTTTGACAAAAGGCATTTGAACTGAAATGTTAATCAGAAAAAAATGCAGATGCTGGACATTTGAAAGGTCCCAGACCTGAAATGTTTCTTTCCTTCAAAGTGTTTCCAGCATTTTCTGGTTTTATGACCTGAAACGTTCTCTCTCCACAGATGCTGTCTGATGTGATGAGTGTTTCCAGCATTTTTTTTCTCTCTGTCAGGAATAAAGTTCTGCAGTCTGGATGGCAGGAATATAGAAAATGTTGCTGCAAAGAGAAATCAGTTCTTGGTCAATTATTAATGTTAAATCATAAATCACAGGCACCAATCCCTACAGCACCCACAAGTCACAGACTGCCGACCCAAAAATGATGAGTTTATTCCCACTCTTTCTGTCCATTAACCAGAAATGAAACAAATTTTAAATTGCAGAGAAAGGGGGAGGGGCAGAGAAAACAAAAGGGAAAGTCTATGTTAGGGTGGTGGTCGGGAGAGATTGAATGACACAAGTGGTGGCGGTGCCAGCTGAGAGAAGGTGATAAGGGCTAATGAATAACAAAAGGAGTGGTTGGAGGAGACCAGTGAAATCTAAAATTACCAGAGGAGGAGAGAGAAAAAAACTGAATGCTGGAACTATGAGATACACAGACAGAAGGGCTGATTACCTGAAACTGTTGAATTCAATGTTGCTTTTGGATACACATTAGTATGCTTAATTATTGGTGGGCTGGGTGGAGATTTGAGACCTCACTGCTGCCTACCCCACACCCATTGTTGTTGCTACATTGGGATATTACGGTTGGTATCCAACACTGAGCCAGAGAGGCTCAATTTAAGGAATGTGTTAAAGGAAAGGAGATGTGAACAGTGTCACTTTTGCTGATTTATACCCCTCTGTAGTTTTTGCCATGTTTCAGCCACTAAATAAAACCAAGTTGTTGCTGTTTCTGGTGATTATAACAGGTAATAAAGGGTACATCGTGGTATGTGAAGGCTTGTGTTAGCACCCACTTGTTTTGTTCCGTCACTGCACTGGGTGCATGGCTTACCTTTAATCAGATGAAATAAAATGCTCCTTCTTTGATCAAATCAATTCAGTTTCAAATCAGTATGAAAGACTGCACAGCGCTTGGAGTCTCTGAGCTCTGAGGTGATTGTCTTTAAAGTGTAAAGAAAGCATGCAATGCGCTGCAGACAAAGAACTGATTCGAGACCTTAAGAACACTGTGTGTAATTGCATTAGTTATTAATTGTAGGAATGCTCCTGACATTCTCCCCAGAGTGTAAGGTAGTAATTACCTGACTCAGCAACAGAGTACTGGATGTTAGTGAATTCCTGGGAGACCTTCATTCAGGGGATCAGGGACTCCTATTCCAATCAATGGAAGGTTCTTCACTCTGTCATCGCTCACTTGCTACTCATGGTAACTCGAATGGTACATGTCTCCCAGCACTCATTGAAAGAAAACTCATAGGTCCTTTCATATCATACTGGGCTTCTCCAATAACAGGAGTGGCAATTGTAGCTCAGTGGGTACCTCTCTCATCTCCGAATGAGACAGTTGTGGATTCAAATACTGCTCCAGAGATGTGAACCCAAAAAGCTAGGCTGTCACTGAGTGCAGTGCTGAGGGAGTGCTGCACTGTCAGAGGGGTAATGCCAAGAGAGCACCACACTGTCAGAGGGGCTACACTGAGGGAGTGCCACACTGTCAGAGGGACTGTGCTGAGGGAGCATTCACTGTTCGAGAAGCTGTGCTGAGGGAGTGCTGCATTTCGTAGGGGCTGCATTGACAGACTGCTGCACTGTTGAGGAGCCATTTTTCAGATGAGACATTAAATCATGACCCTACCTGCTCTCTTAGGTGGATGCAAAGGATCCCACTGTTACTCTCGAAGAAGAGCAGGGGAGTTATCCCTGAAAAGCAAGGATGTAATGCTGAGGCTTTATAGGGCATTGGTCGGACCATATTTGGAGTATTGTGAGCAGTTTTGGGCTCCACAGCTAAGGAAGGATGTGCTGGCATTGGAGAGGGTCCAGAGGAGGTTTACAAGAATGATTCCAGGAATGAAAGGGTTAACGTGTGAGGAGCATTTGATGGCTCTGGGCCTGCACTCACTGGAGTTTAGAAGGATGAGGGGGGATCTCATTGAAACCTACCAAATATTGAAAGGCCTGGAAAGAGTGGACGTGGAGAGGATGTTTCCAGCCACCAACGCAGCTGAACCTGTGATCACAGTGGAGGACGTAAGATCAGTCTTCCAGAGAATGAACACGAGGAAAGCACCTGGCCCAGATGGTGTCCCGGGCCGCGTGCTCAGATCTTGTGCTGATCAGCTGGCAGAAATATTTGCGGACATATTCAACCTCTCCCTGCTTCAATCTCAGGTTCCCTCCTGTTTTAAGAAGACCACTATCATCCCAGTACCAAAGAAAAGCAAGGTAACATGCCTCAATGACTACCGACCAGTGGCTCTGACATCCACCATCATGAAGTGCTTTGAGAGGTTGGTCATGGCACGCAACAACTCCAGCCTACCAGACAACCTGGACCCATTGCAATTCGCCTATTGGCGAAACAGGTCTACAGCAGATGCCATCTCCCTGGTGTTATGAACAATACTAACCTAGTTCGTAACACTGGCCCTACACTCAGCTCTGGAGCATCTAGACAGTAAAGGCACATACGTTAGACTATTGTTTATTGACTACAGCTCTGCCTTCAATACAATAATTCCAAGCAAGCTTGTCACCAAACTCTGAGACCTAGGACTCAACACCTCCCTCTGTAACTGGATCCTTGACTTTCTATACACTCACGACTGTGTGGCCAGATTCTGCTCTAACTCCATCTACAAGTTTGCAGATGATACCACTGTTGTAGGCCGTATCTCAAACAGCGATGAGTTGGAGTATAGGAAGGAGATAGAGAGCTTAGTGGAATGGTGTCATGACAACAACCTTTCCCTCAATGTCAATAAAACTAAAGAGCTGGTCATTGACTTCAGGAAAGGGGGTGGTGTACATGCACCTGTCTACATCAATGGTGCTGCGGTCGAGAGGGTTGACAGTTCCTGGGAGTGAACATCACCAGCAGCCCGTCCTGGTCAAATCACGTAGATGCCACAGCCAAGAAAGCTCACCAGCGCCTCTACTTCCTCAGGAGGCTAAAAAAATTTGGTTTGTCCCCTTTGACTCTCACCAACTTTTACTGACGCACCATAGAAAGCATCCTATCTGGATGTATCATGGCTTGGTATGGCAACTGCTCTGCTCAAGACCGCAAGAAACTGCAGAGAGTTGTGGACACAGCCCAGCACATCAGGGACACCAGCCTCCCCTCCTTGGACTCTGTCTTTACCTCTTGTTGTCTTGGTGTAGCAGCCAGCATAATCAAAGACCCCACCCACCCGGGACATTCTCTCTTCTCACTTCTTCCATCGAGTAGAAGATACAGGAGCCTGATGGCACATACCACCAGACTTAAGGACAGCTTCTACCCCACTGTGATAAAACTATTGAACAGTTCCCTTATACGATGAGATGGACTATGACCTCACGATCTACCTTGTTGTGACCTTGCACCTTATTGCACTGCACTTTCTCTGTAGCTAGGACACTTTACTCTGTACTGTTATTGTTTTTACCTGTACTACATCAATGCACTCTGTACTAATTCAATGTAACTGCACTGTGTAATGAATTGACCTGTACGATTGGTTTGTAAGACAAGCTTTTCACTGTGTCTCTGTACAAGTGACAATAATAAACCAATACCGATACAAATAGTGGGAGGGTCTAGGACCAGAGGGCACAGCCTCAGAAGGACGTCCCTTTAGAACAGAAATGAGGAGGGATTTCTTTAGCTAAAGGGTGGTGAATCTGTGCAATTCATTGCCACAGACGGCTGTGGAGGCCAAGTCATTGGGTATATTTAAAGCGGAGGTTGATAGGTTCTTGATTAGTAAGGGCGTCAAAGGTTACGGGAAGAAGGCAGGAGAATGGGGTTGAGAGGGAAAAATAAATCAGCTATGATTGAATGGGGGAGCAGACTCGAAGGGCCAAATGGCCTAATTCTGCTCCTATGTCTTATGGTCTTATAGGCCAACATACTGTAGATCTCTTTCTCAACATCCGTTTATTATAAGGATAACGTTTTGTGTTTGTTAGGAGTTTGAGGAGGTTTGGTATGTCATCAAAGACTCTTGCAAATTTCTATAGATGTACGGTGGAGAGCATTCTGACTGGTTGCATCACAGCCTGGTGTGGAGGCTCCAACACACAGGATCGCAATAGGCTGCAGAGGGTTGTAGCCTCAGCCAGATCAATCATGGACACAACCCTCCCCGCCATCGAGGACATCTTCAAGAGGCGGTACCTCAAGAAGGCGGCATCCATCACTGAGGACCCTCACCACCCATGACATGCCCTCTTCTCATTACTACCATCGGGGAGGAGGTACAGGAGCCTGAAGACCCACACTCAATGCTTTAGGGACAGCTTCTTCCCCTCTGCCATCAGATTTCTGAATGGTCCATGAACCCATGAACATTACCTCATTATTCTTTTCTTTTACACTATTTATTTATTTTGTAATGTATAGTAATGTTTATGTCTTTGCACTGTATTGCTGCTGCAAAACAACACATTTCACATCACCTAAGTCAGTGATAATAAACCTGATTCTGATTCTGTGCACAAATTGGCTGCCACATTTCCTACATTACACCTGCACTTCAAAAAGTGAAACACTTTGGTGCATTGTGAAAGGTGCTATATGAATACAAGCCTTTCTTTATAATCTCCTGATACCCAGCACTAAAACAGAAGCCTAGTGTGTTTAGTAGAAAGCCTGAGGGACTACATTCAACTCCAGCTGTTGCAGAGTTTATTTTTAAATGCTGTTTCCATTAATAATTATACTTAAGTATTAATGGAGCAGCATCCAATTAATTTTGATGAAGATTCGCGGCAGGAAACTTCAGTTAATTGTTTTCCAAAGAAAACTCTGAAAAATGTGTTTTGTTTAAAAGCCATTATCACTCTGCAATCAAAAAGAAAGAGGTTGTATGTAGCCTCCTATTGCAGGTCTCAAGACATCCTGAAGCACTTTGTATACAATGAATTCCTTTTTAGCGACAGCTAGCAGGCAGATTTATCTCTTCATATTCATTTATGGGATGAGGGTGTCACTGGCAGGCCAGTATTTATTGCCTATCCCTAATTGCCCTTGAGAAAGTGATGGTAAACTGCCTTTTTGAATTGCTGCAATCTTCAGTGAAGGTGGTCCCATGGTGTTGCTGGGCAGGGAATTCCAGGATTTAGACCCAGTGACAATGAATGAATGGTGATGTATTTCCAAATCAGGATGCTGTGTGACTTGGAGGGGAACCTCTAAGGGGTAGCATTCCCATATGCCTGCTGTCTTTGCCCTTAGAGATTGCAGGTTTGGGAGGTGCTGTGAAAGTAGCCTCAGTGAGTAACTGCAGTACATTTTGTTGATGATATACATCACAGCCACGGAACACAGGTGGTTGAGGGAATGAATACATAGGCTGCTTGTTGGTGTGTTGCTTTATCCTGGATGGTACCAAGTGTCTTCAGCATTCGGTAGAGAGTATTCCATCACACCCCTGAAGTGACAGTGCTGGAGAAAATGTTGGGGTGTCAGGAGTTGAGTCACTTGCTGCAGGACACGCAACCTCTGACCTGCTCTTGTAGTCATGGTCTTTATGCAGTTGGTCCAGCTAAATTTCTGTTCAGTGGAGACTCCCAAGATAATCATAGAACATAGAACAGTACAGCACAGAAACAGGCCCTTCGGCCCACAATGTTGTGATGAATTAATTAAACTAGTAATTAAACACCTAACTAACTAATCCCTTCTGCCTACACAATGTTCATATCCCTCCATTCTCTGCATATTCATGTGCCTATCTAAGAGCCTTTTAAACACCCCTATCTTGTTTGCCTCTGCAACCACCCCTGGTACAGCATTCCAGGCACCCACAATTCTCTGTGTAAAAAACTTGCCCCACACATCTCCTTTGAACTTTCCCCCTCTCACCTTAAATGCATGCCCTCTAGTATTAGACATTTCGACCCTGGGGAAAAGATACTGGCTGTCCACTCTATCTATGCCTCTCATAATCTAATAAACTTCTATCAGGTCTCCCCTCAGCCTCCGCTGCTCCAGAGAAAACAACCCAAGTTTGTCCAACTTCTCCATAGCACATGCCCTCTAATCCAGGCAGCATCCTGGTAAACCTCTTCTGCACCCTCTCCAAAGCCTCCACATGAGCAGAGAGGGAGCTTCAAGGATCTGCTTACAGAAACACAGGGCAGACATTTCGAGCCCTGGATGGAGCGCAGAGAAGAAGCACAAAACTCAGAAATCTCATAGTTTGAGGTTTCCACAAACATTGAAAAGGATTGTTGTGGGGATAGGGGTGACTTCATATTGCACATGGACTGTTGCAAATGGAGGTAATGATTTGATCACACTTCATCTTTTGACTGGGCATGTTGTAGCCTGTAGGACCTGACCCGCTGAGTTCCTCCAGCATTCTGTGTGTGTATTGCTCCAGATTCCAGCATCTGCAGAATCTCTTGTGTCTCTGTCTCTTTCTTTCTTGCTCTTTCTTTCTGTTTGTATTGGGGCAGGCCATTTTTGCCAAACATTCCCCACTTCCTTTCTTTCTTTCATGTTTCTATTCTGGCCTGCTGGACATGTCCATTATTTCACCCTCTCACAGAAATTCCCTTTGTTCTACCCCTTGTGGAATGGCAGGTCCTTTTCATCTTGGAGCAAGTTACTAAGGACACTTTCAGGGCATCCTGTGCATAAACTGTGTGCCATATTATAACAATAATCATCAGTTTGAGCTCAGGCTTCCATTCTATCCCCTGTTCACAGATGGTTGATGGATTATCAAATCTCTTGCCCATTGTCTTATAATGACTCCAGAGAGACTATTCCTCCTTGATAACTGTGCCAATACAGTTCAGGGTTAATGCTGGTTTGAACTTATCCTTGTTGCATTTTCCTCTTTTATACCCTGTCGCATGGCCATACAGCAAATAAAACATACAACCTGACAAGTTAATCACTGGCAGGAGACCTTAACAAATCTCCAGAGGCCTGATTTATGATGTCTGAAAAGCCAAGTTTCATTTTCATTCTTGAATATTTACAGGTGTTTTAGGAATTCATACTGCAATGCCATACATTTATAACTACTAGAGGAGGCTAAACTATTGATCCAGAGACACGAGTTCAAATCCCACTATAGCAACTGGGGAATTTAAATTCAGCTAGTGAAATAAACTTGGAATTAAAAGCTAGTCTTAGTAACACTGACCATGAATCTGTTGGTTCACCAATGTCCTTTGTAGAAGGAAATCTGCCTTTCTTCTCTGATCTGGCTAATATGTGACATCGGACTCTCTAAATACGATTGACTATTAACTGCCCTCTGAAATGACCCAGCCAGCCTCTCAATTCAACACACAGTTGAGGTTGGGAAGTGAATGCCACCCTTGCCAGTGACAGATACAATCCATGAATGACTAAGAACACTGAGGCTCATTGGTTTCTAATGTTTGAATAATCCACATTTTTTTCTCATTACAAGGCTTTCTCAGATTCTCACCAACCTTTTGGTGGCAAAATACCACAATTTTTTGGATGCTTCCACAAACCATTCCTTCATGTTTGTTTTTGGAATTAAACAAATGTTGTTATTTTATATGTGCCTTATTAAAGATTCAGATTACAGTCACCTATTCTGAGTCCTGCCACACAAGAACACAAGAAAACAGTGGCAGAAGTAGGCAATCAGGCCCTTCAAGCCTGCCCCACCATGGCTGATCTATGATGGTCTCAACTCCTCTTCTGTGCCATTTCTCCATGCCCTTCTATTCCTTAATCTATCAAATATTTATCCACCTCCACTTTAAATACTTCCAACGATCTAGCTTCCACCACCACCAGGACAGAGATATCCAGAGATTCACCACCTTCTGCAAGAACTTGCTGTGCCCATTCAATGGAAGTCAGTTTGTTTCTCTGTTTACAGTCCTAGACAGACCATGTGCTGATGAGTTCAAACCCAATTCGAGGCGCCAGTATGATGGTGGTGATAAAAGTGCGAATGAGCTTTGGTGTATTGCATTTGGTGTTCATGATTTGATCTTTGCTACTTTGGAGAAACCATTTTGCAGAACACCTCTATTCAGTCTGCCAGGGCAACCCTGAGTTTCCAGTTGCCTATCACTTTAATTCTCCACCCCACTCCCACTCTGACTTCCGTCTTCAGCATCTCACACATAGCTCCAACGATACCCAACATAAGCTTGAGGAACAGCACCTTATCTTGCTCCACCAGGCTCAAGGATGGCTTCTGTCTCACTGTTACAAGACTATTGAACGGTCCCCTTGTATGATAAGATGGACTCTTGACCTCACAATCTACCTTATCATTGCCTTGCACTTTATTGTCTGCCTGCACTGCACTTTCTCTGTAACTGTAACACCTTACCCTGCATTCTGTTATTGCTTTTCCCTTGTACTACCTCATTGTACTGATGTAGTGAAATGATCTGTATGGATGGCATGCAAAACAAAGTTTTTCACTGTACCTCAGTACATGTGACAATAATAAACTAATTGACCAATTTTCTTGGGACTTATCAGCTTACCATTCCATTCATTTTTCTCTCTTCATGGTTGTAGCTATGCCACTCTGTTTACATTTGTTTATTTTTCTGTTTCTGTCCTCAATTGCCAGCTTTTAAAATAATTGTAACCTTGACAGCTTTGGTCTGTACCCTATCACAGACATTCTCTTTGTTCTCTCCTCCCTCCCTCTCTCTGCAACTTAACACACTTGTTTTCTCATTTTTCTAGTTCCAATGCAGGATCCTTGACCTGAAACATCAACTGTTTCTCTCCCTGTGGATGCTGCCTAACCTGTTGAGCCCTTCCAGCATCTTGTTTTAGATTTCCAACATCTGCAGTATATCCAACGGTTCAGAGAGAGCTTGACAGGGTAGATGCCATTCGAGTGTTTCCCCTTGGAGAAAAATGGGGGAATTGTTTCAGGATTGAGGGACTCCTTCTCTCAAGGTGGTGAACCTTTAGAATCCTTTCACTTCAGAGAACTGCTGAGTATTTCCAAGACTGAGATAGATTTTGGAGTTGGGAAAATTAGTCAGGAAAATGGAGTTGATGCAATGATCAGATTAGCCATGATCTTATGAATGGCAGAGGAGGCTTGAGAGGCCTAATGAATTACTCTAGCTCCTATTTCATATGTGGCTGTACAAAGCAAATCTGCATTTAACCTGCTTTAGTGATATTAGGGGCTCAACAATTAACCCATCCATGCACCCACTATTCCTCTCTGCACTGGTCAAATAGTGATTCTAGCCCATTTTAAGAGGGTAACAATCCCTATGTTGAAACAGCAGAAAAATGTCAAGTATCCTGCAAGTTCACTGACAGTTACTTCTATCCAAGCCTTGCCATTACAGACCCAAGGAGTTTAGGGAAAACAAATAAATGCATGGGTCATGTGTCAGTAAAAGACAATCTAACCATTCCTACTGTTAACTACAGTTATTTGGTGCATACAAATAGATCATTAAATATGTATGAGCAGGTTTTCAAAGTGACATGGTCTGGTACTAGCTTTGAATTAAATTGGAGTTGTTTTAATAGAGTGACATTTGTCCAACTGAACATGGGAAATTAAGGCTGAATAAGACTGAAGGGAGCAAAAATAATAGCTGCTCCGATTTAACAAGCACAATGGGATTGTTGAGAGAGCAAACGCGTATTAAAATTAGACAAAGTTAGTCCATTTTTTGAATTGTTTCCAACAAGTTAGTCATCCTGCAAAGCTTAATCACACAAAATAAAGGGCAGAAGAATCATTTTCCTCAAAGTCCTACAGAGGTAGCTATTGGATCGACGTGGTACATTAAATTCTCTGTAATGGTTTCTTTTTTCATAAGTCGTTCCCCCACCCACCAAATCCACCATTACTGGTGAGGTCTTCAGCTATTTTGTCTCTATTTAAATTTCTCTCCCTCACCCCTTTCATCTTACTGCCTATCTTGGTACCGACCCTCCAGGTTTGTCCTGGAGTCTCCAGGAACCAAAGACTGTATTACAGGACAATGAAGCAAGCAAAATCCTAGGAGAAAAATCAACAGGACTTCAACAAAATATTGAGTATTTTTTTTAAATACTGAAAGGGAGAGGTGGGAATAAAGGGTTGTTGGACAGGTTGCCAATTATTCACAAGGGTAACGAAGAAGCTGATGGGCAGATTGGCCTCCTGCTGTGCCAATAACTTGCTACAATTCTGCATTTGTCAATCAGCCCAGGAAGGAGGCACATGCTGCAAGAATGGGCATGTGGGAGGGTTGATGGGAGAGGGGAAGTTGTATGATGAAACCTACAATGAAAGGCACAGCCCAGATGAGCAGCCTTACCACACCACCCAGTCCTCTCCTTAAGCTCTTTGGGATGTTAGCTGTTTTAAAGCTGCACTGTAGAACCAGAGAAAAGTTATGATGTGGAAGAAAGCTACTCAGCCCAATTGTGTCTGTTCCAGTTGGATAAGAGCTACCCCAACTCGTCCCACCTTCCTGCACTGCATCTATACCCTGCAGGTCACAGCCCTTCAAGTAAATATCTAAATACAGTTTAAATATGATGAAGGTTTCAGCCACCACCCTTTCAGAGAGTGAGTTCCAGATCCCCCCCACCCTCTGGAAATCCTTGTACCAATCTCTGCCCTCATTGGTTTTTGACCCCTTCTGATAAGGGAGACAGGTCTTTCCTATTTACTTTATCTCAGCCCCTTATAATTTTATACAGCTCAATTAAGTCTCGTCTAGCCTCCTCTGCACAAAGATAAGAACCCAATCTTTCCTCATAGCCATAGTCTTCAAAGTCCTGCCATCATTTTTGTAACCTCCCTCCACGCCCTCTCCAGTGCGATCACATCTTCTCTGTCACGTGATGACCAGAATGGTGCACGGTACTCGAGCTGTTTGCTGAACTAGTGTTATTAACAGTTGATGGTTTTCCTCATTTCTTGATCTTTGTCACATCGTGTGTCCCCGGCAACAGCTGTACATCAGGGTCCTGTGTTACATACCTGTTCTAGATGAACCTTGATAAATGCCCTTGCATCTCTTCCCAGACCTTCCTGGCAAAGAAACACTCTCTAAGGAGATGGGCAATGGTCTCATTTCCAGTGCAGCCATGTGGTACGGTGAATATTCTGACCATACACAAAGGATCTGATGGGAAGGGCCTTTCTCATTACCAATCAAGCAAGGTCTTGAAGCTTGTTTGAAAGTTTTGATGAAAGCATTCTGCCAAATGCCTTTGACAGTCTGCTCAGGAAACCACCTAACAAGTTCCACCTTTTCCTCCAGGGCTCTGATGACAACTCATGCAGAGCACTGACTAATTGATCATAGGTGTTTATCTGGTTAAAATTCCTCACATGGTTTGTGTCCATTTTCTTTGGACCTGAAGTCTCCCAGCTTCTCCTTCACCCCACCAGAGGTGGGCACTACATTTAAGTGTATGTGATCAAGCAGGTGTCTCACTGTCATGTCCACTACCAATGGGAAGCTAGAGAGCGTAGTGAACACTGCCCAATACATCATGGGCACATCCCTCCCCACCATCGGTACTATCTACAAGAGGTGCTGCCTCAAGAAGGCAACATCCATCATCAGGGATATCCCCACCATCTGGGGCATGCCATCTTCTTGCAGCTACCATCGGGCAGGAGGTACAGAAGCCTGAAGTCCCAGACCACCAGGTTCAGGAACAGCTATTTCCCTTCAACCATTCGGTTCTTGAACCAACTGGCACAACCCTAATCACTACAGTTTAGCAACACGATGACCACTTTGATCACTTTGCACTAAAATGGACTGAATAAACTGACTTTGAAGAATAGCAGTGGTTTTTTGGGTGAAAGGGAGAAAGATTTGGATTTCTATAGTGTCTTTCACATCCCAGTCAAAGAGCTTCATGGCAGTAGAAATGCCTTTGCAATATGGTCACTTTTGTGAAGTAGGAAATCGTACACCTGGTCTGAAGTGCAGCACTCCCTCAGTACTGCAATAGAGCATGGTATTAATAACACAGATACCGTAGGGTTGACAGCATGTGGCCAATGCTTGCTCTAGTTCCATCCAGTGGAACAGTGATCCCAGAGATACACAAGAGGTGAGGGTGCCACCAAAGTCAAAGTCAAAGTCAAAGTCGAGTTTATTGTCATATGCACAAGTCCATGTATGCACGGGTGCAATGAAAAACTTAGCTGCAGCAGCATCACAGGCACATAGCATCAGATAAGCAGCATTCACAAGAAAAACACAAACAAATTTTTACAAGCAAGAACACAATTAGAACAAAAAAAAGTCAATTCTAGTGCAAGGTGATCAAAGTCATAGTGTTCCAACTCCATTGATTAGGGCTGTGCCGGTTGGTTCAAGAACCAAATGGTTGAAGGGAAGTAGCTGTTCCTGAACCTGGTGGTGTGGGGACTTCAGGCTTCTGTACCTCCTGCCTGATGGGAGCTGTGAGAAGATGGCATGGCCCGGATGGTGGGGATATCTCTAATGATGGATCTTGCCTTCTTGAGGCAGCGCCTCCTGTAGATACTCCCGATGGTGGGGATGGATGTTCCCCTGATGTATTGGGCTGAGTCCACTACTATCTGCAAGAAGGTAGGGTCAAGCAGAACGGCCATTGTGGAGTGGACCAGTGTTAGAGTGGGGGACTAAGGCTTTGGCTCAAGAGGCTGAGGTGAGAGGAGGCGGAGGCTAAGGTAAGTCTCTGGTAAGTTTCTTTCTTTCTTTGGTTTTTCCTTTAGTGCCAGGCTAGAGTAGTTAGGATGGCTCCAGGGCCAGCGGTGTGTTCACCTTGTGAGATGTGGGAGTTCTGGGAGACATCCAGTCTCCCTGATAGCAACATCTGCATGAGGTGCATCCAATTGCAGCTTCTTACAGACCATGTTAGGGAACTGGGGCTGCAGCTGGATAACCTTTGGCTCCTACGGGAGAACAAGGAGTTCATAGATAAGAGCTACAGGGAGGCAGTCACTCCTAAACTGCAGGAGGCAGGTAGCTGGGTGACTGTCAGGAGAAGGAAGGAGAATAGGCAGGTAGTGCAGAATACCCCTGTGGCCATTCTCCTGAATAACAGGTATACTGTCGAGGGGGAACGACCTACCAGGGGAAAGCCGCAGTGACCAGGACACTGAGCAGATCGGGAGGCAGATTTTGGAAAGGTGCAGAAATAACAGGGTTGTTATCACGGGTGATTTCAACTTCCCTAATGTTGATTAGCACCTCCTTAGTGTAAAGGGGATAGATGGGGCAGAGTTTATCTGGAATGTCCAGGAAGGATTCCTGACACAGTATGAGGACAGGTCGACTAGAGGAGAGGCCATACTGGACCTGGTACTAGGCAATGAGATCAGGTTTCAGATCTCTCAGTGAGAGAGCATTTTGGAGACAGTGACCATAACTTCTTGACCTTTACCGTAGCCTTGGAGAGAGATAGGAGCAGACGATATGGGAAAGTATTTAACTGGGGGAGGGAGAATTATGATGCTATTCGGCAGGAACTTGGGAGTGTAAATTGGGAACAGATGTTCTTGGGGAAGTGCACAATGGAAATGTGGAGGTTGTTTAGGGAGTACTTGCAAGGAGTTCCGGATAGGTTTGTCCCATTGAGGCAGGGAAAGGATGGTAGAGTGAAGGAACTGTGGTTGTTAAGAGACGTTGAATATCTTGTCAAGTGAAAGAAAGAAGCTTACCTCAGATTTAGAAAGCAAGGATCAGACAGGGCTCTGGAGAGTTACAAGGTAGACAGGAGGGAGCTTAAGAATGGACTTAGGAGAGCTAGAAGGGGGCATGAGAAAGCCTTGGTGAGTAGGATTAAGGAAAACCCCAAGGCCTTCTACACGTATGTGAAAAATAGGAGGATGACTGGGGTGAGGGTAGGACCGATCAGGGATAAAAGAGGAAACGTGCCTGGAGTCGGAAGAGGTAGGGGAGGTCCTTAATGAATACTTTGCTTCAGTATTCACCAATGAGAGGGACCTTGACGTTTGTGAAGATGGCATACAACAGGCTGATACACTAGAGCATGTCAACATGAAGAAAGAGGATGTGCTGGAACTTTTGAAAAACATTGGGATAGATAAGTCACCGGGGCCAGATGGAATATAACCAAGGTTATTACAGGAAGCGAGGGAAGAGATTGCTGCGCCTTTGGCAATGATCTTTGCATCCTCACTGGCCACAGGAGTAGTGCCAGATGATTGGAGGGTGGCAAATGTTGTTCCTTTGTTCAAGAAAGGGAGTAGGGATAACCCTGGGAATTACAGGCCAGTGAGTCTTACTTCAGTGGTGGGCAAATTACTGGAGAAGGTTCTGAGAGACAGGATTTATGGGCATTTGGAGAAGCATAGGCTGATTAGGGACAGTCAGCATGGCTTTGTGAGGGGCAGGTCGTGCCTCACGAGCCTGATTGAATTCTTTGAGGATGTGACAAAGCACATTGATGAAGGTAGAGCAGTGGATGTGGTGTACATGGATTTTAATAAGGCATTTGATGAGGTTCCTCATGGAAGGCTCATTCAGAAAGTCAAGAGGCATGGGATCCAGGAAAACTTGGCTGTGTGGATTCAGAATTGGCTTGCCCATAGAAGAGAGAGGGTGGTTGTGGTTGGAAAGTATTCTGCCTGGAGGTCGGTGACCAGTGGTGTTCCGCAGGGAGTGGTGTTCTGGGAGCCCTGCTCTTTGTGATTTTCATAAATGACTTGGATGAGGATGTGGAAGGGTGGGTTAGTAAGTTTGCAGGTGACACGAAGGTTGGTGGTTTTGTGGATAATGTAGCAGATGTGCTGTAGGTTACAACAGGATATTGATAGGATGCAGAACTGGATGCCGAGAAAAGTGTGAAGTGATACACTTTGGGAGGGGGGATGTCAGGGGTAAGTTTTTTTACACAGAGAGTGGTGGGTGCGTGGAACGCACTGCCGGCAGAAGTGGTGGGGGCAGATACATTAGGGACATTTAAGGGACTCTTAGATAGCCACATGAATGATAGAGAAATGGAGGGTTATGTGAGAGGGAAGGGTTAGATAGATCTTAGAGCAGGATAAAATGTCGGCACAACATCGTGGGCCGAAGGGCCTGTACTGTGTTGTATTGTTCTATGTTCTCCTTATGTTCCTGCGCATTTGAATTGCCATACCAGATTATGATACAACCAGTCAGGACATTTTCAACAGTACATCTGTTGAAGTTTGTTGGAGTGTTCGGTGACAAGCCGAACCTCCTTAACCTTCTAAGAGAGTAGTTGTTGGCGTGCTTTCCTTGTGATTGCATCTATGTGCAGGGCCCAGAACAGGTCATCCAATATGCCCTGACCATCCAAATGCCCAGCCTCAGTAAGAAAGGCTCTATTGTCTGAGTTGTAGACTAAATTGTGTTCATTATAAGAGCAAGTCCATGGGATGATGAGTAGATATTATCCATCTAAAGAGTCCTGGTGCTGTCAGACATCCCTGCTCCTCCTGCCCCACCTTAGCACAGACTGCCAATCCAGCACATCAAGATGCAACAGATCAACAACGCTGTGGGTCCATGGAAGGTGGGATTAAAATCTGGAGTGGATCTTTAGGACGGGAGTCGACAATGTCAGAACTGCAAGCTCTTTTAAAGATTCTGTCACTAACAGTGGTTTGTTTTCAGACAGTTGTAGAGGAATGTTCAGTCCATGCTCAGCTGGAAACCTGCAATCACTCAGCTCATAACACAGAGGAGAAGAAAGTATATTTAGAGGTTGAATTGGTTTGCCAGGGTGGGGTGGAGGTGGGGGCTGTTGTTTCTCCACTACTCAAAGTACCAGCTTTCTGCTGTACTATTGCAACACTCCTGATTTAATAGAAAAACAAATTCATGAACTGCTAAACCACAAATAGTAAACACACTACACTTCTTCAGAGTAGAGGGTAGTGCTTTCTGCATGCAGTCCCGGTGATGAATGTCATGGATTCAGACTACACTACGCAAGGACTGGTGATGGTCTGCAAAGGTATATTTGTCCATCAGAGGGAGCTAACTATGAAGGAATGCCATTGTTCTGTTCACTCTTGGCCTGAATCTAAACAATGAAAAGGGATCAGAGTTGCTTAGTCCACATGGCAGACTGGCCACTCTGCTATCATGACGGCTGCACTGGAAAAGAGACTGTTGCCCATCTCCTTAAAGAATGTTTCTTTGCCAGGAAGGTCTGGGAACCGATGTTGGGGTCTTTGTCCAGGTTTGTCCTGAATAGCTGCATGACACCAGACTCTGTGCTGTATGGGATGTGTTGTCCATGACTGATGCTGCAAACTAGCTCATTCTATGGTCCAGGACAATATCCTGAGGGACGTGACGAAGCTGGGGCAGCCACTGCAAGGGATGGTTTCAGTTTAAGATCTCCTGCCATTGCACACCGTGGCTGGATTCTGTGTTAACACCATAAGAACTACTTGTTTTACTTTTGAATTTTTTAGGAATATGTGTTATTATATAGTTATAACTAAAGAACTACAATTCCCAGTAGGCAATGCAAAGGGTCACATGGGGAACAGGAAGTGGCTGGAAAGAGCGGAAAAGCCAGCCAGCCAGCCTGGTGTTGTAAGTCTGTGCAGTCTGTTGTTTTGTTGTTTTTCAATAAATGTTCCGATGTTAAACCCATGCCAAGTTTGTCTCGTGACGAAGAACAAACATAACAGAATAAAGTACTTCTTTTAATGTTTCTTAACTTTTTAGCAGTCACTGGTTGTAGCTTTTTGGGTTTGTTTTTTAAATGTTGTTTATTTGAGTTTTTCTGAAGCTGACTGCAGGGTCCAGTGAGATGGTTCCCCACTTCCATTTTGACCGATGGTCTGAGTGTTGGCAGGAGCCCTGCATTCACTCAACCTGATTGGTCCAGTGCCACTCCACCATCCGGGCCATACCATCTTCTCGTAGCTACCATCGGGCAGGAGGTACAGAAGCCTGAAGTGCCCACACCACCAGGTTCAGGAACAGCGATTTCCCTTCAACCATTCAGTCCTTGAACCAACCAGCACAGCCCTAATCACTACAGTTTAGCAACACGATGATCGCTTTGATCACTTTGTACTAAAATGGACTGAATAAATTGACTTTGAAGAATAGCAGTGGTTTTTTGGGTGAAAGGGAGAAAGATTTGTTCTAATTGTGTTCTTTCTCATAAAAATTGTGTTTAATTTATGTTTTTCTTGTGAATGCTGTGTCTCTGATGTGATGTGCCTGTGATGCTGCTGCAGGTAAGTATTTCATTGCACCTGTGCACACATATACTTGTGCATATGACAATAAACTCAACTTTGACTTTGTAACACTATATTCTGCATTCTGTTATTTCTTTTCCCTTGTACTACCTCAATGTACTTATGCTTTGAAATGATTTGTATGGATGGCTTGCAAAACTAAGTTTTTCACTGTATCTCGTTACATGTGACAATAATAAGCCAATTCCAATTCCTGCATGGCATGTGGCACATAAAAGGGACACAGCTTCTTGCACGCTGCAGGGACAGACTAGTTTTGGGTCGTGGCGCTGCCTGGAAGTCATTTAGGGTGCTAGTTTTGGCCTTATTTTGTGAGACCAGATAATACTGAACAGAACCTGAAACAAAGGAATATTTCTTCAAAGCCCAGCTTTGCATACAATTATGGGAATATAACAATGGGTATCATATTTTTCTTTGATAAGGCTTCATAGAAGCACCTTGGGATGTTTCCAAAATATTATAGTAACTGCATAAATGAAAGCTTTTGTTGAGATGAAGTACCTGCTATCTGCAGCTTCTCTGAAAATTTCATACCTGGACCACTGGTTTGTGGTAATGGTTAAACTGTGTTACTCGATGGGGTTCTGGGAGTTGTTACACGATGGTTCTGTCCAGAACTACTCAGCTACATCAGAAGAATCACAGTGATTACAGCTCAGAGTGGACCATTCAGCCCATCATGTCTATGCCAGCTCTTTGTGCAGCAATTGTTCAATCCTATTCCCCTGTTTTTTTTCTGTAGCCCTGAAAATTATTTTCTTTTATGTGCTTATCCTATTCACTATTGAAACCTCTGACTGATTGTTTCCACCATCTTTTAAAGACCGTGAGTACTGGATCATCACCATTCTTTGCAATAATCCTTGAACTATTCGCTAATGGAAACGGCGTCCCTCTATTTACCCTGACTAATTCTGTCATGACATTGTACACATCTATCAAATCTCTTATCAATCTTTTTTGTTGAAGAGAGAAGAACCCCTAGCTTCTCCAGTCTAACCCTGGAGCTGAAATCCCTCGTTCTTGGAACTGTTCCAGTGAATCTCCTCTGCACTCTCTCACATCTTTCCTAAAGTGTGGTGATCAGAATTGGATGCAATACTCGACTTGTGGCTTAACCAGTGCTTTATAAAGTTCAACATAACCTCCCTACTTTGTACTCTAAGAAGCAGTGAACACCAATAGCCAGGCCGTACGATGAAAGATAATGTGAGTGCAACCTGGATTTTCCTTGCTTTTTATTCCCACAAGCTATCTTGAAAGTCATAATTCATAATACAATATGAGAGCTATTGAAGGTCAAATAATCGCATATGGAGATTTTTAACATTAAAACAATGCAGTACCTACAAAGACAAAAGTGGATTTTTTCAGATTAGTCTGTGAATATATTTGTCGGTATGATACCGACAAATATACAGAATAGATAGAAGCCCAAGTTTCTACTTGAAAGGTTCTGGAATGCCCTGCTTGAAAGAATGGGGGCCACAGCTGGAACCTTAATAAACAGAACTAGACAAAAGGGAAAAAATTGCTTTCGGAAAAAAGCAGGGAAGTGGGACTAATTGGAGTTCTCGTTCAGAAAGCCAGCACAGTCAAGATGGGTTGAAAGGCCTTAATCTGCAATACATGATTCTATGTTTCAAATCCATCTATAGCCCCACATTTACTTATCTCTAGATCCTTTTCCAATCCTACAACCTTTCAAGAACTCTGCACTACTCTAATCCCGGCCTCTTGATCTTTCTTGATTTTAATCACTCCACCTCTGGCAGACGTGCCTTTACCAGCCAAGCCCCCAAATTCTGAAATTCCTCCATAAATGTCTCTGCTTCCTTTCATTTCCTCCTTTAAGACACTCCTTGAAGTCTATCTTTTTAAACTAGTTTTTTGGTCATTGCTGATACTTCCATGTGGCTCAGCATGTAATTTTGTTTGATAATTGACCCTATGGAAGATCTTGAGAAGATTCAACTGACATAAAGAAGCAGCAAAGAGCATTCTTTCACAATTAAATTCAATTGTCGTTGAAAAATGGTTTCCAGGCACATAATCTGTCTGGTAGGATTTTCTTAAACAAGGCAGCTTTTATACAAGGAATGACAGCTTTCCTCCTGGTAGACTGGATAGCAATCTCAAAACAATTATCTTTGTCTCTGTTTTGCCACGGTATCATTTGTTTACACCACCTGGGTGACCAATGTGTCGAGCACTCATTAACCGGTCCACGTAGTCTGTAATGACTCGTCAATCTTTGATTTGGCAGTCTGCAAATCAACCAGTGGCAAGGATTCCTGCAAATACAGATCTGGTTCGTATCTAATCCAATCCCAGGAAGCTGAGGCCAATTTAATCTGGTCATCAGCTGACCGTCTCCCAATTATACTCCAAAGAGAGAAAGGTGCCCTTTTCACTATATTTTAAAGTGCTTTGTAGCTAGGATCTTCTCCCTGAATTGAAGCCATTGTTACAATGGAAGAAACAGGAAGCTTCCATGTAGGAAACAGAGAGCTTGCCTGGAATGGAGGGCTGTAGTCATAAAGAGAGATTGGATAGGCTCTGTTTCTTCTTACTGGAACATAGGAGGCTAATGGGTGATTTTATAGAGGTTTATAAAATTATGAGGGGCAAGATGGATAGATAAGATGTTTTTTCCCCCAGGGCAGGGGAGACTAGCACCGAACTAGAGGGTGCTGGTTTAAGGCAAGAGGGGAGGAATTTAAAGGAAATCTGAGGGGTAAGTTTTTCACACAGAGGGTGGTGGTTATCTGGAATGAGCTGCCAGAGGAGCTGGTGGAGGCAGATACAATTAAAACATTTAAAAGGCATTTGGACTGCTACTTAGGCATTTGAAAGAAGTAGAGGGATACGGGCCTAATACAGGCAAACAGTCGGCATGGATGAGGTGGGCTGAAAGGGCCCGTTTCTGTGCTGTATGATTCTATGATTCCACGTGCACAGCAAGCACCCACAAATATGTATTATAATGACATGATGATCGGTTTTAATTATGTTGGCTGTGGGATAAATTTTGGCCCCAGTTCAGCAAGAACTGCCCAGTTCCTTTTCAAAATTGAACCATTCTGTCTTTAACGTCCATCAGAGAAAGCAAATGAGATCTGTTTAGTATCTCATCCAAAAAACAGTGTGGTGCTCCTTTAGTGTTGTGCTCCCTCAGGACAGTCATCCTAGATTTTGTGGTCTGGTGCAGAACTTGTGAGTCAGAGCTACTCACTGAGCTACAGCTAAGGACTCCTTGTAACAAAGAAAGAGGGGAGATTCATGAGAAATGTAGATCAGGATTTATAAGATAAGATTTCTTTATTAGTCACATGTACCTTGAAACAAATGGTGAAACGCATCTTTGCGAGTAAACAGAGAGAAGCTGTTCCCATTAACAGATGGTTCCCGGACCAGGAGACAGAGATTCAAATTGATGGAACAAAGACACAGCGGGATGGAAGGAAAAGAAAAACACAATGTGTTCAGGGTCTGCCTGCAAGCCGTGGAAACACAGTCAGTCAGGGTGTTCAAAAGGGAGAATAAAGCTGCAGATGCTGGAATATGAAACAAAAGCAGAAATGCTGGAAGAACTCAGCCAGTTAGACAACATCTGTGGAAACCAGTCACTGTTTCAGGTCGAAGAAGCTGGGGAGGGCAATGGGTGGAACAAAGAGAATGTCTGCAATAGGGTGAAATGATGTTATCATTGAATAGACAGTAACACTCCTTTGGGAGGTCCTGAGGCTGTAAGGTGATGAAATCTTTACAGCCATAGAGATCAGTTGTTAAGTTCTCCCACCTTCTTTCTCTGTTCTTCAAATGCCTTTCCAAACAGTTCCTAAATGTTGATGGCATTTTCACTTTCACTTACTTGAGCACTAAAATGGCAGAGTAGATTAGCATTCTGTTATAGCAACCACCTGATTTTCATGCTCCTGTTGGCCAGTGACCCATTATGGAAAAGGTCATGGAAAGGACAAAATGAGAGGCTCCGGTGGTTCCAAAGATCCACAGGTACCCATAGTGCAAGATTCCCAAACAAATAACGGCACCCAGGAGTACTACTGTTGAACTGCTGCCTTGTGAAGCTTCTCTAACGAGAACATTGCCAGCTCTCCAGAGGGAAAATAAATATCACTACTGTCCACAACTGTTGGCTCACCATCAAAATGGTGTCTAACTTTCACTAAAAGTCACAATAAACCTACTGGAAGCTCTGCCCCTTTAACATTGAATACATCCAACTGGATACCAAAAGTTTGCAGATGCTGAAAATCTGAAATAAAAACAGAGAATGCCTGAAACACACAGCAGATCAAGCAGCATCTGTGGAAAGAGAAGTAGAATTAATGTTTAGAACATGGAACAGTATAGTGCAGGAACAGGCTCTTCAGCCCATGATATCTGTGCCGACCATGATGATAATCTAAACTAATCTCATCTGCCTGCACATGGTCCATATCCCTCAATTCCCTGCCTGTTCATGTATCTGTCTAAATGCTTCTGAAATGTTGCCATTGTATCTGCTTCTACCACTTCCCTTGGCAGCACGTTCCAGGCACCCACCACTCTCTGTGTTACAAACTTACCCCACACATTTCCTTTAAACTTTCCCCCTCTCACCTTAAACCTATGCCCAGGACAATCTGCGGGTTGTTAAATTCCTCAATCACTCAGTAAAATAGGAATCAGAGGAAAGAAGAGGGAGACGCACAGTAATGAAACAGGAGATGATAGCTGTCGGATATATTTAGTTAACAACACTAATGTAACTTTCCTGGATTTAGTTAAAATTCTGTAATCTCCAAGATTACACCAATTACTAACGATGCGAGTTGCCACTGGCGTTAAAGTCATTCTGCTTCTGATAACAAGTCTTTTAGGTCCTCGAAAACAGGTCTTAATCCGCACATGATGTATGTAAATCCCATAAAAGGCTTTCATTACTTTTTTTGCAGTATTTGGCTGCTTCCTTTACAATGCTCCTAGCAACCAAATTGTATAGTTGGAGTGGCAATACAGCTGGTAGCAATGCATGTTAGTTAAAATGAAGCTGCTAGCTGCCTGTGGATTCAGGTCAGCAATTTACCATGACTGGGTTCTGTGTTTTAATGCGATTTGCATGGAAGGGTAATAATTGTGTAATTAATTCTTTCATGAGCACAATCAATGATCCTGCTGTGTAAACTCCCAGTGCAGTACAAATCGAGTGCCGCACCATTGGAGGTGTAGCTTGCGGATGAGATCAAAGCTCTGTATGGACTCTCTCATGGAGTAAAATATCCTATGGTACTATCTCAAAGAATGAGCAGTGTCCCACGGCCAATATCCCTCACTCCATGTAACTAAAAACAGATGATCTGGTCATTTATCAGAATGTTGTTTTTGCAGAATAAAAACAGAAAATGCTGGAAATACTCAGCAGGTCAGGCCACACCTGTGGGAAGAAAAATGGAGTCAATGTTTCAGGTCGAAGATTCTCCGTCAGAACTGGGAAGGAGACAAAAGAAGCTTGTAACTTTCTGAAAAGTTAGCTCTGTTTGTCTTCCCACAAATGTGGCTTGATCTGCTGAGTATTTCCAGCATTTTCTGTTTTTATTTTAGATTTCCAGCATCTTATTTTTTTTCCACTTACTTGTTGTTTGCAAGACTTTGCTGTGTTCAAATTGGCTACTGTATTTTCTACTTTGAGTTTTTGTGCCAACTCAGAGATTTAGCTCTCAATATATACATATCCTATAAATAAATTTAAGAAATATTTTCTACAGAATACACAGTAAATTGGACAGAGGGACTATGGACAGTATGTTCATAGATCCTTAAAGGTAGCAGGAAAGGTCAATAAGATGGTTAAAGAAGACATATAGAATGCTTTCCCTTATTAGCCAAGGTATAGAATGTAACAGCAGGGCGCTATGTGAGAACTGTATTGTGAGATCACAGCTTGAGTACTTCGCAGAGTTCTGGTCATTATGTTACAAGAAAAATGTGATTGCACTAGACAGGATGCAGAGAAGATTTATGAGGACCTTGAAGGACTGGAAAATTTTAGCTAGGAGGAAAATTGAAAAGGCTGTTGTTTTCTTTGCAACAGAGAAAGTTGAGGGGAGATTGAATTGATAGGGGGAGGGAGCTAGCTAGAGTGAGCAGGAAGGATTTATTTCCCTTAGCAAAGAGGGCAAAATCCAGGGTGGCAGAGATTTAAACTAATTATCAGAAGGATTAGAGGGGAGAGGTGGAAGAATGGTTTCACCCAGACAGTGGTGGAAGTCTGGAACTCACTGCTTGAAAGGCTGGGAGAGGAAGAAACCCTCATCTTGGATGCGCACCTTAAGACTCGTGACCTGCAGGGTCAGAGGTGGGATTATGCTGGGTAGCTCCCTTTTACGAGCATGACTTCCTTCTGCAAAGTAGATTTTGTATGATTCTATGATCGGAGCAATGACTACACCTCAAAAGTACTTAATTGGCTTTAAAGCTCTTCGAGGTACCCTGAGGTGAAAGATGCTATGGAAGTGTAAGACCTGGCAAAAGGACCAAAGAATCATTAAGTCAAGATTGCCCTGTCTCTCTGTTGTCTCCATGCCTAGAGATCCCCCCACAATCAGATGGGCAAGGTGCTTGGACCTTAATTTGGCGCAGATATTCAAAAGACAAGTGCATGATGTGCTTGTGCCACACCATACCTCCTGGCTTAGTTCCCTGGGTCTCTGCTTGGACAGGTCCCAAGTAAAACACTGCACATAATCAGTGGGGTTTAATCCTTCCTTGTGCACAGTCCCCCACAAATAGGGGTCAGGTTTCTGATATTAATGTTGGATTCTCCTGGTTAGAGTTATTCACACTGCTTACTTTTTAATATAACTGTGACATTTTGACTCCTGTTCCAATCCTGTGTCATTATTCAGAGGAAAGGAAGGGCATATCCTGGACAATGTTTAACTTTCAGCTAACACTACAGAGGGAAGATGGATGCAAAATTTATCCTTATGCTAGAAACTGGATGTAACTTCAGGAAGAGGAGGATGGGAAATGTCAGTTGAGGAGTCCATGAGGTGCACTGCGAAACACGCTATCACTACCCACTATCATCCCCAAACATCTCCAGAAAATTTGATCCAGTTCGTCCACCGATAAGCCCTGTGGAACCCACACTGAGAGTCTATACATGTTCCACTATGGGCTTTGTAAATGTCCAAAATGCAAAAGGAAGCAGAGTCAAAGTAGCTTGGTGCTTTACGGAGTTGTAGAACTGGGTCATGTGCAGCCCTTCCTATGCAGCACAGGTTGCACTGGAGCACTGCAGCATCTCACCAACAATACCAAGAACCAGTTGAGGCTGGTGCCACTGTGCCCACACGCCAATGACCCTACCCCTGGGACTTGGGACAGGAACACAACTTTCACTTGGGTGGCTGAGTTTTGGCAAGTGGAGAGAACCTTGACTGGAATGTGGCACCAAGGGGTGACCAACACATTCCGTGGGATTATCAAGACAAATGGGGAAAAAGAGTATTGGAAAGAGGAAGGTTAGGAGCACAGGAGGACCTACCTGCAGCCACTTTAGAAAGCTATTCCAAGCTAAATGTTCATCATGCTGGGGAAGTACTGCATCATACTGAGGGCATATTACAATGATTATTGTGCAACATAGAAATTCCCTGCAAGGGAATAGAAATCCGTTGCTCAGTTTCACGCTAATGGCTTTCAATGTCTCATTAGTTAAATAAATCGGATAATTTGTGTACTCATCAGCTACTGTTTCTTAGGAAATGCAGGAAATGATTCATTCTCTCTGCTGATGAGAAACAAACAGCAGTTTGCTGGACGTTTCCTGTGTTCCCAAAGACTGATATATTAATATAACTCTCAAACCCTGGAACCACATTTATGTGCTGCTGAGTGCCTGGGAATGCCCAGGGATTTCTCCTGTTCCACAGCATCAGCTTCAGGGAATTCTGAGAGAATTTTTGAAAATGGCCCCAAAAACATGTTTGCTGAAAACCTTTTCTCCTGCAAGCTTTTTGGCAGCATGATGTGCACATTTCTTAAATTTCCTTTTTCAAGATGTGGGCGTCAATGATAAAGCCAACATTTCTTGCCCATCCCGAAATGCCCTTGAGAAAGCAGCGGTGACCTGTGTTCTTGAACAGTTGCAGTCCGTGCAGTGAAGGTGTTCACACAGTGCTGTTGGGGAGGGTGATCCAGGAGCTAGATCCAGTAACAATGACGTGACGCTTGCCAATGCAATTTATAACTGGATTGTACAGACAAACAAGGCATAGCTCACAAAGTGCTTGCTCCAAAGTGCCAACACCGGGTTTGTTGATATTGCCTTCTGATTGCCTTGTGGTCACATTCCATGGGCCTTTTGAATGAGAGGATGTTATTTGTCCAGTCAATGGGTGTGTCGTGTCATTTAGCATTAGTAGTTTTGAAGATGCTTTTCTATCCATTCGTGAAATGTGCGATGTGGGTAAGGTACTTAGTGAATATGTTGTGACTGTCTTCACAGGAGAGGGGAATGATGCCACTGCTGTAGTTAAGAAAAATGAGTGTGAAATATGGAATGGGATAAACATAGTAAAAGAGAATGTAATAAAGTATTAATCATCTTTGAAAATGGATAAATTGCAAGGCCCGGGTGAAATATGTCCAGACTGTTAAAAACCAGGGAGGAAATTGTGCAGACTCTAACTACAATTTTTTAACCTTATTTGGCTACGAGAGTGGTGCCAGAAGATTGCAGGACTAAGTTGTCACATGTATCGAGGTACAGTGAAAAACTTTGTTTTGCATGCCATCCATACAGATTATTTCATCACATCAATGCATTGAGGTACAAGGGAAAAGCAATAACAGAATGCAGAATAAAGCATCACAGTTACAGAGAAAGTGCAGTGCAGGCAGACAATAAGGTGCAAAGTCCTAATGAGGTAGATTGTGAGGTCAAGAGTCCATCTTAGCGTACTAGGGGACAGTTCAATAGTCTTATAACAGTGGGATAGAAGCTGTCCTTGAGCCTGGTGGCACGTGCTTTCAGGCTTTTGTATCTTCTGCCCGATGGGAGAGGGGAGAAGAGGGAGTGTCCAGGGTTGGTGAGGTCTTTAATAATGATGGCTGCTTTACTGAGGCAATAGCTTTACTATTGTTTTACTGCTGTTTAAAAAGGGAGGAAGGAATAAACTGGGTAATTTCATGCCAGTTAGTTTAGTGGTGGGCAAATTATTGGATCGTCTGCAAACTTCTTTATCATGCCCCCAATATTTAGATCTAAATCATTAATATCAATTACAAAAAGCAGGGGAATGAATACTGAATTTATTCTAAAATTTTTGGAATTAATTCTAAGGGACGGTATTGACTTCCATTTATAAAGGCACAGATTAATCAGGGACAATCAGCGTAGTTTGTTAAGGGAATTTTGTATCTAACTAGCAATTGAATATTTTGAGGAAATAAGGAGGGTTAATAAGTGCAGTGCATTTGATGTAGTCTACATGGATTTCAGTGAAGCCTTTTACAGAGTCCCATGTAACAGGCTATCAAAAATGTAAAAGCCCATGGAATCCAGGAGAGAGTGGCAAATTGGACCCAAAACTGGCTCAGTAGCAGGAAACAAAGGATAATGCATGTTTTTGTGACAGGACCACAGGACTCAGTATTCAGTCCCCAGCTCTTTGTAATATGTATAAATGACTTGGATCCAAATGTAGGGGGCACGATAAAGAAGTTTGCAGATGATACAAAAACTGCTCATATGGTTGACAGTGAGGAGAAAAGTTTTAAACTGCTGAAAGATATAAATGGTCTGGTTAGTTGGGCAGAAAAATGGCAAATGGAATTCAGTCCAGAGGGGTGTGAGGTAACATACTCAGGATGGCAGACATTTTCTCTGAATAACATTATTATGACAATCCAGTAGTTTCATGATCATTGTCACTGTATCACAAAATTATTTAATTGATTGGGACTTGAACTCGTGTCTCCGGATCAAGCTACTGGATTGCTAATTTAGTAACAACATCATTATTTTATGTCAGATGATCTGGTTTACTGATTTTTGGTTGTGAGGGGCTGTGGTTAATGGGACAGAGATAAATGGCAGCCAGGACTTTCTTCCATTTATTAATGAGTGGTTGAAATCTCCAACTATTATTATTCAATGTCGTAGTGGTGAGTTTCTTGTATTCCAAAGGCCTCTATTAACAATCAAAGAGATACAAATACAAAAAACACGGCAGCTAGTGGCTTAAAATTTGTAAATTTAATTACTTGGAATTAAAAAAAAACATATTGGCAATCAATCTATTGGATTGTCATCAGAACACATCCGGTTCATTAATATCAACCAACCATAGCTTTCTTATTATTCTAAATACAGGTACATCACCTGCTTGATAGCACTATGATTAGATTTACTAATAAAAACAACATTTTGCATTGAACAGGTCACTGCCTTAAGTTCCACGTCCTTGCATTCCTGTACTTTGTATTTTTGGCGCCAGTGCCCAAGTTGACCTAAAATCCACTGCTGCCAACGTCTCTCATTTCTAGGATTTCATCAGAATCATACATGGATAGAGAAAATGACCCTTTTGGAGAACAAAATCTCTCCGTAGCTGAAATCACACTGCAGAATACTGATACAGTAGCATGTTCCCAAATAAGTGAGTTACAGCTTCATGTCACAAAAGCAAATTGATATGATTAACCCAAACCCTTAATGTGTTCATTGGTAACATTACAACTTGCATTTATTTTGTAACTTTAATTGCAGGAAAATATCCCAAAACATGGTAGTTTTATCAGACTATAAAACTTGACGAAACTTGACAAGGAGATATTAGAGTAGGTTTGGTTGGAGGTAGATTTTGAAAGCATTTTAAAAGAGGAAAGGTATACAGAGAAGAGGAGAGGTTTAGGGAAGGAATTCCAGAACTTGGGACCCAGGTAGCTGAAGGCACGGCTTACCAGTGGTGGGGTGATTAAAAGCTGAGATGCTGAAGAAGTCAGATTTGGAGGAGCCCAGAGATCATAAAGGAGTTATAGGTTTGGAGGACTGAAGACGATGGCCTTGGTCTTCCCAATATTTAATTAGAGGAAAGTACTGCTTATCCAGTATAGTATGTGAGACAGGGAAGGGCTTGAGAGGTGGTGGTGAGGTAGGAAGGAGTATCAACAGCGTACATGTGTAAAATGATGTCTTTTCATACATACCATTGGGATTTTTGTGGGCGCGAAGAGGAAGGAATCCAGAGGAAGACCCTGAAATGGGACGGATGGTCATGTACTGTCCCAACAATTGACCATACCAACTCTGGATCAGCAGCAGAAAGCAATGATGGGCACACTGAAGGCAGTGCAACCTGGATAATTCTAGGAACAGCACCATCATATCCATCTATGCTAATCCCACCTGCCTGCATTAATTTCATATCTCTCTATGCCCTGCTCATTCAAGTACCTGTCCAGATGCCTCCTAAATATTGTTACTCTTCCTGCCTCCACCACCACCTCTGGCAGCTAATTCCAGATACCAACTACTCTTTGAGCAAAAGATTTACCCCTCATATCCCCTTTAAATCTCCTCTCTCTCACCTTAAACCTGTGCCTTCCAGTTTCATACATCCCTACCAAGGGAAACAGGCCCTGGCTATTAATCCTATCTATGCCTCTCATAATTTTATATATATCTCTCAAGTCACCTCTCAGCCTCCTTCGCTCCAGGGAAAGCAGACCCAGCCTATCCAATCTCTGCTTTTAACTCAAGCCGCCCAATCCAGGCAACATCCTTGTGAAACTATCCTGCACCCTCTCTCAATTAATCTCATCGTTCCTATAGTGTAGCGACCAGAACTGCACACAATACTCTCTTTACAATATTTTTATTGATTCCACATAAAGAATACAGAGTACATGAATCAGAAAAAAAGATAAAATACTAAATACATTGCCTTGAATCATACTTAAAATCACAATACCCCATAATGGTAATCAAAAGTTATAATTAATTAATAGCAATTAAATTGGAATAATTTTATTATTTAAAAAAATCTAAACCCACTACCAAGACTGAAGCTGTTTGGTAAAAAAAAAGAAGACAGAGAAAAACCCTTATCACATAATGATACTAGCCAATATCTGTACGTTAACCACCAAATCAAAGGTTTTGAAAATAGTTCAAAAAAGGTCCCCACAAAACTTGAAAGTCTAGGTTAGATTCAGAAATTGAACAATGGATCTTCTCTAAATTTAGATATGACATAACATCACGTAACCATTGAACATGAGTAGGCAGCACACAATACTCCAAGTGTGGCTTAACCAATGTTTTGTACAACAGAAACATGACGTCCCAACCCTTGTACTCAATGCCTTGGCTGATGAAGGCTGATATGCCTTCCTCGTCACCCTGGCTGCCTAGCTCATCTTGGATCCCATGTGTTCTAAACTTCCGGACCAGCCTACCATGCGGGACTTTGTCAAAGGTCTTGCTTAAGTCCATGTAGACAATGTCTACCTTCCTCATCAATTCTCTTAGTCACCTCTTCAAAAAACTCAATCAAATTCGCGGGACACAATTTCCCATGCACAACTCCACGCTGACTATCCCAAATCAGTCCTTGCCTTTCCAGATGCAAATAAATTCTGTCCCTCCAATCCCTTCCAATAACTTTCCCACCGCTGATGTTAGGCTCACCAGCCTGTAGTTCTCTGACTTATCCCTGCTGCCCTTCTTAAATAAACGCACAACATTAGCCACCCTCCAGTCTTCCAGTACATCACCCATGGCTAACGAAGGTACAAAAATCTCTGCCAAAAGTCCCTCATTCCTGAAATCATTTTGATCAGTATCTTCTGCACATTCTCCAAAATCTGCACATCACTCCTAAAGTGTGGTACCCAGGACTGGACACAATACTCCAGTTGTGGCGAACCAGTGTTTCATAAAGTTGGGACTTTATGACTCTGTTTATAAAGCCCATATGCTTTTTTTAAATGTTTTGCCTTGCTACTTTCAATTAAGTATGCACATATACCTCAAATCTCTTTCTCAGGTCTGATGAAGGATCCCTCATCTGAATATTGTGTACAGTTCTAGTCTTCCTACTTAAGGAAGGACATATTGGTGACAGAGGAAGTGAAGTGGAGTTCTACCAGGTTGATTCATAGAATTGGGTGGGGGGGAATCATATGAGGAGAGAGTGAGCAGACTGGGCCTACCCTCTCTAGAATTTAGAAAAATCGGAAGCGATCGCATTGAAACATATAAAATTCTTACAGGGCAGATGCAGGGGTGATGTTTCCTCTGTCTGAGCTATCGAAAACCAGGAGTCACAGCCTCAAAATATATTTAGAAATTCCTGCTCCATTCCTTGTGATCAAGGCACAAGGTATTTGAACCCTGGAGGTGAGATGGTGAACAGCCACCACATTAATTCCTAACCTCAGAGCAAAAAAGTTCAACAGCTTGGAGAACCTTGGCTTTGTCAGCCTAGTGTAGACGTTAGAGAAATAACTAACAGACCTCCAAAGGAGCAGCGTTTTTAAAGATGGTCCAGCCTACTTGTGGAAAGCTTCACTGTCAGCTGGGAACTCTGGGTCACAACAATATCATGAAGGATCACTCTGGTTGAGAATTAGTGCAGACTCCACAAAATCCTAATGGCTCTTTTAACTGAGAACTGCTGCCAAGCATGTAATGAGGTCAGGTTAAAAAAGTAATTTTCTAATTTCACACATCACAGATTGACTAAGTGTATATTGCTGAACTCCGTGTTCCATTCAGTCAGATTTGTTTTTACTATCTACCGTTGATGAAGTTGATTTAATGAATGGTTCCTGCTTTCCACTGGGGGCCATCTACCTGAGCTTTTCATGCTGCTTTGAGACGTTGGTCCTATGGGCTAGAACTGGAATTGATGTTTGCGACCTGAATGCAATGATTTCTTCCTTTTGCTTTCCTTCACTTAAAAGCTGGGGACCTGAAATTCCCTTTGCTGAACGGGTGGGAACATATCCATGCATTGTTGCAGAAAGCTTAGGAGGAATGCTGTGTTCCAACCAAGACCTCTTCCTCTCTCTCTCCTTTTAAGACCCAGCTCTTTGACTTGACTTTATCTCTTCATTTTGGTCTGAGTACCCTTATGCTATGTTAAACTTTGCGACTTTTTCTCCTGGTTAACTAATAATTCAATGTTAAAATTCTCATTTTGCATCAATCTCTCCCCTATGTCTGGAATATTACCCAGCCCGTACAACTGATCTGGTCTGTTCGAGGGTGGAAGGCAGGTGTGGTTAAATGACAAAAAGGGTAATAGTCCAAGGTGAAAGTCAAAGTAAGCCCGGAGAATGTACAGATGGGGGAAGAATCATCATCTGAAAATAATACTCTGAAAGCTGGGATTCTACAATTAAATCGTTGGTTACCTGACAGAGTTGAGGCCTGGAATCTGTAATGTGCCCAGTTAGAAGAGAAGGTGCTGTTCTTTGAGCTTAACTTGAGCTTCATTGGAACAGTGGAGGAGATCCAGCTGATTCTGGGAGTGGAATGGAGAATGAAAGCGAAAGAAAGGTGAACTCTCGTTCTCTCTCCACAGATGCTGTCTGACCGACTGAGAATTTCCAACATTTTCTGATTTAAGTCAGTTTTCCAGCATCTGCAGTATTTTAGTTATGTGGCGCATTTTTCCTGTGTTTTTTTTCCATGCTTTGCTCGGACAACGAGAACACATTCAGACTTTCGTCATTTTCGACAGATCTCCATAGCAACAGCCGGCCCAGGCTGACAGGAGGCGCTCGTGCCGACTTTCGGCGCGTGCCGATGACGTATTGTTGGTGCGTCGGGGCTGCGGGAGCCGCGCGGTCGTTCCTCTGAATTGGGACTTGAGGGTTCGTTTCCCTTCACGGAGTCGGCGAGGATGGCGGTGCCGGCTCCTCAGAAGCGTTACTATCGACAGCGTGCTCACTCCAATCCAATGGCGGATCACGCCTTCGAATAGTGAGTAGTGGTGGTAATGGATGATGGTGATGGTGGTGGTGGAGGATTGGGGATGAGAGGCGAAAGAGAAAGGAGAATGAAGAGGGGAAAGGTGGGGGGGTTTGAGAGGGGGGAGTGGAAGGGGGTTCGAGGAGGAGGAGAGGCGGCGGGTGGGTCGAGGTGGGGGTAGGGGTTGGGGTGGGAGGAGTGGCGGTGAGTGAGGGGTAGGGAGGAGAGGGGGGTGAGGAGAGGGGTGGTGAGGGGAAGGGGGCGTGAAGGGGAGGTGGGTACGAGGGGAAGAAGAGGTGGGGGTGAGGGCGAGGCGAAACGGGAGGGAATAAAACATTGGTCCTTTGAATGATGGAGATGGCATTTCATTGTGGATGTGAATTTTGTTTTGTTTTGTCTCCAGCCCTGTTCGGCCTGCGGAGATGGATTGGTCTCAGTACTATCCTGAATACTTCAAACCACAGTCTGAGAAGGATAGTCACGATGATGAGAAAGATGTAACTGACAAAAAGAATTTGAAGTTTTTTGTGGAATTTGCAGACATAGGGTGTGGTTATGGAGGCCTACTGGGTAAGTGTGTGTTATTGGACCAATGTTCTATGTCTTCACCAGACTTCGCTAAACCAACATATTAAAAGTTGTATTTTCCCTATGGCAGAGGTGTATCTTTGAAGCATCTGAGGAAGAGATGTCAGAGGCATCACTAGACAAATTTAGTAATTTGTTAGAAACAGATGTGGTACCAGATGACTCCCTTATCTGGGAACAGCCTGTATCACTTCATATGCTCATCCAGGTGATGTGGGCCTCTACTTCCACCACCTTTTCAGGCAATGAGCTCCAAGCCCTTGCTCTCTACTGGGTGAAAACGTTTCTCCTCAGCTCTCTTCTGATCCTTTCAAATGTCTGAACCGTCCGCTGGTTATTGATCCCTCTGGTAAGGGAATTTGACCCTTCCTATACACTGTACATCTAGGCCTTTTAACTTTACAGACATCAATTGAATCTCCCATCCGCTATCTCTGCTCTAATGAAAACAACCCCAGCCCAGTCAATCTATCCTTATTAACGATGAGGATGTTGCCAAGGCTGGATTCCAGCCTTTGTGATGTCCTTGTCATTCATAAATTTATCTAGATGTGGAATAACTGAGGGGCACTACTGCATTACCGTAGTGAACCATTCCAAAAATCAGAATCATGGACCCCCAAAAGTGGGTTATTTTGCGGTTGATGAATTGTCGAGATATTCTTGTCTCAAGGCACAGTGGATAATCAGTGAAAACTGGCATCTCCACCGGTGGAGCACTCCATCAGTGCTACACTGGAGTCTCAGCCTGGATTATGTGCCCAAGCCTGAGGTGTGGGCTATGAACCCACAGCTATGACTCAGTTGGGTCTTCTGTGATGCCTTCAAGCTCATGTTTTGGTGCTACTTTAAGCCGATTTACCCCTGTACAGCAGAGATTTTGTGTGCTTCATTTGTATCACATGGAGGATGGGATAGGGTAGGGTTTGGTGCTTGGCTTTAATCTGCTCGTCAAATCTCCATCATTCCAGGATATTCAGCACCAAAATCAGGCTCAATGCTAATGAGGCAAATTTGTTTTCTTACAGTGGAGTTATCTCCTCTCTTTCCCAATTCATTAATTCTGGGGCTAGAAATCAGAGTGAAGGTATCCGACTATGTGATAGATCGTATCAAATCCCTAAGAGCTTCAAACCCTGGAAAATACCAGAACATCGCTTGCATCAGAAGCAATGCAATGAAGTATTTACCAAACTTCTTCAACAAAGGACAGGTATGGTGCTTTGCTCATGCAGTGACTGATTCTGGTTATGTAACCGGACTAATAATTGAGAAACCTCAAATAATGATCCAGGCACAAGTTCGAATCCCACCACAGCAGCTGGGGATTTAAAGTCTATTAAACCTGGAATTGAAATGAGCAGCTGTGGGATTTTTTGTATCCACCCAAGAAGGTAGAAAGGGCCTTGATTTAATTTTTTTTGTGAAAGGTGGCTTTTTTGTTTAGCATTCTGGTTTGGATTATGAATCCTGGCCTGTGTAGCAGCAATAGAACACCATATTGTTATTAAAACCCATCTGGTTCAGCAGTGCCTTTTGGGGAAGGAAATATGCCATCTGGTCTACATGTGACTCTTGGCTACCCTCTGAAATGGTCAAACAAATCATGCAGTTCGGGGGCAATTAGGGACAGGCGTTAAATGTTGCCATTGCTAGTGGTGCTTCCGTCCCATGAAGTCTAACTTCTGGAACTACTGAAAATTTCAGAAACCACTTGCTTGTTTAATTAAATGTTTGAATTCCCCAATGTGGAGGACTGACTGTTTAGTGATTTTAGTATATTTAAGGCTGGGAATAGAATTATTTGGACACTTGCGGGAATAAATGGGTATAAAAGTTGAGCAGGAAAGTGTACAAGATACCATATCGGTATTGATTTTATTGAATAGTAGAGCAGACCTGAGAGGCTGAATGGTCTATGGCTGTTTCCTATGTTGTTTAGAATTTATCCATTTTCCCTTTCTAGGAAGTACATTACTTTCAGTTTAAAGGGCTTTGTTTCTATTTACAGCTGAGCAAGATGTTCTTTCTTTTTCCTGATCCACATTTTAAAAAGACGAAACACAAATGGAGAATTATTAGCTCAACGTTGCTGGCTGAGTACGCCTATGTTCTGCGTGTGGGGGTAAGAGCCCTTTCTGTATGTATTTGGAAGGCATGCACTAGCAGGACTTCATCTAGGGAAAGGTGCAAATAAATTTGGGTGCACAGAACTTTTTAATCATTTAGTAACAGTGCAATAGTCAGGCTCTTCATCAAAACATAAGAAAATAGGAGCAGGAGTCGTTAGACTGCCCCGCCATTCAATATGATCAGGGTTGATCTGCCCCAGGCCTCATCTCCTCTTCTGTGCCAGTTCCCCATAGCCCTCAATTTCCTGATCTTTTTTTTAGAAATGTATGTACTTCCTCTTTAAATACCCCCAATGATCCAGCCTCCAGGGTAGAGAATTCCAGAGATTTTCCCACTGTCTGCGAGAACAAGTTCCAACACAACTCAGTTTTAAATGACCAACCCCAATCTTGTAACCATGTCTGTTTGTTCAACGCTTTTCCCACGAGTGGAAACATCTCAAAAGCTACCCTGGAGACACCAGAGACTGCAGATGCTGGAATCTGGAGCAGCACACAAAGCTGGAGGAAACCAGCAGGTCAGGCAGGATCTATGGAGAGAAATGAACAGTCAACGTTTTGGGTCAAGACACTTCATCCGGACCGAAAGAAAGTGAGGAAATAGCCAGTGTAAAGGGGTGGAGCAAGAGCTGGCAAGTGATAGGTTCCACCTATCACCTACTGGCTCTTGCTCCACCCCTTCCCTCCACTTTATACTGAGTCTTGACCTGAAATTTCGACTGTCCATTTCTCTCAATAGCTACCTTGCCAAGTCCCCTCGGGATCTTGTGTTTCAATACGATCACCCCTCATTCTTCTAAACTCTAAAGGCTAAAGGTCTAATTGTTTTAGTTGGTCTTGAATAGGATGACCCTCTCATCATAGGAATTACCCTAGTGAATCTCTTTTGGACTGCCTCCAATGTTAGTGTATTCTTTATTAAATAAAGGGAACAAATGTAGAATTTAGTTTTTGGCTGAACTAAATCACATTATTGAACTCTCAAGCAAGCTCAGATCCAGTTTCTGAGCCCTCTCTTGCTGACACCCTTATTCTCCTAGATCTCTGTACTCTAATGCTGTCCACTGTTATAAGCATCCACTGCCTATAATTGCTCCATTATAGGGAGGCGTGTCTTGAACTGCCTGAGCACTGAACTCTGGAATTCCCTCCCTTGAACCTCTCTACCTCTCTCCCCTCTTTGACCAAGGTGTTGTGCATCAGGTCTGATGCACAACTCATCTGTCAAATTTTTCTTTCATAATACTGCTGTGCGTTTAGGATTATTTTTTGAGCTTTTTTGCAAGTTAATTGCATGTTAGCCTGGTCTGATGTGGTTGTGGTTATAACCCCTAGTTTTGATACATTATTTCTTAATTTCATTCACTCTACCTGTTTGCATGTTCCTGGATTCAGGGCCAACCCATTTACAGTATTAATACAGAAACTAGAAATCTAAAGTAAACATTTAAAGAAAAATTTAAGTTTTAAAATGAGTCAATGTTTCTTGTATATATCAACATGTAGTTTTGTCAAGTAACAGAGCCATAGGGGCACAGTTAATATTTTTCTCCTGTGAATTTTTTAAAATCTAACTATTTATCTGTACTTTTTCCACATTAGGGTTTGGTCTATACCATTACTGATGTGCAGGAAGTACATGAGTGGATGGTCAAACACTTCACGGAGCACCCCTTGTTTGAAGGTGTACAACTAGAGGATCTGGTGAGAATTGCACACAAATTTACTTAAGTCACAACACAATTGCAGTCTTTTGTCTTGGGTGTTATTTCTAAAGCATAACGTATATTCAGAATGCTTTGAGCTTCAGTTGTTTTACCAATATTTTCCACTTTTTTATGCTAACTTTGCAAGGCTACACTTCCTTTTGTGTCATTGATACTTCAGTTGAAGCTAAACTGAAGTTCTACAGCTTATTTAACCTCGCTAACCCCATCCTGTTTTGGCCTAATCAACTAAGTACACTTTCTTGCAGGAATCTGAAAACTGCATCTTTTTTTTCCTCCTCTCCTTAGCCCTGGGATGCTGAGCTACTTTGGCCATCATCTTGCCCTTGTCCACAGAAACCTACACTTGCAAGGACCCCACATTTTGAGTGGATAGAAAATCATCTTGAATCTGATTATACACTCACTTGGAATTATTTCCTAAAAGCAATAAAATTTTTGAGTCCAGATTCCCTCTGACTGTGAAACATTGGGAATCTTGCATGAGTATGACTTGCAAATGTTAAATTGAAAGGTTGGCTTCGGTTTTGTCAGCATGTTTAACCTGTATGCAGTGGAACCTTCTCAGATTATCTTCTCTCCTCCTCTTGTATCATATCTGTTGAAAAATATTCTGTCATTTTGTGAGCTTTTGCTGTGTTTGGAGGTAAGGTTTTTTTTTGAGTTATCCCTGTGTAACTGTTATTGTGCTATCTAGTTTCCCATTCTACGTAGGTGTGGGAACAAGTTGCCTTTTTCCCTTTTGATCATAGTTGGAGATTGACCTCAGCAGCAATGGAGGATACTTTTCTGAAGCCTATCTTTTTTATTTAAACTAGAAGGATGACATCATTGTTGACCGTCTGGGTGTATGCACAGAAGAAGGTAAAAAAGTATTAAGGAGTGGCGGACAGAATTTTACTGCAGTGTTCCGACGAATTGAGGGGAAAAACCCGAAGCTGAAAACTGAAGGGGAAAAGTTGTGAGGAGAGCACTTGCCTTGGGTGACTGTTGAAGGGCACATTGCTCGGTTGGAACATACTGGGTGTCTTTTGTCTTTTAGCCGCATCAATTAGAGACACTGGATTGAAGAGTGCTCCACATCATTTTAAAAAATATATATAAAACCAGATAAAAGAAATCTAGCATGGCAAGAGTTGATAACTGTAATCACATGGTGGGTAGGTATTTTGGTGTGCCAACAGTAGCATTGAAAATCTGTTTCCTTGTGCCATTTTTGAGATGTTCTATTTTTTCCAAAGATTACCTCGAGTAAAAAAAAGACATTATAATTACCTAATATAGAAAATCCCAGTGGACAGTTTACATCACAAGTTATCACTGTGTCTGTTATTTATTCTAGCAACTTTGTATTGTTGCTCTGAGATTTGTGTGATAACATGTTGGTTCTGAGGCACTTGCTTATGTCCATAGTTTCTAACACTGCTACTTGGATTGCAACAGTGACCACACCTCAGAAATAATTTAGCAGCTTTTGGAGCATCCAGGGGTCATAAAATATGATGGTTTTCTCTCTCTATACTCGAGAGAATTTATCAGAGGGGCTCAATGCTATGTTACTGTCCTTAATAACTGTCTTACATGCCATCTACCCTTGGTTCATAGGACTTGCCAAGTCAGAAGGTTGTGGATTCAAATACTGCTTCAGAATCTTGAAACTTGGCTGGCTGTGTGGTGTGGAACTGAGGGAGTGGTACACTGTTGGAGGTTTCAATAATGAAACCTTTTTGTTGAAATAAAAGTCATCTGGCACCAAAGGAGCATTATGCCACTCTACTGGCCAACTTTCCTCCCTCTACATTTGCCACCAATAATGGATCAACTGGTCATCCATTTCTTGTGCCGTTCATGGGACCTTGCAGTGCATAAATTGACTGCTGCATGACCATGTGCTGCATTGAGAACATTTCAAAGTTAATTGTTGCATTATGCACTATCCTGAGGATATAATGAGATGCTATGCAATAAGTTTCTTCCTTTATTTTTCCTTCCAGGTTTATCTTTTAGCTGAAAATGGTATTAAAATTAATTGGCTTTTTAGGGACAGCTACTTTTGAAACCAAAGTTATCATCATTTTCTATGTGACGGGTATAACCTTGGATCTTAATCCAAGTCAAAATAGATTTTATTCATCCATTTATTCATTATTCCGATCTGTCCCATTAGACAACTTTTTTTTAAACGATGGGATAGAGTCGTACAGCATAGAAACAAGCCCTTTGGCCCACAGTGTCATGCTGACCATCAAATACCCATCTACACTAATCTTATTAACCAGCACTTGGTCCATAGCCTTCTATGTGTTGGCAATTCAAGTGCTCACCTAGATACTACTAAAATGCGGTGAGAGTCTCTGCCTCCATCAGTGCATTCCAGATTCCAACCGCCCACTGAGTGGGGAAAAAAAATCCTCAGATCTCCTCTAAACCTCCTTGTCCCTACCTTAAACCTACACCTTCTGGTTTTAGGCACCACTGAAATGGGGAAAAGTTTCCTCCCAGCTCGCCTATCCATTCCCCTCATAATTTTGTATACCTCTTCAGGTCCCGCCTCGGCTTCCTCCACTTCAAGGAACACAGTCTCTCCTATCCAGTCTCTCCTCGTAACTGAAACACTCCATTTCAAGCAACATCCTGGTGAATCTTCTCTGCACCCTCTTCAGTGCGACCATGTCCTTCCTATAGTATGGTGACCAGAACTGCACACGGTACTCCAGCAGTGGCCTAACCAATGTTTTATAAAGTTGTACCATAACCTCCCTGCTCTTGTATTCTATAGCCTGGCTAATGAAGGCACATTTCCAGTGTGCTGCCTTAACCACCTTATCTACCTGGGCTGTCACATTTGGGGATCCTTGGCCTTGTACACTAAGGTCTCTGGGATGTTCATAATGATCTCTGCAGAACAGTGTTGTAAACATTTCTATTTCACTTGCATTCTCCCAAATGACCTTTCAAAATGAATGAGGGAAATCCAAGTTCACCCTGATTTCCTGTTGATTGAAACTTTGTGCATTTTGCCAGGTTTTGAGGAAACTGGTTCAAAATTGGTTCATTACCTATACAGCTCTCCCACAACAGGTTCCAGGTTCATTGCAACACCTTTGCAAATCTAATCATTTAAGATCTACATACCTGCATTGCTTCTAGTAGACTTTGATAATGGATCAGGTTCAATGGGCTCATGTACACTTTGACACCAGTCATAGATCAAGTTTACTATTATATCATAGATACTGAATCTTTGGTCATTTGCATCGAAATTGCTCTGTTTTCAGACAGGTGGGTCAGTAATTACAGCGCAAGGCTTATAAAAGGACAATAATTAACTGAAAGGCTCATATGAGTTCAGGCTGTAAAGAACCAAATGCATGTAAAGCCTTTTAAAACTTTTGACCCAGAATATGGCGATTAGATAAGTGTTCTTTTTGGGTGGAGCGAATATTTTGTAGATTTGTCCTTGTGTCCTTACAAATGGAAAAAGGTTTAAGAAAGAATATCTGGAATTTGTTCAGAGTTAGCAGACACTCTTCTCCCATTTTCTGTTCATTTTTGCCTATGAAGCTCCTGCTGTTTTGGGTGGAATAGGGATATGTATGAAATGCATTCAGAATTTCAAAACTCTAGGTTTTTGTTCATAGCTTCTGCATCTTCAGTTAAAGATTTAAATTTCTGACCACTAAAGGTACAGCTGCTTTTGATGTAATAAAATGATGCCATTGAGAACCTCCTGAAGTTGTGAAAGGTGTTTATAGAGATGTAAGTCAGACTCTTTCTTTATTACAGTTAGCCTGTCCTTGTTATGATCTCTGCATACGCCACAATCTTTGGATAATAATGAACTAAGAATTGCACTATGTATGACCCAAGGCTCTATTTACCGAACCATTAAATGAGCCTTAAAGGAACATTGCTGCATTTTCACAGCAGAGTAATATATTCTGTTTTTGCAGTTTCTATAACAGTGCATCATCTGACTCAGTCTGAGCAATGTCAAGGGAGATGTGCTTGTACATTTTAAAAATGTGGAATGTATGCAGTTACCGTTTGCCATGCATCAGGCTTAAATGAAAATTTAAGTCAGTAAAAGATTTTTATTTTGTAAATGACTGGATTTAAATGCGTTAAATATCCAGAACGTTACCTGAGCTACAACAACGCCAAGTTCTCATTCATCTTGCCATAAACAAAGTGTTTGAATTTCCAGCAATACTTTCTTCGTAGGTACTCTTGGACTCAAGGATGACTTGCTTCCACTCCTTTTCTGAGGTGATTGATGAGACCAATGTGGGGTCCACAGACGTTGCTGCAGGGCATGGTGGGTGGTTGGGTAGTTTGTGGGGGTGGTGCATTCCTTCTGCCATTCACACCGGGCCTCCTTGCACTCCTGATGCGTGGACTTGAGGTTCTCGGTGCCATCCCAAATGCTCCTCCTCCAGTTTGAATGGCCAGGCATTCCCAGGAGTCTGGGGATGTTGCACTTTGAGGAAGTTTTAAGAATATCTTCATGCTTTTTTTTCCTTCTATTCACCTGCTAATCTCATGTTGTGATGGAGCTGTGAACAGGGTGTAAGCTTTGGGAGTCTGATGTTGGGCATGCAAGTGATGTGACGTGACCTACCCAATGGAGCTGACTGAGCGTAATATGGCCCTCAGTGCTGCGCTGTTGGCCGGGGAGGGGATGCTGGTAATGGTTTGCTTATCCTGCCAGTGGATTTGGAGGATTTTGCAGTGATATTGTTGGCACCTCTCCAGTGTCTCGAGGTGACTGCTGCAAGTAGTCCAGGTCTCAGAAGCATGTACGAGGGCAGGGATCACTGCTGTCCAGTAGACCATGAGTTATGTACTGGGTTTGAAGTCTTGATCTTCATCGCCCTTTTTCCTCAGATGGCCAAAGGCTGCTGGTGTAGACTATGAATTTCATCGCTTTTGTGCACTTCCCAAGAAATGGGAAGCGGTGTTGTTGTGCACCTTTTATTATTGGAGGACAATGTGGTGCAACAGGGACAGGCTGGTAGAGGACCTTTGTCTTGCAGATGTTGAGTGGAAGGCCCACACTCTTGTATGCTTTAATGAACGTGTCAACTTGGAGCCCAGTCCCTGAACATGCAGATAAGTGAGCATCATCCATGTACTGCAGCTCAGCTACTGAAGCTGGGGTAACCTTGGTTCTGGAGTGGAGGTGATATGGTTCTGAAAATTAGCTCTACTCCACTGGAAAGCTTGTTGAAGGTGAGGCGCAGCACTTCAGTGAGAAAGATTGCGAAAGAGTTGGGGGTGAAGACAGCCTTGTTTGATTTCATTCTGTACTGAGATAACAACTATTGTGGAACTGCTGGTTAGGATTACAGTTCGCAAATCATCATACAGCAGATGCAAGCTGGAGACATTTCTCCAGGCAGCCATATTTGAGGATGATGTTCTGCAGTCCCTCCTAATTGACAGGGTCAAAGTCTTTAGCGAGGTCAAAAAAAGTCTGTCTATAATGCTTGTGCTGCTCCCTGCATGGAGCAGGAGGTGGTTGTCAGCATGGGTGGGTAGGTGGTTTGGGAAGTGGTGCGTTCCTTCCACTGGACTCCCTTGTGCTCCCAATGCATGGACTTAATTCTCGATGTCAACCTGAATGCTGCTGCTCCATCATGAGCAGTCGTGGGCTAGAGGTTATCGGGAGTTGGTGGGGATGTTGTACTTTCTCAGGGATCACCCTTGAATCCCTTCTTTTGTCCACCAGGTAGCCTTGCTGTGATAAAGCTCGGAATAGTGTCTGTTTCAGGAGTCTAGTCTGAAGGATGCCTGCCAACTGAACCAACTGACTCATAGAGTTATACAGCACAGAAGCAGCCCTTTGGTCCATCTCGTCCATGCCAACCAAGCTAGTCCCATTGGTCTATGTTTAGCCCATATTCCTCTAAACCTTTTCTATCCATGTACCTGTCTCAATATCTTTTGAACATTGTAATTGTACCCACCTCTACAGCTTCCTCTGGCAGCTCGTTCCACACACCCACAACCCTTTTGTGAAAAAATGTTCCCCTCTGGCCTCTCTTAAATCTTTCCCCTCTCACCTTGTAGCTATGTTCTCTAATTTTCAACTCCCCTACCCTGGGAAAAAGACTGGCTGTCCACCTTATTTACGTCCCTTGTGATTTTAGATGTCTCTGTAAATTTACCCCTCAACCTCCCAGCCTATCCAGCGTCTCCTTATAACTCGAGGCCTCCAGTCCTGGTAACATCCTCATGAATTTTTTCTGCACCCTTTCCAACCTGTATCACCTCCACTTCAGAGTGTAATCAGGGTCTCATGCTGAGGATATTGACATTGGTTTGCTTATCCTTCCAGTGGAACTGGAAGCCAAAAAAAACTTTGTGCATTGGAAATCCAAAATAAAAATGGAAGATGCTGGAAACAGTCAGCACATCAGGTAGCATCTATAGAGAGATGATATTTAACCTGCTGAGTGTTTCCAGAGTTTTGATTTCATACTGGATTTTGAGGAGACAGCATTGGTGGTACCTCTCCAGTGTTTTGAGGTACCTCCTGTGTGTAGTCCAAGCCTCAGAAACATACAGGAGAGTGAAGGTTGCTGCTGAACGGTAGACCATGAGTTTTGTGCCAGGTTTGAGGTCTTGATTTTCAAACACACTTTTCCTCACATGGACAGAGGTGGGTGCACTGATGTTGAGTGCAAGGCTAATCTCGTGCTTCAGTAAATGAGTCGATGACGACTTGGAGCTCTGTACGCGCACGACCACAATTATTGTATGTGTACTAGCACTCGGCTACTGAAGTTGGGCTGAACTTGGTTCTGAAGTGGAGGTGATAGAGGTTGGAACAATTTTCCACTAATCCTCCCAATTCCACTCCCAACTGGAACTGCTGACCAGTCAGCCTAACCAGTGCCAGTGATGGGTGAGCGCGGATAGAATCAACACCAATGTAAAATTAAGGGCAACCAGAAAAGGAATACTTAAGTCATTTGGGGTTAATAAAGACCATAAGACAAAGGAGCAGCAGTCAGCCATTCGGCCCATCGAGTCTGCTCTGCCATTCTATCGTGAGTTGATCTATTCTCCCATTTAGTCCCACTCCCCTGCCTTCTCACCATAACCTTTGATGCCCTGGCTACTCAGATACCTATCAATCTCTGCCTTAAATACACCCAGTGACTTTGCCTCCACAGCCGCCCGTGGCAACACATTCCACAGATTCACCACTCTCTGGCAAAAGAAATTTCTCCGCATCTCTGTTCTGAATGGGCGCCCTTCAATCCTGAAGTCGTGCCCTCTTGTACTAGACTCTCCTACCGTGGGAAACAACTTTGCCACATCTACTCTGTCCAGGCCTTTTGACATTCGAAATGTTTCTATGAGGTCCCCCCTCATTCTTCTGAACTCCAAGGAGTACAGCCCAAGAGCCATCAAACGTTCCTCATATGTTAACCCCCTCATTCCTGGAATCATTCTAGTGAATCTTCTCTGAACCCTCTCCAACGTCAGCACATCCTTTCTTACATAAGGAGCCCAAAACTGGCGGGGGTGGTATTTATGCATCTATAGCAAGGTGCTGCATGAGAATGAAAATAACTAACATGAAGATGCCTCCTTCCTTCACTTTGAGGGAGATCTTTTACAAGTGAAACCTCGGTGTTTCCTCCTTTGATTTATACTGGTTTCTTTTGTTAGTGCTTTGATACATTGGTTAGATCGGGAAACTCTCTCCTCTGGAGAGTGCGACAATGCCCAGAGGTCCAAGAGCTAAACTCCCAAGATAAAGTCGTAGAGGCGAGGTGAGGAGGACTGTTTCCACGCTGGGAATTGTTGGGATTTGGAGTATCTGGAAAGGTGTAAAGGGGGTCGGACAAGGGAATGGGATGATGAGCAACCTCCGACTTGGACAAAAAAAAATGGAGGGGATGGGCCAAATGTACTGTTTTGAAGAGCTGGCACAGGTACAATGTGCTGAATGGCCTCCTGTGCTGCAAGTTCCTGTAAATTGCACAGATTAGGACAGTAATTAGCATCTGGGCTAGCTAGGTTGGGTACAGCTATTAAAACCTTGAAGGATGTTTGCCAGGTTGGCATTTGTGTGGTGGATTGGTGAGGTGAATATTTGTTAGGTCCATGTTAATATCACAATCCTGCTCAAGTTGTTAATATAACATCAGATATCATTCAGTGACTGGGGGCAATGCTGGTGCTAAACTATTCAAATGATTGCTGGACAGTGCTGAGTTTGCTAATCTCCTGCATTGATGCTTTGGTTGGTTTCTATCTCTGCACTGTAAAAGGAGAATAATGAACCAGGGTTTTTTGCTCGCTGTGGTGGATCAGGACGCAGGAAAGCCTATCTGTTACTACTTTTCTGCTTGAAAGTTGTTTAATGCTCTGCACAACCTCACCAATGAAGAAAGGTCACTTGTAAAGTACCGGAGGGCTATTCTCCGTGCTCTGACCCAGAGTTTACTCTCTGTAAACGTTAGGTCATTCAAAACTCTCTGCTGTCTGTGTTCTAATGCTCGGAGACCTGTTCACCCATCACCCCTGTGCTTGCTGAACTACACTGGCTCCTGATTAAGCAATGCTTTTATTTTAAAGTTCTCGATCTTGTTTACAAATCACTCCATGGCCCTTGCCCTGACTTGTCATACCCTGAGGTTTGTGTTTCTACAATTTTTTAAAGGGTACAGTTCCAATTATGATTTGTATCATGCAATATTGTTTTTATTCACACATAATCTTTACTATGAAGGATATACTAAGGTGGATCAGAAAAGCTTTGTACCGATCATCTGTTGTGAGCAAGGTTCCCTTTTCTGATGGTTTTTTTTTGCTGTTTATCTGTGGGGTGTGGCCATTGCTCAAGGCTGGCATTTATTGTCCATGGGCTTCCTGGGCTATTTCAAGAGGAATAAAGAAATCAACTGGATTACTGGGTCTGAAATCACAGGCAGGCCAGAAAGGGTAAGGACAACACATTTCCTTAAATGCATTAGTGAAAAAGGTTGGTCCATGGTTGTCAGGTAGTTTATTGGTTGCCATTGCTGACAGCTGCTTTTTAATTCCAAAACTTATTTAACTAACTGAATTTACTTTCCAGAGCTGCTGCTGTTGGGATTTGAATTTGTCTCTGTAACATTACTCCAAACTTATAAGTTACTAGCCCAGTAATAGCGACATTTTGAGCATGGACAAATCAAAGTAAGACAGGAAAGCGGAAATGAGTTGGAAGATCGGCCACTATCTTGTTGAATGCCAGAGCAAGGGCTAATGTACACAGCATTTTGCTAAATGGCCATATGTTTATACCACTAAATAGCACTGAGAGATTGCTGGTTGAGTGGTTTCAGAACAGAATTTTCCCATGTTTCTTCATTCCAGCTCAATGCTGCAAAACATCTTGGCGGTTAGCACTTGTGAGAATGACTCCTCGAGAAGCATGTTCTATTATCAAGCTTGTTAACTGTGTACAATAATTAATGGTAGTTCTGCAGGAATCGGCTGTGGATTATCACTCTGAATTTGCTGTTACAGAAAGCAGATGTTGCAGAATGCAAACGCGTGCCCCAAACATCAAAGGATCAAATATACTGAATAAGCGGCTGACACAATTTGCACGTTCGTTTTATTTTTGTCAACCCTTTCATGTTAAGTAAAATTAATTTCTCAACATAAACTTTGGGTCATCTAAGCATAGTATATAGGAGCAGGGAGGTCATGAAACATTAGTTAGGCCACAGATGGAGTACTGTGTGCAGTTCTGGTTGTCACACGATAGGAAGGGAATGATCGCACTGGAGCGGGTGCAGAGGAGATTCACCAGGATGTTGCCTGGGATGGAACATTTCGGTTACGAGGAGGGACTGGATCATTTTGTACACCTCTATCAAGTCTCCTCTCAGCCTCCTATGCTCCAAGGAGGCTGAGAGGAGACTTGATAGAGGTGTACAAAATGATGACAGACTTAGATAGGGTAGATAGTAGGAAACTCTTCTCCCAGAGCATTGGTGTCTAATATGACAGTGCATAGGGTAAGGGATAAGAGGTTTAGAGGGGATCTGAGGAGGATTTTTTTTCACCCAGAGGATGGTTGGAATCTGGAACTCAGTGGTAGAGACAGACTCGCAACATCAAGGTATGTAGAGAAGCACTTGATTCACCATGGCATAGAAGGCTATGGACCAAGTGCTGGTAAATGGGATTAATCTTGATGGTCAGCATGGATCTGGTGGGTTGAGAGGTCTGACTCTGCGTTATGTGACTCTGACAAGTTAATTCAAGATGGAAGACTTACTGCACCGAGTCATTTAGTGGCCAGCACTTAAAACTACATTGTGACAATTAAGCACAAAGTTCAATGGAAAATAGTGACACAAAAATCAGTCAGATACACTCAATGGGATATAAGGTTTGAGAACAGGAACTGTGTTTTAACCCATATGGTGACTGGCTAGAGAAAGGAGCTGCACACATGATTGGTAAAATTGAGCAATTTGATTGGTTCATCTTGCTACAGTTGCTGGCTCCTCATTGGTCGTTTCACAATGAGAGTTAGTAACTGCTGATTTGTAAATGATTGGCTGAAAACTGAGTGAATCATCACTAACTCTGAAATGGTAGTTATCCTAGTCATCAGGAACAAATACAAATTCCACTCTACATGATACTGATAACCATTGAAGCAAAACCCTGCATATGCTGGAAACCTGAAACAAATACAGCAAATGCTAGAAATACTCAGCAAGACGGGCGGCATCTGTAAGGGGTGGGAGGTGGCGAACAGCTGAAGGCACGCCTGCCAATGGCAGAGTGAGGAAATCGGGGCTGATGGGCCACAATTGAAGGATTGCAACATTCCTAGAGGCTTATATAGCTAGAGTCGAGAATATTTGCAAGTGTTTATGTAGATTAGTGAAATAATAGGGACAGGAATTTTTCTGAGGTACTTTTGCAGTCAATGGTTTGACTATTTGGTCACCATGATTGCAGTGCAGAATTGACATCTATTGATCTTGATGGGTTGTGCTTGCATGTAAAACAAAACCAAGGTGGAAAACTTTGCCCTGGCAATCTGCCCAGGTTGGAACAATTAAACGAGAAGGGATATGGAGGAATTACAAAGTATTTGCACAAGATTCAGTGTCACCTGGCTTGATCTGGCTGTCTGTTCCTTATGGCTGAAAGACTAAATCTGTACAAAGCTCTGTGTGTGGATTCAATATATTCTGCAAATAAAAAACAAGATCTTATCACTGAAGACACGGTTCCTGAAAATTTGCTGGGCATATTTAAAACGAGTAAATGGGTGAGGGACATGATTTATATTAAAAAAAACTGTACACCACTTAGCTTTGTGATTGTTAATGACAAACCCCATTCCTATGGAGTGCCATTCATGTTGTTGAAGTATTCATTTCTATTTAATAACCATTGACTTAACAAGTTTAAAGTGTAGCAACTTTAAATACTGCAATGTTTCTAGACTTGGAACCCAGAAAATCAACAAAGATTTTTAAGTCAACTGAATTATTGAAATGAACATGGTCCTCTGACCATTAAGTCATGTGATGTTAATTGAGTTTTAAGAATATTGCCGCAAAAATTATTGTAAACAACGATTACATCTTTGCTTACTAAAGGAACATTGCAACACAGCAGTATTAATGTTCAAAGAAGGCAAAGGTCATAGCTGTGGAAAATAGACTTGTGTCAGGGTTGCAAAATATTTTTCTTCTGTCAGCCAAAGTTTCTTGAATAACATTTTTAAAAAATTCATTTTTTGGGATCTGGGCATCCCAGCATTTATTCCCCATCCCTTGAGAAAGTGGTGGTGAACCACAGCAGTCCTTTTGGTGAAGGCGCTCCCACAGTGTCACTGGGGAGGGAGGACCAGGATTTGGACCCAGCGACAATAAAGGACCAGTGTTACATTTCCCAGTCAGTATTGCATGCGACTTTATAAGGAGTGGACAGAAGGCGGCATTTCCGTGCATCCTCTGCCTTCGTTCTTCTTGGTAGTAGAAGTCACGGGTTTGAGTGCTGTTGGAGTAGCCTGGGCAAGTAACTGCAGTGCATTTCTGTAGATGGTATACACCCCAGCCACTGCACTAGTGGTGGAGGGAGTGAGGTTTTAGGGTGGTGGATGGGACACCAATCAGGCAGACTGCTTTGCTTGGGATTTGTGTCGAGGTTCTTGAGAGCTGAGGGAGCTGCACTCATCCAGACAAGTGAATAATATAATGTTGCATCACACTCTAGATTTGTGCCTTGTAGATTGTGGAAAGGCTTTGGGGTGTCAGGAAGTGAGTCACTTGCCACAGGATGCCCAGTCTCTGACTCTTGTAGCCACGATATTTATGTTGCTGGTCCAGTTGAGCTTCTGGTCAGGATGTTAATGGATGGGGTCTCGGTGATGGTAATGCCATTCAAGGTCAAGGGTAGGTGGTTAGACTCTCTTGTTGGAGATGGTACTCGAGATGGTTAAAGTGCCTGGCACTTTAGTAGTCAAATGTCACTTACGACATATCAGCCCACGTCTGAATGTTGTCCAGGTGTTGCTGCACGCAGACATGGACTGGTTCATTTGTTGAGGAGTTGCGAATGGAATTGAACATTGTGCAGTCATCAGCGACCAACACATTTCTGACCATATAATGATGAAGATGGCCAGGCCTGGGACACTGCCCTGAGGAACTCCTGCAATGACGTCCTGTGGCTGAGATGACTGACCTCTGACAATCGCAACCATATTTGTGCAAGGTATGACTCCAACATTGGAGTGTTTTAGCCTTGATGCCCACTGACTTTGGTTTTACCAGGGACCTTGTTGACAAGGATGGTCATACTCGCCTCACATCTGAATTCAGGACCAGGTGGTGATGAAGTTTGTGGCCAAGTGGTCCTGGTGAAACTCAAACTAGGCATCGGTGAGTAGGTGCTGCTTTAATAGCACTGTTGACAGTGGCTTCCATCACTTTGCTGATTACTGCCCAATCAGCCTACAGTCAATGGGCAGGCACCGTAGTGCAGCTGTTAGCATAATGCTATTACAGCGCCAGCGACCCGGGTTCAATTCCGGCCGCTGTCTGTAAGGAGTTTGTACGTTCTCCCCGTGTCTGCGTGGGTTTCCTCTGGGTGCTCCGGTTTCCTCCCACATTCCAAAGACGTACGGGTTAGGAAGTTGTGGGCATGCTATGTTGGTGCCAGAAGCGTGGCGACACTTGCGGGCTGCCCCCAGCACACTCTACGCAAAAGATGCATTTCACTCTGTTTCGATGTGCATGTGACTAATAAAGAAATCTCATCTCATCTCATCGTTTGTCTTGCATACATGCATGTTTTTCCATGTATAGCCAAAAAATGGAGATGCTAAAAATCTGAAATAAAAGCAGAAAATGCTTGAAATGCTCAGTCGAACTGTTCTGATGGTTTGAGCTGAAACGTCAGTTCATTTTGTTTTTCTTTCCACAAATGCTGCCTGACCTACTGAGTGCTTCCAGCTTCTGTTTTCATTTGTGTAACTGCATTGCGACAGCTTGGCTGGAGGCACGGCTAGTTCTGGAGTGCAGGTCTTTAGTAGCACAGCCTGGCCGCTTAGCCTTTGCTGTATCGTTGCTCTCAGTCATTTCTTGATATTCACGGGGAGTGGCATGTATTGGCTGAAGCCTGGCTCCTGTGATGGTGAGGACCTCCGGAGGGAGCTGAGATGGATCATCTATTCAGCACTTCTGGCTGAACATGGCCAAAAATACTTTGGCTTTTTATTTAGCGCACTCACGCTGGGCCCACCCATCATTGAGGATGGGGATGCTCTTGGAGCCGCCTTCTCCCTTTAGTTGTTTAATTGTCTATCACTATTCATGACTAGATGTGGTAGGACTGCAGAGCTTTGAAGTGATCCGTTGGCTGAGATCACATAGCTCTGTCTTATTTGCATGCTGTACCTGATATTTGGCAAAGATAGTCCTGTGTTATGGCTTCATAGTCTGGCACCTCATCATTTTAGCTACGCCTGGTGCTGCTTCCAGCAAGCCTGTCTGTAATCCTTATTGAGCTGGAGTTACTCCACTGCTTTGATAGTAATAGTGAGGGATATGCCTGACCATGAGGTTACAGATGTAGGGGTGCACACATCTGCTACTGACGGTCCACCGTGCCTCATGGATGCGCAGTTTGGAGCTGCCCGATCTCCTCTGAGTCTATCCCATTTATTATGATTACAGGGCCACACACCACAACAGATAGTGCCTCCACTCGGGCTGTGGAGTGGTCAATTCTTCCAGTGGTGCACTGGATGTTCCCACGTCTTTAACCAAGGAGCTGCGGAAGGTGATTTAAAAGCGGAGAGAGGTAGTGATATCAGTTCAGTGGGTGACGTTCCTGCCTCCAAGTTAGATGGCTCTGAGTTTGAGCCCCGTTCTGTGGTCTCCAGTGCAGTGCTGACGGAGTGCTCCTCTCTCAGGGGGAGCTGCCCTTTGAGATGTATGAGTTCTCTTGAAGCCTTGGGCAAACAAGTAGCCACATTTTGGCCAGAGCAATTCAACAACCTGTGCCCCCATGAACTTCCCCAATCCCCACTGGGTAGCTCTGTGACCCGACCCTTCCTGTGGGTCATTGGTTGCCAAAACTCGGGGGGGGGGGTGGTGGTGGTTGGGGTGGAGGAGCAGCCATTATTTGTATTTACATTCATCACGTGTTCAGACCGTGATGTCCCACAGAGCTGCACAATCTGCCAGTACGTTCAGCTACCCTGGGGTGGAAAATTGAGGACAAATGCACATGGTCTATATCCCACTATTCCCTGCCTATTCTAGTCTGTGTTCTACCACCTTTCCTGGCAGTGCGTTCCAGATACCCACCTGTCTCTGGGTGGGGAGGGGGGGTGAACGCCTCCTAAATCTTTAAACCTTCCCCAAACCCATGATTTGACATTTCCACCCTGGGGGGGGGGGGGGGAAAGACACTGTCTACCCTATCTCTGCCTTGCATAGCTTTACATACTTCTATCAGCCTCTGAGGCTTCAGAGAAAACAATCCAAGTTTGTCCAACTCTCGTAGTTAGGGTGTAGCCCTGTTTGCAACCCTAGCGTTGCTGGAAATTCAGATGTGGCTGGAACTTGCCTGGGTGAGTGTGGATGAAACAACTCTAAAACTCAACACCATCTTGACTTGACTGGCACCCCATCCATCACCCTAAACACTCATCCCTCCACCACTGGTTTACGGTGGCTGTAGTGTATATCGTCTACAAAATGCACTGCTCGTCGTTGCCCAGAGGGATGGGGGCAGCTGGAGGTTCCCCTCCAAGTCGCACACCAACCCGACTTGGAAATATATCATAGTTCCTTTGTAGTTGGGTCCTAGAAATCCTAGAACTCCCCGTTTAAAAGCATCCTAAGAGAGAATTTTAAAAAATCAAACTGCAGATGCTGCTGAAATCAAAACTGTAAGTGCGAGAAATACTCAGCAGGTCGGACAGCAGCTGGGGAAAGAGAAACAGGGTTAGCATTTCAGGTCAGAGTTCTGATGAAGGGTCTCGGACTGAACTCCTGTTTCTCACTCCACAGCGGCAGCGTGACCTGCTAAATGTTTCCAGCATTTTCGGTTTTTATTACCACAGTGAGAGCACCTTCACCAGAAAGACTACAGTAGTTTTAGCAAGGGAGCCCGCCACAATCTCAAGAGCAATTCGGGATGAGCAATAAAAAAAACACTATCTGCAACAGGTACATTCTCGCTGTGGAGGGCGACAGAAGTACACCACCCCGCCCCCGCCCCCCCACCTCATCAAAACATAAACTGTGGTGAAATCTGAACCGTGGACTGGACCCTTTCAGTTCTGTGAAGAACCTTTTTTTTTAAGAGACACTCAAGTTTCTTCATTTGGTGATTTGGAAATCGGGAACAGAATGCCACCAAAGGGGATTCTGTTGTAATCTGTGTACTGCTCTGTACAGGACATTATCCCGCTACGTGTTGCAAGACACTGTGTAATCGAATGCTTTCTTCTTGTAGTTTTCCATTTGTAACGCTGCCCCATCGCTGTTGGTGCTTGTGTGTACCCTGTCCACGGGGCAGTATGTGTCACCTAGAGCTCTGATGATTAGTGGGACACACACTCGTTATTACGAGGTCTTGGAACATCCTTTCGACCTCAGTATTCCCCGTTTATCCACCACCCATCTTTTTACTGCCCCTTTGTCTCTCTCTCACTCTCCCTCCTGGTCTCATTAAACCTCACGAGCCCTAATGTTTCTTTCTATCATGATATGTAAGAAATTCATCGGTGGAACTTCGGAAAATTTACCTGCCTCTAACCTAAAGCAGTGAAATATTAATATGAAACTATCAAAGCTCTGCAAGCTCACTGCATTAAACAGTGGCGTTGCCTGTGTATTGGTATTGGTTTATTATTGTCACTTGTACCGAGGTACAGTGAAAAACTTATCTTACAAACCGATCGTACAGGTCAATTCATTACACAGTGCAGTTACATTGAGTAGTTTAACTCTTCCCAATCCTCTTACTGGCGAGAGATGGAGAAATGATCAACAGCTTTCAAACCTTTGAAAGAGGGAAACTTTATTAAAGTCCGAATTAGAGACCAAATCTGGATGAAACGGAGAACTGGAACCCTAACTATGATTAAGATAGAATAACATATGTTTCAATGTATTTATAAAATCGACCGGTCTTAAATAACATAAACGAGATAAACCAGAGTGCAGTGGGAAGAGGAGGTATTGAGGTACCCAATCTTATGCTCCGGGAGTTCCGTAAGATGCCTCGGATCATCTCTGACAAATAAGATTGTTTAATGGTTCTAAGATCATTTTTTTTATTTTGGCCTGGAAATCTTTCCTCTTTCCCCCTGAAACAAAACAAAAACATTTTTGAATGTTGTTTTGCAATTTGACAATCTCTAAAATCAACAGACATGCAGCTATTTCCCAGTTTCTTTTCTCTGTGATCTTATCCCCAAGATTCATTAGCCTCCCGCTACCATTAACCATCATTCCCACTCCTCGCTGGGATGCCTGAAGTGTCCTTTGAAATATCTGGCGCGCTGTAACGAACAACACAGAACTCGCTTGTCGCCCCTGATTGGCTCGGCCGCTTATTAATATTCATAGTGGGAAAGATTCGTCCGCAGCTTAGCTCCTGATTGGTCAGTCCATTGAGCCGTTCTCCCCCGCCGCCAGCTTTGGTTGACAGCCGGGACTCTATCAATATAAACCCGGCAGGATGAAGGTGAGGATGATTACATTGTTTTAACAGGTTATTTGCAATGTCTTTACTTCTAAAGCTGGCTAACCGCTTACCTGTGTGCTGCAGGTATGTTGCAGGGACGCTGGTGAAACCAGTCTTGGCCAAAAAACACAAGAGCCTGAGAACTGTGGCTGACATGCCGGGTCCTAGCGCTGTGCGCTTTGCGTACGATCTCTTCTTCAATAAAGGGATGACCAGGTTACATGAGCTGCAGGTAAGAACAATGTGTGCTAAGATAATCAAAAATACATCCAGACTAGATGGTAGTACCATGAATATTGGATACTGCCGGACCTGTTAAGTATTTTCAGCATGTTCTGTTTTTATTTCCGAATTCCAGCATTTTGCTTCTAGTGTTTTGCTTTTGGGCGAATATTGGAATTTCGATGGTGCACAGGATGAAAATTCCGACATGCCTCTCTAAAACTTGGAGGCAGAGACTTGAGTCCATCAAAGGCAGTAATCTTAGTTTTTAATACATTTTATGCTGCATTTTGAAAACTGTTTATGTCTCTGCCTAGTTTAAAATATAACATATTTTAAGAAAATTTGAATATAGACCATTATACTTAACTATGATTAACTTTTTTAAAAAAAAGTTCCCAGATGACTGAACTTAAAGGACTGTACCTGTATAATTACACAGCTTCCTCCCAGGATATCAGAGTCTTGACTGAGTTAGCAGTTCATAGTGCTATATACTAACTGAACTTGGAATCATGCAGCACAGCACAGGAGGAGGCTATCCAGCCCATTGCGCCTGAGCCAGCTCTGTGCAAGAGCTGTCCATTGGCCCCACTTTCTCCCACAACCTGGCACGTTGCCCCTTCAGATTTCCCCCTTCTGAAAGCTCCTCTTCAATTTGCTTCCACTGCTATTTCAGGCACTGCGTCCCACGTCACCACTCTGGTTTTAAAAATAAAAATTCTCCTCCTTTCCCCATCCTGGTTCTTTCACTGATTACCTTGTATCTAAGCCCTTTGGTCATAAACCCTGCTGCCACTGGGAATTCTCTCTACTATTTACCTGAGCAAAACCTGTTATAATTTTGAAATTATGCCAGTGATTGTGTGAAGTAACATAGTAAAATGGTGTACCTTTGTGAAAGCCCTTTGTCCTCCTGAGTCTGACTGTACTGACTTACTGCCCGGGTGTGATTTCATTGCCTTCCTCTGATTCTTCAAGTGCAGATAACATGGGGCTCAGTGATGCTGATCCTATCCAGGTGCTCCAGCTTACTAACAGAATGCCAGTTGATGCCTTTACATTCGAAAAGGCTTTTCTGAATGCAAGAGTAAAATTGTTGCAAACAACGTACATATAACATCAATGCAGAGAGATGAAGCAAACAGCAGTCTGTCCTTTATAGCTACTGTGCTGTTAGACTGCTTGTATAATATTGTGATATTACTGATGTATGACATCCAATCACAACCACGTTAATGTATGTGGAAGCTTGCAAATGGCTTGTTACTCTGTAACTGTTAGTTACAGACATTCTTTCAAATTCTTTTGCAGAGTTTGGGCATCACTAGTAAAGCCAGAATTTAAGAGCATAAAAAATAGGAGCAGGCCATTTGGCCCCTTGTGTCTGCTCCCCTGTTCGATGAGATCATGGGTCATCTTCCCTGCATCGACTCTCTAAAGCCCCATAACAATTTTACATGTTTCAATAAGATCACTTATCCTTTTTAACTCCACAGAGTGTAGTAGGCCCAGTCTGCGTAATCTCTCCTCAGATGACAAACACTCCATCCCAGGAATTAATCAAGTGAACCTTTGCTGCAGTCCCTCTGTTGCAAGTTAGGTAGGGAGACCAGACATGAACACAGTAATCCAGATGAAAGTGACCTGTTGCCATTTTCCAATCTGTGGGAACCGTTCTACAATCCGTGGAATTTTGAAAGGTGACAAGCAGTGCACCCTCTTTCCCCATAGCCAAAGCCATGGGCTGCAAACCATCAGCTCCTGGGTACTTAATGGTGTTCAGTCTTCTTGATTTGTCCAAAACTACTTTTAAATTTTAACTAAATCCTGTCCCTTAATTGCTTCCTGAACTGAGTAGTTTGCTGGGCCTTTTCAGAGGGCAGTTAAGAATCAACCACATTTTTTCTGGGTCTGATGTCGCATATCAACCAGATGGCAGATTTTCTTCTCTGAGTGACATTAATGAGCCAGATGGGTATTTTTTCTTAAATTCTAGATTGATTTAGTTAATTGAATTAAATTCCATGGTGGGATTTGAACTTGCGTCTTTGGATGTCTCCAGGTCTCTGGACTGTCAGTAACAGAACTTCGGTGCTCCTGCACCCACTGATCTGACGTGAGTCTTAGAGTCCTCAAATTGGTTGCTTTTACAGGATGGATAATTCAAATTCCTTGCATGCAGTAAGGGGGTGATTTGAAGTGAATAGTGTAGGTACACATGAGGAGGAAGGGAATAGAGGGTCACGCTGATAGATTTAGATGAAGGCAGGTGAAACATAAATGCTGGCATGGACTTATGGGGCGAATGGTGCGTATCCTATGTAGTCCTATGCTATTTTCGAGGCAGTGTTGTTCCTGAACGAATGTTGGACAAGGATAAATTCTTCAAATCCCTGCATCAAAAAGTGCCCAGAAAGATGTAATATGGCTCCATTCTGTATCTGAATGGGAACATGCCTGTTGGAAAATGTGCCCCTTGGTATTCAGAAGGGGAGGCCCCTCAGCTCATTAATCCTCTAACTTTTCTGTCAGGGACTCCCTACAAAACCATTGACCCCTTTTTAAGCACCTCTAAGTTCTCTCCCCTATAATCTGAGTAAAACAAAAATATTCACAAGCAGTATTGGTTTATTGTTGCCACTTGTACTGAGGTACGGTGAAAAACTTGTCCTGCATACCGATTGTACAGGTCAATTCATCACACAGTGCAGTTACATTGAGTTAGTACAGAGTGCATTAATGTAGTACAGGTAAAAACAATAACAGTACAGAGTAAAGTGTCACAGCTACAGAGAAAGTGCAGTGCAATAAGGTGCAAGGTCACAACAAGGTAGATCGTGAGGTCATAGTCCATCTCATCATACAAGGGAACCGTTCAATAGTCTTATCAGTGGGGTAGAAGCTGTCCTTGAGCCTGGTGGTTAATTCTGGGAAGGTCACCACCCATCCCCAGTGAAATGGTGGTGGTGAGCAGGCCTCTTGACCTGCTGAAGATGCTCCCAAAGACATTGTTGGGTCAGAAGTTCTTGCTCTGGGAAGGACCACAGTCTAGGGTTCTGCTGCCACTGGACATTGAGGGGCTGGGCCTGTGTAACAGCCTTGCACTTCACTGATGCAATGTTTAAGGAGGAAACGTGAGTGGTGTTGACCTGTTGCAAGAGAATGTACTGAATTGGTGCAGGAGAGGTTCACCAGGATGCTGCCTGGATCAGAGGGCATGAGCTATAAGGAGAGGTTGGACAAACTTGGGTTGTTTTCTCTGGAGCAGTGGAGGCTGAGGGGAGACCTGATAGAAGTTTATAAGATTATGAGAGGCACAGATAGGGTAGACAGCTGGAATCGATTTCCCAGGGTTGATATGTCTAATACTAGAGGACGTGCATTTAAGGTGAGAGGGGGTAGGTTCAAAGGAGATTTGCGGGGCAGGTTTTTTTTTATTTTGTTTTACACAGAGCGGTGGGTGCCTGGAATGTGCTGCCAGGGGTGGTGGTGGAGGCAGATACAATAGAGGGGTTTAAAAGGCTCTTAGGGAGGCACATGAATATGCAGAGAATGGAGGGATGTGGACACTATGTAGGCAGAAGGGATTAGTTTGGTTAGGAATTTAATTACTAGTTTAATTAGTTCAGCACAACATCGTGGGCCAAAGGGCCTGTTCCTGTGCTATACTGTTTTGTGTTCAAAGAGCTGGTTTCAATGAATGTAGATGGCCTGACTATTCACTGTATATATTATGATTAAAGTATCTTTTTGGGGGGGGGGGGGGGATTTCTTCAGCTATTAACTTTGCCCCTCAATGGATATATATAATTATGTCAATCAATGCCCAGCCAGCCACTGACTCTGAGACACATCAGCCCCGGTCTGTGGGTTGGGGGCTGATTCAAATGAAATAGACTCTGCTATGTTGTCTAAGTTGGTTTGCTTTGGATACCCTTTTGAAATGACTCCTCCCTCTGACTCGGGCTGAACTGGGAACTGAAGGGTTAAACGGTCACCATGCCAACATCTTCAGTCACTTTACCTTCTCGTTTAACAGCTCGAGGGCAAGGCAAAGTATGGACCAGTGTGGAAGGCCCGTTTTGGTCCTATCCTCACCGTACACATTGCAGATCCGGTGTTAATTGAACAAGTCTTGCGGCAGGAGGGCCAGCACCCAGTCCGATCGGATTTGTCATCTTGGAAAGATTACAGGCAACACAGAGGACATGCGTACGGGCTCCTCACTGCGTGAGTAGACCACCGTGGGGGCGTGTCTGCGTGGAGTGGCTGCCGATGGTGGAGCGGAAGGCTCTTGCTGAGGGGAGGAGTTGAACCCCAGGCCTGACCGCCTGTCCTGTTGCTTTAGGTCAACTGGAAGAGGGGCAGGTGGTGGAGAGCGCTCCCGATATTCCGGCAAATGCTCCGCAGCAAAAACCGAAAATGCTGCAAACACTCAGCAGGTCGGGCAGCATCTGTGGAGGGAGAAGCAGAGTTAATGTTTTGGATTGATGATGTTCACTGTTTCGCTGAGGGCTTCCAGTTTTGTTTCAAACTTCCAGCATTGTTTCAAACTTCCAGCATCTGCTGTTTCTATTTAAATTTTCCAATGTTCTGTCATGCACCTCCCCCACCCCACCCCAAGTGAGATCTTCCTGTGCACAATGTAGCTGCTGCTTCAGTCTGTGGAAGTCGGTATGCAAAGTGTCTGGTCAGGACCTGACAAGGTGCTCCACGAATGCAGACCCCATAGGTAAGGTTGCACAGATCATTGTTCATGCTGATTGGGGTAAGATCACATGGAGGGGTGTTGTGCCTTCCCCAAAAGGGTCACACAGGACAAAAATCAATGCTAGGGACCAGAGTCGGTGGTCACCATGGTAGCTGCACACTTTCCCTTGCATTCCTGGGACAGTGAGTGAGCTTTGAGTGCAGCTTCCCACTGTAAATCCAGCATAAGGACTAGTCTTTCAGATGAGATGTTAAATTGAGACCCTGTCAGCCCGCTCAGATGGGCACAGTACATCCCAGAGCTGCTATTACAAAAAGCAAGGAAGTTCACCTGGGGCCAATATTCCTCCTTGACCACAGTGGCACTGGTGCTTCACAGCTCCAGTGACCCGGGTTCGATCCCAGCCTCTAGTACTGTCTGTGCAAGGAGTTTGCATGTTCTCTGTGGGTTTCCCCAGGTAATCCCGTTTCCTCCCACATTCCAAAGACATATGGGTTGGTAGATTGATTGGCTGCTGTAGTGTGGTAGAATCTAGGAGGAGCTGATGGCAATACAGGGAGAATAGGTTACAGGAATAATTAGTGTAGAAATTACTCTGTGAACCAGCTTAGAATTAGCTTCATTTTATGTTGCCAGGAAATATGGTAAATGGCCAAAATCACTGCAGCAGATTAGCTGGTCATTGCTGTTTGTGGGAGCTTGCTGTGCACAAAATTGGCCCCCCACGTTTCCCGCCATACTACACCTCTGTAAGTTGCTTTGGGAGCTCTTGAAGTGGTGGAAGGCACCAAAGAAATGCAAGTCTCTGTGTTGGACATTGGGATGGGAGGAGGCTGCTCAGCTCGAACCTGTTCCACCAGTCGGTGAGATCGTGGCTGCTCAAACCTTCAGTTAACATTGGTAAGTGTGTGGGAAGGAGTCCCCATTCCAAACACCACACCCAAATCCCTGGCTCGAATTTTCAGACCCTACCCCTTGGCCCCAGACAGCAGAAGCAGTATCCAGCCCCTTAAAATCTTGCTGTTGTGAAACAGGTTCGAGGTCTCAGAGGCAAGGACTCTGAACACAGTCTTAGAGATAAATAATTTATTTACAAAAGACAAACGCAGGGAAAGGGTAATGGGAACAACACGCACACCGTTTATAGCGAGCATGGGAAAATTGCAACAGGGGTAGAATACACACACACACAATGAACTAGGCACAGGCAATCAAGGAAAAACAAATACGATACCTGCCACCCCTTGACTCAGTGCAGGCACAGCTCTGTGCTACCAGGGATACTAACTAGAACGCTCCCAACCCTATTAACAGTGCGCACTGCACCAACGATTTCTCCAGCACTGTTTCACAGTGCTTGGCCTGGAGCAAAGCAGGGTCATTCCTCAGAGACAAAAGAGAGTGAACCAAGCACATGTGGCACTCTTTATAGAGCTGGAGGGCTGGTGGGTCCAGCCCAGGTAATTTAAAAAGGCCAATGGTCTGGTGCCAATTGATCACAAAGGCCAATCGTCAGGTGTGCACTGATGGGTGGGGCGGGGCCAAACCTTGATTGGCAGTGGTGTGTCTTCCAACCAGGTGGGGGTAGTGCTGTCACGTGACAGCCACGACCCTCCACAATACACCTGCAAACTTCAACCATTTCACCTTCCAAATTCCAGGAACAGTAGCCTGGTTTGTGGAACCTCACCTTGTAATTTAACCCTTGGAGTCCAGTCATCCATCTGGGAAATCCAGGCTGCTCTTCCTCCAAGGCCTGACCATGTTGTGTGTGTCTGCAAATACACAGTGTTCTCCTTGAAGGGAATTAGCTGGGTGTTTCCAAAGGAAGAATGTAACAGCGAGCGTGAAGTCCCGGGAGAATTCAGTAGCTGTACGGTGTTGTCTGTTCGGTCAGTCAATTGGCCTCCTAACCCTGTGGAAGATGGTGCCAGTGACTGTACACCTGTAGCCAGCCATGGGTGGTTCTCCCAGCTGTGCTCAGAGCCTCTCTTTCTTGCAGGGAGGGGGAGGAGTGGCAGGAGCTGCGCAGCACGCTCAGCAAGCACATGCTGAAGCCGAAGGAAGTGGCGGCGTACAGCGGTGTCCTCAACAAGGTTATCACCGATCTGATCCTTCGCCTCCGCCAGCACAGGGCGGACAGCGGCTGCCTCCTGGTGAAGGACCTGGCGGGAGAGTTCTACAAGTTTGGCTTAGAAGGTGAGGGATAAAGAATAAACTGGCACCTTCCACCCCCACTCTCGCCCAGCCCCGCCATCAACTTCCTCCCAGTCTCTGGCGAAGGGTCTTGGACCTGAAAGGTTAATTCCGTGTCCCTCTCCACAGATGCTGCCTGATTTATTATTTTGTATTTTATTCTGTATTTCCAGCCTCTGCAGCGTTTCTTTTCTTTCCTCTCCCCCTCTCCCTCCTCTACCCCCACCCCCTGCACCCCCCTCTCCACCCCCTCCAACCTGTCTCGCCTGCAGGAGATGGTATCTTAATCCAAGCAGGCACATGCTGCCACCCATACTACAGCAGAGAGTTCAAATCCCCACCACGGCAGTTAAACTGGCGAGGCTGTCGATGAGGTCCTTCTCCCAGTGGCCAGGCGCAGCCCAAAATGCTCCCGTGGGCTATCCCGCCCCTCCCCCCCCCGAGGTGATGGGCAGGGCCGTATTGATGACCCACCGCACCCTCGTCAGCTACGCTTCAAGGTTAGTGCCCTCTGGCCTCACGCCCTCCTCTGAACCCCTCCCTCACCCATCAGCACTAAAGCAGCTGGCCAGGTCCCCCGTCATACCGCGGTTTGTGGGATCTTGCTGTGCACACTGGCTGCCATTGGTTCTTGGTGGTGAGTGCATGGGTTGTAAAGCCCTTTGGGACATCCCAAGCCTGCGAGGGGTGCTGACGAAGTGGGGCGAGGTATCTTTGGCCTAATGTCAGCTCTGTACCCGAGGAGACTGAGTGCCAACAGGGCAGCTTGCTTAGACCACACTCCCGAAACTGGAGCAAAATGAAAGGGCCTCTGACGGTTTAGGTTAAATCCAGAAAGAACAGAACACTGCGCTGAACCGCACCAAATTATATAGCGCGTTTCCTGAGGTGGTTTTTTATTCACTGCCCACCCTCCTAGGTATCTCTGCAGTGCTCTTTGACACCCGGATTGGTTGTCTCAAGACTGATGTCCCCAAAGAGACGGAAGATTTTATCCAGTCAATTAACACCATGTTCCAAATGACACTCCTCACCATGGCGATGCCCAAGTTCCTGCACAAAATCTACCCGGAACCCTGGCGGAGATTTGTCGCCTGCTGGGATTACATGTTCGCTTTTGGTGAGGGGTCTGCTTTGCCGAAACTTTTGAGGCTGAGGGAGTGGGTCGGGAATGTTGTCTCTGCGGGGTTCTGCTTCATACGTGGCAGAGACCATGATGTCAATTCTGAGGCAACCAGAGCAGTGTTTGAAGATAATGAATCTTGAAAGAGTTCGGCATGGGTTGAGAGGCAGAACACAAGAAAATAGGAGCAGGAGTAGGCCATCCGGCCCCACCCCCCCTCCCCCAAGCCTGCCCTGCCTTTAAATATGATCATGGCTGATCTGTCCCAGACCTCATCTCTTCTTCTCTACCAGTTTCCCACAGCCCTCAATCCACCGATCTTTCAAAAAATTATCTCCCTCCACTTTAATTCCCGCCAGTGATCCAGCTTCCACCACCCTTGGGGGCAAAGAATTCCAGAGATTCGCCACCCTCTGTGAGAAGTTCCTGCACGCCTCAGTTTTAAATGACCGTCCCTAGTCTTGTAACTATGTCCCCTCATTCAAGACTCTCCCAATAGTGGAAACATCTCAACATCTACCCTGTTCATGCCCTCCTTGTGATCTATATGTTTCAATAAGATCACCCCTGGTTCTTCTAAACTCCAAAGAAATGGTGTCAGGCAGATGATGAGCCAGATCTGGCTGCCCAATATCCAGTGAAAACCTGTCTATGCCTTGCTTTATGCACCTTGAAAGCTGTGGTTACCGTCCCCATTGGCAGCCTGACGTGGCCCCACAGTTCAGGGCCCCTACAACCTTTACTGCCTGAGTGGAGGCAGGGACTCTCATAACATTTAAGTATGCAGACAAGCACTTGAATCCTCAAGATAGAGAAGGCTATGGCTACCTGTCTGAGCAGTGTCCTGGTGCTGAGAGGTGACGAGTGCCCCGGCGTGGTGTGGTGGTAAATGCCTTGACGTCAAGGTTCCTGGTGCTGGTGTTCCTTCAGATGAGACTCATTGGGATCTTTTACTATTGAAGTCCAAGCTTTGAATTCATACAACCCCCATTACTGAGACCAGGCAGAGAGTTATTCAACGCAAGAACAGGCCCTTCAGCCCACCATCACCATCCATTTTATCTACACTAATCCCATTTTGCAGCTCTTGGTCTGTAGCCTTCTCTGTCTTGGGGGTTCAAGTGCTCGTCTGGATAGTTAAATGTTATGAGAGTCCCTGCCTCCACCACAGGCAATGCCTTCCAGATTCTAACTCCCCTCCGGGGGAAAAAAACTTCTCTTTTAATCCCCGCTAAACCTCCTATTCTTTACCTTATACACATGTCCTCTTGTTTAGGGGGGGGGAAGGATTCTTTTACTATCTACCCTTATCTGTCACCCTTGTAATCTTGTATACACTCAAAATTGTGGCTGCGCTCCCATGGGACCAGGACACTGAGGGACTCTGAATCCAGAGACCCAAGTTCAAATCCCACCATGGTAGTTTAACTTCAGTTAATCACCTGGAATTAAAAAAAAACGGAACCAGTCATTAGAAATCCAGTCGTTTTGTGGTCGTGATTACTAGAAGAACCCACCTGGTTCCCTGATGTTCATCAGGGGAGGAAATCTGCTGCCTTTCACCACGTGACTCCAGACCTACCAACGGAGTCGACTCTGAAATGGCCGGTTAGGGATGCGCAATAAATGCTGGCCTTGCCAGCAAAGTCCAGATCTTGAAAAATGGATAATTTTTTTTTTAAAAAAAGCAGAGACTCCTCTAGTTTGCTGCGTGAAGTGGCAATCGGGAAAGCATCGCGATTGGCTATTTCTCCTTGAAACTTATAGTGCTTTCACTGTGCAGCCAAAGGACACATCGACAGAAGGATGGTTGAAATTCAACAGAAGTTAGCAAGGAGCCAACCAGTTGAGGGAAAGTACCTGACCTACTTCCTGTCATCCCAGAATCTCCCAATGAGAACCATTTATGGAAACGTCACCGAGTTGTTGCTGGCTGGTGTGGACACTGTAAGCACGTGTCATTGTTTGCTTTCGTGAGCTGCAGGCTCTGTCATCTGCTAGGTGGGGGGTGGTTGGCTTAAAGCAGTTGCAGACAGGGCAAGACCTGTGAGTCACATCCACACGAGCCGGAACCACCACCCAGGGTATCAAAGTAAGACTTGTATTACCACTGCAACTTTCATGTCCATCTCAGGACGTCCCAAAGTGCTTCACAGCCAATTGAGAACTTTAGAAGTGTTGTCACTCTTGCAGCCAATTTATGCACAGCAAGATTCCACAATATGATAGCAATCAGGTAGTTTGTTTTAGAAGGGATGTTTGAGGGATTAAAAACTGACTACAATTCCCCTTCTTTTCAAAATATTGGGATCTTTTACATCCACCTTTGTTTAAAATTTTATCCAAAAGATGGAATCTCCTCCAGCAGTTCAGCACTGCCCCTCTGACAGTGCACTGCCCCCTTGACACTGTTCCCCTTGACACCGACCCCCTCTGACAGTGCACTGACCTCTCGACACCCTCTGACAGTGCACTGCCCACTCGACACTGACCCCTCTGACAGTGCAATACACCGCTCCCTTACCTCTTCTTCTTTCCGCAGTGTGGCACTCCCTCTGACGTTGCAACTTGCCTCTCTTGGACAGTGCACTGCTCTCAGTGCGGCACTCCCTCAGCACTGCACTGGAGCTTCACCCCAGATTGCGATTAAGGAGTCTACAGTGGGACTTCAACCCTCAGCCTCCAGACGGGGGTGAGAGTGCTGCCCATCGACTCTCAGCCTGGATCACAGAAGACCACGATTTAAATTCTGTCCCTGAACTTTACCAAGTGGTCTGTTTCCAGCTGGGAACACTGCTCACTGTCCACAGAGTCAAGGGATAATTCAAGGCCTTTCTCACCCTCCATTATCTCCTTGCAGCATTAGAACGAAGCCACTTTGGCCCATTGAATTTATGCCGCCTCACGCAGCAATCTGATTCCCCTATTAATTTTCCCTGTAATCTTTTCTTCCTTTTCATTCCCATCAACTCCCCCCAGCTTCTACCACTCACCTATACGCTAGAGACAATTTACAGCAGTCAATTGACCCACCAACCCCACGCCTTTTTGGGATGTGGGAGGAAACTGAAGCACCCAGGGGAAGCCCACACGGTCACAGGGAGAGCGTGCAGTGCTCACACACACAGCGCTGGAGGTCGGGATCGAGCCGGGCTCACTGTCCGCTGCGCCAGTGTGCCACCCCAGCTGAAAACCGAACAGGAGTGACTGAAAATTAACCTGGGAGCTCAGTGTTACTCCCAGCTGGCTGACCTTATCTTTAGTGCTGGATCTGACTTGATCTCTCCCATCTGGGCAGATCTCCAGCACAATGTCGTGGACCCTTTATGAGTTGGCCCGGCACCCAGACGTTCAGACAGCCCTGCACCGGGAAATAAGAGAGACGGTTGGCAACAAGACCATCCCCTCGGCTGCTGACGTGGCAAAGATGCCCCTTCTGAGAGCTGTTGTGAAGGAAGTGCTGAGGTGAGGGGGAAGAGTGGCCGTTGCTATCTTGCAAGTGTGGGTGGCCTCTCGACACAGTCGATTTCCCTGTCCGTCTCCCTCCGCCCCCACCATCTCCTCGTCCCTCACCTTTCAGGCATTCCCTCCTCTGATCTCCCCATGCTCCCAGAGCAGTTCTGAGATCAGAGGAGACGTGAACTAGTGACACAGTGTTGGGGATTTGTTGTAAGCCCACCCAACCCCTCCTTCCCCCACCCCCCCCCCCCAATCTCTTGTGTGGGGAGTCGTTCCTGACTGCTGATGTGTTGCTGACAGCTGAAACACACGTGTAATGTACCATTTTTGCTCTTTCTCAGGCTTTATCCTGTAATACCAGGTAATGCTCGTGTGATTCCAGATAAAGATATCCAAATTGGAGAATACATCATTCCCCAAAAAGTAAGTGCAGAGATTCTTAAGAAACGTTAGTTTAAAAACACTACAGTGGCTTTGGAGTGCTTTACTGCATTACAAGCACTATTTAATGCAGGGGGTGACAGGCTAGAAAGCTCACAGAAGCACCATGTGCAGACGTGAGGAGCAGCCTTTCTCGAACCTTCCCCAATCGCAGCCAGTTGTAACGGGCCTGGTGACTGCCCTTGCATGGGCAACAACTAGTGTTCAGTTGACTGGCACCCTGCTTTCAACGATGGCAGCTCTCCAACCCCACAGAGGGTCACCCTTCCGCAGCAGAACCTTAACTACCTAACCAAGGGAACAGAATCGCTTGCATGTCCCTGCTGTGCCCGTGTAAGTGGTTTCCCCGTGTGTCCAGCCCCTGCCACAATCCTCCATTCTGTCACTGGTGCCAGGCTTTTAAGAATGGCTGCTGTATTTTCAGACAAATGAGCTCCAACCTGACTGTAAGTTACACATACTTAAGGGCAGGGGTCTCTCACAGGGGAAGCAGTGTATGAGGGCGGATGTTGGTGGACAGTGGAGGGATGTACCTCTTTAATAGAATACAAGGGGCTGTTCTGGTTTACTGTTTAGTTTACCTGCACAGTTTCTGCTTCTGACAATCTGGTGTTTTCTTAAAAGAAATTATTTGGTTCAACTAGCTGGAAGTAGTTTACCTCAGGAATTTATTTATAGCCAATTGCTGATTGCTTTATTATTGTCACTTGTACTGAGGTGAAAAACTTTTTTTTGCATGCCATCATTTCACCACATCAGTACATTGAGGTAGTGCAAGGGGAAACGATAACAGAATGCAGAATAAAGTGTCACAGTTACAGAGAAAGTGCAGTGCAGGCAGACAATATGGTGCAAGGTCATAATGAGGTAGTGTGACACAATAAAAAGGAAATGGTTGAGCATCAAGTGATTTGCTGTAGTACTCACCCTCACAGATGAACACACAAACGCACTCTTGCACAGACTCCGTGTGAGTGCTCTCCTTGCACTGCCCTGCACGTGCGCTCTCTCCCTCTTGGAAAGATTCATACTGTCATAGATCCGCACTCTCTGTTTCTCACGCGCACACACTCTCTCATGTGCACGACACGGAAAATGGCCATTTGTTCCCTCTGCTGTGTGCTGGTGCCTGTGTTCCACAGAAACCTCCTTCCATCCCTCCACACTTTGATTCCCTGCTCCGTTGAAGGTTTATCCAGTTTCGCCTTGCACCCACCTCTGATGTTTGTGTCGACCACTCCCTCAGAGCAAGTCTCACTTTCCCACTCTCCAGGGAAAGAAATTCCTCATGAATTCCCCACCAGATTTATTTATGACCTTTTTACATTGATGGCTCCTTGTGTGGTCTGCCCCACATTTGGCAACATCTTTGCATCCACCCTATGAGACCTCTTCATAGGTTTAAATGTAGTTTTTACCATATCAAATCTTCTATTATGTTTGCAGAAAAATATATAAAATAGTGAATGAGAGAAGTGATTCGCACTGAACAGCAACCTTTGCTCCAGATTCCAGCATCTGCAGTCTCTTGTGTCTCCATTGGGCTATCTGTTGCTTGGCCACTCTTAAGTTTTCTCTGAGCATCCAAGGTTTGGTTGGTTAACCTTGAAGTTATGACCAGTGGGTGTGAGGTCGGACTCTCTGACTCAGATTGTTGTTCTGACGAAGCTCTGCTGATTCTAAATGGTCTCTGTCCTTCCGTCCAGACCCTGATTACGCTGTGTCACTACGCAACCTCGCGAGACAAAGAGGTCTTCCCCAACCCCGACTGCTTCCAGCCGACACGGTGGTTTCACAAGGACGACAGTTTTCATCCTTATGCCTCTATCCCTTTTGGCTTCGGGAAGCGAAGCTGTATTGGAAGAAGGATCGCAGAGTTGGAGGTCTACCTGGCTCTGGCGAGGGTAAGTCAGAGGATTTGAACTCTGGTGAATTCAGGCTCTGCTAATCATGATAGATGGTAGAGGAAGAAGTTCGTGTGATGGTTAAGGAGCAGGAGGTGCGAGTTCTAACCCCACTTTGGAAACTAGGAATTTAAATTCAGTTCATAAAATAAAACTACAAAGCTGGAATAAAAAGTTCGATTCAGTACCAGTGACCATGAATCAAGCAGACTGTTTATATTTTGAAAGGAAAAATCAAGAGATTTGACATCCTCAGCTTGTCTGGCTTTTAGGTGACTCCAGACCTGTTACACAGGGACAGGAGGAGGCTGTTCAGCCCCTCAGCAGCCTGTTATACCATTCAGTCAGACTACTGCTGATCTCTGCCTCTGCACCATTTTCCTTCCTTAATTAAACAAAGAAAACCTATCCATCTCAGTCGTTACAGCACTTTAGGGAGGGAAAATTCCAGATTTTCCCCACCCTCTGTGTGAGGAAAACTTCTTGACATTCCCTGGCAGGTTCCAACTCCAATTTTAAGCTGGTGGGTTTTGTTCTGGACTCTTTCTCCATCCAGGGGAAACATGCTCTCTCTCCTATTGAATGCTCTCTCACTGTAAGTGTTTGACAAGGTCGACTATCGATCTTAGGGGGAAACAGCTGGTCCTTGCAGTTTAACCCTTCAAATGCCAGACTCGCTATGATGAATGCAAGGTCCTCTCGGCAGTGCAGACTCGTCCTTGGTGAACTAGCACCCAGCGTGACATGCCGTTTCCTTTTCAGATCCTGACCCACTTTGAGGTGAGACAGGAGATCGAGGGCAACATCATAAAACCAATGACCAGAACTCTGCTGGTGCCAGAGCAGGAGATCAATCTTCAGTTTATTGACAGATGACCGGATGTACAGCGAACTGCTTCAGTGCCACAGTGAGAGAGCCCAAACCCTTCGATAACAGACCCCTCTGAAGCTCTACAGCGGTGGCTTTAGTTGGTCCAGAACAGCAATTTGCTGGCTTGGACAACATCTTTCTCTCTCCCACCTGCCCTTGAACCTTTGTTGTGGAAGAACCTTGGGGAAGCTTTGACTGGCCCACTCACAGCCAACTTTATTTGTAACACTGTAGGAGTCACTGCTGCTTGTTGAAGTTTCCATCCTAAACCAAGGAACGTGACAGGTGGTTGCCCAGTCTATTTCCTGGTTAGGTCAACATTGTCTTCAATTCCATAGAGTCACAGAGACGTATAGCATGGAAACAGGCTCTTTGGCCCACCACGTACACACTGACCAGTGGACACCCAGCCATTATTAATTCCATCTTCCAGCTCTTGGCCCCAAGCCTTCTACGCCTTAGTGATTCAAGTGCTCATCTAGACACATCTTAAACACTGTCAGCTTTAACTCTGGCTGACAAGGATTTCTGAGGGACAGTACCAAGGACTGTCTGGAAGTCTTTAAAGCATCCACAGACATTCCCCTGTCTATTCAGTCACCTCTTCAAAAGAAAAATAACTTTTGTCAGCTTTGTCAAATCTAACAATGTGGTGTTCAGTAAGTCACTCCACAAATAATTGGGGACTCCAGTAATTTCCCAAATAGCGGATTGGTCTACAATTGTCTGGTTTCTCTCTCTCGTCTTCCTGAAACAACAGAGTGACATGCACAATTTTCCAAACTGAAGGAATGGTTCCCAAATCAAGCTTTGGAAAATCATAGGTCATTTGCAAAGTCCCTACTGACCAGATGTTTGCAAGGGGAATTTCAATTGCAATTGGGTGCATTAATCAATTTGTTGTAAATGGGTTAATTAAAGTAATGAAGGCATTTTTGTCTTCAAAACCCCCCTCAACTGCAATGTCACTCCAGGAACCAGAATTCAAATGGCAGAAGTGGTGGCCTTGGAAGCACAAAGATGGCCATGTTGTCAGAAGCTTAAAGACAAGGTGGTGAATAATGCCACTGATTGTATTGGTACAAACAGCTTTTTTAAAAGCACTTTGTTACAACAGTTCAAGCGGTGGTGGAAATTCAGTCCAATAAGAAAAGAGAAACAGATTTGCATTTCCAAAGCACTTCCATATCCCGATGTGTTTTGAGTCGGTGCCCTTGCCATGTAGTTACTGTAGTGATACAGGTATGCGGTCAGTGCTGAACCCCTGTAAAATCTGCATCTCTTTTAACTGGTAATCATTTATTTTCTAGAAGTAAGTTTTGAGGCTTCAGCTCTCAGCAACTGATTTTGGCAGAGTGCCATTTTTAATTGACCTCTGGGGGTGCTAATGTTCTTTATTCTGAAATGTTGCTCTTTTATTTCCATTGGTAACGAATAAAAATGGTTTAGAACTTAGAATCTTTATCAACTTAAGATAAGATATCTTTATTAGTCACATGTACATCGAAACGCACAGTGAAATGCATCTTTTGCGTCGAGTGCTCTGGGGGGCGGCCCGCAAGTGTCGCCATGCTTCCGGCGCCAACATAACATAACACAGCAACATTGCAGTGAGCTTTTCAGTTATAATCAAAATGCATTATCGGCTGTGGATCTGACTGGGATACAGGTTGTCCTGTGTTCGTCCACCTCCCTCATTGCACCCTTAGTGTTTCTCCCTGAAGGTGTCATTTGCTCTGCTCCAGTGTGTGCTTTATAACACTATATGTGATGGACCCCCAGTAAATGATAATTCTTTTCAAGGGACTCACTGTAGATACTTACATGCCCCAAAGAAATCCCTGGTAAATACTGACAACTCCTCTGGATTCCCTGCAACTGCTGATATGTATGCAACAGACTCCTCACACAGACACTGTAGCACAATTGGGTACCCCTTCTAAATGCTGATGCATTCTGGGTGAGGACCCCCTGTAAATACCGACACACTCCCGGGGACCTTCTGTAAATACCGACACACTCCCGGGGACACCCTGTAAATATCCACACGCTCCCCGGGACCCCCTGTAAATACCGACACACTCCCTGGGGACCCCCCTGTAAATACCCACACACTCTCCGGGGACCTCCTGTAAATACCCACACACTCCCCAGGGACCCCTTCTAAATGCTGAAGCATTCTGGGTAACGACCCCCTGTAAATACTGACACACTCCTGCTGGGGACCCCCTGTAAATACCGACACACTCACCAGGACCCCCTGTAAATACTGACACACTCCCCGGGGACCCCCCTGTAAATACCGACACACTCCCCGGGACCCCCTGTAAGTACCGACACACTCCCTGGGGACCCTCTGTAAATACCCACACACTCCCCGGGGACCCCTTCTAAATGCTGAAGCATTCCGGGTAACGACCCCCTGTAAATACTGACACACTCCCGGGGACCCCCTGTAAATACCGACACACTCCCCGGGGACCCCCCTGTAAATACCGACACACTCCCCGGGGACCCCCTGTAAATACTGACACACTCCCCGGGGACCCCCCTGTAAAAACCGACACACACCCGGGGACCCCCTGTCAATATTCTCACACTCCCGGGGACCCCCTGTAATTACTGACACATTCCCAGGGACTCCCCTGTAAATATTCTCACACTTCCAGGGACCTCCTGTAATTACTGACACTTACTCAGGGCAAGATGGAGAGAATGTTGCACCTTGGATACATCATCTTTCCAGAGATGGTCTTCAACCAAGATCACTGCCTGCCCTCTCAGGTGAATGGAATGACCCAGCAGAACAATATGAAGAGGACTGGGAGATCTTCCCATGTCCTGAGGTCAATATTTATCCCTCAATGAGCATCACTACAAACTTTCTTGGCACAATGGTCATCTTGATACTGGACCAGCAGGCGGAATCTGGAGCATGGATCCAGAAACGCAAGTTCAAATTCTGCTCTGGCAGCTGGAAAATTTCAATTCAAAAATCCGGAATCAATCTAAAGATTAGTTTCAGGAAAAAAGTCAAAAGTCAAAGTGGAGTATATTGTCTCACACACACAAGTCCACATGTGCACAGGTGCAATGAAAAACTTGCCTGTAGCAGCATCACAGGCACAGAGCATCAGAGACAACATTCACGAGAAAAACATAAATTATACAAAGTTAAACCAGAAGGAACACAATTTGAACAAAAAAACAAAGATCAATTTAATGTAAAGTGGTCCCAGTGTTGCTGTACTGAGGCAGTGATTAGGGTTGTGCTGGTCGGTTCAAGAACCGAATGGTTGAAGGGAAGTCGCTGTTCCTGAACCTGGTGGTGTAGGACTTCAGGCTTCTGTACCTCCTGCCCGACGGGAGCTGCGAGAAGCTGGCACAGCCCGGATGGTGGGGATCTTTGATGATGGATCTTGCCTTCCTGACGGTGGGGAGGGATGTGCCCGTGATGTATTGGGCAGAGTCCACTACTCTCTGCAGCTTCTTATATTCCTGCACATTCGAGTTGTCGTCCCGGACCGTGATGCAACCAGTCAGGATCTGTAGACGTTTGTTAGAGTTTTTGGTGACATGCCGAACCTCCTTAACCTTCTAAGAAAGAAACATACCATGCAGCTACTGGATTGTTGTAAAAACCCATCAGGGTCATGAACGTCCCTTAGGGGATGAAATCAGCACTGCCTTTCCTGTGGCATACTGCCCCTCCCACAGTGCAGCACTTCCTCAGTACTGCCCCTTTTTTTTAATAATAAACGTTTATTCGCTAAAAGCAATCCAAAAGACAACCAGTGTCAATACACGACATCTAATACAGAAAAGAAGAAACTACGTAACGACATACTACGATAGAGAATGCAACTAATACTAATGAAACACACGCGACGCTACACCCGTTAACGCGACACGTGACACTTCAAGTAAGAATTGCGTTCGTACCATCCACGACACACGCGATCCCCTGAGGGGCCCACCGAGCGCGGAACTCGGCTAGGGTGCCCGCGGAAACCGCGTGCTCCCTCTCTAAACGCACTCGCGCGCGCACGTAAGCGCGGAAGACGGGCAGGCGGGCCGACCTGCTGGGACCCTCGGCCGCCCACCGACGCGTCCTGTGGATAGCCAGCTTGGCCAGGCCCAGCAGGAGACCCACCAGGAGATCCACCGCACACCCCTCCCCGCGCCGCACCGGGTGCCCGTAAACCAACAGTGCCGGGCTGAAGTGCAACCAGAACTTCAGCAGCAGCCCCCGCAGATACTTGAAGAGGGGCTGCAACCTCTCGCACTCCACGTACGCGTGGTACACCGTCTCCTCCCGGCCGCAGGAGTGACAGGTGGCCGGGGTGTCGGTGAACCGGCTCAGGAATCGGTTGCATGGCACGGCCCGGTGCAACACCCTCTAGCCCAGGTCCCCGATGTACAGTGGGAGGACTCTCGCGTAGAGAGACCCCCACTGGGGACCTCAGCACTGCCCCTTCCACAGTGTGACCCTCCCTTAGTACTGCCCCTCTTACAGTGTGGCGCTCCCTCAGTAAGATATAATATTTCTTTATTAGTCACATGTACATCGAAACACGCAGTGAAATGCATCTTTTGCGTAGAGTGTTCTGGGGGGCAGCCCGCAAGTGTCGCCACACTTCCAGTGCCAACATAGCACGACCACAACTTCCTAACCCGTATGTCTTTGGAATGTGGGAGGAAACCAGAGCACCTGGAGGAAACCCACGCAGACACGGGGAGAACGTACAAACTCCTTACAGACAGCGGCCGGAATTGAACCCGGGTCGCTGGCGCTGTAATAGCGTTACACTGACCGCTACACGCCCCTCCCACAGTGTGACATGGCACTCCTTTGATCTTGTGCTAACAGTATTGGAGATCCAGAGGTGTTTTATTGCTGACAGAATTTTTGTGGGCCTACTGAGTCAGAATATTGTGTCCACACCACACGCAGACTGGACAAAGTGTAAGCAGGTTAGCGTATCCGGACACCTCATGTTTGCATGCAGATGTAACAGAGTGCAGCATTCAGCTGGGAGCTGCTATTGGCCAGAGGTGTCCTACTTATTGCTGCTTGTTTCCCAGCTGCCACGTGGACAACACTTTTTTTTCCAGATTGTGTGTTTTTCCTGTTTTCCCTGGTGGTAAACAGAACAGGAGTCTGGAGCCAAGGCGTGGAGCCAGCCAGCTGGGCTGGAGTCAAAGGTCTCCTTCCAACTGAGCAAACACCTCCTCTACTGCAGTTTACCTGCCAGATCAGCCACAAAGGGAATGCACCGAATCATCGGTTATGGAGTCGTGGAGTCTTACAGCACAGAAACAGGCCCTTTGGCCCAACCCGTCCATGCCCACCTGAGCTAATCCCATTTGCCCGTGTTTACCTCTGAACCTTTCCTGTCCATCTACCTGTAAATGTATTTTAAATGATGTAACTGTACCTGCCACTACATCTTCCTCTGGCAGCTTGTTCCACATACCCACCACAAGGGTTTCCACTCAGGTCCCTTTTAAATCTTCCCCCTCTCACCTTAAACCTGTACCCTCTAGTTTTAGACTCCCCTACCCTGGGGAAAAAAGCTGTGACCATCCACCTTATCCACACCCCTCAGGATTTTATAAACCTCTATCAGGTCCCCCCTCAGCCTCCTTCACTCCAGGGAAAACAGTCCCAGCCTGTCCAGTCTCTCCTTCAACCCCAAGCCCTCCAGTCCCGGTAAAGTCCATCTAAATCTTTTCTGCACCCTCTCCAGCTTAATGACATCCTTCCTATAGCTGGGTGACCAGAATTGCCACAATACTCCAAGTGTGGTCTCATCAACATCTCGTACATTATGTCCCAACTCCTGTACTTTACCGCCCTGATCTCATCAATCCTCTTGGTCACCTCGTCAAAAAAACTCCATCAAATTCGTGGGATATGTTTATCCATGCACAAAGCCATGCTGACTATTCCTAATCAGTCCCTACGGAGACACACAAGAGATTGCAGATGCTGGATTCTGGAGCAGCAGACAATCTGCTGGAGGAATTCAGCAGGATCTGTGGGGGGAAGGAATCAGTCCTGATAAAGGGTTTTGAAGTGAATGTCAACAATTCCTTCCCCGGGCTGTGTCGGTGTTACAGTGAGGGGTGCGGGGTGTGTCGGTGTCACGGTGAGGGGCGCGGGGTGTGTCGGGGTTATGGTGAGGGGTGCGGGGTGTGTCGGTGTTACGGTGAGGGGCGCGGGGTGTGTCAGTGTCACGGTGAGGGGCGCGGGGTGTGTCAGGGTTACGGTGAGGGGCGCGGGGTCTGTCGGTGTCACGGTGAGGGGCGTGTCGGTGTTACAGTGAGGGGCGTGGGGCGTGTCGGTGTCACGGTGAGGGGCGCGGGGTGTGTCGGGGTTACGGTGAGGGGTGTGGGGTGTGTCGGTGTCACGGTGAGGGGCGCGGGGTGTGTCGGTGTCACGGTGAGGGGCGTGTCGGTGTTACGGTGAGGGGCGCGGGGTGTGTCGGTGTCATGGTGAGGGGCGTGGGGTGTGTCGGGGTTACGGTGAGGGGTGCGGGGTGTGTCGGTGTTACAGTGAGGGGCGCGGGGCGTGTCGGTGTCACGGTGAGGGGCGCGGGGTGTGTCGGTGTCACGGTGAGGGGTGTGGGGTGTGTCGGGGTTACAGTGAGGAGCGCGGGGTGTGCGGTGTTACAGTGAGGGGTGCGGGGTGTGTTGGCATTACAGTGAGGGGTGCATCGGTGTTACAGTGAGGGGTGCGGGGTGTGTCGGTGTTACAGTGAGGGGCGCGGGGTGTGTCGGTGTTACAGTGAGGGGCGAGGGGTGTATCAGTGTTACAGTGAGGGGTGCGGGGTGTGTCGGTGTTACAGTGAGGGGCGCGGGGTATATCAGTGTTACACCGTACCACAGAAAGGCAGCTGGTTAACTCGTCAGAATCCTGTCATTACCAGGTTTAAATCTGGAATTTTCCTACAGTTGATAATCTGGTTATTTCTCAATGTAAATATAGGTTCAGTGTTAGATAAACTGAAAACATTCTCCTGTACAATAGTTCATTTGCAACCAGCTAACTCTGGGACCTGTCACTTGAGGGAAGTGTACTGGCCTGCAGACAACGTGCAGGACGGTTATTTGTCCTCGGGTCAGTCACCCATTCATAAGATGAAATGAACATGTCATTCAGTGTGACATTTGATGCCTTTCTAGACACCCACCCTCTCCCCTCAAATTCCACAACAAAATTTCATTCTTAAAGTATACACACAAATTTATATTGGAAACATGACAATAAGTGGACAGAATGTATGATTTTAAAAACTGAGAGTGGTTGGATTGAATTTGCATCCATTACAATAAAAACTTCCATTTACAGAGTATCTTTAAAATAGTAGGGTCCTATAGACTTGTGGTCAGACTGTAAATGATACTGAGCAGCATAAAGAAATACTGAGCAAGATTCTGACTGGTTGCATCACGGTTTGGGACGGCAATTCGAATGTGCAGGAACGTAAGAAGCTGCAGAGAGCAGTGGACTGAGCCCAATACGTCATGGGCACATCCCTCCCCACCATCGGGAGTATCTACAGCAGGCACTGCCTCAAGAAGGCAACGTCCATCGTCACAGATCCCCTCCATCCGGGCCGTGCCATCTTCTCGCAGCTCCCGTCAGGCAGGAGGTACAGAAGCCTGAAGTCCCCACACCACCAGGTTCAGGAACAACGACTTCCCTTCAACCATTCGGTTCTTGAACCGACCGGCACAACCCTGATCACTGCCTCAGTACAGCAACACTGGGACCACTTTGCACTACAGTGGACTTTGCTTCTTTTTTGTTCTAATTGTGTTCTTTATTGTAAAAACTGTGTATAATTTATGTTCTTATGAATGTTGTGTCTCTGAAGCTAAGTGCTTGTGATGCTTCTGCAAGGAAGTTTTTCGTTGCACCTGTGCATATATGTACTTGTGCATACGACTTTGAGTCTGAGCCATGTGACCCAAAGTTAGATCATAAGTGCAGTTCTTAACTCAGGGAAGAGAGAGATGAAGGGTCTCAACCCAAAACGTTGACTGTCCATTTTTCCTCCAAAGATGCTGCCAGACCCGCTGAATTCCTCCAGCACTTTGTGTGTAGTTGAAGAGACAAGTAAAGACCTTCTAGGCTCTGGCCCAACTCCCCAGCGCCCTCTTGTTTCACCTGAAGACTATTTTCCAGGTACAACAACGGGGGAGATCAACCGACCTGCCTTTCAGGCATTGAGGCAGCATTTGTCAATGGCGGGGTCCAGCCAGCAGAGGGGGCCGCTCACCTGCCTCGCCACTGGAAAGTGATTTCGAGATCAGGTCCGCACGCTGAGAACTTTGGTCCCACCGTCTTCAGGCGCCGCACGGCGCTGTGCTTTGCAAGCGGTGAGAATCCCGCAACTTCATGTCTACAAATTTATGCGCGAGTGAAAGAGAAAAGTTAACAGTCCCACCCCGCGAAAAATAGGAATTACATTTACATCTCGAACTTTCTGCTTTTCGTTTGCATCTGAAGTGGGCGGGACAGCTTGAGGAGCGCGCCGTGTAGAGGTGGGTCAGTCAAACTTGATAGCAGGCGGATGAGTGGCAGCAACGCTCGCCAATGAGGAGAGGGCTTTGTGTCCCTCTCTGTGAGTTGATTGGACCGAGCAGGACGTAAGGTTAGGTTGGGCTCGCAGCTTTGCCTGTGTCGGCGAGTAAGTGGAGTCGTCGTTCTGTCAAAAAGTTTATAAAGTTATTGTGTGCTCCACGGACAGCATCTGTGCAGTGAGAATCAGTTAACGCTTCAGGCCGGGAAAGAGAGGACACAAACATTTAAAGTTGCAGAAAAAAGGGAGGTGGGGAGAACTGAGGGCAATGCCTGTGATAGGGGTTGTCCAGCTGGCACAAATGTTCTCGGCGCCGGGGCGACCGAAGGCTTTTAAATTGCAGCTGATCAGAACCAGGTTTATTATCACTGACTTAGATGACGTGAAGTGTGTTGTTTTGTGGCAGCAGTACAGTGCAAAGACGTAAAATTACTATAAATTACAAAAGTAAATAAATAGTGCAAAAAAAGGACTAGAGCAGTCGTGTTCATGGACTGTTCAGGAATCTGACGGCGGAGGGGAAGAAGCTGTTCCTGAATGGTTGAGTGTGGGTCTTTAGGCTCCTGTACCTCCTCCCCGATGGTAGTAACGTGAAGAGGGCGTGTCCCGGGGTGGTGAGGGTCCTCAGTGACGGGTCACCTCTTGAAGATGTCCTCGATGGTGGGGAGGGTTGTGCCCGCGATGGAGCTGGCTGAGTCTACAACCCTCTGCAGCCTCTTGCAACCCTGTGCGTTGGAGCCTCCATACCAGGCGGTGATGCAACCAGTCAGAATGCTCTCCACTGTACATCTATAGAGATTTGTAAGAGTCTTTTGTGATGTACCAAATCTCCTCAAACTCCTAATGAAGTAGAGCCGCTGGCATGCCTTCTTCATGATTGCATCAATGTGTTGGGCCCAGGATAGATCGTCTGAGATGTTGACACCCAGGAACTTGAAGCTGCTCACCCTTTCCACCGCTGACCCCTCAATGAGGACTGGTGTGTGTTCTCCTGACTTCCCCTTCCTGAAGTCCACAATCAGTTCCTTGGTCTTGCTGACGTTGAGTGCGAGGTTGCTGTTGCGACACCACTCAACCAGCAGATCTACCTCACTCCTGCACTCCTCCTTGTCACCATCTGAGGTTCTACCAACAACAGTGGTGGAGGATTTAAATAGTGGGAGATAATGTCAGAGGATAAAAATAATCCTGGAATTGTGAGATGCAGAACACAGCAGTTGCTGGAATTTGGAAATTAAAGGGAATGCAGGAAATGCCCAGCAGGGCAGGCAGCATCTGTGGGGAGAGAAAGAATTAATGTTCCAAGTTGGTGATCGAATTGGCAAGTTCTGACACAAACAGGAAAAGCTGGTTATCTGATATTGTTGAAATCAATATTATCGGTATTGGTTTATTATTGTCACTTGTACTGAGGTACAGTGAAAAACTTGTCTTGCACACTGATCGTACAGATCAATTCATTACACAGTGCAGTTACGTTGAGTTAGTACAGAGTGTGCTGCAATGTGTATAGATGGAAGATGAGATGCTGTTTCTCAGCTTAGATTAGGCTTCATTGGAACAATGAAGGAGGCCAAAGACTTGGATGTTAGCATGGGAGCGGGGCAGAGAATTAGAATGGCAGGCGACCGGAAGCTCAGAACCAACCCTGTGAACTGAATAGAAATGTTCTACAAAGCGATTGTCCAAGTTGTGTTTGGTTTCTCAAATGTAGTGGAGTCTGCAATGTGAGCATCAAATGCAATACACTAAACTGGGAGATGTGCAAGTGAATTGCAGCTTGAACCGGAAAGACTGTTTGGGTCCCTGGATGGCAGGATGTAAAAGAGCATGTGTTGCATCTCCAGCAACGGAGTGGTTGGTGGAGATGGAAGAGCGAACCAAGAAGTCCCAGAAGGAACGGTCCTTTATAAGTACTGGGAAGGGGGAGAAGGCTGGAAAGAGGAGAGGTTTGTCTGGTGGTGGTTTGGAAGCTGCATGGATCCATGCAATGCCTGTTTCTTTGTGGAATATGTGGAGTCTTTAAATCATGGCTATGGTAACCCACGGGTGCTAAATCTCAAGGCTCCACGGGTGTTTTTTTTCCACCGTTCACCTTTATAACACCTCTTCCAGACACATCAGCTGTTAACACCAATGGCATTTATGTTATCCGGACACTCTTGGTGTCCATCCCTTTGTTCTCTCCACTGTTCTTCACTCTCTGCACTTTAAAGCACACCTTTCCCGTTCTGATGAAAGGTCACTGACCTGATACGTGAACTCTCTCTCTCTCTCGCTCCAGGGATGCTGCCTAAACTGCTGATTATCTCAGGCATTTTCCATTTTTATTTTTTAGCATTTTCAGTTTTTTTGCTTTTGGAATGATTTATTAAATCAGGAGGATTTAGGATTAGGAGCCTTTGGAGAACCAACTTGCAAACTTTTCCTTAATTAGTGGGGGAATCTAGAACGAGGGAATATAATTTCAGAACAAGTGGTTGCCCGCTTAAGATGGAAGTGAAGAGGAATTTCTTCTCGGGGTTGTGAAGCTTTAGAAGCTGTGGAGTTGAATATATTCAAGGCCAAGATCGGCAGATTTTTGGTATCTAGGTTTATGGAGAACAGGCAGCAAAATGGAGCTGAGATCAAGATGAGATCAGACATCTTATTGAATGGCAGAGCAGGCTCTAGTGGCTGTGTGACTGACTCCTGCTGTTCTTATTGTCTGTGTCCATCACCCTTCAAGCTGCCCCAGTTTAAAAGAAAGCTGTGCCTTCTGTTGTCCTCACTTTGGTCACCTCCCATCTCCTTCAAAGGGCTGCGTGGTCTTTACAAGCAGCTGCCAGTCTATAACAGTGACTCCCCAACTACATTAGGTTCTGCTTTGCAGGAAGGACTTTGGGCAGTATTCCTAAAGGGGAAGGTGCCTGAGCAGCTGGGTGAAGGCCCATGGGTTCCAGTTAAGTATTAACGCTCCGTTGATGCTGCCTGACCTGCTGAATGTTTTTGGCATTTTCTGTTTTTGTTTTAGATCGGCTGGAGTATTTGAAAATATCTTTTCCCTTCTGAAATTGCTGTATCTTTTCTCCCCAGGGGGGAAACGTGTCCAGCGCTGGGAACGAATTAACTCTGCAGAGCTAGTGGAGACTGGAAATCCAGCTATCAAGGGGTGGTGCAAGATGATGGAAGAGCATCTGTTCAGTGCCTTCCCCAAGGATGATGATCTGTTTGCAGACTGTTACACAGAGGAGAGGACTTATGAGTTTTGTGGACATGTTTTAAAGATCACCCAGAGCTTCAGCACTGATCTGGGAGTTGCTGGTTCAGTCTGGGATTCTGTAAGCCTAGTGGTCTGAAAGTAGATGAAGCAGAGAGAAAACAAGCCTTTCACAACTTGTCTATTCCGAAACCATGCTGCTGCAATGGCTCACTTTTCCCTCTGAGCCAGAAGGCTCCAGGTACAAGTCTCGCTCTGTGACTCTAGCACAGAAATGCAGGCTGACAGTACCAAGGGAGTGCTGCACTGTCTTTTGGGTGAGACATCCTCTCCATTTGCCAGCTCAGGTGGACGTAAAGGATCCCATGGCACTATTTGAAGGAAAGCAGGGAGTTCGGGCCAAAATTCCTCCTTTTCCCCAAGCCAACCCAGCCCAATATCGTGTTTGTGGCTTCCTGTGATAGGCAAATTTTGCCGCTGCATTTGCCTACATAACAGCAGGAACTGCACTTCAGTGTAAGTGGCTGTGAAGCTTTATGGGCGAATTAGGAACGTGAGCAAATGGTATGTAAATGTACTTTTGTTTTCCCACACCGAACTTCAGTCAATTCCAAACTGAACTTGCTGGTGGAATATCGGTCTGGCAATAGCTGCTTCCATTAATCATTCCCTCTCTCCACAAGGAGGTTTCTAAACATTGACATTGGCCACGGGCGGCACTCTCGTCTCGAACTCCCTGGGTCGTAGGTTCAGCTCCCACTCCAGATGCTCAAATGCTGTTGAAGCTGCCGTCATTCAGATGACCTATTAAATTGAGGGCCACTCTTCTACTATCTCCAGTAGAAGTAAAAGATCCACACTTGTAAAAAAAAAGTAGGGGATTTCTCTTCAGTGTCCTGGGCTCAATATTTATCCCTCAACTAACCACCATCAATAAAACAGTTGGAATTGGTTTATTGTTGTCACATGTACCAAGGTACAGTGAAAAACTTGTCTTGCATACCGTTCATACAGATCAATTCATTACACAGTGCACCGAGGTAGTACAGGGTGAAACAGTAACAGAATGAACTGTTACAGTCACAGAGAAAGTGTAGTGCAGGCAGACAATAAGGTGCAAGGTCCATAACGAGGTAGATTGTGAGGTCAAAACAGAGGATCTGGTCATCATCACCTTGCTGTTTGTGGGAGCTTGCTGTGTGCAAATTTGTTGTTGTGCTTCTTACAACTGTGACTACACTTCAAGTGGCTCTATAGTGTTTTAGGACGTCCTGAACCTACACGAGTCACTCTTGTGTTCTGCTCTCCGATGCACTGTTGTTCATGTTGCTGGGTGTCATGTCACCCTACTGGCCAGAACTGAATGTTGGGAGGGAATGCTTCTAATGTGAATCTATGATGTTTCCAGGCTCTTGCTCTTTGTCGGTACTTTGCTGAGCAGAAGATAAGCTTCCGCAGGAGGAAGGTGATTGAACTGGGTGCAGGCACTGGAATTGTGGGGATTCTGGCTGTACTCTTGGGTAAGTTTAATGTCCCCAACCAAAACTTGGATGAGCAAAACGCACAGTAATCCATGTGGAAATAAAACCAGAAAGTGCTGGATATACTCAGCAGGCCAGGCAGCATCTGTGGAGAGAGAAACAGTTAATATTGTTTCTCTCCACAGACTCTGCCTGACCTGTTGAGTATTTCCAGCATTTTCTGTTGTTATTTCGGGTTCTGCATTTGTAACAATGGACCTGGCATGTTTTTTGCTCATGGGTGCATGGGGTTAAGTGAGGAGTTGGGGTGTACATGGCATGCAGAGTTCTCTGGCATTGCTGGTGACTCACCAGCCTAATAGAACCCAGCGAGAGGTTGACCTGTCACTGGAGACTCTTCCCACTTGGCCTACCCTGGGAACCTCATCCCTCACCAGTGGGGAGGTCCTTGCTAGAGGAGGAGGGACAAGCTCCTGTGCTCCCCATGCACTGTGCTGGGAAATTGCAGTGTTTTATCTCCTTAAATTTCAGCACATGAAGGCCCATCTTGAGACAACAAGTACCTCAACTATATGCCCTTGACAAGTCGATGGTGATGTCAAGGGGAGAGAGTGATGCACAAACAGAAACATGGTCAGTGAATTTTACCAGAATTCTCATCCCTTTTCTTAAATCCCCACCATGGCTTCACTGTGGCCCCGACACCTTCCCCAATGTCTGTAACCTTCTCCAGCCCTGACACCCCTCCCTATCTCTGTAACCACCCCCTCCCAACACCCTTCTTTATTTTCTTAAACCACTGTAAATGTGGAACTGGGCTCTGCCAAAGTCTGTGATTGGCTTTCACCAGCCAACAATTGTAAAATTTTGCACCTTTTTCTCCTTATGTGGCTCGGTGTCAAATGTTGCTGACACTGTTGTAAAGCAATAACATGATAGGCATTTAGGTTCGATTTTTACATCTTTAGGGGAACCTGTAAATGGGGAAATGTAATTTTTGTCTTTCTTTCTTTGTGTTCATCAGGTGGTGATGTAACTTTCACAGACCTTCCTCGTGCTTTGAAGGAAATCGAGAGCAACATCTCAGTGAACGTGCCCTCTTCCTGCATTCACTGTTCACGGGTCCGTGCCCTTTCTTGGGGTCACAATCACACCTGGTTCCCCGGTGACTATGACTTTGTACTGGGTTCCGACATCGTGTACCTGCCTGAGATCTACCCCTTACCGGTGCGGACACTGCGGCACCTCAGCGCGCAGAGCGCCACCGTTTACCTCTCGTCCAAAATGCGAAGGGAGCACAGGACCATCTCTTTCTATGAGGAGATCTTGCCCCAGCATTTCCAGTGCCGGCTTCTTCACAGGAATGAGGAGCAAAATATCAACCTCTACAAAGCGACCCAACAAGAACATCATGCCGGACGGCACTGACTAACCCAGGCAGGGAAATCTCCCCAGGGTCCATCTCCAGATTCACAAGGTGGCTCTTGTAGTCAGTTCTAAGACTTATTTTCTGTTTTACTACATTTTCTAATTGACCCTTCCCCTCTTTTGCTTTTGAGCCCAACAGCTTGGCCTGGGTTTATCTTGGTGCCTGGCTCTGGGACCAGGACTGAGCAGCCACTCTGCAGATGAGCTGCAAAAAGAGCCTTTCCATTGGCTGGTTGACCATCAGCATGCACTTTCTGGTGGGACTGGGGTTACTGGATGGCGATAAGTGGCGGGAAAGCCTGGTGGATTTTCCCCTCCCCAGATACCAACCCCAACAATGCCACTGATACCACTGGCAGTCCTGTTACTGCCCCCTCTTCCCCCACCCCCCCCCCCCCCAGTCCCCCTCTCCACATGAGATCTGGGCAGTCCTGGGATGGAAATCAAAAAACTCCAGATGCTGAAATAAAAGCAGAAAATGCTGGAAATACTCATCAGGTCAGGCAGCCTCCATGGAGAGAGAAATAGAGTTAATGGTTCAGGTCTGAGATGCTGTGAAGACCCAGCATTTTCAGTTTTTAGTCCTGGATGGACTTGGTTCAGGATCCATACAGCAGGCAATCTGGCTCAGTGTGGACTTGATGGGCTGAATGGCCTCCTACACCATAAGGAAATATATAGAAGTGCGGCCTTTAAAGGCAGATTTAGTGGTTTTGTTTAAGCAGTGAGGTGGCACTGAGAGGGACTTTGAGGACGGCTTCCTGCCACAGCTGTGTGAACAAGCAGCCAGCTGAAACAACATGTTTGAATTACCTGAGCTATCGCCTTCTATTGATGTTTATTCAACTTGCTCATGCAGTCGTGCATCAATGAAGACCAATGTAGCTTCCCCCCAAACCAGCACTCACAGTGGGGCAGAATATTTTCAAAACTTCAAAACATAAAGTTTCTTTTCCTGAGCTAGGGCGCCAACTTGTGCTGGGGGACCTGTCCACGTGCCTTAGATGCCCTCCAGTACTTCAACCAACTAGACAGTCTTAATGTGTGGGCAATGTGAGTCAGGTTATTTGACCATGGAGGGAATCAGACCTGTTCACATCTGACACGTGCTTGTCAACAGGGATTAATAATAATGAGCAGGAGCAGGGGCTCTCTTTGCTTTCCCTCTTCTCCCATCACTGCCCCACAACCCGGAGAGCCTTAAGCCAACTCTAGTATTCCCATTGCTGCCTGCAGTGATTCAGTCTTAACAATATAGAAGTATTTAACATTTGAGCAAAGTGCTAACATTGGAACTCTGGGAATAGGAACTGCATTGTCTTACAGGAAGGGAAACGGCAGTGCGTCGGAACGCCTGAGCTTTGCACGAGTTGGTTAAGTTTGATCAGATCTTCTCATGGCCACTGGGCAAAGCATCAATCATTCAAGGAATTAGATTATGGTATGGTGCTGTGCCTGAGGTGTGAATGCTATTGGACAATCTGTGAGCTGGTGTTTGACAATAGTTCTATAGAAGAGACCGCCTGGCCGTGTGAAGCTAAACTATGATCTGTGAGATGCTTTTGAAGGAAGTAAAAGAATGATGTTCATTGAAATTTTGCCATAGGGCAGGTTGTCAGAGTTGGAGAATAGAATATTTTTCAAGCTTGTGCATCAAATGGTCATTTTTTTTTACTCAGAGGCTGCTCGCAGTTTTGGAACTTTGCAGGTAGCAAAGAATGGACCATCCATTGTGGGCTCGGGATGTCAGGAAGAGTGTTGATCAAATGTGAAGTTCCCTTCCGTTGTGCCTTATATCTTGCCTCAGGCAGGCACTCTTAATATCCTCAGCTTCCCCTCATTCATACCGTGGACTTGCACTCAACATTAACTGGGATAAGCTGAATTCATCTACATGGGCCTACTGGTGGGGACTTTCTTTCACTGTTTGCTCTGGATTCCCCAAGTCAGAGTTAGGCCAGCTTTGTTCCACACTCTACTACACACGTCATGTTTGTGAGAAAGAAAAATACATTTATAATCACGGAGGATGTCTTTTGAAGGATTTTTCTTGAATATAAATTGTGCCTTAAATGTAAGCAACATTTCAAAGCAAAAGTGCCTTTGAACTAACTGCATCTGCTTCTCTGTTCTGTATATCATCCTTCATGTGTCCTTGGAGCTACCACATTGCTGTATAATCACTTTGGGCAATGTTTCTTTGAATTCAGCTCCTAAACCAAGAGACTGTATTGCCCAGACTGTAGAAAAGCTGACTGGGTATCTTCAATGTGTAAAAAGTTGATCATAAAGCCAAATTGATCATATAGCCTAAAATTGCACGTTATCATTTTTTTTCCTCCACAGAAAGAATAAAATTATATTTAAACAGTGCTTTTCAGAATCTCAGGACACAAGAAACGGAAGCAGCAGTTGGCCTTATGGCCACTTGAACCTGCTTGGTTCACTAAAGTTGCAGATGATCTTGTGTTTAAATCCACTTTCCCATCTGATCCCATATCCTCTGATTCCCTTGGAATCCAAAAATCTCTTGTACTCGGCTGTGAATGTAAGCAGTGACCCCAGCCTCTGGAAGAGAGAATTCCAAAGGTTCACAACCCAATGAGGAGGAAGTTCCTCCTCATCTCTGAACCCTTTTTCCAGACTCTCCAGCTTGAGGGAAACAGCCTCATGACATCTACCCATCTAATCCATTGCAGAATCTTGTATGTCTCATTTAGATCATCCTATCCTGAACTTTAGAGAGTTTAGGGCAATGTTACTCAATTTCTCCTTATAGGAGCCCTCATCCTAGGAATCAGCCAGTGACTCTATGTTGTACTGCCTCCAAGGCAAGTGTATCCTTCCTTGGGTTTGGAGACCAGAACAACACATGGTTACCCAGATGTGGTTTCACCAAATCTCTATATGATTCTACCAAGTCTTTCTTTTGCAATAAAGGCCACCACACCATTTACCTCCTAACTACACAGTTGCTTTCTGCATTTCAAGAATCAGCACACTGATATCCCAAAGTGCTTCACATTAAACAGCTGTTGAAAGACTAATTGCTGTTGTAATGATGATGACATCACCTGCTAAGGGAGATTCAACAGGTGCCAGAAGACCTCAAGGGTCTTGACGTGTGAGATCAGACAGGCTGTTTGGTTCTGGAAGACATTTCTCATCCTAAACCAAGGGGGCACAACTGACCAATTCTAGCGCTGGTAGCTAGTTGCAAATCCAGCACACCTGGGGACCATATGGCACATTTACAGAATAAGCCATAGGTAGACAGGGCTGTTTGTTCAGTGTATACAGTGCAATTGAACTGAGATCTTTAGTGAATACAGGCTGCTGGTTAGATCATTTGTTTCCCCAGGCAACAAACCCATTGCACTTGGTAGTCTCAGCTGGTCTCTGAGGTCTGAGTCTGCTCTGTTAGAAAACCTGATTATTAGGAAATGTAGATTGCAATTTTTGGTCTTTGAATACAGGTACTTTAATTACATAACAATATTGAGCAATACATCTCAAGTCATTTCACAGGACTGTTAAATTTTTCACCAAACCATTAGGGAATATGAGAGTAGGTGACCAAAAGCTTGGTCAGAGAAATGGGACTTAAGGGGTGTCTTAAAGGAGGAAAGGGAGGTTGAGGCGTGAAGATATTTAGAAAGGGAGTTTCAGGCAGCTGAAGGCACAGACCAATGGTGGAGCGATTAAATTCAGTGATGGTAAAGGAGCCAGAATTAGAGATGTCTCCAAGGGTTAGAGGGATGAGGAAGTAACAGTGATAGACCATGGAAGGATTTGAAATCAAGGAATGCTAAGTAGTCATGGATAAGGAAATAAAATGAATGATCTGTTAGACTATAGTGGTGTTGGAGGGGAGAATACTGGCTCAGACACCAAAATAATCTGAATAGTACTGTTAGGTTGTTTTGTATCTACTTGAAAAGAGGGATGGGTGCCTTAGCACCTCCACAGAAAGACAGCACTTTCGACGGTGCAGTAACGCAGGCGAAGTTGTGAGCTAAAATCTCTGCATGGACTCCAGCCCACATCCTGTTGATTTAGAGGCAAGAGTGCTGTTCACCCAATCTAGCAAGACAAAAGGGGCTGATTGTTATACTCCGTTAATACTTTGACAGAGGGAAATATGTTTTATTTTCTTCGGCTTCAGACTTCAACCAACAGTGGGAGCTATCAGAAACTCAGAGCAACATTCAAAATCCGCCTTCTCTTGGCGTTCTCTGGGCCAGCTGTTGTTGAAGTTTGTCCTCGTTGGCTCCTCGTCTCTATGCTCTTCCGGTGGTGCGGTAGCCTTCTGTGTGCTGCGCGAAGCCGGTGATCATGGCCGTCCTGTGCGCCCTGCGGACCGCTCGGGTAAGAATCACCTTCTGTCCGCTACCTTATCACCGATGAGCGGTTTTAATAAGACCCCGGCGGGGGAAAAATCACTTTAGAAAGCCGGAGACTGCGTGGGTAAAACGAATGTGCTGAGAGGGAATGATGGACAGCAAGGTTTGGCCAATCGAAAGAGGGCATTTGACGAGCGCTTGTTACCTGATTGGAGGGTTTCAGGTGCGATCCTCCCCCTCGGCCGGCGCGGATTGAATGGCGAGCAGGGAGATGGGCTGCAGGGCGGCCCAGCATCAAACAAAGGCAGTGTCTGGTGCTGTTCCGGCAGAAGGGACAGTAACCAAAGATTTTGGACAACCAGGAGAATTAGAGGGAGAGATTTTTTGTTCATTATGTGGTGAAATAGATTCAGAGGAATTGAACCTCTTCAATTTATAAAGGAGAAATCTGGTGGGGAAAGAGCGGGTGAAGCGAATTGGAGACACAAGAGACAGCAGATGCTGGAATCTGGGGCAACACACAAGGCGATGGAGGAACTCTTATAGGAGCTGGGACACATTGTATCCGTGCTGTATTGCTCTATGACTCTATAACTCAGCAGGTCAGGCAGCATCTGTGGAGGGAAATGGACAGTTGACGTTTCGGGTCAAGACCTTCATCTGGACCAGATGAAGGGTCTCGACCCGAAACGTCAACTGTCCATTTCCCTTCCTAAATGCGGCCTGACCTGCTGAGTTCCTCCACTGCCTTTTGTGTTGGAATTAATTGGAGAGCTCTTTTGAGGAGCTGGTGCAGGGATGATGGGCTGAATGTTCTCTGTTTTTTTTTACCCTGGACAGTTGTGGAGGCTGGATCATGAGAAGCATTTAAGGTGGAGGTAGATGAACTTTTGAAAGATCAGGGAACTGAGGATTTTAGGGAACTGGTACAAGAGAGGAGTTGAGGCCTGGGGCAGATCAACCATGATCATATTGAATGGTGGGGCAGGTTTGAGAGCCTGCGTGGCCTACTCCTGCTCCTGTTTTCCTATGTTCTTAAACTGATAGGCAAAATTGTATACTTTAAGTACAATGATTTTCACTTAATAATAATGCAAAGAACAATTTGAACTGTTCAGTTTGCAGAAGGTGCTTAATGATTATCAAACTCCTGCCAAAATGAATGTATGGTTTTAGGTAGGGTTATCTACCTGGACTGAGTTGCACACTTGGTTCCAATGATGTACTAATCCACGTGAGTGAGCAAGGGAATGAGCAAGTGAGCAAGGGAATCTCCTCCCTAATGTAGAGTTTGATTCTTGTACAGGCCTGTGTATTCTGCATCCTGCTTTGCTGGGGAAATCTTGATAGAGCTTGGGATCCAGTGCCTTTCCCTCTCTTTTTCTCATGCAGAAAGAGAAAGCCACTGGACACAGGGACCTTCCCAGCTTCACTACTAATGGAAGGGCCCTGGTAAAATACTACCATTTGAAGCACATTTGTTATTGGCCCTAAGAGTTACTTTGTCCCCTTCAAGGGAAGTGCCCCTGCTGAGGCATGTTTGAAATGAAGTGCTCAGTATGTGAGAAATGGCAAGCACAGGGCTGCACCCCCTCACTGCTTGCAAGTAAAATCAAGAAAACCCCAAAGGTATTTTTTTAATAATACACAAGAGGTTAACAAAATAAAAAGTTGGGCCAAAAGGTAACCCGTGTTTGGTGTAAGAAATGCCTGTCATTCTTCATGAACATATTTCAATGCAGATATTGTACAGTATTGGTTTATTATTGTCACTTGTACCGAGGTACAGTGAAAAGCTTGTCTTACAAACCGATTGTACAGGTCAATTCATTACACAGTGCAGTTACATTGAGTCAGTACAGAGTGCATTGATGTAGTACAGGGTAAAAACAATAATGGTACAAAGTGTCACAGCTACAGAGAAAGTGCAGTGCAATAAGGTGCAAGGTCACAAGATAGGTCATAAAGTCATAGTCCATCTCATCCTATAAGGGAAACGTTCATTAGTCTTATCACGGTGGGGTAGAAGCTGTCCTTAAGTCTGGTGGTACGTGCCCTCAGGCTCCTGTATCTTCTACCCGGTGGAAGAGGAGAGAATAGAGAATGTCCCGGGTGTGTGGGGTCTTTGATTATGCTGGCTACGGGAGAAGGGGATGAGCATAGAGAGAGAGGAGAGAAATATTAGGGGATTTAGCATCAGTCGCCATGCCCAGATAAAACATCTGTGAAAAGGGAAAGGAGCAAACTGAGCAGGTGTCTGACTCAAAGCTTGAGCGCTCTTTTCCCTTTTAGGAGATTAAGGATCTGCTGTTATTTCTAAATTTTAAGACCTGTTAAGAGCAGCAAGGGAAGAAAGATCAGAAGCCTTGACCATAATTTTTCAACCCTCTCTGACTACCGTGGTACAATTGTTTAAAAAAGGCAGGGATGGGCTAAGCAACTGAGCCCGTCAGATATGACCTGCTGCAAACAGATCCATACTGACTGACCCAGGCTCCTCTCAATGCTGATTTATGTATTCTCTCAATATGTCCTGCCACTGATACATCAACACTTAGAGAGGGATAAATTCTGACCAAACAGGTATAAAACTATTAAAGAGGATAATTTATTTGACGTAGTCTACATTAATTTTTAGCAAGGTTTTTGGCAAAGTCCCACATGCCAGACTGATCAGAAAAGTAAAAGCCCGTGACATCCAAGGGAGAGTGGCTCGAGGGAATGAGGTAAGTTAAGTGCTGTCAAGTTTCAGAAGGGGAACAGGGTGATCTTAACATCGTTAGATTTGGGTTAGCGATAGAAACAGAGGGGAGTGATTCAAAGTAACAATAATTAATTGAAGGAAGGCCAATTTCAATGAACTGAGAGTGGACCTGGCCCAGGTGGAGATTGGATCAGGACCCTCAGCTCCAGATTTTCTTTCGAGAAGTCTGAGGAGAGATTTGATGAAACTATATACAATGATGAGGGATCTGGACAGCGGATAGTGTTCCTGTTGGTGGAGGGGAGAGGACTGGAGGTCTCGGGTACAAAATAAAGGCGAGGAGAATGAAAGGTGTTGTGAAGAAAAACTTTTTACACAGCATGGGGTTGGAAATGTGGAACACACTGTAGACGTGGAGGAGGCAGGTCCCCCTGTGGTCTTCAGGACGGAGCTGGATAAACACCTCATGAAGAAAAATTTGCACAGCTCCAGAGAAAGTGCTAAGGACTGGGACCAGTGAGATGCTCTGGTAGAGAGCTGGCAGAGATACGATGGACTGAATGGCCTCTTTTTGTGCTGTAACCTTTCAACAATTCTATGAAATTGGATGCAAAATTGAAAGGAAGCAAAGAGCAATGGTTGATGGGTGTTTTTGTGTGTAGAAGTCCATTACCAGTGGGTTCCAATGGCCTCGGTGTTCGGTACCTGGCTTTTTGTGATACATCAGTGGTTTAAATAGAAGATGTGATTAAGAAATTTAAAATGATACAGAAATTGATAGCGTGATTGGTGGTGAGGAAGGCAGCTGGTGATTGTGGGAGCAATAGACTGTTCGGGTGGGCAGAAAGTGATGAATGAAATTCAATCCAGCCCTTTGGGGAGAGTGAGTGTTGCCCAGGATTATGGTCTTTAACTGTAATTAACGCTGAGGTAGCGTCACACTCTGGGAATGAAGTTAAGCTGCAGATGTACAAATGTAAAGATGAAGAGCTGTGTAAATCACGTAAGAGATTTTGGTCTTGTCTTCAGCAGATCTTCTCTACACAACCAGCCCAGGTTCTCCTATCTACACAACCAGCCCAGTTTCTCCACTCTTCTGGGGCAAGATTGATAGCAGCTGATAAAGAGCTTCTCGTAAAACTCCGGAAAAAGACGGGATACTCATTTACAAATTGTAAGAAGGCCTTGGAAAAGTTTAACAGTGACCTTCAACAGGTAGGTGAAAACTGAAGGGCTGAATGGTCCCCACTTGTATGTCTTATACTGTAAGACCCCATTATCACCCAAGCAGTAAATGACCATCATTGTGCACTTAAACCCCACCCCACCTGTCTTGGCTGTGTTATGGTTCCTTTGATGCCACCAGCTCTCCAGTACCTGGCCTCAAGGGGTCATTCTTCACTTACAGAACTTCACTGTAAGGTTCAGCAAGCTGCTCATTGAGGGAGGCATCATCAGCAAACCCAGCTCGATCGGAGCAGAAAACCCTGCTAATCTCTCTCCCTAATGCTGGTGTGTTTCAGCAGCCAGCAGTGACCCTGCTTAGCAGGAGCTAACTCCATACAGACCAAAAATCAAACTGGGAGCTCCTTGGTATATGGATCACACCAGAGTGTGCGGTGCACATAATGCACACTGTCTTGTAGCCACAGCTTTTAATTCTTCCAGTGATGATGCTATGAGTTTAACTTTAATATTCATTCAGCCAATAATGTATTGCAGAGTAGTTCATCCATAGTGAAGGAGCATACTGTATAACTTTAACAACAACAGTAATGTGCACCTTTAACACAGCAGAGCATCCCAACGTGCCTCGTGGGAGTATTACTAAACTACATTTGATAACAAGCCATATAAGGGGATATTAGGGAAGATGTCCACAAGCTTGGTCAAGATTTTAAGAAAGACTTGCATTTTGTGACCTCTCATGACCTTGGGACGTCCCAAAGTGCTTTTCAACTAAGTACTTTTGAGTGTGGCCACTGGTGTACTGCAGGAAGTCCACAAACTCCCACAAACAGCAAATGGTAATCTCTTTTAGTAATGCTGGTTGAGGAATAAATACTGGCTAGAAGATCGGGGAGAACTCCCCTTTCTTCCCCTACTTGAGAGAGCAGACAGGGCTTTGATGCAATCTCTCATCCAAACTAAATGGACCCAAATCCTTCCTCTTCTGTCAATTTCTGTGAAATTGCTGTCGCTTGGGGAATGTGTTCACAGGTGACAGGAGCCCCCGGTTACATCAATTCAAGCCACCATTCTCTGTGTGAGAGCCTAGATTGACGGCAGGCAATCTAACTGTCGAGGGCATTGTGCTTCAGACCTGTCAGTTACGATGAAAACACAGGAGACTGTGGAGGCTGTTATTTAGACAAAAAAACAGAACACTGGAGGAACTCAGCAGGTCAAGCAGCATCTGTGGAGGCAAAAGGTGTAAGTGAACGTTTCTGGTCTGATGCAGGGTCTCGACTTGCACCTTCTACCTTCACAGATGCTGCTTGACCTGCTGAGTTCCGCCAGTGTTCTGTTTTTTGTTCTATCAGTTGCAATCTTAGCTGGTTTCTTGTCATTTATTTGTTCATGCATTATGAATGTCATCAACAACGCTGGCATTTATTGCCTATCCCTAATTGCCCCTACACTGAAGAAACAGTTAAGAGCCAACTACAAGAGGTGGGTCAGGAGTTGCATGTTGGCCAGACCAGGTAAGGGTGGCGATTTCCTCCCCTGAAGAACCAGTTGGGATTTTACAACCCCAGTGGTTTTCTGGTTACTGTAAACCAGCCTTTTTTTAAATTTAAACTTCAGATTTCCTTTCATCACTAGTATTTAAATTCCCCACCAAACATGAAGGTCAGCAGTCCTGAACTCTGCTTGCTCGTCTAGTAACTACTATGCCACCGATCTCCTGAGAAGTGCTCAAAGCAGACAGTCACCTTTCCCAGGCCAGCCATTGAACCAGGAGTTCATGCTCCTGCTGGTTCTTATGTAGAACTACCAATGAAAAGCAGGAGGAGATGTAATGGTAACGTAGGAGGAAAGCACAATGTGCACCCTATTCCATCTTTGATCAATCAATTGATCAAATAATCTGCATTGCTTTCTGTTGGAGGCACTGAGTCCATTTTCAACTCATGGTTTTAAGAAAAGTTGATTTCCCTGTTGACATCAACTGCTTCAATAAACTTGTGCACTTGTTCTCTAGTCGTGTGATTTTAAAAATGAATGAGAAAAATTGTAAGAGCAGAATCCCCAATTCGAAACAAGACAGTTTCTACACTGGGAAATGGAAATAGAAAATGTGTGGCTGACTGTAATTGTCAGAGTCTGTCAGGGGAATCTCACACCACCATCTTCTCATGGGTGAAGCGGCTTATTGCTGGGTAACTGCTAGTCAATGTTGACTTCTTTTCAAAGGCTGAAGCCTGGCTGCATGAACAGGCCCATAAGGAAGGATGGAGTAAAGCTTCTAAACTGCAAGACCGGAAGACAAAGGAGGGTCTTATTGGATTGCTGCAGGATGGAAACTCGGCTGTACTGGTGGAGGTAAAGATGAACAACTTTTGGACAGATATTACTCTGTACACTAAATAGTAAGAAATGTTTTACAGAGTGCTACAGCACTGAAGGACTCTGCCTGTGTGGCCCTTTGAAAGAATTCTCCAGTTAGTCCCACAACCTGCACATTTTCCTTTTGAAGTACCATTGAACCCCTGTTCACGCGACCCATTAACAGGCTATGGTGTCTGTTCAAGTAGTGGACAGGAAAATTTCCTTTGAACTAATTAAAATGGGAAGCAGGAGGATCAGTAACCAGAAAATGTAGACTAAATAAAATTGAAGAACCAGACAGTTGACAATTTTTTATGGTGATGTTGAACATGCTGCCTGAAAGGACATTGGGAGCAGATTCAATAATAATTTTCAAAAGGAAATCAGACATGCTTTAAAAGAAGAAAACTGCAGGTCTTTAGGGAAAGAGCAGGGAAGTGGAACTCAAGTCAAGTTTATTGTCATGTGCACAAGTACAGTGAGATACCATAAGACATAGGAGCATAATTGGGCCATTCGGCCCATCGAGTCTGCTCCACCATTCAATCATGGGTGATTACTTTTCCCTCTCAACCCCATTCTCCTGCCTTCTCTCCGTCACCTTTGACGCCCTCACTAATCAAGAACCTATCAACCTCCGCTTTAAATATACCCAATGACTTGGCCTCCACAGCCGCCTGTGGCAATGAATTCCACAGATTCACCGCCCTCTGGCTAAAGAAATTCCTCCTCACCTCTGTTCTAAAGGAACGTCCTTCTATTCTGAGGCTGTGCCCTCTGGTCCTAGACTCTCCCACTACTGGAAACATCCTCTCCGCGTCCACTCTATCCAGGCCTTTCAATATTCGGTAGGTTTCAATGAGATCCCCCCCTCATCCTTCTAAACTCCAGTGACTACAGACCCAGAGCCATCAAACGCTCCTCATATGTTAACCCTTTTGTTCCCATGATCATTCTTGTAACCTCCTCTGGACTCTCTCCAGTGCCAGCACATCCTTCCTTCGATATGGAATACTCCAAATGTGGTCTGACCAACACCTTATAAAGCCTCAGCATTACATCCTTGCTTTTATATTCTTGTCCTCTCGAAATGAATGCTAACATTGCATTTGCCTTCCTTGCTGCCGACTCAACCTGCAAGTTAACCTTCAGGGAATCCTGCACTGGGACTCCCAAGTCCCTTTGCACCTCCAATTTCTGAATTCACTCCCCGTTTAGAAAACAGTCTACGCCTTTATTCCTTCTCCCAAAGTGCATGACCAGACACTTCCCTGCGCTGTGTTCCATCTGCCACTTCTTTGCCCATTCTCCCAACCTGTCCAAGTCCTTCTGCAGACCCCCTGCTTCCTCAACACCACCTGCCCCTCCACCTATCTTTGTATCATCCGCAAACTTGGCCACAAAGCCCTTAATACAGTTACAATGGAAAACTTGCAGCAGCAGCATCATAGGCATGTAAGTTCAGACAACACACAGAACATAAATTATACAAGGTAGTGAAGAAAAGGACTGCAAAATAGACACTAGTGCAAAAAAAACCCCATAATCAGAGACAAGACCATGGTGGTGCAAGAGGTGGTCTGTAGTGTTCTGTTCCTGAGGTAGGGTTAGGGTTGTGCAGGTCAGTTCAAGAACCTGATGGTTGTTGGGAATTATCTGTTCCTGAACCTGGTTAGTATGGGACTTCAGGCGTCTGTACCTCCTGCCCAATGGTAGCAGCGAGAAGATGGCGTGGCTCGGATGGTGGGGATCCTTGGTGATAGATGCTGCCTTCTTGAGGCAGCACCTCCTGTAGATACTGTCAGTTGTGGGGAGGGCCGTGCCCATGATGGACCAGGCTGTGTCCACTACTCCCTGCAGCCTCTTGCGTTCCTGTGCATTGAAATTTCTGTACCAGACCGTGATGCAACCAGTCAGGATACTTCCTACAGCGCATCTGTAGATGTTTGTGAGTGTTTTTGGTGCCATTCTAAATCTCCTTAAGCTTCTAAGAAAGTAGAGGTGCTGGCGTGCCTTCTTTGACTGCATCTATGTGCTGGGTCATCTATCGGTCATCTGAGATGTTAACGCCCACCTCTGACCCACCAATGAGAACTGGCACGTGGTTTCCTGACCTCCCCTTTCTGAAGTCGACGATTAGCTCCTAGGTTTTGTTGATGTTAAGCGAGAGGTTGTTATTGCGGCACCACTCAGCCAGGTGTTCTACCTCACTCCTGTACGCAGACTCAGCACCACCCGTGACTCGTGGAATAGCTGCTGACGACTGACCCTGGCGTGATGGGCTGAATGAACTCCTCTTGTGCTGTACGATGTCAAGTGAACGTTTTTGGAATAAAATATTTCTTCCCTCACAGGTGAATTGTGAAACTGACTTTGTTGCCAGGAATGTGAAGTTCCAGCAGTTGGTACAGCAGGCAGCCGTTGCCACAATGGAACATTGTCGCTCCAAGCAGGCAAACACCATTGATTATGCCAAGGTTTGTCTATGTTTCTGTCTCTCTTTCCAGCAGATACGTCTTTGCCAGCAGATACCCATCACTGTTGTTTGAGCCTTCAGTCTAAAAGACTGAGCAGTCCATACCTGCAGGGCTGCTTTTGGTTTGATCTTGATACCCACACTGATCAGACGCATTCTATTTAAGCCCAGAGGGCACAGGTGCAGACTGGCAGTCCAGGTTTAAGGGCCCTCCGAGTGGGAAACAGGTGGAGTTTAACTGGCTAAACCTGCACAGTTCAACTGCTTGGAGCATTAGGAAAACCTCTCCTTGCTGGTCCAGCCAGTACCACACCATCTACAGGGCATTCCCTTGTAGGGTTGTGTGAACCTGCATTTGAAGGATCCAGCTTCCACTGGCTGCTCAAGCCTTGGGGGTCCTTTTAGTTGCATAGAGTGTCTGGTTAACTATTAGCAATACCCTGGAGTGTTGGTTCCGACATGGAGTGACTGGGTCACAGCAGCTACCAACTCGCTGTAAGAGAAGAGATTTTTAGGGTTGGTTGCATTTTCCATTCTTCATTATTAAGCACCAGTGGCTTTCCACAATAACCTGAACTCAGCAAATACAGAAACACAGGAGGAAATAGAAACAGACACAGCACTTCAGGCAGCATATGAGGAAAGGCAGAGTTAACATTTCAGGTTGATGAACTGCTAATGAAAGGTCATTGACCTGAAACACAAATTCTGTTTCACTCTTGACAAATGCTGCCTGACCTGTTGAGCACTTTTTGTTTTTATTTCAAATTTCCAGCAACTGCAGTATTTTATTCTTTGAATGCTGGGAGGAATGCCTACCCTGCCACCTAAGATACAATGTCCCAGGGATTTCTGCAAAGTTTGATGTCCCCTGTGAGTTCCCCAGAAGACGTTCTGGAAATTTGCTGTACTATTAGGGATTGACCACTTTTCCTTCCAACACCCTTTGCCATCCTTGTATCGAGGCAGCTTTAGATTGTTCAGTCTTTTCCTCTGGGGGAAATGTATTATAATACCAATGTACTGGTGTCACAAAGTAATGGCAGGAGGTTTCAGACCTAAAATGTACCAAGTGGAAGCCCTTAACTGCCACTGAGAGAGAGAAGAGGGGAAATGGTATCACAGGTCATTCTGGGCTGCTCTCAATAAGCCCCTTCATTCTGTCCTGCAGCTGAAACTTTTTGCCTAAAGGATGGGTTGAGATGGCATTTCCAATTATAAATTTGTGTATATTAAAAGTTTCCTAATTACTTTGCAGAGTTCCCTTATGGCTGAAGAAATAAAGCAATTGAAAACAAGTTTAGACAGTCATGCTCTTGCTGACCAGCTCGCCCTGGCTATTGGTAAGGTTGGAAGTGCAATCCCGGCTGTGAGCTGTTTTGCTTTTTTCTTTGGGTGACGCAGGGATCTGTATTCTTGGCAAATTGCAAGTTTCTCCACTATTTTGGACGAGAATACGAAGGTGCCCGTGGTTTAGTGCAGATTCTTGGGGGAAGGAGAGACTGAGGACAAGAGAAAGGTTTTCATTTCACATCCTTGGCACTGCAAAAAACTGTATCAAAAGCACAACATAGGATGTACTGTAGGAAATGTCACATGGGGAGGCAAAGACTCTGCAGGAGAAAATGAATTCGAGTGGGAGACTAAAGAGTCTTGGTTTCAGTGTGCGGGGGAAAAGGAGAGGAACGTTAATGGGAGTGATGTTTGTAGTATCTACAAAATGTGGAGATGCACTTGAGGTTGTGATGGAGGGGAAGAGACTAAAAGTAAAGAATGTTCAGAAGGTTGGGCTTCGTCCACCTGGTATTAACATCAGGTACAAGATGTGTTGAAGTAGTTAGCACATGATAATTTAAGGAGGTTGGGAAGTGAAGGGGGGGGCGGTGGTGGGGTGTGGTGGAATACATCAAGATGCAGGTCTTGATATATTCCAATACACCCCCATTGCTTCCCAACCTCAAATTATCACGTGCTAAAGCTGACCATTATGTTCAAATTCTGGTTTGTAACATACAGTTTCCTCAGTAATATCCTCTTCCCAATCCAGAGATCTCAGTTTACTCGAAATTTAAGTCATCTTGCTTTTTACAAACATTTTAACCTTTCCTTTTTCTTAAAAAAAATCCTTTAAGGTAACCTTGGAGAGAATATGGCAATCAGAAGAGCTGCCTGGGTGGCTGTGCCATCTGACTGGCACATTGGCACATATGTTCACAGAGAGCTGTCAGCAGATAACACGTCCCTCGCAAAGATGATGTTTGGAAAATATGGCGCATTGGTGATCTACAGGGCTCTTGAACAGAATCCCAAAGTAAACCTCTCTGAACTAGGTCGCAGGTTAGGACAGCATATTGTGGGAATGATGCCTCAATCTGTGGGCTCAATGGATGACCCGCCTGGTGACGATTCAGAGACCAAGATGTTGGCTCAGCCGTTCCTGCTGGACCCTGGCACAACGGTGGGGCAGTTCCTGCAGAGGAGCGGAGTGTCAGTATTGGACTTTGTACGGTACGAATGTGGCGAAGTAGCCAAGGTGGCAGAGAGCATATAGTTAGAATATTGTAGTGCATTGAGAAAAGAATAACACTTTTTCATTGTCCATTTCCAGATGTTAGAATAAAATAACAATCTTCAACCTATTTAGTGAGGACTAATCAGTCTCTTTTTCTCTTCCTCTCGCTTTAAACAAGCTAGGGAGAAACTGGTTGCTCATTTCCCTCTTAAGTTATGTGCTTCGGGCTGGGATAGTTTTAAGAAATCCAATGTAAGTGATCATTCCTCATTGTGAGGCTGGACTGGCTTTAGGGGTGACTGGGTGGGCCAAGGTCACCACAGTCAAACACAACGTCCGGGCATGAACTTTCGAGCACAGGTCATTGGCTAGTGATGGGCGTCAGGAACCTTGGCTGATGTTATCTGACCTGAGCCCAGGGACACTGAGGTAATCATTAGTTCCCTCGCCAGTAGCCAGATTGAAATCAGCTAGGTCAGCCTGAACCAGAGGTTAAAAGGTATGTAAAGGTATTTATTCAACAGCTTTTACCACTCTAGGATATCCCAAAGACACTTACCAGTCCAATGGAACTGCAGTTCCTATTGTAACACTGGAAACATTTAATCTGTACAGTGCAAGTTCTCACAATCACTAATGAAATGAATGACCACACTGTCTGTTTTAATAGTGTTGGCTGAGAGATTTAACTATTGGCTCTAGGACTTGCAGACAACCTCCCTGCACTCCCATGCACTGTTTTGTGGGATCTTTAACATCCACCTGACAGGGCAGATTGGACCTTGGTTTAAAAGATACTTTATCTAACAAGAGCACAGTGCTGCACAGGGAATGTCAGCCTGGCTTCTACTGTTTTCTCCTGGAGATGAGTCAGATGAGAATACTATCCACTGAGTCATGACAGAAGCTGGGACCTTTTGGATTGTATTACTGACTTTCACACTGGACAATGCAATCACCAATGAACTGATCGAACTAAATGTGGCTAATTGCTATTCTCTCTTTCAGTTCAGCAGTGCACAAATATTTACGTTCACACTGTCAATATGGTAGCAGGATTATATGTTATGCAGCTGTCTTCAGTGCATGATATCAACAGTTTGTTAGCCAGTAGATAACAAAAGGTGAGCTCAGCTTCTCAGGAAATAATAAGCAGTCAAATAAAGTCCAACAACAGGTGCATGCTTCAGACCTGCTGTGGTTAATGCTGTGTTAACTGATCAAAGTCACCACTTAAAAAGATAGAATTATTGTGGGCCCTTGTCTGTACAGTGAAGGGAATGGGAGGCAAATCCTCAATTCTGACCACACTGTGTTTGGCACTGACACTAGGTGTAAAAACAGAGACAAAATATTCATTTTCCCATTAAGGAGATTCCCTGTTCTAATGAACAAGGCTGTTTTCTCTTCTTCCCCTTTTCAGTCATAGCAACAGCTGACACATGGCTGTAAGCCATTTCATTGTTAATTATCAATATTGTGTTATTACAGCACAGCCGTAACCTGGTTTTTTACCAAGTAAGTGACTTATCCCTCAAAGATACCAAGGCCATTTATGCTCCAGCCCATGCAGTAACCCCACCCCCCCCCCAACCCCTGAGTTTAGTTAATGACACATGCAGTAGGAATGTTATCATTTGCCAGAGAAATTTAAAACCACCTTTAATTAGCACCATATTAACACCCAGGTGTATAACCTGTGACCAAAAATCTCTCAGCTCAGATTTGTCCAACATTGACATCTGTGCAAAAACTGCTAAGTGTTTAAGTTACAGTGGAGTGAACACAGACAAATTGATGGCTTTGAAACAATTTTTATTTGCCACTGTTAATGAGTGAAGACACAATGGAAACAGTTTTTTGAAATCCCATCCCCAATGTGCTGGGGTAGAAGCTGGGTGTCGACTAATTTTTAATAAATACACAAGTTGCTTTAGCAAGAAATATGATGTTTAGAATTTGAAACTAACAGAGCAAAAAACTGTCAGCACAGTTTATGCAGCTTTTTCCAACTTCAATTGCCAAGCTCACCCATTCCACTCAGTGCAGGACCAAACAGCCTCTTAATGTTAGTGTTAAGTGCGTTACATAGGATAAGGGAGAGTGTATAAATTGGGAGAGGTTCTACTGTTGCTGTATAAGTTGTTGGTCAGATTTCATCTGGAATAATGAGAGGAGTTTGAGAACATTATTGTCCAATCCAGTTGTAACAAAATCCAAGAGATTCTAAAGTTTTAGGCCTGCCAGTTTCTTGTGTCATTAGGAAAAATCCCACAACCAAAACATTTTTGCGACATTTATTGCTCTTGGAGCCTCTTTAACTTGCGTGTCCATCATTGAACATTTGAATGCATGTTTAAAATCAAGCAACTGCTAACTTTCTCCAAAAATGTAAATGGCATTGTAGGTGGGTCTGAGCCAAAGATACCCAAATGATTAAATTATTTAACTGAATTGAGGGAAACTGCCTGGTTCCAGGGGCAAACATAATGAGCAACTTGCACTCCTTGCAAATTTCAGTAATTCAGGGAAGAGTGAGAAAGAATGGCTCAATTTCTCAGGAAAGGCAATTTAATTGAAGTTTTAAGAATTTGAATCAAATGGGTTACAGTCTCCAAGGTCTGAGCTGTACTGCCAAATTCTTCCCCTCACCAGAATTTGGGACAAAATAAATGCAAAAATATCTGCAGCCTGAGGTTATGATTTTAATTCTAGAATTGAGAACAGTGGTGATCGGACAGTAAACTGGCTGCAAACACTAACCTGGCCACCATCTGCACACGGGCTGCCTGTTGACTGTCTGCAGACTATTTGCGAGCTGGCTGCATGTGGGCCACTGCAGACCATGTTGCAAGCTGTCTGCATGCGAGCTGGCTGCCATCTGCGGACCATTTACGAGCCGGCTGCTGGCTCTGACCTGGCTACCATCTGCACGTGAGCTGGCTGCAGACTATTTGCGAGCTGTCTGCACACGGGCCACTGCAGAATATGTTGCAAGCTGTCTGTGGACCATTTGCGAACCGGCTGCTGGCTCTGACCTGGCTACCATCTGCACGCGAGCTGGCTGTGGACTGCCTGCAGACAGTTTGTGACCTACTTGTTGCCTGCAAGCTGAGCTACATTGCAAGCTTTCTGCTTGCTGACGATGAGCTACCAGTTGCTGTTTGCCACTGCTGGTCTACGTTCATTGTTTGTTTTCAGACCTGTTCATCACTTGCTCTCCTTATTACCCAATTAGATCCTACTAGTTCAAAAGGCCTTTCTCAAAACATGCTTTTTTCAAATCCAGAAATTAAGTTTCTGCACTTAAAAAAAAATGACATCCCAACAAATGGTGAAAGGGTCAAACAATATTATGGAGATAAGAAAGAAATTGCATTTATATAGTGCCTTTAACAACCTCTCCCACTATTGTACCTAGTGTCACCCTGGATTCTGGTGTCCAAATCCCACAGATCATTACTTGTATAGATCAGGGTTTTGTACCAAAAGTTTAGGCTTAGGAATTTCAAGAGATGGAAGACATGACATTGTATTTATTTGACATCAGTAATATTTTGTGTTGTAATCCAAGAGATCATTCCCTGCTCCTGAAAAATGAATTGGCATTATTATCTGACAGGGGGTTTGGTATTGGTATATTATTGTCACTTGTACCAAGGTACAGTGAAAAACCTGTCTTGCATACTGATTGTACAGGTCAGTTCATTACACAGTGCAGTTACATTGAGTTAGTACAGAGTACATTGATATAGTACAGGTAAAAACAATAAAAGTGTCACAGCTACAGACAAAGCGCAGTGCAATAAGTGCAATGTCACAACAAAGTCGATTGTGAGGTCATGGTCCATCTTATTGTATAAAAAGGGAACTGTTCAATAGTCTTATCACAGTGGGGTAGAAGCTGTCCTTAAGTCTGGTGGGACGTGCCCTCAGGCACCTGTATCTTCTACCCGATGGAAGTGGAGAGAATGTCCTGGGGTGGGTGGGGTCTTTGATTGTGCCGGCTGCTACACCAAGACAGCGAGAGGTAAAGACAGAGTCCATGGAGGGGAGGCTGCTTTCAGTAATGCGCTGAGCTGTGTCCACAACTCTCTGCAGTTTCTTGCGGTCCTGGGCAGAGCAGTTGCCGTCCCAAGCTGTGATGCATCTGGATAGGATGCTTTCTATGGTGCATCAGTAAATGTTGGTGAGGGTCAAAGGGGATAAAACAGGAACAACAGACAAGTTGCTGGAATGACATTCCTCGATTAGGGAGACAGAATCTTAACGAGAATCAAGTGGGCTAAAAGAATTCTTCATGCCAGGATATGTATTCCTGCAGAAGGCCTTAAATGGAGATTTGATAGAATTTAAAGGGGAGTTCAATATTTGGGAAGAAAGGGCCGTCATGGATGTGGAGCTAGGTGGGGCTGCTGTGTTATTCCATGGTCCTCCTTTATGATACAACAGCTTGGGTAACTTTAAGTAAATGAAAAGGGTTAATATTTGCTTTATAATTGGAGGTAGAGTTTCTATTGAACGCTTTGCAGAGTAGATGGTGTTTGTTTCCTTTCCTGGACAGTTGGGTGGTTTGGAGAAATTCCCTAAACTAAAGCGAGAGGAAGTTTCAGTGCAGTAACTCATGATCCAGTTGGCAGATGCAGAAGTGGCACAGCAAATGTTATCCAGTTCTCCATCTTTTAGAACATTCCTTTTGACTTCTTCAAGTTTACCTGTTTCCAGCTGGGCATTGCAACAAACACATCTCTTGACAGGCCAAAAACCAGTTTGAAATCTTGGTCTGTCAGGAAGTCCTGCAAAGGAAGTTTATGTGCTCAATTTGATTGTTTTCCAGCCCTCTAACTTCTTCACCCTGCAGCATTGGGCATCCTTTGGAAAAATCTGATCTTTTTGGGTTCTTTAATGACCCAGATTTGGCTTTGTCATTGATAGCTTCCTCCCCACAAGAAATAACTTTTCTTTCCCTAGATCTAATGGCCTTTGTCTTTCTGATCCCACAACCCATCAGTACAGAGTGCAAATCCTGCAGGTGATGTTCCTGACCCATCCCTTCCATTGGGAATGGGCAGGCGTGGTATTAGTTGTTCAATCCTCCTCCTATGTTGAGTTGGCTGATGCAAAAAGGTGGTTAGTGGGATGGTTCTATTGGCCTTGCCATTTCTGGGCCTGGGTTTCCACCTCTAACCCTCAACAAACTGGTTTAAACCCAACCCCTGGTGAAAGTGAGCACGTGTAGTTGCTGGGTGTGGAGCCTGCTCTACCGTTCATTTGTTACGTGTAGAGACCATCAGCTATAAGAAAGACACAACACGAGAGGTTTACAGCATCAGTGCCACAGGCTGCTAGCACAAGCAGCAAATGATGCTTTACTAATGCATCTTCAAAAGAGGTGGTCCTGGAAAGAAAATCACATTGTACAAAGGATGTGTCCTGCCATTTTAACTTGGGTCAATGCCAGGGTAGTTGACCCAGGGAGAGAATGCATTTTATCCTCACCAGCAACCTCTCCTCTCCCCACAGCTTTCTCTCAATTCTCTTGGCCCCATGGCTTAGTTAAGAGATGCACTTTGTGCCCATTCACACTGTGGAGGCAGCTAACAAAAGCAGAGATGCCACCTTCTACCCTGCCATGTGCTTTCAGTCTCTTACACTCCAAATGTCCATCTCTGCATCTCCACCATCAGAACTAACCTCTTTTCTGGCTGGGTCGACATCTTCAGGCAATTCACAACTTTCTTTGTTAATCAGTACTCCTGGTGGATAGCGCTTGTGGGTGGATGCACAGTCCAAGTCCATCTCAGCTAAATCCTGCAATAAATAAAAAAGGTATTACTGGATTTGTTACATGTTTTTAGATCTCCATTTAAGATAGCCTGTCACATAATGCTAAACTCTCTATACATCCACAGATTAGACAACTTTGATCCAGGCAAATTGTTCAGGTGATGAATCAAATTCACATTCCCTCCCATAAACCCATATTTCTTGATGCCTTCAACCTTGAGTATACTCAGCAACAGAGCCTCCACAGAGAATCTCCATAGATTCAAGAACTGGGTGGAAAGTGAAGGGAGTGAAAGATTCAGTGCAAAGCCAGGAGAGTGAGATTAATCCATAGAAATAGTGTCTGCCTCTAATTATCATTTTTGATGCTAGAAGTTTGTGTACAACTCAGATAATGACCCGTGGCATTTTACGGAATACAAATCATGAAAGAGAACTAGTCCTATGTGGGGATAAACTGCAGCAGATTATATTACATTCATAGAGTCTCTTATTTGCAGACTTTGGTATGACTAAAATTTTCCAGGCCTAGAGGGTAGAACAGCACAAAGGATGAAAAGACTACGAGAGACATCAAAGTAAACCAACAAGCAGATGAAAGAAAACTTGTTTTAAAAGCCAAGAGATGGCAAAACTGAGGGAAATCAAACTGGTGAGGTACAGGGAATGAATGATTTAGAATTACAGATAGAAAGAACATTGCAGACTTGGGAAAGGTAGATGGTAGTTAAATTACTGGGCAAGTAATCCAGAGCCAGTACCAGTGATCAAGAGACGAGAGTTCAATTCCCACCTGGGATTATTTTAATTCTTTAAAAATATGGAATAAAAAGTTAATATCAATCACAGGGACTGTGAAACTCATGCCCTTTAAGGAAAGAAATCATCTTTCCCTATCCAGTCTAGCCTATTTGTGACTGCAAACCACAGCGATGTGGATGACTCTAAAATGGCCCAGTGAGGAACAATTAAGGATGGGCAACAAGTGCCAACGCACCTGCATGCCATGAATGAACAAAAAGAAATTCTGAGACTTGGGGCTGGTATACAAGAGGATACTTACAGATGTGACCTGGACAATTGCCACAGCGTCTCCAAGCTCTCTCTTCATTTGTTCATAAGTTTTACCACCCTGGAGAAGACAGCAGAAACATGAATATTATAAGCAGGACAAGCAGGATTCTGTTCCAAGAGCATTCAAGGGATAAGCTTAATTGGTTGAAACGAGCATTTCCCGTTCACATTTCTTTATGCATTTGAAACTGAAAAACAACTGGCCAATTACATACTCCCAGGTCCATTCTCAAACTCTTATGTGCTAATGCAATTCCATTCATCACATATACTTGCATCTCAACTTTAGACAACCAACATTAGTAACAACAAAATTCATCCAGATATTTTGGGAAACTTTTAAGACCTCCTCTGTTATTAATGCGTTCTGCATAAATTAGTCCTTAAAGACTCTGGTATATTGCATGCCTCCAGCTTAGCCCTGCTGTGTTTTTCCAAGCCTTGGTGGCAATGCACAGAAAGTTACTCTCCCTTCAGCACTGAAAGTATGTTACACAAAAGGTCAAAGTTCTGAATTACTTACACTCCATTTGCTAGTGTCCCATCCCACAAACCAGCCAGTGAACGTTGGTGGTTCAAAGCCCTGTCTGATGATGATTATGGGGGTGTCGATATCCCGGTCGCTGGGGTGAGTCTTCAGGTACTTCTGCACTGTTGTCAAGGACTTCTTCTTTTCACTTTCATTTGCATTTTTGCCGATCCATAGGAAAATCTGCAACACAATGAGGAGGAATCCAAGCATAATGAAAAAGATGAAGTCAGACTGAAGCTCTCAAGCTCCAACTGGGCCTTCCAGCTCCGTTCTTTGGCTCCAATCCCCCATCATGTCCCTACAAAAAAGCAACTCATTATGATCCTTCACATCCACACTGCATCTCAGATATTTTCATCTGCCTTTGGGTTGGGGTGGGTGCGGTGAGGAGGGTAGTGCGGGTGGTTAGATAGCAGGTAGGAGATTGTTTCACTCAGTGACCCACAAAAACTTGGGAGAGTGGGAAATGGGTGAAGAAAAATGGAAACAGGCTGGGTTAATGTGATCAGTACCACTCCAGGATGGATCATGGATATGGTGGTGGCACAACAGTTACCAGCCTAGTAATCCAGGAACCTGGACTAACGATCCAAACTCAGATCCCTCCATTGCCAGCTGTGGAATTTGAATACAGTTAATAACCTGGAACTTGGAAGTAAAGAAAACAACTAGTCTTAGCAATGATGAAAAACTAATGGAATCATTGTTAAGAAGCCGCCTGGTTGACAGTTGTCTTTCAGGGAGACAATGTACTGTCCTTACCTGGTCAGGGCCTTTGTGCCATTCCAGACCCATCCCTTTTGGCCAGCTACTAAATGCCCTTGTGGTCAACTATTAAAAGGCAGCAGCTTACCACCTTCTCAAGGGCAATTAGGGATGGGCAATAGATGCTGGCTTTGCCAGCAATGACCATATCCCCAAAATATTCACTCGTCTAGTGGGTAAACCCTGGCACAGGCTGGCTGGACCAAATGGCCTGTGTGTGTGTGTATACACACACAAGTAAAAAGGACAAAGCACACCCGAAAATGGAAATTTCAATTTTTATTTGGTAGCTCATTTGGTTGTCATTCTAAATATTTTTCTTTCTTGGTGAACAGCTTGAGTGGGGAAACACGGGAAGGCCTCCCTTCAGCTGAATGAGCTGGTCTCAGTCAATGTGCTCGTTGGGGATATAATACTCGAGAATGGTGGCTGGGGGAGGGGAGAAAATTAATCAGCCAGGCCTCCCTGTTCAGTACCACTATCAACTCCCAAGGAACGCAAGTGCATTTTGTATCGTTCAATGGAGTGGAATGGGGGTTGACCGTCACAACTTACACAGTTAAACAGTGTTCGAATTTGGAGAATATTCACTTGGGGTAAAGTGTTGGAGACCCTTTGCTGGCTGTGGATAGTGAACGTAACTGTCCTGAACAGGGAAGGAGATTTGAGACACAGCTAAGTGATGAGTCCATAATTCCAACCTGAAGTGGATGATTTTTCCCTGATGGTTCCTCAGTGCAATAACATTGGTAACACATGTGAGCCTAGCTTACTACACAACTGTCATTGAGCATTTGTCTGGCAGTAATGGGTGTCTTTCATTTGAGTGAAAGTGCACTGACACCACAGACTGCAAGTAGCTTCACTAAACTGGGTTAGATAAGGAAACGGGATAGTAGGTAGCAAAGATAGTAAGAAGGATGGACAGGTAGAAAGTCAGGATAATCTGCTGATCAATAGAAGTACAATAAAATCAATAGCAGATACCAGTCTAAACATACTATATTTAAATGCACGTAGCATCAGGAATAAAGTAGATGACCTAGTGGCACAACTACAGGTTAATAAATATGACATCGTTGCAATCACTGAGTCGTGGCTTCATGATGGATGTGATTGGGAACTGAATGTCAAGGGGTATACAGTATATAGGAAGGATAGGAGGGTAGGCAGAGGGGGAGGTGTGGCCATGATGGTTAGTAGCGATATAAAATCAATAGAAAGGAAGGACATTGGGTCAGAGGAGGTGGAATCCTTATGGGTGGAGCTGAGAAATAGCAAGGGTAAAAGAACAATAATAGCAGTCATATATAGGCCCCCGAACAGCAGTCAGGAAGTGGACCATAAGTTGCAGATTGAGATAGAAAAAGCGTGTCAGAGTGACAATGTGAAGATAATTATGGGGGATTTTAACACGAAGGTGGACTGGGAAATGCAGCAAGGCGGTAGTACTCAGGAGAGTGAGTTTGTGGAATGTCTAAGGGATGTTTTTCTGGAGCAACTTATTGAGGAGCCCACCAGGGGATCGGCTGTTTTGGATTGGGTGCTGTGTAGTGAACCCGAGGTGATTAGGGAACTAAAGGTAAAGGAACCACTGGGAACAAGTGATCACAATATGATTGAGTTTAGTTTCAAGTTTGAGAAGGAGAAGCTGATAACTGGTGTATCGATATTTCAGTGGAATAAGGGAAATTACAAAGGTATGAGAGATGAGTTGGCCCAAATTGATTGGAGGAGTAAGTTAGCTGGAGGGACGGCAGAGGAAAAATGGAAGAAATTTCTACAGGAAATAAGGACAATGCAGGACAGATATATTCCAAGAAAAAAGGTTTTGAATGGAAAAAAGGCACAGATGTGGATAACGAGGGAGGTGAAGGATAAAATAAAAGCAAAAGGGGCGGCGTACAAAGTAGCAAAAATTAGTGGGAAAACAGAAGATTGGAACGATTTTAAAAATCTGCAGAGAGAAACTAAGAAGGTCATTAGGAAAGCAAAGATGAGTTACGAAAGGAAGCTGGCGGACAACATTCGGAAGGATTCTAAGAGTTTTTTTTAAATACATAAGGAATAAAAGAGAGACACGGGTTGACATAGGACCAATTGATAACGGTGCAGGAGGTATTATAATGGATGATAGTGAGATGGCAAGGGAATTGAATGAATATTTTGCATCGGTCTTCACCGTGGAGGACATAAGCAATGTGCCCGTTAGTCAGGAGTCTCACGAATTGGAGCTGAGTTCAATTGAGATTAATAGGGAGAAGGTGCTTGGAAAACTAAAGGGGCTTAAGGCTGATAAGTCTCCCGGACCGGATGAGGTGCATCCCCGGGTTCTGAAGGAGGTGGCTGTGGAGATAGCGGAGGCATTGGCGATTATTTTTCAGGAATCGATAGATTCTGGCATGGTTCCGGAGGACTGGAGGGTAGCGAATGTAGTTCCGTTGTATAAGAAAGGTGGGAGGCAGCACAAAGGCAATTACAGACCTATTAGTCTGACGTCAGTGGTGGGAAAATTATTGGAGTCTATCCTCAAGGAGGAGGTTACCGAATACCTAGAGGCGCAAGGCAAGATAGGACCTAGTCAACATGGTTGTGTGAAGGGGAGGTCCTGTCTGACCAACCTATTGGAGTTTTTTGAAGAAATCACAGGTAGGGTGGATAAGGGAGAGGCGGTAGACGTTGTGTATTTAGACTTTCAAAAGGCCTTCGATAAGGTGCCTCACAAGAGACTGATTAATAAGATGAGGGGTCATGGAATTATGGGCAGGGTAGCAAAATGGGTGGAGAATTGGCTGGTTGGCAGGAAGCAAAGGGTGGAAATAAAAGGATCTCGTTCTGGTTGGTTACCGGTTACTAGTGGTGTGCCGCAGGGGTCGGTGTTGGGGCCTCTCCTTTTTACCTTGTACATCAATGATTTGGATGATGGAATAAATGGTTGTGTGGCTAAGTTTGCGGATGACACCAAGATAAGTGGAGGAGTAGGGAGCATAGAGGAAATAGAAAGAATGCAGAGGGACCTAGACAGTTTAGGAGAATGGGCAAGGAAATGGCAGATGAGATTCAATGTTGAGAAATGTGCAGTTGTACACTTTGGAAGTAGAAATAAGCGGGTAGATTATTATCTAGAAGGAGAGAAGATTGATAGTGAGGTAGTACAAAGGGACTTGGGGGTACTCATACAAGATACCTTAAAAGTTAACCACCAGGTTGGATCGGTGGTTAAGAAAGCGAATGCTATGTTGGCATTCATCTCGAGAGGTATAGTGTATAAAAGTAAGGAAGTGTTGATGAGGCTCTACGGGGCGCTAGTGAGGCCTCATTTGGAATACTGTGCGCAGTTTTGGGCCCCGCATCTTAGGAAGGATGTGCTGACGTTGGAGAGGGTTCAGAGGAGATTTACGAGAATGATTCCAGGAATGAAAGGGCTTAAGTATGATGAGCGTTTGTCGGCTCTTGGACTGTACTCGCTGGAGTACAGAAGGATGAGAGGGGACCTCGTAGCGACATTTAAAATGTTGACAGGTAAGGATAGAGTAGATGTGGCTAGGCTGTTTCCCTTGGTGGGCGTGTCCAGGACCAGAGGGCACAATCTTAGAATTAGAGGGTACAGTTTCAAGACAGAGATGAGGAGAAGTTTCTTTACCCAGAGGGTGGTGAAATTGTGGAACTCCTTGCCACGCACAGCAGTGGAGGCCAGATCAGTGGGGGTATTCAAGGAGGAGATAGACAGATATCCAAATAGTCAGGGTATCAAGGGATATGGGGATAAGGCTGGCAAATGGGATTAGAATAGTTTTTTTTTCTCTTTTTTTCCCACCCCATTTCTTTTTCCCTTTTCCTTGGAGCAGACTCGATGGGCCGAATGGCCTGCTTCTGCTCCCTTATCTTGTGATCTTTTCTGCTTCTGACCTAGATCCACAACATTCCCACAGAAAAGGAGAGGAGGGAGGGAGCCACTTAGAAAAGAACCAGCAAGTATGAAAGAGTTCATGTGCTTGTCATACTGTATGGGTGCAGATTGTGTTATTCATTCTCAGCATGTGGATGTCATTGAACTGAGGAGGCAGCTAAGAGTCAACCACATTGGACCTGGAGTTACATATAGACCAGATTGGGTAAGGATGGCCGATTTCCTTCCCCGAAGGATATTGTGAACCAGGTGGCTTTTTAATGACAATACATTAGGTGTCACAGAGCAGAGCTTTAATTCCAGATTGATCAAATTACTGGAATTTAAATTTCCCAGCTGTAGTGGTGGGATTCATGTCTCTGGGCCACTGGTCCAGAACTCTGGCTGCTTGTCCAGTAACCTGTCCTGTCCTGAGCCTCAAGGAGGACATGCTTAAGAAGACAACCCTTGCCTCAGTGGGATAAACTGGCCCTTCATCCCAGTCATTCTGCAATAAGCCAATCGCTGACTGGCTGGGCACGTAAAGGGAACAGAAAAATTAGCAATTTGATTTTCAGGTCACCATATGACAACAGCATTTCCATTGGTCAGTTCTGTTTACCTGATCCCATGTATCCAGGAGCATGACATCATCTTCACTGAGGTCATCCTGAGTGAAATTTGGGATCTCGCTTGCGGTGAATCGCCCCGTTTTGTTGGAGCATTCAAAGAGACGGGACTGATAATCGGTATTTTCCTCTTGTAGCCTGTACAGGAATGGAAGTATCCTTCATGAAGGACAGAGACAACTTGCCAAACAAGAGCACAGTTCCATTTCCTTTCATGAAGGGTCAGCAAACCCTCAACTAGCTGGGGTGGGGTGGGGGTGTTCCAAATTAAAAGAGGTTCGGTAACTAACATCATGAAGCAGTGGAAAGGAGGAAGAGTCGATATGGGTGCACCTGAAACCAAAGGATTAGAGGGGAGATGAAAAATGTTTGTGTCCAGGGACAGGTGGGGGTCTGGAACTCACTGCCTGAAAAGGGTGAGGAGGTGGAAACCCCTCCCCATATTTAAACAGGACTTGGATGTGGCCTGCAAGGCTACAGACCCAGTGGGGGCAGATTGAGTGGCTCCTTATCAACTAGCATGGACACAAGGCTGAACAGCCTCCTTCTGCCTTCTTTGAGTCAAAGCCCCGACTGCCTTTGGTCTCCTGCAGGGGGTCATGTGCGACTAACAATCAGAGACAGGGCAGGACTTGGCAATAATGCCCACTCCATCAATGGGTTGCCCACTAAACCCTCCTGTCAAAGTGCCAATGGACATGTAGCCAAAGTAACAGAGGAACTTTAACTCAGCTCCAGAGGACGTTAAGGAAAAGTAGTTGAAGGATTTGGCTTTTACCTCTTGTCATTTGCATAAGCTGCCTTTCCACCAAGTGCTTCCCAAAATTCCACTGGTTCTTGGCCCTCAGCAACAATGGCCTTGTTTCCATTGGGAACAATGGCAGCCAATTCCTTTGCCATTTCACGTTCATCCCCACTGGATCCCTACAAATGGGAAGAGGAAAATCAGAACTATGACCTTAAGGAACTTCCAGCAGTATCATTCCACGTCTCTGCACTCTTGTGTCAGCATTTGGTTACCTCTGGGAGGTGTGTTTGAATCCAGTCCAAAATAAAGGATTTACTCCTCCTGTGGTTCTTTGGAGCATACAAGATTATTTAGGCAACTTCTGCCTATGTTCCCTGCACAACAATAGCTCTAACTTTGAGAACAAATTAGAAGTAATTTAACAAACCTCACTAACAAGTAGAGAATACAGACAATAGTAATGTTCAGCACAAGTGATGGTAGGACAGTGGCAGTTTTGTTGCTTGTTATCTAGTAGGTTTTGAACAAAAGTTGTTTCATGGGAAACTTCTGTGCAAAGGGAGTCAGATGGTGACATGGCTATCGGTGGTCATCTGACCTCCTCTCCTTTTGACTTGTTCCAGTGGTAGAATTGATGGATATATCTTATTCCCAGCTTGCAATCCTCACCTCTCTTCAAGAGGACAACTCTTTTTGGGTTCCAAATCACCCTGCATTACATCACCTTTCTGGAGCCGCCAACCCTCCAGAAGTCTCCAGGAATTTTCAGAAGGCCTTTGACAAGGCACCACACACACATGAGACTGCTAAACAAGATAGGAGCCCATGGTATTACAGGAAAGGTAGCAGCATGGATAGAAGATCAGCTGACTGGCAGAAGGCAAAGAGCGGTAAGGAGGCCTTTTCTGGTTGGCTGCCAGTGACTAGTGGTGTTCCCCAGGGGTCAGTGTTGGATCTGCTACTTTTCACATTATATGTTAATGATCTAGATGACGGAATTGATGGCTTTGTGGCCAAGTCTGCGGACAATACAAAGATAAGTGGAGGGGCAGGTGGTGTTGAGGAAGCAGGGAGTCTGCAGAAGGACTTGGACAGGTTGGGAGAATGGACAAAGAAGTGGCAGATGGAATACAGCGCAGGGAAGTGTCTGGTCATGCACTTTGGGAGAAGGAATAAAGGCGTAGACTATTTTCTAAATGGGGAGGGAATTCAGAAATCAGAGGTGCAAAGGGACTTGGGAGTCCCAGTGCAGGATTCCCTGAAGGTTAACTTGCAGGTTGAGTCAGTAGTAAGGAAGGCAAGTGCAATGTTAGCATTCATTTTGAGAGGGTTAGAATATAAAAGCAAGGATATACTGCTGAGGGGTTATAAAGGTGTTGGTCAGACCACATTTGGAGTATTGAGAGCAGTTTTGGGCCCCATATCCAAGGAAGAATGTACTGGCATTGGAGAGAGTCCAGAGGAGGTTTACGAGAATGACCCCAGGGATGAAAGGGTTAACATGTGAGGAGCATTTGATGACTCTGTGCCTGTACTAGCTGGAGTATAGAAGGATGAGGGGAATCTCATTGAAACCTACCAAATATTGAAAGGCCTGGAATAGAGAGGATGTTTCCAGTAGTGGGAGAGTCCAGGACCAAAGGCACAGCCTCAGAATAGAAGGATGTCCCTTTAGAATAGAGATGAGGAGGGATTTTTTTTAGCCAGAGGGCAGTGAATCTGTGGAATTCATTGCCACAGCTGTGGAGGCCAAGTCATTGGGTGTATTTAAAGTGAAGGTCGATAGGTTCTTGATTAGTAAGGGTGTCAAAAGGTTACAGGGAGAAGGCAGGAGAATGGGATTGGGGGGGGGGGGGGGGGATAAAAATAAAATCAGCCATGATCAAGTGGCAGAGCAGACTTGATGGGCCGAATGGCCTAATTCTGCTCCTATGTCTAATGGAATTTGTAATGCCTGGGCTCTTTGTAGATGAGGAACTGAACAGACTCAGAAGCTCAGCACAGAGTCTCTTTATTCCAAGGTCCTCTCCAGACACACGCACAGCTTTATAGACAATTTGTACAATCCAGAGCACTTGATCACATGAAAGTGTGCTTAACAAGGTGGCATCCTTAAAACCAGCCATCCTTTTTAGAGTCAGTACCAAATACCCCACAAAATTGAAGATTAATTTCCAGGATACCACTTCATTTTCCACTTTTGGCTTTAGAAATGGGAACAGGGTGGAACAACAGTTGTTTGACTCGCAGTCAAGAATCATCCACTCAGGTAAGGAAATGTTTTCACTGCTAAAAGACACAGGCATTAGATGTGCCTTGGGAAGGACAAGTATGGACAACTAGCGGTGGTGGGACTGCAGAGTGGAAGCAGGATGTCATGTAATGAAACCTCCAGGGATATGGTAAGTGTTGGCAGGCAATTATTATCATTGTGGCAGAGCCGACACAGCATCTCCATCAGGACTCACTAATGATAGCCAAGGGATGCTGCAGCCAATGACTCCTGCTTGGGACAGCCAACAGCATCAACCAGGGTTTGAATTTCCAAAGTAAGCCATGCCAAAAGCTGTTTCCCTTAATGTTATCCCAAATACCTGGCCTATAGTGTGTCATCTGTGTTACAAGTGTTTTTTTTACCTTCCCAAACCACAGGTAGCAAATTGTTTTGGTCGTTAGAAGAAAAACATCATTTGAGTTGAAGGATGAAGCGTAGGGTGGGACCTCGATCGCTTTGGTACTAAACTCATCATAGCTGTGAATCTGAAAGAGTCGGACGGGCGGCTCTTCTTGTTTCCTGCTCTTCCTCGAGGTGCCACCCTAACAAACGATAAAAAGGTACACTTTATAAATATGCACAGTAGTTATTTTAGTTAAAATAGCAGTTCCTCCATTCACAAATTGGTTGACAAATACTTTATCTGAATCTTCAGTGTTGAAGATATTTTGCTAAAGTTTAGAATCCATTTAAAAAGCAACCATGCTGTGTGTACGCTAATACCACGCAGGGATACTTAACTCACAAACAAAACAATGTACCACATAGAGGCCACATTGGCCATTGCATCTTTGCCGACTTATCGCTTGAGCAAACCAAATGTAATGCTACCACCTTACGTGTTTCCCATAGCCATGCACATGCAAGTAACTAGAAATAGTAGGCATTCTAGCCCACAAAGTAAACCATTTCACCTTCCCTTTACAGCAAGCAATATTCTATCCAAATAATACTACATCAAATGTTTTTTTAAAAAAAGGTGAAAACTTTAAATCAATCCCTTGTATTAGCTTTTGTACACATGCTCAGTTACTAGTGATTGCCGCATAAAATAATTTGTAGCATTTTATTCAGTCAGCAGCTTAAATATTTAAGTTGGCTAAAGTAGCTGGAAGTATACAATTTGGACAATGGCAGGGAATATTTTTAACAGCAATCAGATCTCATGTCTTTTTCTCTTCCATATTTTTTCCCCCTTTTTCTTGCCTCATTGGAAGGTGTTGGCACATGCCTGAAGATGGGTCCAAGTGTGCATTTTTCATGTGCGAGTAGGCTAATTGTCTGTGACAGGCATTACATCCATGTACATGGCCTTCTGCCTGATTATGATCAGGATTACCTTAGCTGATATTTTGTTTTTAAACATAGAAACTAAAAGACAGCTCACCTCCACAGCACAAGGTCACTGATATAGAGAGACTTGCATTTATATTCTGCATAATGACTTCTCTCAGAGATGTGGCCTTCACAAAGTGAGTTAGTCTGAAAAGACCATTTTCTAGGAGATTCTCGCAAAAACTTGACAAACTGAAAGGTCTGCTGAATAGTTCAAAGAATGACCAACTAATCTGGTTTTAGTGGTGTTGGTTGAGAGAAGAACCATGGAAGGGGTCTCAGTTTATTGTGCTGTGGGACCATTAACAACCACCTGAAAACACCGGAGGAATTATTCAAGACCTTGGTTTAACATCTAACAACGTGGCACTGTCTTTGGTCATTTGTGACAACCCAAATAAGGACAATCAATTTAAAACAAACAAGGATCAAAGCTGGGACACATTTATGCCACTGTTAACCCAAGTTTTAACCCCATACGAGTGAGTCCACATTATACCAGAGACTTACTTCGAAGATGATCAGTCTGCCCTTGAAGATGCTCATGAAGTGCCGTGACTCCTTCCCCATAGTGAGCCGAACCTGCACTGGTCTATTGCCAAACTTTTGATCAAGCTGGACTGCCTGATAGGCTGAGGCAGTCAGTTCATCTTGGGTGGCATGACGACCCTAGGAATGGAGTCACAAACTTGGTTAAAGATACCCATAACCAAAGTTATTTCTCACTAGTGCCTGGACATTGGACCACCCTGTTTTGGTACATTAAATGGGCACTGCACGAAGCATTAATGCACAATTGAATGGCCCAAAAAGACTGAAGAGCTGGGGGAAAAATCCCATTAAAGAGAATTACTGGAGTGGTTTTCACCCCAAATCTTGCAGGTTGTGGGTCACACTTTAACAGACCATTTCCATTAGCAAACGGGAAATGGCACTGCTCACCTATGTATGACATTATTAGACCCCTGGCAAATGTCTGAAGCACAAAGAAGAATTACATTAGGAAACTGGCCCAAGCACTTCCAATGGTCGTTAATAAACCCTGAAATAAATTGTGAAATAGATGTTATGCACAAATAGTGCAGAAAAAAAATCATGCAGAAAAGGGTCCATTTCCAGGCGCGTGTGTCTAACTGCTCAATTAAAAAATTACTTGCTTTTGAAAAATCAGATGTGTGTCTCACAATATTTTTCAATATGTCAGACTATTGGGTCATATTTTCTCATGAAGAAATGGTTGTACAGGTGACCTCAGACTTATGGCATTTCACCCCAAGTGACCAGTTTTCAAGGGGTACATACACACATCATAAGGCTCAGGATGTTTGACGTAGCAGTACTTCCCGAAGTGGCCTCACCATTATAAATGTGGCAGTCAATTACTAGACCGCAAGATCCCATAAACATCAATGTCAATGATGAGATCATGTGCTTTTGTGAAGTTGGAGGAAAAAATATGGAGCAGGCAATGGGAGAACCTCCCTGCTCGTCTTCAAAATGGTTCCCTGGAATCCAAGGGAGTATAGGCTTAATGTCTCATCAGAAAGATGGCAACAGTAACTGTGCTGCACACCCTCACTACCCCACTGGGAGTCTTGGCCTACATTTTGCACTCAAATTTGTTGAGTGCAATGTGACATCTTGTTCTTTCTTTTCTTTTCCAATCTTTTTTTAGTTTCCAAATTAATACAGATTAATATATAACATCGATGTTTGTACATGTAATACAAGGAGATCAGGAGAACAATCATTGTATAGATAATCGTAAAGAATAGTAAAATATTAAAAAAATCTGTAGATCCCATGATCTCTTAGTAAATGAATAATATACAAGAAAGGAAGGAAAAAGATTGTGTATATAAAAGAAAGGAAAAAAAATCCCCAAATCAATAAGAAAAATTATAAACAATATATCAAACCAAACTGAAAAAAAATTTTAAAAAGACAAAAGAAAAAAGACTGGACTGAAATTTCTCAATAGAAACAGAGCAATATTATGTCGTCAACTCCATTCCTCTAAATTGAAAAGTTATTAAAAAAGGGATCTATATCATGTGAAAATATTGAATAAATGGACTCCAAATATCTTCAAATTTAAGCGAAGGATCAACAGTACCAGTCCGAATTTTTTCCAAGTTTAAACATGATATAGTTTGAGAGAACCATTGTAAAGTAGTAGGGGGTATTGGATCCTTCCATTTAAGCAAAATGGATCATTTGGCCATTAATGTGACAAAGGCAATCATAGGGTAAGCGGAGGCAGATAAATGGCCAGACTCCATCCTTGGTAATCCAAAAATTGCAGTGATAGGGTGAGGTTGTAAATCAATCTTCAATACAGTTGAGATGTTAAAAATGTCTTTCCAATATTTTTCCAAAAGAGGCCAGGACTAAAACATGTGTGTCAGAGAAGCCACATTCGATTTACATCTGTCACATATAGGATTTATATGGTGATAAAAACGGGCTAGCTTATCTTTGGACATATGGGTCCTGTGAACTACCTTAAACTGTATCAAAGAGTGTCTGGTGCACATTGAAGATTTATTAACTAAATGAAGAATTTTCTTCCATGTCTCTATAGGTAAAGATGTCTGGAGTTCAGGAAATCTTGAAGCTTCTGAAACAGGTACAAATGTGCTACTTCATGGCTGATACTTTCACACCTATGATTTTGTTTGTCAAAATGATAGCAATGGCTCACACAACTATCTCTTCACTTACTTGATATTCCATTCTACGTGCAATTTCTGCATAAAAAGCATGCATGAGACACAGCAATGTTATGGGACAAGTATTCCAAAAGCCTGCCAAACAACCCAGAGACCAGAGTTCAAATCCCATCATGACAGCTGTGGAATTCAAATTCAGTCAATAATCTGGAAGCTAGTTTTAGTAATGATGACCACAAAACTACCAGATTGTTGCAAAAACCCATCTGGTTCATGAATGTCTGCTGACCTTGCCCAGTCTGGCCTCTGTGCAACTCCTGACCCATGCCACGTGATTGGCTCTTAAATGCCCTTTGAAGTGGCCCAGCAAACTACTCAGTTGTACCAGTACAATACTGGTTCAAATCACCACTAATTAACATAAATGTATTCTCGCTATTATTTCCCATTTCCGCAAGAATTTGGGTACATGGATGAAATGGAAAAGCTTGCTGTCTTCAAAGTTTGTGGGTTGCATAAACAAGATGAAATGAGTCTCAATTGGATGTCTGTTGTAGTGTGGTTTATGACATGTTTTTGTGTCTTCAAACAACCATACCTGCCAAATATAGAGGATAAAATGCTCCTTCCTGTTCACTAGATATGTGTACAGGATCAGATAGCAGTCACCACCATAGAAAAATCCATATGTCTTTGGATCCACAGGAACCAGTTCAAGGTCCTCTACCCTCCAAACCTGCAATGAGAATCTACAATCAAAAGAGCAAGCCAGAGTTCATCAGTACTAACAACGCAGAGGATGAATTCCCAGAATGTACACGAGATGGATTTCTAGATTAGCACGAGCACTTCTAGTGACACAGGAGAACATCTGGCCCATTTAGCCCATGCCAGCTCCCAGAACAATCCTATCAATCCCACTCCTCCTTATATTATTCCTTTGTGTATCCCTTTACTTATTCACTCTCACGTACCCACCAATTTCCACCAAATTATTTTTCCATTTACTTATACTAACCAGCAATTTACAGCAGCCAATTAACCTAGTAGCAGGTCTTTGAGATGTGGGAGAAAACTAGAGCGGAGGAAACCCACAGTCATAGGGAAACATGTAAACTCCACACAGGCAGCACCCGAGGTCAGAATCAAACCTGGGTCACTGGAGCTGTGAGGCATGAAGGAGAATGTTTCTTATAGCAATCTTCTCAATTCCATTCCCCCACTTATTTCCCTGCAACCTCTCACATTTCCATCAACTCCCTTTGCATTCCCAATAATAAGATCTCATAGAGGAAATGCTAAACAAAGTTAGAGCAGGTGGAATTGGGGTTAAGATACAAGCGTAGACTGAAAATCTGTTAACAGAGTAAATAAGGCTTAGGAATAAATGGGTCCTTCTCAGGTTGGCAAGCTGTGATTAGTGATGTACCACATGGATATCACTACTCATGATCTATACCAGTGACTTGGCCAAGGGGGCCAGACGTAACATTCCAGATTTTGTGATGAGACAAAAGTAGGTGGTAATATGAGTACTGGTGGGAACGTGAAGAGGCTTTGAGGAGATGACGTCCTGATGAAGGGCCTCGACCTGAAACATCGACTGTTTATTTTCCCCATTGATGCTGCCTGACCTGCTGAGTTCCTCCAGTACTTTGTGTGTGTTGCTCTAGATTCCAGCATCTGCAGAATCTCATGTGTCTAGGCTTCGAGGAGACATAGACCAGCTAAGTGAATGGAAAACAACGTGGCAGATGTGGAAAAATGTGAGGTCATTCACTTTAGTAGAAAAACAGAAATGTTGAGACCATTTTACATGATGAGAGATTGGGAAATGTTGATGTCCAAAAGGGATCTGGGTGTCCTTGTACACTGGCCACTGAAAGCTAAATAAGAAGTTTCAGCAAGCAATTAGGAAGGCCAAGTGGTACATTGGCTTTTATTGCAAGAGGATTTGAGTACAAGAGTAAAGATTCTTACTACAATTATATAGGGTCTTGACGACGTGTATAATTTTGGTCTCCTTACCCAAAAAGATACTTGCTAAACAAGGAGTGCAGTAAAGATTCACCAGTTGAGTTCCTGGGACAGCAGGACTGTCATTTGAAGAAAGATTGAGCAGGATCAGCCTTTATTCTTTACAGTTTACAAGAATGAGAGGTGACCACTTTAAAATGCACAAAATTCTTATGGCGTTGGGCTATAGGGAGGATATTTCTGCTGGCGCAGTATCTAAAACCAGGAGTCACCATCTCAAAACAAGGGGTAGGCTATTTTGGATTGAACAGAGGAGAAATTTCTTCGCTCAGGTGGTGGTGAATCTTTGGAATATTTTTTCCTAGGAGGACTGTGGAAGCTCAGTCATTGATTCTATTCAAAACAGATCAATAGAATTTTGGATATTAGAAGAATCAAGGGATATGGGGAAAAGGTAGGAAAATTGAGGGAGATTAGATTTGTTGAATGGTGGAACTAGCACTAGCACGGGACAAGTGGCATACACCTGCTCGAATTTCTTATGTTCTTTGGTTTTTTTTACATCATCTCTTCACTGTTCCCACTCGTTCATCTCTATCCATCAGCCCAACCATGTCTTCATTGGTTCATACCATCTATCTACTTTATGCCTCTCAGTACCAATCTGAAATAATACTGTACCTCAGTTTTCCCTGTGCCATCATCAACCATCCTCTCTTGAGCTGCCACCTTTGGAGTGGCATGCATTTGGGTGGCATCAAAGTTCTCTCGGCTAATCTTGGCTGGAAAGGGAATAGAAAGCATAAGAGATTAGCAATATCATGAACTCCTAGGAGTAAAGTCATGCTTTCTATTCCTTTTAGGAGTAAAGAGAAACACAGGCCTAGGACAAAGCCATTCAGCCCATTTTGCAATGGCTGATCTGTATCTTAAGTCCATCTACCCGTTTTAGTTCCATATCTACACTGCACTTCCCCACACCCCTTCCCCCCCACCCCCCCAAAAGGCAGATACATCCTTTCTAAACTGTTGCTTAGGACCAAAGATATTACTCCAGATGTGGTCAAACCAGCCCTCTGTATGCCTGCAGCAAAACCTCCTCTCCTTTGGATTTTAGCCTTCTAGTTCAATGGTGCACCATTCCATGGGAAGGGCCGGCTTGACAACCCAAAGTACTCAAATGAATGTGGAAGTTCCAAATTTTCTGAGAAGTCCTCGCAATACTTGTTGTGACCCACTCCAAAGTTCTAGCCCTCTTGGAATTTGCTGTTCCAGTTATAAGGACTAACAAACTATTATCCTTTCTAATGTTTTTCCTCGATGCCTGACTGCCCCACTTAAGTGATTTGTGTAAACAGACTTGAAATCTCTCTGAACCTCCACTTGGATTATAAAAGAACATCTTTATAAGATGTCAAAGTCAATTAATCTTTCCACACATTCCTGCCCCATATCTGAACAGTTCACACTGTGCACACTCACCAACTTTACCAACTGTGTGCGTCTTCCCTAAACCTACTGTCTGCCCCTTCACTGTCCATTTCTTGAAGAGCTGTTTGAACATGGCTGACTCAGCTCCGTCATTGATGATCTCGATGTTAGTAGTGTTTGGGTATCCATTCAACTTCATAAACTCCTGCGTGAGATAAAAGAATCCATCAATTCAGAGCGATGTTTTTAAAAATAGTTTGGTAATAAGAACTAAACCTGCTGTATAAAATCATGAATGACCTATTTCCTTTAGCCGAGAGCTCCAAAACCAAGGAACTACATTTAAACTAATTGGTAAAAGGATTAGAGAAGAAATGAGGGAACATTTTTTCCCCACTCAGTGGGTGGTCAGTGTCTGTAAATCTCTGCCCGAGAGGGGGCGGGGGCAGGATGTAGAGGTAGAAACCTTTATTACACTTAAAAAGTGCCTGCATGTGCACTGCAGCTGTATGGACGCAGACCAGGAAAGTGGGTTTAGGCTGGGTAGCACTTTGACTGGCATGGATATGATGGGCCAAGGGCCTCCTCTGTCATAAGTTTTTTTCCCCCAATTCTGTTCAGCCTGTGGGTCAATTTGGTTCCAGTGATGAATTCTGACCATGGAGAGATAAACTGCAAGCTCAGGAGATGGAACCAGACTTTTGCACTCAGCAGGCACTGCAGCCAATGGTTTACACCCAGTTGAGAAATGCTGACTCTGCACAGACTGGCAAACTTGCTGATCTCAAATGAGACACTGAGGTAACTGCAGACACATCTTTATAAACAGAACTTAACTAATATTTTGACCCCCGGCCACTTGTGCTGGGAAGGAGCATGTGCGGACATTAAGAAGGGAAGGACAGGATTAGTTTGGGCCATGATTTTTCCATGGGTTTCATCACTCACTGTCCAAGCTCAAGTGGTCATGTGGGGAATAAGCAGAAAGGAGCTGGTGTCTGTTGAATCTCAGCACAAGTCAGAGCTTTTGGGAGAACATAACAATAATTAATCTTCCCTTCTTCCTCCCCCCCCCGCCCCCCCCCCCAGAGGATTCAATCAAGTAAGGAAGTGGCTATCTAGACCAGTCTGGCACTCAAAACACAGAACAAATAACTGGATTGGACTTCCTAGATGTCTAGACATTGCAGCATGCTGTTCTGTACTAACAGATTTAAATATTGCAACCCATTAACTTCCCAATGGTTTAGACATTGGTATGTACAATCTAATGTCCATATGGCAATTTTCTGTAACAAAGCTGCAACATCTGCACAAGCATCAAGAAATGAGAATTGAAGTAAAAATTGTGTTCATTTACAATTCCTTCCCCCCCCCCAATCCACATCACCCACTGCACAAACCCAGTTTACCTCAGGCTAACACTGGACTGCACACTCACTTATACGTGCCATACAAAGAAGGTGAGAAGTCAGTAACTGAAGTATCATCTGGATGTTTGCAAATTCAAAATGTAAGAGTACAGATACCCATGATAGACATTAAAGGAACCACCATCTAAACACTTCAGTCCATTACACTGTAGTTACCAGAGCTCCAGATGTTGCAGCCTGTTTTTCCATCTTTGTAGCTTGTTTTCCTTTCCAGACATAAATCTTGGTTCCACCTTGGTCTAGAATGAAGCAACTCTGGAAGATATTGAACAAATTCACATCATTAAATGCAAGAACCCAGTTAGAAGTAATACATCTGACCACAGTATGTATGGTGCAAGTTTCATTGAAAAATCCAACTTAAACAAGGTCTAAGAGGAAAAAAAATCTACATTTTTCTAGTTAACTATCATCCCTTCAGGCAGCAGTCTGATAACAATTTCAAGACTGGAGGTGTTAAGCCTTGGCTGAAGGCTTGTAACAAGTAGTTCAATAAGTCAGTATCAGCAATAAAGAGGGGAGCAGAAATAGAAGAGCCCTTCCCATGTACAGGTCCTCCTTGAGTTACGAACACCCAATTTACATATAGCCTGTACATATGATTGACCGTTTGAGAGACTGGCAGGATGGATTTGCCAACTGCTGTGGGGTTGCAGGAATTTTCTGCTGGATGGGAACTTGGTTCAAGGCCGCATTTCCAACTTGTGGACTGTTCGGGTTACAAACAGTTCACAGGAGTGGAACCCTGTCATAACCTGGGGAGGAGCTGTACTGGTAATGCTCATTGCCTAAAAGGCATCAGTAGGCTGTGCTGGGTACTCACATTGTGATCTAGCATGTCCTGGATGAGAGGCCGAGTGGCAATTTCTGTGACCTTCATTTTTCCACCAGCATCTGAAACACTGAGTTAACAAGTCAGCTTGATTTTGTTTACAACTTTTTTTTTGCTGTTTGTAACTATCATTTTGTTTGAAAGCTATACAGTATGTACACAAAATAATACAGCAATGCACTAACCCAGTTTGCCATAGAATGATAATATACATACTCCATACATCTACTATATAATATACAAAACATGCTCCGTGTGATGTTCTATATTTACTATTTAATATGTAACCCACTCCCAATCTTACTGGTGGAGGGTAAGTTTGGCTTTCTGCTGCTGATCTGCTTTCTCATCAGATGTTGATGGTTTAATTCTCTTAGTCCTTTCTCCGAGAAACTTTACTAAAACCTTCATCAGCTCAGGAGAATCCTGTTCCTGGATGCCTTCAATTATTCCAATCCCTGCACGTCCACCTCGCTCCCGATCTCGAATGTCCTTAGCGAGTTGGATGCCCTGCGGCAAGAACAAATGGGAGTTCCAAGAACCATTAACTCATCTAATTTTTGTGAGGAGGGACTGTGTTTATGGTCTCTGGACATCCCAAAGTCCTTTACAATCAACATTTTTTTTTGAAGTGCAACCACCGTTTGTAATGTAGGAAACACATCAGCTAATTTGTGCAAAGTAAGCTCCCACAAACAGTAATGTGATAAGATATCTTTATTAGTCACATGTACATCAAAACACACAGTGAAATGCATCTTTTGTGTAGAGTGTTCTGGGGGCAGCCCGCAAGTGTCGCCACGCTTCCGGCGCCAACGTAGCATGCCCACAACTTCCTAACCCGTACGTCTTTGGAATGTGGGAGGAAACCAGAGCACCCGGAGGAAACCCACGCAGACACGGGGAGAACATAAACTCCTTACAGACAGCGGCGGGAATTGAACCCGGGTCGCTGGCGCTGTAGTAGCATTATGCTAACCACTACACTGCCGTGCCTGCTTAGAACATTTATTTTAATGATGGTTGAAGGATGCATGCTAGTCAGGGAACAGAGAAAACTCTGCTGCTTTTATTGGAAAGAGTGCCAGGTATCTTTTACATCCACCTGATGGGTGGAGGGAGACTTGGTTTAATATCTGATCTAAAGACAATGGAGCACACCTGCAGTTCTGCAGCAAGATTGTCAAATGTTGTGTTCAAGGTTACTGGGGTGGAGCTTAAATTCAGGAGGTGAGGGTGCTACCCATTCAATATGCCACTGAGTTAAGAAGCAAGGCATCTCATTACGCGTAGATGTCAAAGTCGACCCATGCTCTAATAAAATCAGACAACAGCAGAACCAAAGAACTTACAATCAATGCTTTATTAGTTTTATGCTAGCGGGACTGAGGGATACAGAGAAAGAGTAAACAGTGTAACCAGAGCTCTGTATTAGGCTCACTCAAAGAAGCACCAGCCACTGTGTACTTTTATACCCATTTTCATGGGAAAGCTTGGTGGGAAGTTGTTTACCTAAAGCCTTTAGCACAACAAGATATGTCTAAGAAAGAAAGTAGTTTTTTTTCTCACTCACACCTGGCATCAAATCCAGTCAAAACTATAGTCACCCCATGGCTGAGGTAATTCCTTTCTATGGGAAGAAGCTGACAATGAGAAGCATACCATTAACCCTTACATTGCCAGTTGTTAACCCTTGCATTCCCAGCTATCTTTTACATAGAGGACACTTTTCACACACAAAATTAACCAGATAATAAGGTGCCATTTGTTGAGGGGTGAATGTTGGCCAGAACGATGCGAGAATGATGCTCTTCTTCAAATAGCACCATAGCATTGCGAGCATCTAACAGTCTTGCAAGGTCTCAGTTTAGTATCTCTTTCAAAGGGCAGCACCTCCATGATACTGCAATGAAGTGAAAATGCACGGAATCTATCCCACAAAAACTCAAGGTATTATGTCCCAACTATTCATCACTAAAGTATAGAAGCACTGAGTATCAAAGAAGGGATAGGGGCCTAATGAGGGCAAATAGGATTAGTGTAGATAGGCACTGTGGTTGGCATGGATGAGGTGTGCTGAAAGGGCTAGTTTTGGTGTTGTACATTTCGGAGATTCTGTGAACATTTGCCTGGAAATTAATTCTTCTGTGAGTGAAGCATAAGGCCCATTTTGCATCACTTGTAAAATTCAATCAGGCACTTCCTATCACGAGTCACCCTTCTGGCTCTGATACAAATTCTACGCTAGGGTCAGATCATTCCCTGTGCAACACTCCTTTTGGATTATCAGAGAACTTGGACTCCACTGTCCTGGGGATTCCTGTCATTGGACAACAGTCTACCTCCTGCAATGCTAACCTGAGAGGCCTTCAAGGCAAATGAATCGCTTAGTAAAATCCTTGTCCCACCCCACATCAAATCTATGCCCCCAACACTCCCAGATCTCCAGGAGGGACCCATCTGACCTCAAGCAACCTGTCTGATCCCCCCCCTCCCCCTCACCTAATTTGATGCCAGCAGATCTCCTAACCTCTGATCAGTCTCCATCCTCCATCCACCCCCATTGCTAGTGTGACCTCTCCTTCACCCAACTCTCCCTGCAACAAGAGTGCTGGCAAGTCCCCATTCACTGCCCTCTCCCTGACACAGGTCTAATTGAACTCAGCTCAGGAGAGAAGTTACTGTTGAAGTCAAATATGTGCAGCACCTGGTTTGTTCTGACCACAACAGTCATTTCTTTCAATGCATCCACACCATTCTAATATAGCCTTGAGGGTGCACCAAGATTTCTAGGCAACTGTACCTTTAGCCGTTCCATTTGATTACTCTCTGGCCCATTCCACTGAATGATAATTTTGCCGACATCTAGAAGAAATACATCACCCAAGCTGAAACTATCCCAATTCATTTTAACCTGCAAAACACAAAGCACACATTAGAACAGTTGTCACCCATCAGCAGACCCCAGTGCAAGGTCCATTAAACTGCCCAGCCTATTGCAGATGAGCAGTAGTCAGCTGAGATTTGTTGTCAAGACCCAAAAGGTGTTCACTCAGGCTTTCACCCTACTGGGACATTTAAAACAAGCACCACAAAGTGTGTGGCAAACTAGGAGACTAGGGCCCGCCTCCTCATGTACAATACCGGGAAAGAACATCATTTTCATTGGGCAGATTGCACTCAGATCTTTGCACAATTAAATTTTCTCCTATGCTTGGATACAGAGAGTGCTGATGAATAGGTGCTTCTACTTGTACGCCTATGTTTCTCTGCATGGATGAATTGGAAGCTTTGTTTAACAAAGAAAGCACAGCAAGGTGTAGTGATTGATCATAACAGGTGGAGGTCTCCCACCCCCTCCAGTGGAGAAATACTCTGAGCATCATCGAATGGCTGTATGTCACTATGTCTTTCCTTTAATGCACAGATCACTGGTCTTAGAGGAAGAAAGGCTGTATAAGTTTGGTTTGTTTTGCATGGATTTAGAAGGTTGAGAGGCAATCTGATTGAGATGTTTCCATTCTTTTGAGGATTTTAAAAGGAGTTGAAGCACAGAGACAATTTTCTCCAGTGGGGAAGTGTAGAACAAGGGTGGATTAATGTTAAAATTAGAGCCAGCTAGTTCAGGAGTAACAAGAGGTACTGCCCACAAAGAACTGTAGAGATATGTAATTATCTCAGAGGGTTGCTCTGTCAGATCAGGCTGCGGAGAATGAAAAAGGTAGCAACATAAAGAACCTGATAAGGTTATTCAGCCCCTCAAGCTTACTATCATTCAGTGAGCTTGTAGCTGATCTCTACCTCAATATCATTTATCTGCTTTTGATCCACAGCTCTGAATAGCCTTGTTCATCAAAAATGCATTGATTTCACTCCTGAAAGCTCCAGTAGAGACCCAGTGTCTACTTCCACCCCCTCTTCCACCCCCCCAATCCCAACCCTCTACCAGAGCTATGGATAATTTTCCGTAGGCAGTACTGGAGGCACATTCTTACCTCAGTAGCTGTGACATTCTTTTTTCCTTTCACATGGAGGAGACGTTGCACATTGTAAATGTTGGTTTCTACGTGCTTCATACCAGAGGCCACTCCCCCTTTCTTGTAGCTGCAAGGACCAGATACATTGTCATGGAAATGAGAAGGGAGCAGCAGGGAGCTCACCATTGTACCTGCACAGTACTACAATGTTTATATAGTGCCTTCCATTTATATAGTGCCTTTTGTAAACAGCTCAGGACTTCCTAAAGCTGGTGGGTCAACATGGTTGCAGAGGATGTCAACATAGAGAGAAAGGAGATAGGGTAATGGTCAAAACCTCTATTTCACTGAGCTGCCAGTCTAAGTGGGACAGATCAAAAGACATTCAGCAGGCCATCCACAAGATGATATGGATTACCAGAACGAGTCAAATTTTACACCACCATCAACCTAGAAGCAGACCTCTGGTAAGGTGTGAAAGGACGTCGGGAGCTGCCCCATTCTCACTACTATCATTCAAACACAAAGGTCAGTTGCCAAAACACTAGTCAATTTCCCTTTCCAATTCAGGGGTATAGTGAATTTTGTAGTCTTCCTCCCACTTTCCTAAGACTTTCAGCACACAAGAATGTTTCCAACTGCCCTACGTTTGGACAATCTGGACCTAACTGGGGAGTAGGTACAGAGGAGATGTCAGGGGTAAGTTTTTTTTTACTCAGAGTGGTGAGTGCAGGGAATGGGCTGCCGGCAACGGTGGTGGAGGCAGATACGATAGGGTCTTTTAAGAGACTTTTGGATAGGTACATGGAGCTTAGAAAAATAGAGGGCTATGGGCAAGCCTAGTAATATCTAAGGTAGGGACATGCTCAGCACAACTTTGTGGGCTGAAGGGCCTGTATTGTGCTGTAGGTTTTCTACGTTTCTAACAGACTGCAGAAAAGAGCAACATTAACACCTAACCCAAGGAAAGACAGCAAGGTACACATGTAATGCAATTACTTCCAAGTCACACAATATTCTGACTTGGAAATGTATTGTTTTCCCTTCAACACTGGTGGATTTACCCAACACCCATGTAGAGATCTTTCACTAGGTCTACAACAGTTCTGGAACAAAACCCATCACTACTTTCAAGATCATTAGGGATGGACAATAAATATGGTTCACTAACAACCCCAACATCCTGAGAACAGTTTACTTAAATCTACATGGAGGTTCAACATGGAGCCAAGAAAGGCATAATGCCCTGGTACCTCTCAATGACTAACCCAGAGCTGCATTAGTGGAGGCTTAGACGAAGGTTGGCTGTCCATCAGGCCTCAGCATGCAGCTCAAGAACAACCAACAGTGAAAGTGTTAAGGATGGAGACAGTAACCTAATATGAATAAGTCAATTTCATTGACCTGTTAACTCAAGAGCCTGAGCCTGACCCATGTTGCTAGCTGATCTCAGAAGGTTGGTGTAAGAGGTGTTGTAATTAACCACAGCAGGAAGTGGGAAAGAAAAATCTGACCAAATATTCTGCTCAAGTGCCCTCCAGCAATTCCACCTGCAAAATACACACCTTAGGGAACAGTGAGCAGAATTGGCCCTCATTAGTCAGGGTATTGAGTTCAAGAGCCGCGAGATGATGTTGCAGCTCTATAGAACTCTGGTTAGACCACACTGTGTTCAGTTCTGGTCACCTCATTATAGGAAGGATGTGGAAGCTTTAGAGAGGGTGCAAAGGAGATTTACCAGGATGCTGCTTGGATTGGAGAGCATGTCTTATGAGGATAGGTTGAGCGAGCTAGGGCTTTTCTCTTTGGAGAGAAGGAGGATGAGAGGTGACTTGATAGAGGTGTACAAGAGGCATAGATCGAGTGGACAGTCAGAGACTTTTTCCCAGGGTGACAATGGCTAACACGAGGGGACATAATTTTAAGGTGATTGGAGGAAGGTACAAGGGGGATGTCAGGGCTAAGTTTTCTTTAAACTGCCAGCAGAGGTTGTGGGGGCAGATACATTAGGGGCATTTAAGAGACTTAGATAGACACATGAATGATAGAAAAATAGGGGGCTATGTGAGAGGGAAGGGTTAGATAGATCTTCGAGCAGGATAAAATGTCGGCACAACATTGTGGGCCAAAGGGCCTGTACTGTGCTGTAGTGTTCTAATTAGATCAGTTGGGGTCATGCCCCAACCACGAGTGAATCGTCTCTCACTTCTCATTGTTAAAGCTCACGTGTGACCTCTGGTCAGGTGGGCAAGGTACACAAGGTCAACTAGTGCCTGAAATGCTCTGGTTCAACAAAGAGTGAATGCTTTTGGTGGTGAGGAATAGTGAAAAACAATGATAAATGTGCAGGCATTACCAGGGGGAGTAGAAAGAATAAAACAGCCCCTTCATACAACTGGCACAGGTCATGAAGGATCTCCTTCCATGGTTTAACATTCTAGGACTAAAAGTTGTTTTAAATTACTTGTGGATATACTTTCAGTTCTAACCTACAGTAAAACAACAAAACATTCTTTGTTGAAGTTTCACAAGCAGTGTATGCCTCAAATATTCAGCCTCAGGCTCTGTATTCTTCAAATATTGAGCACTATATGAAAAAAAAAATCAAACAACTGCAGATGATGGAAATCAGGAAATAAAAACAGAAAATGCTCTATTTCCCTTTCCACAGATGCTGCCTGGTCTGTGGAGCGTTTTACCACACTTCCTCTTTTTACTGAGCACCATAATCGGCACTCCCCTCAATTATCAAGCCCCAAGTTCTCGGTCCTTCTAGTCAGACAAGAGAAAGGACTCACATGATCCCATTTCTGAAGTAACCCTTGAAGGTTTCTGACTCATGCCCCTGGACTTCTCGATGCTGCACTGGACTTCCATTGAGGTAGTCATCCAGCTGTACGGTGTAGAGTGCAGCCAGGCCCTGCTCGTCCTGTGACGAGTCCAGCCCAATCCAGTAATGGATATCACGCTTTAAAGCACTGCCAACATTCTGGGTCTGCATGATGGACGAGAAGAATAGATTTCCAACTCTGTAACAACCAGTTATATTTATTTATTTACACACATTTAATATAATAAAATGCTTTTCAGGAGCATAAGAGGGTAAAAATGACAGTAAGTCACACAGGGAGGGTGACTTTGACTGACCAAAGAGGCATGTGTTGAAGAGCATCTTTTGGAAAGGAGGTAGAGAGTAATAACAAAGATGAGAAGTTTAATAAATGGAGCAATGTTTGACCAGGAGCCAATGTAGGTCAGCGAGCACAGGGTCTAATGTAGACTGTGTTCCACATGACTCAAAGGGCATAGATGCAGGCTCAGCCCTGTATGCCCTGCCCTTATGCTCCACTAGTGTGCTGCCCTGAAACAGGCCACACAGCCCAGCAGGGATGCACTGACATTTATGCTCTACATTACCTTCCTCCTACCTTACTACTTCTAATCCTGTCCCATGTTTAGCTAGCTTCTCCTTAAAAACATCTGCTCTTCACCTTGACTACTCCCTTCTTACCACCCTGTCACTCACCACCAGGCTCAAGGACAGCTTCTCTCCCACTGTTATAAGATTATTGAATGGTTCCCTGATACAATAAGATGGACTCTTGACCTCACAATCTCTCATTATGACCTTGCACCTTATTGTCTGCCTGCACTGCACTCTCTGTAACTGTAACACTTTATTCTGCATTCCATATTATTTTACCTTGTACTTCCTCAATGCACTGTGTAATGAATTGATCTGTATGAATGGTATGCAAGATGAGTTTTTCACTGTACCTTGGTACATGGTACAATAATAAACCAATACCAATTCATTCACACTCAAAAGGTACTTCCAGCACCAGTTGGTTGAGGAGGTCAGAAGCTAACATTCTGGCCAATTTCCTTCTCTAGTCCAGGGGCATGTAGACCAACCCCTTGGCTGGGAAAATTAAACACATGTATTTCTTCAAAACATTAGTCTGAACTTGGAGATCTTTGAGCAGAACAACCCTCTCCCACACCCAACATACACGAACACTTATATGGGTGGGGAAAGAGAATTGTCACATTGGCTTCATAGCACTCGGTATCTAACCCACTCTGTCCTTGGCCTGTGATTGTTTGATGAAACAGTGTTTGAATTACATGTACAAACATTGATGTTATATATTAATTTGAAAACTAATAAAAAGATTGAAAAAGAAAGAAAAGAAAGAAAGTGTAGCTATCTATCCTGAAAGTGTAGCTTTATTCTGTAGCTATCCTATTTATTTATGTTAGTTTTTTTTTTACAATTTTTTGTTGGGATTTGTGTACTACATTTATGCAGAGCAGGGAAACATTTACTATGTACCTAATCCATGCTATCCATGCCCTGGGATTGTTTGAATGGGCAGCATAGAGGGAGCTTGACACTGTATCTAACCCATGTTTTTAATTTCCTACCATTTGCCTTTATTGGAAAAACAGCAAGTAGGATTCCAAGCTATACAATTTTTTCTACTGAGACGAACAGATGAAAATTATTTCTCTATATGCAGAATGGCAAAGACATGATTGTTAACAAACTCTAGTGTACGGTCCCTGCCCTGGGAGTGCTTAGATGGAACAGTGTAAAGTGAGTTTTACTCTGCATTTAACCTGTGATGTTCCTCCCCTGTTATGACATTGCATCCAAAAATGTGAAACACCTTTCATTCTCTACCACTGACTTCTATTGCTTTACTAGGCATAAAAAGCCAATTCTAAAGCTGGTCTATGGTTAATTCCATTTCCAGTGACAAGCCAGATCTTTAACTTACCACCAGGAGGATGTAACAATCACCACCAAAAAAGTTGCCATAAACCTTCTGAGGGACAGGCACCAACTCCATTTTCTGATAAAATTTAAATAGATCACATTCAACAGAGAAAGGCAATAAAATTAGTGAAATAAAAGACTGCACTGAAATCAGATGTTCACTTCCAATGTTTAACGAGGCCTGAAACAAATAAGGTGCAACTGGTTTTAAGTGTGTGGTTGAACGACTGGTCAAGGATTTTGCTTTGCATTGTTGTCTTTTGATCCCCAAAGAAGCCTCCACACAGATATTTGTCCTCCAGTGTGTGTGTGTGTGTGTGTGTGTGTGTGTGTGTGTGTGTGTGTGTGTGTGTGTGTGTGTGTGTGTGTGTGTGTGTCACGTACCAGCATATGCATTTGAAACATTGCTTCCGAAATTTGGTGCCATTGATATCATGCTCTTAGTTCATGCAACAGAGACTAAGTTTCACTCAAATTCAGCAAATCATTTTTCAGTAAAGTCCAACTGACAGTTCTGTATTTGGCAGGAGTCCTATTTACAAATGTCTGAACATACTGTCAAGCTTATGCTGTCTGAGGAGGTAGAGGAATGCGGAGGTCAACTCCCTTCATTTGCTTATAAACCTCAGACTCAAAGTGCCAACTAACCTCAATTCTCCAGATCAGAATTCCAGGAGCGTCAGTGACAGCTTTGAAAACAGCTTCCAGTGACATGATTGCTAAGATTCAGCAAATTAATAGTATTTCCTACAAAAGAAATGATTACATATATTGGACAACATAAGACATACAGAAATATTGACAACATAACCTCCTGCTACCCTGTCCCTGGTCACCCGACGTATCAATCCACATTGTGCCCCAATCGGAAAGACTTTTCATTACTTAACTGGATGATTCTTCACTCTCAGCCAAACAATCCTTTCTCCACCTTCAATTAAAATATCTAATGTAAAGGAGTTCAAAGAAAATTCAAAGCTTTTATATTTTTTAATCCATGATTTTTCTGCCAAATTGCTTGCAGGAATACCTTGGAGATCAATAAGAACTCTAGAAAAAAAACAGAAAGTGTTAAATAAAGCGCGAGAACTCAGTAACTCACAGGCATACCTATTCGTGTATACTTCTGCGTTTGCTGTATACATGCTGTTTCAGGAAATCCTGGCCATGGAGCTACACTGCTTTTTGAACAGTGAATACTCCCTCACCCATAATGTCCTCTTCCCCCAAACTGGGATATTTAAACAATTTCACTAGGTGTATTAAGAGGAATTGAACTTCACCAGACACTTACAAAATTGTTATGTTCACAGGTAGGAGTAATTCTTTCTCCAGTGACTGATCATTAGATGAAGAAACAGACAGGAAGAATGGGAGAGAAATGGCAGTGAAATGTTCCAGTAAAAATACAGAGCCCAAGTGATTAACTTCTCAGGACCTCACCTCATGACTCTACTGATCTTTTACAAGAATGAAAAAGATACTTTTGGTATTGTTCATGCCACAATAAAATTAGCTGTCCTGCTCGGCACTCCTCTGAATCAGCTACCTGCAAAGTTCAGATGTTTTCCTAATGTGAACTTCCTGGTGGAAATGAGAACCAAAGAGGTTTATAATAAACGTACATTACCTCAATGTTCTGCTGTTGTTGAGTTTTCACCTGTGAACTGCAGACTAGGATGAGAGGATAGCAGGAGATGAGGAAGAGACAAACAGATACACTTGCAGGCAACTGCAATCCAAGATTAAAGCAGTATCAAATGGCATTGTCTGTTCTTGTTGTTCTGGGCGTTGTTATGTATTTGCATGGCACAGAATTTCACCTGTTTGGATGTAAAGGGAGAGAACAAAAGAAGCTATTATTTCAAACTCATGGAAATATGACTGACTGCAAAGCCATTCATTTCTCCTGCTCACTGACCTCCCATGGAGTTACTTACAGATAATCAGGTGCAAGGTTGGAGCCCATCCTTTAAAGGCGATCACTCAGGTAGTCACAATTGGAAAGTGGTTGAAGCAATCACATCCCATGGTCAGAGATTAAATACTGAAGAATGTTTGGAAATTGGTTTATTATTGTTGAATTCAAGAGATTACTAGATAAGCATATAGAGGAATTTAAAACAGAGGGATATGTGGGAGGAAGGGGTTAAGATAGTCTTAGGCGAGGTTTAAAGGTCGGCACAACATTGTGGGCCAAAGGGCCTGTATTGTGCTGTACTGTTCTATGTAAATGTACCAAGATACAATGGAAAAAACTTTGTTTTGCATTCCATCCATACAGATCACTTCACCACATCAGTATAGTGAGGTAGTACAAGGGGAAAAACAATAACAGAATGCAGAATGAAGTGTCATAGTCACAGAGAAAGTGCAGTGCAGGCAGGCAATATGGTGCAAGGTAATAACGAGGTAGATTGTGAGGTCAAGAGTCCATTTTATCGTACTAGGGAACCATTCAACAGTCTTATAACAACAGGATAGAAGCTGTCCTTGAGCCTGGTGTTACGTGCTTTCAGGCTTTTGTATCTTCTGTCTGATGGGAGGGGGGAGAAGAGAGAAATGTCTGGGGTGGGTGGGGTCTTTGATTATGTCAGCTGCTTTACCAAGGCAGTGAGAAGTGTAGACAGAGTCCATGGAGGGGAGGCTGGTTTCCGTGATGCGCTGAGCTATGCTTTCTGCAGTTTCTTGTGGTCTCAGGCAGAGCAGTTGCCGTACCAAGCTGTGATGCATCCAAATAGGATGCTTTCTGTGGTGCATCTATAAAAATTGCTGAGGGTCAACAGGGACATGCCAAATCTCTTTAGTCTCTGGAGGAAGTAGAGGCGCTGGTGAGCTTTCTTGGCCATGACGTCTATGTGGTTGGACCAGGACAGGCTATTGGTGATGTTCACTCCTAGGAACTTGAAGCTCTCAACCCTTTTGACCTCAGCATCATTGATGCAAACAGGAGCATGGGCACCGTCCCCTTTCCTGAAGGGAATGACCAGCTCTTTTGTTTTGCTGACATTGAGGGAAATGTTGTTGTCATGACACCATACCACTAGGCTCTCTATCTCATTGTTATTTGAGATACAGCCCACTACGGTGGTGTCATCTGCAAACTTGTAGATGGAGTTAGATACAGAGTGAGGCCAGGTAACCAAAGTCAGAAATTTGAAAAACAACCTTGTTATAATCAATAGTATTCCTCAGTTAATCTTAAAAGTGGAGCTCCTCTGGGGCTTCGTGGCCAAGTTTCATATTTCTTACAATACAGGAGCCCATTTGGCCTATCAAATCTATGCCAGCTCTCAGAGCAATCCCATTCTCCCAATTATTTCCTGGTAGTCTGTTCTCTTTCAAATGCCCTTCAATATCCCAATGTTCCTACCACACACTACACTAGGGGCAATTTACATTACCCAATTAACCTACCAATCAACACGTCTTTCAGATGTGCAAGGAAACTTGATCATCAGGGACACCCACAGAGACACAGAGAGAACAAGAAAAATCCAGACGAACAGCACCAGAGGTCAAGATCGAACCAGGGTTCCTGGAGTTGTGAAGCAACAGCACGAACTGCTGTGCCACCAGTTGACTATTTGGCATAAAATGAGCCATGCTGGGGCTGCGGGTCAAGCCAAAGTTAGGACCAAGGCCTGGAGCATTTCTCCTGTTAAGATTTTCCAATGATCTGTTGCTCTACTTCTGGATCTATTCTGAACTTTCAAATATTGTGGGGACCTTTTTTGAACTACTTTCAAAACCACTGATTTGGTGCTTAAAGTACAGATATTGGCCAATACTACCGTGTCTTTAGGATGTTACAAACAGCTTTCGGTTCTGGTAGTGGGGTTAGATTTTTTTTAATAACAAATTATTTCAACTTATCAATATTAATTGTTATCTATTTTATTAATATGAAGCATTGTGATTTCTAGTGTGATTCAATATAATCTATTTTGTAACATATTGTTTTTCCCCCCTTTGTTTCATGCATTTCGTATTTTTTATTTGAAATCAATAAAAATATTGAAAAGAGAGAAAATTTTCCAATGAAATTGTAAAACTTGTTTTTTTAAATGGCACTTGTGTTTTTCCAGAAATAGGGCCATACCGCAGAAATTGGGCCATACCGCAGAAATTTTCCCCAGAGGCTGTTTTGCTCTGTGCGTCAAGTTAAAGAAAAGTATGTTTATTAAAACTGGGACTAACACCACATTGCCCACTCACAGAATAATTTATGCCTTCAGATACAGCAAAGGTGTCGGTTTCATCCCCTGCCTGTGCCAAGTTTGGCTATCTCAAAATTTTCTTTACCCTTTGTGAAAAATGCTCCCCAATTTCCTTCCTAAACGACATTACTCCAATTACAAGATTGCCCATACTTGTTCTTGATTTTCCCACCAGAGAGAGCAGTCATTTTGCATCCATCAAATACCTTTACCATTCAAGCATTCTTATAATCCAACTTGTGTCCAAACACAGGTGCCACCTCCAGTCACTGTTCATTGCATCTTAAGTTCTTATATTCAAAACAAGAATAGAGCAAGCCTGCATGTTTCAAGAGAGAATCAGAAGGGCGAGTCAATTTTTTAAAATGGGGAAAATAAAGGTTTTCTTTAGTACATGTTATCTCTTTACACTGCACCCCAACAAGGCTTTCAAATTTATGTATTTCGTTGCTTAGGATCTCAAAGCTCTATCAAGTAGTTGCAACTAACTCTGTCAAAATTGTGCTTCTCCTTTCTGAAGGCATAGGTTTATGTTTACTAAATTACAATGGCCTTAGCTACTATCCAGTACATCCTGAACACATGAACTGAGGCGCAGCGTGTCAATTGGCTATTTGACCCTGGAACATCACATTTCCACTTAGTTAACACTCAACTAACTCTTGAGTGGAGCGAGAGGCCACAGATCAGGGTAGTTAATTATTTCTATTCACCCTCCCTACTGCAGAGGTTGAGAGCAATCATATTGTCTTTACTGCTGCTCCAGCTATCACGATGAACGCAGGAACTTGGATTGATGACCACTTGGGAGCCTTTTTGTTTCCAGTGTTTTGCTGATTCAATGTTGCTGGATGTATCTGAGTGCTATTGTGCCTTATGTCATCTCCAGACGATACAGTTCTACAGTATACCTGGCCAATTTAAACACATTTAGGAAGTTGTAGCAAACTTTCATCAGACATATTAACCAAGGAAAACGTGTTTAAATTTAATACCTGATATTATAGTGGCGTCATTATCAAATCCATATGCCTTTCCCTGTGCACAATGGCTAATGTCAAAACTAATTTACATCAGGATTTGTTTACGACTTCAAAGCTATTCCTATGTTAATATTTGAGTGCCCTGCCATTGCGGAGAACAGTCTAAGTATCTGTCACGGCTCAAGAAACAATTGAGGTTGTGAAAGTCACTACTTAATTTGAAAGAAAATAATATTCATTTCCCTCAACATCTCACTTCAGGAAGGTTATGGTAGCATTGGAGGAGGTTCAATTCAGACAACGAAACTGGGATTAAAGTGGTTGCATAAAAGAACTATCTACATAAATTAGGTTTGTGTTTAAATATAGAAGATTAAGGAGTGATCTAATTGAGGAAGTTTTGGAAAGTGTTAACAAAGAATGGGATTACTTGATCTAATCAGAGGTGGTTAAAACGATTAAGGGGTTTGAAACTGAGAAACTATATACTGTGTTGTAGGAAACCAGAGCAGGGGACATGATCTTGAAATTAGACAGATGCCATTCAAGCAATGCATCAGAAAATACTTCATACACAAAGTACTGCAAATTTAGAAATCTCCCTGGATCCTGGTTACCTGTCTTCGATGGGGCCAGACCATATGTCAGTTTTGGGATGGGTCAAGTATCAAACATAATTATAAGTCCTTAGGCTTGGATTGGCCGCAGTAGAGTTTTAATTTTACGCCCAAGCAGATCTCCAACTCTCCTTCGGAGAATATGCTGTTGAGTCACTGGAAATTTGCAAAACTAATATCACTAAATTTTTGTTAGCTAAGAGTATTAAGGAGAATGGAACCAAGGCAGATGAGATAAGATTGCCATGATCTAATTAACTGGCAAAACAGGCTATTTTTGTTCCTGTAAAGCTGCCCTCCCTGATGAATCACATTCCTCTGCATCAAAATCACTTGCAGCACCTATGATAGAAAGGGCACTGAATAAATTCTGAATCAAGTGAGGTTCAGTAGTACCAGCAACCAAGCCCTGAAGGACATGGTAGCCAGATTTAACTTGCAGAGGTGGCAAGCTGGATCCCATCCACGGGCTTAATCAATCGACTCCTTTCACCAGGGCTATAGCATATACCATCAACATGATGCACTATAGCAAATACCAAGGCTTTTATTGACAACACCTTCCAAACTCAGGTGTCCTGCACCACGTAGAAGGACAGAAAAGGTGGTGTATAGGAGCATCACAACCTACAAGTTGCCCTCCAAGTCACACACAGTCCCCACTTGCAGTTATCCACTGTTCCTTCAAATCCTGGAAACTTATCAGCACTATGCAAACATCATTCATTCAGGGACTGCAGTACTTCCAGAAACTGCCCACCACCACCCTTGCAAGAGGCAAGTAAGCACAGGAAATAAAATATCATCAACACCCACATCTGGAGAACAAAGGTTGAAAAGGTAATTCGAAGTTGTATTCTGCAAACACCAAATGCAAAGGGGTTCAGTACCTTTTTATAGCATCTCTCATGTATGCAAATTCCATCCCCCCACAACACAGGATGCCACGTACTTTGACTGGCAAATATGCCATCAATTTAGCTCTGGGAACTATTATAAATTTCAACCAGATCATTAACATATATTTGAGTGTACAGCAAACAACTGCTAGAACACAAATCAGTACAGTTCCTTACCTACTACCCATCCCAAACAAACCTAACAGTAAATTGAAACAGATGGCCCAGCCAGGTATGCAGATAGCCAAAAACCCAGTCATACCTAGTCTTTGAAGAATTTTGGAACAGCCATCAGAAATTTTCAGAGCGGGGTTCTGTGGGTTCTAATTTCAGTCATGTTTACTTCAAAAAAAACGAGAGAGCGTGCCAATGCTCAATTTAGGTTACACTGGAACAATGGACCATAGATACAGGATTAAATGCAATACATTGAGAACAAAGAACTATTTGCACTCTATTACAAAAGCTGTGCCAACACACCTAGTGCATGAGGAAGTGCTGCACTGGGTTGATGGTACGTTGCAGCAAAGCTTAGGCTGCTCTCTCAGATGCTCCTTCATTATTTAATGGCACTATTTTGAAGAATGGAGGGACTATCTTTGGTATCCTGGCAACATTTATCCCTGAATCAAAGTATTTTCTTGGTGGGAGCTTGCTGTATTTGAAATTAGCTGCATTTCCCACATTAGAAAAAATTATCACAGTTAATAGATGAGAGAAATTATTAATGTTAGATTGGATGCTGGATGAAAGAGATAATGATGAAGAAAAAATTGCAATTACAAGTACCTGTTTGTACAAGGGTAAATGCCAAGATAGATTGGTTGGTTTGAACGACCCATTTTTATCCCCCTTTGGCAGAGGCCAGGCTTCCTGGAATGGAAGCTGGTAGCTCAATTAAATCTGCTTTCTGGTCTTGTTTGTAAGTATCTTGATATAAAAGATCCCTTCATCCAACAACAAATTGTCTCATTATGGTTACACTCATTATGAGAGAGAAAACAAAAATCACTCCAGTATGCAGGATTCAAAATAGAGGACACTAAAAATTAGATTCCACCTTGATTTGCCCATAAGTAATTGAAACAAAGGATACATTACTCATCCAGATAGGAAGACAATGCAGAGGGAAGTTTTTTTATCATCTCTCCCAAGGTTTATTAAAGAACACAAGCAAAGGAAAGGTGGATATGTATTAGTAAGTTGAAGGCAACACCATTTTGAAAAATAACACCAAAAATTAAATTTTAATAGAGTTCACTTTTGGAGTTATAATTTTTTTTTACAAATTGGTCTTGCCTTCCAGTCCTTTCCCACCCACCCCAAAAGAACAGTTTAGTATTTGATCGCCTTCATTTTGAAGATCCCACAGCTGTTCCCCAAGAGTCAGGGCAGCTGATAATTGCTTTTTTGTTTACAAAGATTCCTTACTATTCAGAAAATGCAGTGAAATCCAGAAACATGATACTGCCATCTACCACAGGAAAAGAAAAAAAATTCTTCAAATAATTCCTTGTGCCAAATAGAAGCCATCACATTTACTCCATGGCTGCTGAGACAACAGAAGAGGAACTGAAAAGATCAAAGCTAGGAACCAAACAGTTTTATTCTTTCCCTATCCCATCTTGCTGGAGTCTAGTCCCATAGGCAATATTCAACTCTAGTGGTTGACCTTCATGGGAACTGAGAATGAGGTGGCATACTATTCAATTGGAGTATCACCACACCCAAGCCAATGCCAAACTCCCTCAACCACATGTTTTCCAGAAGTGTTGACTGGTTCCAATAAGGATTTTGATCAACTACCCAAAAGGGGTTGCAGTTAACTGCTGTGGCTCATGGGATAAGAGTTTAGGAAGGAGCAGGAACCAAGCTGCCAACCTTTCTGGTCTGTACAGTTCAATAGCTGACGTATACATGTTAACTTTGGGTCAATTGGTAATACATTTGATTCTGAGTGAAAGCAATGGGTTCAAGCCCACTCCAGATAGTGATAAAGTACAGGGTATCACTACAATGCATTACAGAGTGGTGCACTGCAAGGTGCCATTGTTACTGAAGTTTAACAGGATACAAAAAAAACTGCTAATATTTCCATCAAACACAAAAGAAACAGACCTATGCCCATTTCTGTGCTCCTTGTTGTGCACAAATTGATAGTTCTGTTTCCCCTCAAGGAGCCAAATGGCCTCCTCCTGCTCCCAATACTTCCATTAGCTATAATGTGCTTTGGGAAGTCCCAAAGTTGTGAAATGCACTACGTTAACACAAAGTACTTTCAACAAGAGACCATCATAAGCCTTTGTACTCACTGCATTGTGTGGGTGGAAGATGGAAGATACAAGATGCAAGCGAATTGTCAATAAGGACAAACCCATTCAATTCACGGCCCAGACAGCTGAAGTTTTTGACGTAACTGCCTTGATGGAAAACACAGGATTCCCTGAAGAGTTGGGCTCGGAATACACCCCATTATCAAGGAAATCAGCAATAAGGTCTGCATACTGAGGAAACAATGTATGGGGTTGATTAAGGTCAGGTACACCCAAGTCTCAAGAGAAATGCAGGCACAATAGAAAGATATTTACAAAAAACCTGGGAACTAACAAATGCCTAGAATTAAAGGACTTCCTGCATCTTGTGTATTTGTGCGCGTGCACATACCTTCAGGCAGGGCTTTAACCCAATCATCACCATAATAAAGTGCAAAGTTTCATTTGGGTGCTTATTACCTTCAGTTTATTCTTCAACATTGCATTGTATGATGGGCAACAATCACTAGGGATCAAGACGTGGTGATGTCATATCAGGGACACGATAGAAAGATGGCTGCTCCCAGTCTGATTCTAATAACGTATCCTCAATTCCTTGCCTAGAACCATTCATAAAACCTCTATAGTTGGAGTCGTCATTCCAATAACAAACAGGTTTGCATCCAGCTTGGAATGGTTCAGAACTTGAAGCCAATCAAAACAAACCAGCATCAAATTAGGCCTATTCATCATCTAGGACACCACCTTCAACTCTGATTTCCTGTTACATTCTCATGAAAAATAACAAGTAGAAGCATAGATAACCAACTTGCCAGATAAGCAGTTCATGCAGCCACAGGAGGCTGAGAACCTGATACATCCATACAAAATTATGAGGGGCATAGATAGTGAGAAACTTTTGCTCATATCGTACATGACTAAAGCTAGAGGGTATAGGTTTAAGGTAAGGGGCTGGAGGCTTAGAGAGGTTCTGATAAAGAATTTTTCATCCAGAGGGTAGTTGGAATCTGGAATGCACTGCCTGAGGGGATGGTGGATGCAAGTACCCTTACCACATTTTAGTAGTATCTGGATGAGCATTTGAATCATGAAGGCTATGGACCATCACCAATGGGATTAACATAGATGGGTGTTTGATTGTTGGAGTGGACAGTGGGCCAAATGGCCTGTCTCTGTGGTGTATCACTAAAAGAGTAACGTTTTACATCAAGTCATTGTGGGTGGCCAAGTGTTCCAGGGACTGCCTGGGTATGAAAAGCCCCTGGCAGAGATCCAACAATAATATTCAGAACTAATTATATTTTCCAATTCAAGAAGAATCCTCGTGCATTTTTTTTTAAACAAGTTTAGTGCCACTAGAAAGGAGACTGGATACCTTTGCCAAACTGGCTGCAAATAGCAAACATTCATATAGTTCCCCCATTCTATGAAAGAATTCATCTATGCAAGGCCTCTTGAAAACATACACCTAAAAGAGGAACACAAGGGCCAATTAGAAGCATTACTAGACACAGCAAATCCCCTCTATTATCTGGGAGTGGTCACACAATACTCAAATTGTCCTTTATTTAAAAGGTCAAGATCCATGGAGGCTTCAGTAATCCAACCTTTCAGGAGTGGAAGTGTTGTGTCAAAAGCTGTGATAATTACTTTGCTGCAGTGAAGTATTTGTTGAGAACAACAACACAGAACATGATTAGCTCTCTTCCCCAGCTCTGATCCCAGTTCCCATTCATTTTCTGTAAGATCTTCCACTTCTATTGGTTGGTTATAGATTTGTCAATGTGAACTCAGTACAGCACCTCTGTACTGCATGTCAGATACTCTTCCTACAGGACAAAACCATGGAAGACCAAAAGGCAGAACACACAACAATCATTGCAGACGCGATGCAGACCATCTCCTGATACAAGTCATCGAGAATAGACCAAGTTAAACTAACAGCCTATCCTGGATTACTTGAAGCAGGCAATAGCCAGATCCTAATTACAAAATAATCCAGTTTGTCACTGGCTGAAAATTAGTTCTTAAAATAAACAAAAAAATTACTCTTGGAATAAAACTCAGTCAAGTAGTCTCTAGCCACTCCTTCAAAGACAGAGGCAAAGTGTTTTGATGCAAAACAGGCATCCAAGTGTCCATTGTGGCAAACTGGATGCTCACACATTTTGCAACGGAATTTTACCACTTACCACACTGATAAAAAGGCATAAAGAGATATTCAGGGGCTGTGCCCAAAATGGATGTTAGGCCCTTGCAAAATTGACCTGTACAAGCCAGAACCAAAAAGGGACTAAGGAAGACATTTAAATCAAATATGATGTGTTTCACAGCAAAGCTGATTCCTGCTCAATTCTACCCCTACTCCATACATCAGGACTCCCACTTCCAACCAATCCATTATTACCCTTCTCATCCCATCTTTAATACTTTTTTTTAAAATTCATTTTCTTTTCAAACACTTAGTTATAAATTTTATTATAAAATATCTTCATTATTGTTCCCTTAGAATTGTTCACAGCAGTGTACAGAAGATTAACCTTCAAATCCTAAAGATATTGGGATAATTTTGGAGAGGTGCCAACTCTACCATCCTCCTAGGATTTAGTAGCAGGTGCTGGAAGTACGCAGGTCAGGTGACATTTGTGGAGAGAGAAAAAAAAAGTTCCAGTTTTCAGGTCAATTGCCTTTCATTAGAACATGAAAGCCACTGACGAAAGGTCATACACCCAAAATGCCAACCATTTCTCTCTATAGACACTGCCCGGCTTGTTGAGTACTTCTAGCATTTTCTGTTCTTAGATTTCTCAACATCTACAGTTATTGTTGCTTTAGTGCATGAATGCTGTGTTGCATCAGAATCTCAGGCTCAGGAATATAGCTGTTGCCAATAATACACAAGAACACAAGAAAATAGGAGTAGGCCACCAGGCCCTCAAGCCTGTCCGATCATTCGATATGATCATAGAACATTACAACTCAGTACAGGCCCTTCAGCCCACGATGTTGTGCCGACATTTTATCCTGCTCTAAGATCTATCTAACCCTTCCCTCCATTTCTCTATCATTCATGTTGCTATCTAAGAGTCTCTTAAATGTCCCTAATTTATCTGCCTCCACCACCTCTGCCAGCAGTTCGTTCCACACACCCACCACTCTCTGTGCAAAGAAAACTTCTGACATCCCCCTTATACCTTCCTGATTACCTTAAAATTGTGCCCCCTTGTGTTAGCCATTGTCACCCTGGGGAAAAAAAAGTCTTTGACTGTCCACTCGATCTATGCCTCTTATCATCTTGTACACCTCTATCAGGTCACATCTCAACCTCCTTCTCTCCAAAGAGAAAAGCCCTAGCTCGCTCAACCTATCCTCATCAGACATGCTCTCCAATCCAGGCAGTCTCCTGGTAAATCTCCTCTGCACCCTCGCTAAAGCTTCCACATTCTTCTGATAATGAGGCGACACCTAGTTCTCCAAGTGTGGTCTAAGCAGAGTTTCATAGAGCTGCAACATTACCTCGAGGCTCTTGAACTCAATACCCTGACTGATGAAGGCCAACACACCATACACCTTCATAACAACCCTATCAACCTGCGCAGCAACCTTGAGGTATCTATGGACCTGGACCCCAAGATCCCTGTTCCTCCACACTGCTAAGAGTCCTGCCATTAACCCTGTATTCTGCCTTCGAATTCGATCTTCCAAAGTGCATCACTTTACACTTTTCCGGGTTGAACTCCATCTGCCACTTCTCACCTCAGCTCTGCATCCTATCAATGTCCTGTTGTAACCTACAGCAACCTTCTACACTATCCACAACACCACCAACCTTCATGTCATCTGCAAACTTACTAACCCACCCTGCCACATCCTCATCCAAGTCATTTATAAAAAAAAAATCACAAAGAGCAGGGTCCCAGAACAGATCCCTGCAGAAAACCACTGGTCACTGACCTCCAGGCAGAATACTCTCCATCTACAACCACTCTCTGTCTTCTATGGGCAAGCCAATTCTGAATCCACACAGCCAAGTTTCCCTGGACCCCATGCCTCCTGACTTTCTGAATGAGCCTTCCATGAGGAACCTTATCAAACGCCTTACTAAAATCCATGTACACCATATCCACTGCTCTACCTTCAATGTGCTTTGTCACATCCTCAAAGAATTCAATCAGGCTCGTGAGGCACGACCTGCCCCTCACAAAGCCATACTGACTGCACCTAATCAGCCTATGCTTCTCCAAATGCCCATAAATCCTGTCTCTCAGTATCTTCTCCAGTAATTTGCCCACCACTGAAGCAAGACTCACTGGCCTGTAATTCCCAGGGTTATCCCTACTCCCTTTTTTGCACAAAGGAACAACATTTCCCACCCTCCAATCATCTGGCACTACTCCTGTGGCCAGTGAAGACGCAAAGATCATTGCCAAAGGCGCAGCAATCTCTTCCCTTGCTTCCTGTAATAACCTTGGATATATCCCGTCCGGCCCCAGTGACTTCTCTATCCTAATGTTTTTCCACAAGTTCCAGCACATCCTCTTTCCACACATCGACATGCCCTAGCGTATCAGCCTGTTGTACACCATCCTCACAAACATCAAGGTCTCTCTTACTGGTGAATACTGAAGCAAAATATTCATCAAGGACCTCCCATACCTCTTCCGACTCCAGGCACGTTTCCTCTTCTATCCCTGATCAGTCCTACCCTCATCACTCTAGTCATCCTCCTATTCTTCACATACGTGTAGAACACCTTGGGGTTTTCCTTAATCCTACTTGCCAAGGCCTTATCATGCCCCCTTCTTGCTCCAAGTCCATTTTTAAGCTCCCTCCTGTCTACCTTGTAACTCTCCAGAGCCCTGTCTGATCCTTGCTTTCTAAACCTTAGGTAAGCTTCTTTCTTCCTCTTGACAGGATATTCTATGTCTCTTGTCAACCATGGTTCCTTCACTCTACCATCCTTACCCTGCCTCAATGGGACAAACCTATCCAGAACCCCATGCAAGTACTCCCTAAACAACCTCCACATTTCCATTGTGCACTTCCCCAAGAACATCTGTTCCCAATTTACACTCCCAAGTTCCTGCCCGATAGCATCATAATTCCCCCTCCCCCAATTAAATACTTTTCCATATCATCTGCTCCTATCCCAGTTTAAAGGTTTAAATTGCTGCCTTTCATGGTGAAAATCTGTATTGGTTCAGATGATCCCAAATTGAATTCCCAGTATTGTGGAGACCTCTGCTGGGGCAGGACAGATGGATTTCACTTCAAATGTTACCATTACTTTCAATGATAGCATAGCTCGCCACTTGGACAAGTTACCAGTCTTCACAAGGCTGCAGTCAGTCTCATTGGAAGAGCAGAAAAGAAAACTAATATGGGGAGAAACAGAAAGGTGGACAGTACTTGCCTTGAAAACTGTGCCACTCTTCTGGGGTGACTGGGTTGGTAACCAGCTGACATTCTGAGTGCAGAAGCAACAAAGAGCGCCAAAGATATTCCTGCCATGAGACTTGGTCGCCAACAGGTTGTAGGTGGAGCCTGCGCATAACCAACAAGGTTGAAAAATCCTGAATTTTAAAAAAAAAGAACCTTTCATATCTTTAGGATACCATCACATACAAAACAATCTTAATTGGCTGCAAAGTGCACTTTGGGATATCAAGTTATGAAAGGCAGATCCTTCTTATGATATGTACATGCGACAGAGGACAGCATCCAGCTCCCAAGACTCCCATTTATCAAATCAACAACCAATTAAAAAGAGTCCCCTGAAAACCCATGTCTAACTATCCCACCCTACCCTATCACAAGTTGATCTCTTGTCCCAGTGAAGATTTTTTTTTTGTTTAAAACTACACTTTGTACTTACACTATTTTTAACAGTAGTGACTACATTCCTTTGCAATGGTTCTTTTCCCAGCTACCCTAATTGACAAGTGCTAACAGTCTATAGTATCAATCAGTTGCTATAACAGCCAAAGTCCACCAGGGAGTGCATTAGGTCCAGGACTGAACCCTGGTTTTGTTTTCACACAGAACAGAAGCCAGAATAAATTGCAGCTGCTTACAATAACAGGGTCCAATTACATCAAATTGAGCCTCTGTGTTGAGAATATTCTTCATCAAAAGTAGTCCAGAGATTCTGTGATCTGTGTGATCAAACCCAGTTATTAATCCAATGAAGTTACATTTCATACAAAATCTTCCACATTGCAGTCACGTTTATTTTCCAAGAGTGATTTCTTTGGCATCTAACTCGAGTGCCATTTCTCTTTATTTAAAAAAAATGCCAAGTAGATTTATAGAAGACTGCAGAGCACATTTCTCCAGCTTTGGGAATAGAAATAACCCTTTGATTTCATTAATGGGACACTGTAGGGGACTTTATCTAACCCATCCAGTAGCAATATTGGGAACATTTGATAGTGAGGCTTCAAAAGTAAATAGTTGTGTAGAGGATCATAAATCTAGGAAGTCTGAAGATTTCTGCAACTTGATCACTAACTGCTTAAGTTGTTAGGAAAAGTGTGCACTCTTAAAAGACAGCAGCCCCATCAAATGAGTTGTTCAGAGATAGATGACATAGCACTTTGATGAATTTTCATTATATTCAGCACTTCCTATGAATTATGCCCCAACAAATTCATCTATCATTAGCTCTCAAATCCCACAATGTAGCTGTGGGATTAAATTTAGTGACCAATTTGGAATTTATTCTCTTTTTTAAAAAAAATTACCAGATCATACTAAAAATCCACGTAATTCACCAATGTCGTTCTGGGGAGGAAACCTGCTGTCCTTACAGTTTGGCCTCTATGCAACTCCAGGCCTTCCAATATGACTAACTCTTAAACCGAGTGGCTTGGTAGACCCATTAAAGGTAATCAGGAATGAGAAATGAATGGCCTTGCCAGTAATGCTCAGATCCCAAAATAAAAGAACATCTTTCCATACCAATTTGTCCTTTTCTCCTGCAGAGAAGCATTCCACAGATGTCAGATACTCACTGGCACCTCATCAAGTGTCTGTTTTGAAGAATGCACAAGCCTATCAAGTGTCAGCAGGGTGGACAACCACGGAGTATGTTACATACCAGCAACAACAGAAACACAACAAGCCATGTATAAGTGTTAGAAACTATTTTATTAATAACTACATGTGATAGTAAGTAAAAACATTAGATATTAAACATAATCCCTAAAACTACTAAACTCAAAGTGTGTGTGTGGCAAATTCCCAAACGCCAAGCCTAGGAATAGTTCTCAAAGTTCAGTTCAGCAAGTCATCAGGTGAAACGTGAGCAAAGGCTTTTGCAAAACCACCGTTGACTGAAGAGAAAATGTGGAGAGAATTTAGCGAAAAATTACAAAATCCACATGTTCCACAATGGAACCCATACGTCACTTCAATCTCTGATGATCTCCACTGCTTTGTTCCAAAGTATCTGCCACCCCGAAGGCATTCGATACTTGGCCGCCCACAAAAATCAAGTGGATTTGGAGAAATCAAGTGGAGTCCACTTTGTCGTTAACCACCAGCACAGGTTAATGACAAAGTGAACTCCACTTGATTACTCCAAAAATCCATACATGGATTGTAGTGACGGACACAGCTATTGTTCTTCATCCATTGGTACAGAGACCAGCAGTCAGTGTCTCTCTCTTCGACTCACTGAGCAAAACAGCCAGCATGTTGTTATAGTCTTGCTGTCTTAATAACACCACACACACTACTACTCTACTGTCCAGGTGCCTTAAAGGGACATTCACCAAATAGCAACCTGGCTCATAACAAGTGTTACAACCACCCCTAAACCAAACTCCCAAACAACTCCCCCATCCCCACTTGATATCCATGAGGAATGCGCATGTACAAATTGCACATGTAGGCAGAAGTCAGTAGATAGCAAACAAAGAGCATAGCTTGGAGGCTAGGATGGTTGCAGCAGGCTCTTACATTGGCACACATCAGATTTGCTAAGGATCAAATCTGGGATTTTCCCCTGTACACTTGTGTCACATTGTGTAGTGCATTTACCCACTGAACCATCATGATGTTGCAGAGAACTTTGAAACTTGCAGTGAGGAATGCCAGGTGCTGACAACATCCCCAGTCATTTACACTCCAAACCAGCCAAACAGTTTGGGTAATTTGAGGATACAGTAAGCATTTATGGTGTGGATTCCACTTAATAACAGATTTCAATTGTTGAATCTGATGACAGTCAATAATAAACACTCAAAACTATAAACAGCAAGTTGAGGCCCTCATTTATAAATTTCCACTGAATAAGGCACACTGTGCTCACTTAATCCAGTATTGGCTTGCTTCCATTTTGAAAATCTTTTCAGAAACAGAAATTTAAGTGGCTGCAAATCCAGTTTACTGCAATCAGTCTGTTCATGTTCCAGAATCAAACTATCAAAATATCATTCATCCAAATGGCTTTGCTCATCCCTGGCACCAGTGTTGCCAGGCAACAGAACAGGCTGGCAGAATGCACGGTAACTGTAACAATGTTTATGCTGGCCAGGCTCATAGGTGAAACTTGGACTGATGGATTTTGGCTCTGCGAAGAAGTGTTTATGCCAGAACCCCTGTGCCAGTATCATTTACCTAGCAAATATTATTCTAGGGTTGACTTTGGATTAAAGCTTGTTTACCAAGGAAGGAAGGCCCATATTAATGAGAATTCATCACCAGGTTCAGATGGACCTTGTTTGGGACAATTTCAATCTCTACCAGTGACTGTGATTGAAGGACTGCAGTTATGAAGCTTCTGTCAAAAGATAGTTGCTGTCAAAAAAATAATGTTCCTAGCTCTATGTAATAACTACAATCCAATCTACACCTCTCAAACAATAATTCAGCCAATGCCTCAATTTTAACATTTCTCATTTTTGTTTTTAGAATCCCTCTGTGACTTCAATTCAATATCTGTAACCTCCTCCATCCCTACAACTTTCCAAGATCTATACAAATTAAAAATGCAGCAAATACTCAGGTCTGGCCACATCTGTGGAGAGAGAGAGAAAAATCGTTAACATTTTAGGTCATGTTTCATTAACCCAAAACATTAACTCTATTTCTCTCTTCACAGATGCTGCCCAGCCTGCTGAGTATTTTCAGCATTCGGTTTTAGATTTCCAGCATCTGCAGTCTTTTTGGATTTCAATAACTGTATATGCCTCCCATTTTGGCTTCCTCAATCTTTTGTTCTATCATTGGTGGCTGTGCCCCTTCAGCTGCCTGCAGACAGAGCTAACATATTGCAAAATGCAGCCCCTAATCCCACCCCCATGAAATTGATAAATGCAATGCATAATGGGACTGAGGCTTGACTAAGAGTGAGGCCCCAGACTGCACACAATTGGTTTTACAATCTGACCAAGATGAAAAGAGGAAAAAATTGCAGCCAAAGTTAGTTTCCTGGAAATTGTGTGGACATTGGGCAATCATATGCCAGAATAATATTCCCTACCACCCAGCAACCTACTTACCAATACCCAGCATCTAGGCATTACACTTTCAAAAATCAGATACCAGATACAGGCTGCTGTGGCAATTAACTCATTGCACCACCAATCACATGCCCACCATTCCCCCTCCCCAAGATCCCAGCATATCAGAAGGAAAGCTGGATTATCAGTGGGCAAGGAAAATGAAACTAGCGCATTAAGAGAGTGCTTCCCACTCTTCCAGAAGAGGACCATCATTTGGCTTCTTTTGCAAAATAGAAGTATTGAAAAAAAAAACAGCATTCCTGCTTCTGATTGTCATCCAGTTACCTCTGACTCAATATTAGCCTCGCAGCATTCCATGCAACTCCTGACAATTATTTTGATGCAGGCATCCAGTGCACATCTTTACAATACCACTCTCCTATTGTAAACCCTTTCCCAACAAAGCTCTCAAGTACAAGAATTAAAATTTAACTTACTGCTCCAGGAAAAGGTTATTGGAACTTCAAACTGGCCATATCAAATCAGGTGCCCCAAACTCTAGTGCCCAATTTAGAAAAGCTGGTTTCATTCAATCCCTGCCTGGAGTGCCACCACAGGTCACTGGGCTCCAATGAAATGTCTACTTATCAGACATTTGTATAGAGGGCAGATGTGGATCCATTGAGATATGGGACAGGAAGGAAGGGATTCATAAACTGGTTAACCCAATCTTAAATCTCAATTTCCACCTACACACCAAACTCACTTGCTCCTCATCAGCAGCAAGAAACCAGGCTTCAAGCTCAAGGCACCAAGGCCATCAGTAGTACCCTTTTATTGCCAACCCTGCCAAAAATCAGACTCAGCACAGACTGAGGATCAAACCTATGATATTACTTGCCCTGCAAATCAGTATCACGGGTGAAAGCATGTTTAGCCAACAAGCCATTCAACTGGTAATCCTGTTAAAATTCAATAATATTGGATCCCCAAAGGCACAATCCCTTTTGCAATCACCCACACTGTATCAAATTACAAACTACTTCCCATTCACTCCCAATGCTGTTTCTGACAAGCAGTTTTCTAGAATCCCTTTTCATTTTGATTATTACTTTACACATAACTGATCCACATCCAAACCCTAACTAATAATTATCCAACTGTAGTTTATGAATAAAATGTCATTTAAAAAAATTACTTAGACTGATTAAATTGGGTGTGATACAGAAGTGTGCTGTTTTGATGTGTAGAACTTAAAAATTCTGCAACATTTCTTGTCAATGTAGTTTGTTCCGATTCCAGCACTGAGATACCGGATACAACGTGCATACATCAATACCCCAGTGAAAGCACTCTTTGTCCTGAAGATGTTACTAATTAGAGTCCCATACAAAGCTCGCCCAATTACTAGAGCATGCACGCACAGTTTAAAAAAACTACCTTCAATGAGGAGTCTGTTTTAATCAAGGCACAACTCCATTAGCTCTCTGGAATCACACCTAAGTGACTGTGTCAATAGGCTTTTCAACTGCAGGGGATATCACAGCATAGTTGGATCCTATCTGAACCCAGGCGCAGAAGTGACCTGGAGCTATCAAGTACCCAGCCCCGGTTTCCCCCTCTACCACTTACTTCAGACTGATAATGGATGTGTTCCCTTTATCTGCCTCGGCCGTGAACTGCCAATTTGACATAGAGCAGGCATCAAGCTGTGGTCCCATTTGGAAGCTATGGAACTATAGACCACCCAGTAACAGCAAGGGGCCATCTACCCTATTATTAATACTTCAAACACATACACACAACCTCATACGAAGATGCTGGTTGCCAAGGGCAGCGACCACAATAACTGCAAGGTTGTATTTATTGGAGACTATAAATTCTGGCTAGGCTGCACAACCTGCCCCCAAGTGTTCGCCTTATTTTCTCTCTAAAAAGCGTCGGTTCACTCACTGAGCAACGGGCCACGCTCCACCATGAGCCGACGCAGCGCGCGAGGGAGCCTCCTCCGCCGCGTGGCCACCCGACGCCTCGGAACGCGCGCGGGAGAGCGAGCCCAGCCCTCTCCTACCTCAGGAGGCATCGAGGCCACATTGAGGTAGTCCGTGGCTGCAAGAGAAGCAAGGGTGGGCGACGTTGCCAGCCACCTCAGACAGGAAAATTTGCGCTTTTGCTTTTATATATACACAAGTGCCTGGAAAGTTTATGATATAAACTATTTCCTAAAGATGACGTTTGATGGGGTCAACTTTCTAAGTTACCTCACGTCTGCGTCTCGGTGCTCTTATATTAAATAGGGATCGGAAACCCTCTCCAGGAACAACCTTCCATTTGTATTAATTTTAATCTTCTGTCATAAAAAGGCAAAAATAACTTGAGACAGTACCATGTGACACGTCCCACGTGTGTCAGCTGTGCAGACCTATCGACCCCTCTCAAGGTTGAGCTTTCATGGCAACAACTTGCATTTGTGTATCACCTTTAACATAGTAAAATACCATCAGACCAACTCGAAACGGAGCAAATAGAGGGAGGCATTGCGACAAGCTCGATCATTCAAGGTAGGTTTTAAGGAACGTCGTGGCGGTGAGGCGATGGAAACGTACGCGAGGTCAGAATCGAGAGAATACGAGAAAAAAAGTCGGCCACAGACCTTATTTCCTTCTCTCTGACAAGTCCCCATTGCCCTCAATTCCCACCCTCTCTATCTACCCACTTTAAGTATTTTTAATGAAATACTCTCTGCGAAACAGAATTCCAGAGGTTCACCATTCTCTGCAAGAAGAAATTTGTACATACCTCGATTTTAAATGACTGGCCCCTTATGAAACTATGTCCCCTCTTTCGAGATTCATCCACGAGTGAAAACATCTTGTCAGTCATGCGCTCTGCCACATAGATTTCAGAGATCTAAAGAGTTAAGGCTGGTTGTGACTGCAGAGACATGGAATAATAAATACAAAAGCATTGGCTGCAGCCAGGGCCACTCTCCGTATACATGGGTTAGGCAGGGGAATGCATCGTAGCAGTAAACCAGCACTCACATTTAATGACTCTCAAAGGGCACACAAAGGAATATTTGCAAGGAGTGTATCAAGGTAGCCTGTGATGACTTCTGTCATGGAATAGCCTCTTTGACAGGCTCTGGCCTGTAGTATTGCCTCTTGGATGATAACCAGAGAGCACAGTCAGTGCCTGTTTTCCAACGTGAATTAGCACCTTTAATAGGAGAGAAAGAAAATTGGACAGGGGCTGGGGAGTTGGTTAAAGAGGAAATGAAACCAGCAAAAGATTATGGTCAATACTGGGGGGAAAAACATTCAAATTTGTTAGAATAAAACAATTAATTTAAAGGAAACTACAAAAGCTAGGAAATTTAAAATTGAAAACATAGCCATTCCAATAAATGTTGATAATAATGACAAACAGCACCTCATCATCAAACCCCTGCAGTTCTATCAACCTCGTGTGCTCAAGTCCTCTGCTGAACACCAGACTTCTCCCTATTTCTGTATGCTATTACTGTACAGAAGGTTCACTATTTGGAGAGGTCCTTCTTTGAAATCTGAAGTGTTGATTGACTGATTAACCCTGGGCTGCCCTCAAAAAGGAACTTCATGTCAGAAATACCATTCTACATTTTGAAATGAAATATCACACCTACACCTCCAGCAGTTTATAGTTAAAATTAAAGGATAAGCATAATTGAAGTCAGACTCCATTGCTATGGACCAAATTGTGTACATGTGTTCTAAATGTCAATAGCTATATCAATAGGAAATGTAATTGAACCTTATGATGCAATGGAGTCATGTCATTAACCCCAAAACAAAAGTAATTTCACTGTGCAACATCCCTCACTCAGTGACTACCAATCAGTTCTTATCAAAAACATCTGTTGCTAAACTCTGTGTGCACATACACTTGCCTCTCCCAAACCATGCCACAAATGGTGAAGGCTGACTGTTCATCTAACAGGTGAAAGATATACAAATAGGGAGGAGCATAGCCATGAAGGGTTTACACACAAACAGAATTTGAAATGTTGATGCCTTGGGCACTGAAAGCTAGTGCAGGTCATAGGGATGAGTGATTCAGCAGGCTTAGTGCAAGTTAGCACACAGGCAGTGGAGTTTTGGGTGAGCCGAAATATACAAAGGGACAGGGATGGGAGACCAGCCAGGAAAATAAATCAAAGCAGAAGGATACAAAGGGCACACAAGGTTTTCAGCAACAGATGGACAGAGATAGGGTCAAACCAAAACAGCAGCAAGAATGTTCATTACTTTATTTTCATTGAGAATAATTATCAGACATGAAGTTATCACAACTTAAAACATTGACATTTTTAATGGTCCATGTTCAAACCTAGTGCTTGCAAAGTCTACATCTGAACATTAACTGATCTGCTGTGCATTTCTAGCATTTTATCTTATTTATGAATTCCTTTTCTTTTTAGTTTAAGATGCCAGACGTATTGACATAATTGAAATTGGATGTAGCAGTGGTATTAGACTTTAGTGCACTAGGTGTTACAGTTCACCAAGCTGGTAATGGGAGTGGGGTGGAAAACAAGTTTGAGTCTTCACAACTATTAACAAATACCAGATTGTAAGAGATCAGCCTATGGTTTCCTATCACTACCCACGAAGCAGAACTGAGCATAGCCATGTCACCTCTAGAAGACAAATAGTTTGCCAAGACTCACTAATTAGAGCCACATGTGAACTAGTTTGACAGAAAGTGATCCACCTGGATGAGTCTTCCAAAGTTAAAGCATATCAACAAGTCTTTAGACTGATGCCAACAAAGCAGACAGCCAGAGACTCAGCTAGACATTGGAAGTGACCAGATTAAAAGAGGGCTTGTTGCCACGGGAGGTCATTTATCTGTGGAATGATCAGATTAAAGTTTTGCTTTGTCTAGGGATTCAACAAAGCAACAAATAGGATGCGACTCCACTGGCATTTCCCTGCTGTTGCCCCCAGGTTAGGTTCCCTTGTGTACTAGTGAGTTTAGGAACAGAGGGACCATTTAACCCCATGTATTCCACCATTCACTGAGATAAAGGCAGATCTGTGCCCCAACTCCATTCAATTGTCTTTGACTTTTATCTCTTATGACCCATGATTTTTAAAAAAAGATTTAAAATGAACAACAGACAGTTTGTGAAAGTTTTCAAAATTCATTGCATTTCCCCAATTTAATCCTGAAAGGCTTGGCTCTAATTTAGGACCATGCCCCCCCCCCCCAACCGTCCTAGACACCCCAGCTAGCAGAAAATGTTTCTCTCCATTTTCCATTTGGTTCCCCTAAATATCTTGAAAGCTTCATTCTAACTTTCCAAATTCCAGGGAACACAACCCCAGATGGTGAAGTCTCTCCTCATAATTTAACCCATGGGAATCCATGTCAGTTTGGCAAACTTGCAGCCTGCTCCCTCCAAGGCATTGTCTGCAGATCTGCTCACAGTACTCCAGGAATGGTTTAACTAGGGGATTGTATAGCAGTAGCATAATTTCTACCCTCTATATCTTAGAGGTCCCAAAAGCTGGCTTCTGATTGGAAAGGTCCTGCACTGCACAGCACAGTACAGGGTCTTCCTGCAAAAAAAAACAGCAAGGCTCGCTCTCACAAATGCTTTTACAGTTAGTTAACCTGTACCCTCTTGGCTTACCAGTTGTCAAAGCACATTTAATATCTCTGACATTCAACAATATTAAAATATTTTGATTAAAATCACTATTAAAATGTGAAATTAAAAACACGACAAGCAATTAAATGCATTTTTTTGGTTAGCCTATACCAATTGACAAAACCTGTCCACCTCCTTCAGTTTCTCTCCATTGAAGGTGCTGAAACTATCTGATTCAACACCCAAATTTCTCAGTGTGACTTAGTCCAAGATCAGAGTGGCAGCAACAAGGAACTCTGAAGTAGTTCAGAGATTCCACATTAGCATATGCAGCCCTCAGAAGTGTCTCAGTTTGTCATTCTGGACTTCCCTGCAAAAGGTGTGCTCAGCTGATGCACATGCACTCCCAAGTCACTCTGAATCTACAGTTTCCTGCCTTTCACCACTGACAAAATACGATTCCATACATTTAAGAAATCTGCCACCACCTCACCACTCCCCCTTCTTCCACCACCACCTCATAAACCCCTGCCAACCCCACTTCCCCAACCCAATCCTCCACATACACAGTTTTGGCTGTTAGCTTAGTCTATTAATAATTCTTTGTACCTATGCCATTTTCTATATTGTTTACCACATTGCCAGTCTTTGCATCATCCATGGCTGTCTATCCCATCATCCAAGTCATTTGTAAATACCTTGAATAATTGCTGCCCCAACACAGATCTTTCTGGCCTACCACTATTAACATCCTGCCAATATGAGTACCTGTGCATTTTCCCTGTTCAATCTCTTGCCACTTAGCTAATTTTCTATCCATGGCAATACTTTGTAGATATTTCTACTAGCTTCAACTTTAGTCAAGTGTCTGAAGGATTTTATGGAATGCCTTTAGGAAGTCCATACAAATAGCATTCATAGATATTCCCTAGACCACTACTTCAGTCACCTTTTTGAAAAATTCAATTAGGTGTGACCCTTCACAAATCCATGCTGGCTCTTATTTTTACTGGGAAACTAAATGTCAACTGTTAACAACCAGTCCCCATAAATCATTGGATTGTCCTGGTGACACAGATGTTTAATCAAAATCTAATTAAACAAATAAAGCTGCAAATCAAAATATACATGATCTGCACTAACCAAACGCCCCATATCCAGTGCCCACCAGTTTCTTTTGCACTTCAGGCATTTTCAATTTCATTGTAGATCATAGCCCCCAGTAATTGTGGGGGAAGAAGCCTCCAACAGACCTGCACAGAGCATTAATGCACATGTGAGCTCAAGCTGTGGTCTAGTTTCAGAATTCCAAGAATGATTATCATTAGAAACAATTGGAGTTTAAAATCATTTAAACCCCTCACACGAATTACTCATCTGTAAGCACTCTAAATATCTATAATGTCTACAACGGCACTATTAGATCTTAACATACAAAGAAGGTGGAGGCAAAGTTTCTTCCTTTAGGGAGTTTATTTCCTTCAAGCCTGCTGAGTGCACATGTCTGCAAACACAACCCTTGCACAGAAGCCAAAATGGTGTTTGCTAAAGACCAAAGTTGTGACACAAGATAATCCCCAAAAAGCACCACAAACCCTGCTGGCTTGGAGGAAAGTAGCTTTCCATTATGCACATTCAATTGTACATTACAACACAAACTATTAGTATAGGCACACCTGCCAGAACATTACCCAAAATGGATAGAATGTGTGATCCCAATAAGAGAGATATTATCAACAAGAGGGACAGCAAGTCTTTTAAAAAATGTACAGTATATACATGGATTGTCATGGAAAGATGGATTGAGGGGTTTAATCTCACATGGATTCTTTATCTCAAAGTTCCTCAAAGATGAAAGACTAGTTACGATTATTCGTTTAATGATCAGAAGGTGCATTGCAGTGAAAACTGACTGTGTACTCCCTCAACATTCTGCACTGTCCAGCACACATTGTGAGTTTATTGTATTTGAGGCCAACACCAAAATTCAATGATTAACAATCTCATTTCTACACAGCATTAATTTGTTAACCCCAATTCACAGGTGCTTAAGTCTTTGTCTCACCAACAAGCAATAGGCCACCCTTGGGAACGTCGAGTTCCCTCTAAATGTATTTAATATTATGAATCAGAGGAGTAACATTATCATTTTTGAAATGAAAATGTTCTTTGTCTTCAGGGGTTTCTATGGAGTATTTGAGAAATCCTGCTAGTCCCAGGCAGTAGAGGGGTAATCCCCATTGTAGTAAGGTTTTTTTATTGATATAAAAAGGGTTGTTTATTACCAGATACAGAAGTGGCAATCATTAAAAATTAGTTTTCCGCACCCCTCCCCATATCTATTCCACTCCCCTTGACTAGTTACAATTGAATATTCCTCACAGGGAGCGATGGGTTCCCTTTAGCTAATAATCCTCCATCTCCCCTGAAAGGAGCCTCAAAGCTTGGTCTACACTCCATTTCTTACAGCGCCAGAGAGAGACCAGTTTACGTTTAAATCAAAATCATAACACTACATTGCTTCGTGCATTCACTGCCAAAACACGTTTCAATAAAAACAAAAAAGAAATATTTGAAAAAAATGAAGTTCGGAATTACAAGAGCAGAGGAAATAGCAAGATGGTAATCGAACACCCCACTAAACGTTAAAAGGTGAAGGGAACATACTCATGAAACAATGACAGTTATTCAGTATCCTGTAATTCAGAAGCGACACTCATGTGGAAACGATTATCATTTTAACAAAATCTGGAACATCATCCACCGGTTGTTGAGAAATGCTTGCGAGGCAGAGGGTAGGTTTAGTAGAATTTGGAAATCTTCACCAGAAATAAAGGAAACGAAAAGAACATGTTAAAGGAGCCCAAAATCTCTGGGTTGAATGCTGATGTTGTACAACTATTAGCACACCCCATCTTGGATTCTCAAATACGAATTCTCTTTTACTGCAAAGCTCTTCGCTCACTACTACACTCAAAACGATTAGGAAAAACACGTGGATGCGCTACACTTTTTTCAAAAATAAATGGAGGACACGACATACAAAGTTCCTTCCTTACCTGCATTCCATTGCAAAGGTGAGAGATGCGCATCTTTACAATTTACCAATCTTAAAATAGACGTCCTTTCCATTCAATAAAATAATCTGGACAGTTTCCCCCCCACGCCCCCCGGCACAGTCCGATCCCAAACATCTCCAGCCACAACGAATTACAGCTATACTTCATCCAGTATCCTCCCCAAACCCAACAACAGGAGCAGAGAAGGGAAAGGAAAACAAATCGGACAAATGAGACTGAAACCGTTTCAAGGCGCCCGGGTTTCTAGTAAACAACTTCCCACACGGACAGGGCTTCATCTCTGCTCCGGACCGACCAACCGCAAAGCTTGTCTCCCTCAGAGCACAGACATATTACAAGCACTGCTTCCTTGTTGATGTGCAGTAAGCAATAGTTATAAGAATGTCTTTTTATTCATTGACAGTTTTAAAAAGAGACAAATTAGCACTTGGGATGTCTTGAAACTGCCTTGAATCTTTTGATTGGACAATTGGAAAAGCTGGTATCTTAAAGGGGAAGATAGGTTACTTTGCCACTTTTTATGAATAGGATTCCGATACGTGGTTCACTCGAGGATTGTTTACATGCCGTGTGTGACTCATTTCGAAAGAGTAATTCTCTTCTGGAGAAAGACGCGTAGCTCAATCATAAAAATAAACTGCTGCAAGAACTCAGCGGAATCTGTGGAGGCAAAGAGGTGGTGGACGTTTCAGGGCGAGACCTTGCATCAGGACAGAGAATGCAGAGAGAAGTACATAGAAGTGAGAGGAAGGGTTGAGATAGAGGCGGTAAGTGATAGGTGGAACCAGATGTGGGGGTAGGGTGATGATAGGCAGATGGAGCTAGGTGGGGAGGGGGGTGAGTGTTGATACAGAGGCTGTTAGGTGAAAACAAGCAGGTTGGGGGGGCGCGGAGGGTAGAGACAGGCTGGTAGGTGAAAGATGGAATGAGATAAGGGAGGGATGATGGGTTGATGGAACCAGGTTGGGGGAGGAGATAGGAAAGGTGAACCAAGAGAGAAGAAACCCAGGTAATAGATATGAGGGTGATGGGCAGATGGAACCAGTTGGGGAAGGATCATGAGTCTTGGTAAGGAGGAGGATGGAAGGATTGGAAAAGGTGAACAAAGGGAGAGAGTACTAGGGTGGATAGGCGGGAGTGGGAAAGTAACACAGAAGGTGTGGGTTACCTGAAAATGAAAAATTCAATGTTCATACCTTTGGGTTGTAGGCTACCAAAACAGAATATAAGGTGTTGTTCTAGTTTGCCTTTGGCCTCACTGTGGCAGTGGAGAAGGCTGAGGACAGAGAGGTCAGTGTGGGAATGGGATAGGGAGCTGAAATAACATGCAACCAGAAGCTCAAGGTAGCCATTGCAAACAGAGCAAAGGTGCTCTGCAAAATGGCCACCAAGTCTACACTTGGTCTTGCCAATGTAGAGAGGGCTACGTTGCGAGCACCAAATGAAATAGACCAGGTTGTAGGAGGTGTACATGAATCTCTATCTCACCTGGAAGAGTTGTTTAGGTCCCTGAATGGTAGTGAAGAAGGGACAACTGTTGCACCTCCTAAGATTGCAAGAGAAGGTACCAGGGGACAAGGAGGGGTGGGTTGAGAGGGATGAGCAGACCACGGAGTCATGGAGAGAGTGATCCCTATGGAAAGCAGAAAGGGAGGGAGAGGGGAAAATGTGACTGGTGGTGGGCTCCCTTTGGAGCTGATGAAAATGGCAAAGGATGACATGCTGGATATGGAGGCTAGTGGGGTGAAAGGTGAGGACCAAGGGAACTCTATCTCTGTTAACACGCAAACTAAAAGAACAACATCTCATATTGGGTAGCCTTCAACCCAATGGTATGAACATTGAAGTTTCCAATTTTGAACTTTCCAATTTCAGGTAACCCACACTTGCTGTGTTCCTTTCCCACTCTCCTTTCCCACTCCCCTTTCCCACTCCCACCAGTTCACCCTAAGTTTCCCCTTATAGAGTCATAAAGTTATACAGCATGTGGCAGAAATACTGTTGGTGCCGGTGATAAACTGTCTGGAGGAGCTAACTTAGGAATTGGAAGAGAGACCTCTAGTCCTATATGATCAGTGGCACCACAGGTAATAAAATTCCCTCTTGAGATCAGTGAGATCAAATAGACCACTTTCTTGTATGAACTGAACCTGTATAGACTGTTAGATAGTCAACTTTCAGGAATTTTCCAGGACTCTCTCATGATTGCTTTATCAGATTGCAGAGTAATGTATTTGCTGTCTTGCTTTACATGGTTGTTGAGTGCAAAGGATAATGTAGCAACCCAAACCATCTCCAACCAAAGCCCAATGATAAAATTACACCAGGTAATGCTGTCATAGTACTCTGCAAGGTGAAAGAAAAATGATTTGGTTGATGAGTCTTTGTGTTGCTGCTGTGAAATCAAATCTTCGTTTAGATCTATGATCCCTTGGTAGCTGCTAGGTAAAAGAAATTGAGCTTTTCATCATTACAGAAGAGTATGAAAAGGTCAGAGTAGACACTAAGGAATCTCAAACAATCCTATTGACTGACCCTTTGGGCAACTGACCACATCAAGAGCTCCCAGACTTTTTTTGGTGTGTCCCACTTCACAGAAATGTGTTTTTTTTTCCTATTTCCTCATTCTCTCTTTCCCTGCTACCCCCAAATTCTCTCTAATTAAAAGAATGAATAAAGACCATTGGGCATTATTCAATCCAATTTTGACTTTACCCAGAGTAGATGATGCTGGAGCCTATTTTGGGTGAAATCGTGCTGGACACTTTCATGTGCTGATGTAGGGTTTCAACCCAAATTGTCGACAATTCCTTTCCCTCCACCGATGCTGTTTGACCCGCTGAGCTCCTCCAGCAGGTGGTGACTTCCACGTGCTATTCATGTTAGTGTGCCTGACAGTTTCACTGTATCAGGTGTGCACCAAATGATGTTATTATTCATGTAATGTCAAATTCTGCCTGTGCCAAGGTAACTTGGAGTAGAAAGCTCTGCACTACAACTGTCCTGGAACAGTCTAAGTAGAATTAGGAATGCATTACTAAGTAGAATTTCTTGCTTTTTCTATTTAAAACTATACTCTGCTGACATAAGGAGATCGGACTTGGCACCTTTAGAAATGACTACAGGCTGCTCAAACATCTTCTAAGTCTGCAGAGTGTGCTGCAACTACAAGCAGGTGTTTTCTCCAGCATTTTGGTACTGAGATACTTATTCAATGGCTGCCTCAGTAGTGACATGCTGTCAGCACTTCATCACTGGAGAGGTCATTATGGCCATGGCTGGCTACTAGGATGCATTGGGATCCTTGGAGCAGGAGGCAAAGACATGCCCACCAGTGAAGAGCTTATTCCTACAGTGTCTTTAGAAACACCACATTCCACTTGGACCTATCTGCTGTACAATGCATTCACAGGCTCACCTTTTCCAAGGCTGTCATCATTGAGCTATGTGACATTTTGCAGGAAAAACTTCAGGCTCTCAACTTTCTCACCACAGGATCTTTCCAAGCAGCAACAGCAGATCTCTTCCATGTCTCACAAATTGTTGTTCACTGCTGCATCAGAGCATTATTTGCAAAGAAATTATTTCAGTTAAGAAAAGGTGGTATCCTGGTCGCTGGGATTTTCCAGAATGCTGACTTTCCATGTGAACAGGTTGCTATTGACTGCAATAGTGTGCCAATAAGGGCTGCCCTTAATAACCCAAACCTTACTATGACAAGAAAGATTTCTGCTCCCTCAATGTGCAGGTGATTATGGATCACAGGAAGAACATGGTGAATGCCAGGTTTCCAGGAAGCACTCATGATTCCTTTATCAGGAGAGACTCCACATTCTGGACATTGCCCATTGCAAAGGGTTGGATGCTGGGGAACAAAGGCCACCCTCTACTCCCCTGGCTTCTCACACTAGTGCCCTTATCAACCACAGCAGCTGAGCACAGATACAACAAGAAACATGCAAGTGCCAGAATAGTAGGATGCCAGGATAAAAACATCATTGCTCTTACTTTAAATTCATTCAAAGGGTGTGAGCTTCACAGGCTGAGCCAGCATTTAATTGCCCATCCCTAGTTGCCCTCGAGAAGGTGGTGGTGAGCTGCCTTCTTGAACCACTGCAATCCTGTTTGGGAAGAGTTCCAGAAATTTGAACCAGCAAGGGTGAAGGAATGGCGATATATTTTCAAGTCAGGATGGTGTGTGGCTTGGAGGACAACCTCCAGGTCGTGGTGTTCCAGTGTTTTTGCCGCCCTTGCCCTTCTAGCCTGTCATGGGTTTCAAAGGTGCTGTCTAAGGAGTCCTTCATCTCCTTAAGATAAAATGTAGTTACCTGTATAAATCTGAGAGTGCCCTGCAGTACACATCAAACAGTTGCAGAGACTTCAGCGGTATATTGCATGCTGTACAATATAACAAATCATCGACAGAAATTGGCGTCAGAGAAAAAGAAATAAAAAGAAATGGAGGTGGTGCTTGAAGAGCAGCTGAACAGGAGGAGCAGGAGGATTAAGAGGCTCTTAAGTGGATATCCCTGCTGAGCAACCTTATCTCCCTGCTGAGTGATGGGACTCCCTAACAGAGAGACAATTTTGATGAGCAAAACAAAGTGCCACAATGCAAACAAAATGACCCTCTCCACAATGCAATTCCTAACACCAACATAATTTACCAATAATCAGGTTGGAGAGGCCAGTTGACACACAAAATCCCTTCACATCCTGCTGTGCAGGTTCACCTGCTCTGAAGATAATACCTGAATGAATTAAAGCCTGATCAAATTATTTTAATGGCATACTTCAACATTTCTGTATTTTCTGATGAGTTACACCTCACTTATGAAACTCATACTTCCCTACAAAAAATATCTTGTTTTGTGAGGATCTCCAATTTTGAGGTGTAAACAGTGGTGTATAGGTTGTGGTGCAGGGAGTGCATTCAGATTGGAGGGCTGTGACTAGTGGTGGCCCACAAGGATCGGTTCTGGGACCTCTACTTTTCGTGATATTTATTAATGACTTGGATGAGGGGGTAGAAGGGTGGGTTAGCAAGTTTGCAGACGACACAAAGGTCGGTGGTGTTGCAGATAGTGTGGAGGACTGTTGAAGCTTGCAGAGGGATATTGACAGGATGCAGAGCTGGGCTGAGAAGTGGCAGATGGAGTTCAATTCGGAGAAGTGTGAGGTGGTACACTTTGGAAGGACAAACTCCAAGGCGGAGTACAAGGTTAATGGCAGGATTCTGGGCAGTGTGGAGGAGCAGAGGAATCTGGGGGTTCATATCCACAGATCACTGAAAGTTGCCTCACAGGTGGATAGAGTAGTTCAGAAAGCTTATGGGATGTTAGCTTTCATAAGTCATGGGATCAAGTTTAAGAGCCACGAGGTAATGATGCAGCTCTACAAAACTCTGGTTAGACCACACTTGGAGTACTGTGTCCAGTTCTGGTTGCTTCATTATAGGAAGGATGTGAAAGCATTGGAAAGGGTGCCGACGAGATTTACCAGGATGCTGCCTGGATTGGAGAGTATGCATTATGAGGAGAGACTAAGGGAGCTGGGGCTTTACTCTTTGGAGAGAAGGAGGATGAGGGGAGACATGATAGAGGTATACAAAATATTAAGAGGAATAGATAGAGTAGACAGCCAGCGCCTCTTTCCCTCAATACAATGCTCAATACAAGAGGGCATGGCTTTAAAGTAATGGGTGGAAAGTTCAAGGGAGATATCAGAAGGAGGTTTTTCACCCAGAGAGTGATTGGTGCATGGAATGCGCTGCCTGGGGTGGTGGTGGAGGCAGATACGTTGGTCAAGTTCAAGAGATTGTTAGATAAGCATATGGAGGAATTTAAAATAGGGGGATATGTGGGAGGAAGGGGGTTAGATAGTCTTAGGCCTGGTTTAAAGGTCGGCACAACATGGTGGGCTGAAGGGCCTTTATTGGGCTCTATTGTTCTATGGTTCTGTGGTTGACAAATTTTGTAAAGGCATAATATTTGTTTCAGCATTGCTCCATTGTATGGGAATTGTCACTCCTGGAGGGGACTACTATAGTCATCTAATGCCGGGCTGTTCTTATGGTGGGCCTGGCGAATCTCATAGAGTCATGGTCATAGAGTTATACAGCACAGAAACAGGCCCTTTGGCCCAACTCATCCATGCTGACCAAGGTACCTATCTAAGCTAGTCCTATTTGCCTGCATTTGGCCCATATCCCTCTAAACCTTTCCTATCCATGTACCTGTCCAAATGTCTTCTAAACGTTGTAATTGTACCTGTCTCTACCACTTCCACTGGCAGCTTGTTCCATATACCCACCACTGTCTGTGTGGAAATACTTGCCCCTCAGGTCCCCTTTAAATCTTTCCCCTCTCACCTAGTTTAAGCTACTTGACAGGGAAATGGGAAGCTTAGCACTGATTCAGAATGTAAAAAAATAGAACTGGAAATAGAAGGCCGAAAAAAAATCATTGGTGCATGGCACCGGGAGTAATGTGGAGAGAGATCTTGCTTCTTAATCTCTTTCAAAGTGAACAAATAAATAGACAAAATAGAGTTTACTGCACAGGGCAGATAATCTGAAGACACGAATAGACATGAGGAAATATGACACTTCAGTTTTTACTGAAGCATAGCTTAAAGGAGAATAGGATGAGAAGCTTAATGTTCCTGGTTTTATAGGGTTTTCATACAGAGGGGATTAAAAAATGGTGGTGTGTTTATGTCAGTTGAAGAAACCATCTCAGATCTGAAAAGGGATAATATGTTAGAAGGATCATCCAATGAGGCTGCATAAAGTGAGCTAAAGAACAAAAAAAGAGGTCAATCACACAAATGGCAAAATGGTTGATGACATGAGCTTTCTTTTTCCCATTTTAAAGGCATTCATTCCAAATTATAATCCACAGAATTGGACACTAAAATGTTACCTGGACACATTTCCTGGCCATTTTTTTAATCAAAATAAACTTTATTCATAATAAAAGACAAACTATATACAATTATAAAACAGTGCAAGCCTTTACATTCTTGTAGAGATCATTTTTATATAAAAAACAGCGCCAATGCCACACGTCTGGCTCCCTGGGGGCTAACCAGTCTCGTATTTACAATATTTAGGGGCTTTCTCACCTGATCCCGCCCTTCCCTCTCCAGTAGCAGAAGAACCCTAAACTGTAGTCCTTCCCCACCGAGCCTTTGCGTTGGCTGTACCCAGCTTCAGTGCGTCCCTCAGCACGTACTCCTGCAGCCTGGAATGTGCCAGTCGGCAGCATTCCCCTACGGACATCTCGCAGTGCTGGAAGACCAACAAGTTTTGGGCTGACCAAAGGGCGTCTTTCACCAAGTTGATGACCTTCCAGCAGCAGTTGATGTCCGTCTGTGTGTGTGTCCCCGGGAACAGCCTGTAGATCAGAGAATCCTCTGTTACACAGCTGCTGGGGATGAACTGTGTCAAGGACCCTTGCATCTTTTGCCACACCCTCCTAGCAAACCCACAGCCCGCAAAGAGGTGGGCGACCGTCTTGTCCCCAGCGCAGTCCTCCCGGGAGCAGCACGCGCTGGGAGTGAGGTTCTGACAATACAGGAAGGATCTGACTGGGAGGGCCCCTCTCACCGCCAGCCAAGCAAGGTCTTGGTGCTTGTTGGTGAGTTCTGGTGATGAGGCATTCTGCCAGATGGTCTGGACAGTCTGCTCAGGGAACCACCCCACAGTATCCATTGAGTCCTTCTCCTGCAGTGTCTGCAGGATGTTCCGTGCTGACCACTGCCTGATGGACTTGTGGTCAAAGGTGTTGGTCTGGAAGAACTTTTCCATGAAGGACAGGTAGTGCGGCAGCATCTAGCTGACTGGGACGTTGTGTGGCCACGGGGCCAGGCCTATCCTTTGCAACAGCAGGGACAGGTAGAACCTCGGTACGTAGTGACACTTGGTGCCCACGTACTTGGGTTCCACGCACAGCATGATGCAGCCACAGGCGAAGGTGGTCATCAGGATGAGGGCGACATTGGGGACACCTTTACCCCCATTGTCCAGGAACTTGTGCATGGTGACCCGTCGGACCCGCTCCATCTTGGATCCCCAGATGAACCAGAAGACGGCACGGGTGATTTCCAAGCCGGAGGAGCGAGGAACAGGCCGTACCTGCACCAAGTACAGCAGCCCTGAGAGCACCTCACACCTGATGACCAAGTTCTTCCCAGTTATCGATAGGGAGCGCCGTTCCCACAGTTCCATTTTCTGCTTCACCTTCCCAATCCGCTCCCATCAATTTTTGTTGCACGCCCCAGCTCCTCCGAACCAGATCCCCAGCACCTTCAGGTAGTCAGGCCTGACGGTGAAGGGGACATTGGATCGGTCGGGCCAGTTGCCGAAGAGCATGGCCTCGCTCTTCGCGTGGTTAACTCTGGCCCTGATGCCAACTCAAACTGGTTGCAGATGCTGATCAATCTGCGAACTGACCTTGGGTCCGAGCAGAAGACAGCAATGTCGTCCATGTACAGGGAGGTTTTCACCTGGGTGACCTCACTGCCTGGCAACGTCACCCCTCTGATGCTCTCATCCTTCCTGATGGATTCGGCAAAGGGTTCTATACAGCACACGAACAGGACAGGGGAGAGAGGGCAGCCCTGCCTGACTTCAGACTTGATGGGGAAGCTGTCTGTTTCCCACCCATTGATTTGGACTGTGCTACTGATGTCTGTGTAGAGCAGTTGGATCCAATTCCCGATTCCCTCCCCAAAGCCAATTTTGGAGAGCACGTCCAACATGTACGTGTGTGATATCCTGTCGAAGGCCTTCTCCTGGTCCAGGCTGACCAGGCAGGTGTTCACCCCTCTGTCCTGCACGTAGGCGATGGTATCCCTGAGCAGCACAAGGCTGTCAAAGATCTTCCTGCCAGGTACAGCACAGGTTTGGTCCGGGTGGATCACCTGTCCCAGAGCAGACTTGACCCTGTTGGCGATGGCCTTGGACAGGATCTTATAATCCACATTCAATAGTGAGGTGGGTCTCCAATTTCTGATGTCCGCCCTCTCCCCCTTCTGCTTGTAGATGAGGGTAATGATGCCCTTCCTCATGGATTCTGACATGCTGCCAGACAGAAGCATAGTATTGTACACTTCAAGCAGGTCCGGGCCCATCCAGTCCCACAGAACCGAGTACAACTCCACCGGTAAGCCGTCGCTTCCGGGAGTTTTATTCGAATCAAAGGAACGGATGGAGTCAGTCAGCTCCTCCAGGGTCAGTGGTTGGTCCAGACTCTCCCACTTGCTGTCACCTAAGACCTCCATGATAGAGGACAGGAAGTTCTGGGAGGCGATGCTGTCTGTGGCCTTTTTGTCGTACAGACTGGCATAGAAGGATCTGCAGATCCTTAATACGTCCGTCTGCGAGGATGCTACTGAGCCGTCCTCTTCCTTAAGGCTGTGGATCACAGAGCTCTCCCGTGCACCTTTTGGAAGAAGAAATGTGAACATGTCTCATCCTGCTTCACGGAGCGAACCCTGGATCGGAAGATAATCTTGGAGGATTCGGAGGCGTGGAGCTGGGCTTGCCGGCTCTTTGCCTCTTGGAGTTCCTCCTTCACATCCACCCCCCTCGACTGCAGACGGAGGAGTTGCTGCAGGTCTGTCTGGAGTTGGCACAGTTCCCTCTGACTCTGTCTTGCTTTCTGGACCCCTCTGCGGATGAAGAACCTCTTGATGTTCTCCTTTGTCACTTCCCACCAGTGCTCAGGGGAGTCAAAGAGGGGTTTCACGTTTCTCCAACCTGTGTAATCCCTCTTTAGTTCCTCAATGCTCTCTGGGGTCAGCAGCTTGACGTTCAACTTCCACGTCCCCCTGCCTGCCTTCTGGTCCTCCTGTAGGTGACAGGAGGCCCGAAGGAGACGGTGGTCAGAGAAGAACACCAGCGTGATGTCGGTGGATCTGACCGTGATTGGCTCCGACACGAACAGGAAGTCGATCCTGGACCAGGCTGAGCTGTCCGAACTCGACCAGGTGTGTTGCAACTGTGCTTCGCCTGCAGGGATGCTGAAGGCGTTGCGCAACTTGGCATCCTTTACCGTTTCCATCAGGAGTCTGGAGGTGCCATCCACTCTGCTGTCGGCACTGCCAAATCGTCCAGCCGCATCGATGACGCAGTTGAAGTCACCAGCCAGAACAACCGGCTGGGATGTAGCCAGCAGCGGTGGGAGCTGCTGGAGCACGGCCAGCCGCTCGCTCCGCGCAGGCGAGGCGTACACATTAATTAACCGGAGGGGAGTGTTCTGGCACATCACATCTGCCACGAGGAGCCGCCCCCCCACCACCTCTCTGACCTCAGTGATTGAGAAGCTGCCCCCCCCGCATCCGAATCCCCAGGCCGGAAGGAAGCGCGACAATCATTGCCCCCCACCACACCGACAGTCGCGACCACTTCTGATAGTTGCGGAGGTGCGGCAGCCCACACTCTTGTAAGAAAGTCACATCTGCCTTTACCTTGGCAAGGAACTACAAGGCATTGACACATTGCGCAGTGCTCTTCACACTGCGCACGTTTAGATAAAGGACGTAACCTCAGGACCACTTTTCTGCACTAACCCCATATCCCTTGATTCTCTTACTTTCTACAATTATATTGATTTCTCTCTTGAATATATTCCTTGACTGAATCTCCACAGCCGTCTTGGTTAGAGAATTCCAAAGAGTCACCACCCTGAGAGTGAAGTTGTTTCTTCTCATCTCTATCTTGAATGGCAAATCCATCTCTTCAACGGCAATTAGAGATGAGCAATAAATGCTGGCCTTTCAGCAATGACTACATCCCATTAATGAATATTAATCGGTCTCTAGTGGTGGACATGGAACAAATCTTAAGTATTCTGTTTCATTGTTGTCAACCACCAGAGCCTTATACATGGGGAAGGGTGCTCCAATGCAGGCACTGCACCAAAAATGATTGCCTGCCCATTTCTTTTAAGTAGTACCTAGTTTATGGGTGAAAGGGAATTATCCTTCCACCCCCACAATGAAAAAATATCAAACATATCCCCTGCAATTTTGAAACAATCCTGATGCTGAGCTAATACTCTTCCTTTATCTTCCCTGCTTGGCTCTAAGGAGATTTCGTCAATGTGGGAATACCTAACTCTTGACGTCTTCACCATTAGAACATCAGAGGTAAAGAACTGAACAATGGAAGAAGCAAAAAATGTGAACGTACCCACAGCCAACTTTCCATTCTGGCTAATTTACTTTTCCATTGGAACCCTTGGCCTATTCACCATCGCCTGTTATGTTGCTGCCCAAGTGAATTTCTAGCCCATGAAGAACATAAAACATAGAAGCAGGAGTAGGCTATTTGGCCCCTTATGTTTGCTGTGCCTTTCAATAAGACCATAGCTGATCTTTTACTTTGGTGCCATTTTCCTACACTGACGCCATATCCCTTGATTCCCTTAACATTTAAAAGTCTATCAATTTCTCTCTTGAATATACTCAGACATTGAGCCTTTACAGCCCTCTTGAGTAGAGAATTCCCTGCATTGGAACACCTTCCCCCCCCCCCATGTACAAGACTCTGATGGTTGACAACAGCAACACTGGAAATCTCCGTCATACAGATTTCTCATTGGTTTCCCGTTAGAGCTCCTTTAGTATTCACTCATGGGATGCAGTCATCACTGGCAATGTCAGCATTTATTGCTCATCCCCAATTACCCTTGAAGAGATGGGATGAGCTGCTGCCTAGAGTTATTACAGTTGGATGGATGGTCACCGCAGAGATACTCTCACTGTACTGTTGGGTAGAGAGCTCCAGGCTTTTGACCCAACAATGGTGAAGCAATGGCTATTGTAGATATACGTTGATAGTCCACAGCATCTTATGGATGTAAAGTTCTGAGCTGCAAGATAAGTTTAGTATCTATCCCATTTGGCATTATGGTGTGCCATACAATATGATGGAGGGTTTCTTTGGTATGAAGGCAGTCTCCACGAGCATTATACGAAGGCAATTGCATTGCTGTGGGTCTGGAGTCACATAAAGACCCTGACTAGATAAGAATAGCAGATTTCCTTCCCTAAAGGGCATCGGTGAACCAGATGAGAGTTTACAACAATCAGGGCATTTCATGATCACCATTACTAATACTGTTTTTTAATTGCTTATTTATTTAATTAGCTGGACTTAAATTCCCCAGGTGCCATGGTGGGTTTTGAGCACATGCCTCCTGATCAGTAGCCCAGGATGCTGGATTATCAGACCAGGAACGTAACCACTATTTTAGAGTGGGGAACAGTGTGTACTGTACTGCCGAGTGGAGAATAATGTGCAAATTAATCCTTGGAGTCAAAGCTTGGCGGGCAGAGCTACATTTGAACAATGGGAGCTATTTAAGGTAGAGATGTTTCAACGATAATCTAGGTACTTATCCATGAGGAAGCAGAGAAGCGGAATAAAAACCAGAGCTCCTTGGATAGCCAGAAAGAGAGTAAAAATAGAGAGTAAAATAAAGCAGAAGAATACAAGCATTTGAGAGACACCATGTTGTAAGCACATGAAAACCAGGCTGATTAAATAAGTTAAGAAGGGAAGCAAACAAAAAGGAAATGAGAGAGCAAAGAGAAAACATAAGACTGGCAGCAAATATAAAAGGGAACCTTTTTTTATGATCAGGAAAATGGTTGTAAGAGGAGATGTGGGACCAATCAGAGACCAAAGAGGAAGCCGACTCATAAAGCAGTGGGATTAGCTGAGATACCAATAGAAGTGCTTTACATTAGTCTTCACCAAGGAAGATGATACTGCTTGATGCTCAGCAGAGAAGATGGAGTTGAAATTCTGTATCAGCTAAAGGTGTAATAAAGAGTACTGGAAAGTCTAGCTGCACTTAGAGGACAGATCACCTGATCCATCTGGAATGCATCCTTCATTGCGGAGGGAAGTAAGAGAGGACATTGCAGAAACTATGCCCATAATCTTCCACATATCTATAAGTTCAGGGGTAGTGCCCGAGGGAAATTGCAGATGTTACATCCTTGTTCAAAGTAACCAATAACTACAGACCATTCTGTTTAACTTTGGTGGTGAGGAAAGTTCTAGGAACAGTAATTAGGGACAGAAAATTAGCAGTTATTTGGACAAATGTAGATTGATTAAAGAAAACCAGAGTGGATTTATTAAAGCCAAATTGTCTCTAACTTGATAAGTTTTTTTGATGAAGTAACAGAGAGAAACAATGAGTTGATTGTTATATGGACTTCCAAATGGCGTTTGATAGGCTTGTCATTAAGATTCAAGCCGTGGAATAAAAAGGGCTATAGCAGCAAGAATAGAACATTGAAAAGTAACAGGAAACAGTCATAGTGAAAAGTTGTTTTTTGGACTGGAGGGAAGCGTACAGTGGAGTTCCACAGGGGTCAGTACTAGGACCACTGCTTTTCTTAATATAATGATTTGGACATGGGGTACAGGGCAGACTTTCCAAATTTGCAGATGACACTTGGAGGAGTGGAGGACACTGTGAAGATAGGAATGGATTTCAGGGAAATATAGACAGGCTGGTGAAAAGGACGAATAGCTACCAGATAAACTTTAATGCTGAGAAATTCAGGGGACATGGAATGAAGGCGAATGGCAAAAGAACCAAAAGTGACATGATGAAAACCTTTTTTACATAGCAAGTGGTTTGGTGTCTGGAATGTATTGCCAGGTGAAGTAGTGGAGACAGATTCAATATGCAGCATTCAAAAGGAAGCTGGATAAGGATCTGAAAGGAAATAATTTTCAGGGCTATGGGGAGAAGGTGGAGGAGTGGATTACTCTTATATAGAGCTGGTACAAACTCAACAGGCTAAATGATCTCCTTCCATGCTATAATTATTCTGTGATTCTGTGAACTGACAAATACGTAAATGAAAGTGAAGCTCAAAATGCAAATTAAAGGATTGAGGGCAATGCTAATTAAAGAGTGAAGTCAACATGGAAGTTAAAGGATAGATAGCAAATATGAGAGAGATCTTTTGAGTGTTGTGTATTTTTGGTCAATTGGTGCCATGTAGAAAACTTAATTATCCCCCCATAACTTTATCAAGAGCACAGTCCTGTATGGCTGGTAGGAATCATCCACATGTGTTAATGTGGGTCTTTGCTGGTAGCAATGAAAGTCAAATACTTTGTGTTTGAACTCTAAACTGCTAAGGTTCATCTGTAGATTGAAAACAAAACTAAAATTACTACTGTTATATATTGGGATTAAAAGAATGGAATTGGGCTGCAGAATTGGCTAAGAGCCATGGACAGTAATTTGTGATGAATGATTGTTTGCCAAACTGGAGGAATCCCCAGAGGGTCAACATTTGGATCACTTCTCTTTTTGATATATATTACTGATCTGGGTTTAGTTATAGGAGGCATAATGTCAAAGTTTGCAGATGAAACAAAACTTGGAACTGTAGTAAACTGTGAGGAGGTTAGTGCCAGAATTCAGAAGGGCATGCACAGACTAGCGAAGTGCACACAGTGTTTTCAGATTAATTTTTTTGTCCAAGCCAGATGTCTGGGGGAGAAGGGGACAAGCTATTCAATTCAAGTGCAAACATCTAATGCTTTCAATATGTTTACATATTTGATTAGCAGCATTAAGCATACAGATATTTAAAATTTCAGTCTTGATTTATTCTCTGCCCATCTTGCACAAATGGGAGAGTCTGTCTGGTCCTTCAGAGAGGTTCTGTGACTGATGAGAAAATAAGAACCAACATATGACAATATAAAGAAAGAATCTGAAATATTATAAACAAGCAAAAAATGTTATATTTTGAAATATTTATCTGAGGGAATGAAAATCCGCAGATATACAATTAAATATTTAGGGTCAGAGGGTTTGCTGAGCAGTAATTGTGGTTTAGTATGCCATTAAAAACACACCATGCTACAAAGCACAACAGTAAGAATACCCAACGCTCTTGTCAGATCATTGATTTCTGAAAATTACACTGGAGAAGACTGCAAAACATTGTGGAAGAACAGGACATCATTGACAGCAACTTCAGGATTTTCATGTTCATCTGATTTTCACATTTAACTATGCGTGTGGATACTAAAGAAGATGCTGTCAGTTTCATGGGATAATGTCAGAGGGGTAACAGTTTTACTGTCACTACAACTGCATAATTCAGGCCAATGTTTTAATGATGTTGGTTATTTGAATAATCATTGGCTAGGATACTAGAAGAACTGCCCCTACTTTTCATATAGTATCATTAGATCATATACACCCACCTAACCAGGTAGACAGGCTCCTTGGTTTAACATCTCATTTAAAAATGTCACTTTCAACTGTGCAGTACTGTGCTGGGGCTTCAGCTTGGACTAAGAAGTCAAATCTCAGGACAGGAGCTTGAACTCACAACCTACTGATTGAAGTATGGCTACATTTTAACATTGTGTACAATAGGCTTTGGCATGGTTTTTATGTCTATTTGTTAAATTCTTACTATTTTTCAATTTCTTGATTACTCGAGGAGCTAGTTAAACTTAACAATGTCTATATATCTACCACGTTTCATTGCCACAGTTCACTTATCCATTTACTGTTTAATAAGTCTGGCTATTGTAGCCTGGGCCAACATCTGATATTAAACGTGACAATGTCATGGAACTTGACTGGTAACCAATGGCAAGTTGAAAGTTCCTAATTATTGGGATAGTAAAACAATCTCTGGAACTCAGCGTTTAAGGAGTCACCCATAGAAGTGGTATGAGACCTTGAACCAGAGGTGAAAGTAACTCAAATTTCTTACTATTAATAGAATCAGAAAGTGTTGGAAGCACTTAGCAGGTCAAATTGCATCCATGAGGAGATCCTTCATTGGAACCGAACAAGTGAGAAAAGAAGTGTATTAATTTGTACAAACGGGGTGGGTAAGGAGAACAGAGGGAATGTTCGTGAGAGGGTGTAGACCAAAGTTGTCAAAGTAACAATTACTTTAAAGAATGGCAGTTGGAAAGACAAGAGAGAAAAAATAATCACGTTCAAACAGAAAAGCATTGGTATTGGTATTGGTTTATTATTGTCACTTGTACCGAGGTACAGTAAAAAGCTTGTCTTACAGACCGATCGTACAGGTCAATTCATTACACAGTGCAGTTACATTGCGTTAGTACAGAGTGCATTGATGTAGTACAGGGTAAAAACAATAACAGTACAGAGTAAAGTGTCACAGCTACAGAGAAAGTGCAGTGCAATAAGGTGCAAGGTCACAAGAAGATAGACCGTGAGGTCATAGTTCATCTCATTGTATAAGGGAACCATGCAATAGTCTTATCACAGTGGGGTAGAAGCTGTCCTTAAGTCTGGTGGTACGTGCCCTCAGGCTCCTGTATCTTCTACCCGATGGAAGAGGAGAGAAGAGAGAATGTCCCAGGTGGGTGGGGTCTTTGATTATGCTGGCTGCTACACCAAGACAACGAGAGGTAAAGACAGAGTCCAAGGAGGGGAGGCTGGTGTCTGTGATGCGCTGGGCTGTGTCCACAACTCTCTGCAGCTTCTTGCGGTCCTGGGCAGAGCAGTTGCCGTACCAAGCCGTGATACGTCCAGATAGGATGCCTTCTGTGGTGCGTTGGTAAAAGCTGGTGAGAGTCAAAGGAGACAAACCAAATTTCTTTAGCCTCCTTAGGAAGTAGAGGCGCTGGTGATCTTTCTTGGCCATAGCATCTACGTGATTTGACCAGGACAGGCTGTTGGTGATGTTCACTCCCAGGAACTTGAAGCTCTCAACCCTCTCAACCTCAGCATCATTGATGTAGACTGGTGCATGTACACCACCCCTTTTCCTGAAGTCAATGACCAGCTCTTTTGTTGACATTGAGGGAAAGATTGTTGTACATAAGTGGAAAGAGAGAAAGAAAGGTAGTAACCCGAAATTGTTAAAATCAGTATTGAATATTTATCATCAGAGAGTTTGCCTATTCTGCCCATGTACTGATTGCATTGACCATTTTCTTATTATTGCACTGTACCAGCCCATATTGGCTTACTTCCACCTCTGCCTTAAACCATCTGGAGGAAAAGCCTCCAGGGCAATTAAAAGATGGTGTAGGACTAGAGTCAAATATTGGCACAAACCAGGTATGGATGGCAGATTTCCTTCCTGAAAGGACACAGGTGAATCAGATAGGTTCTTATGACAGTTTCAATATAATTTTGCTGACAGCAGCTTGTTACTCTTTTAAACTGAAGTTCTTAAATTTTTTTGTGCAGGATTTGAAGTCATGTTCTCTGGATTAGTAACCCATTAACATAATCGCTTAGCTGTCGTTCCCTCAAATGCAATTAGAGTGTCTATTCGTGGGCTGACAATAGTTTTGGAGTCAGCAGTGATAACAATCACCACCCTACATGCCCCACCTTCCCCCACCACCTCCACTCAACCATGAGATAAAAGAGACAGTAATGAAAGCAGATTCAATAGGGAATTCAAGGGGGAACTGCATATATATATGTCCAAAAAACAGTTTCCACAGCTATGAGGAATGAGCAGGGGAGTGGGACAAATTGGGTAGCTCTTTCTGAGAACTGGCACAGGCATAATAGACCTCCTTATCTGCACCTTATAGTGTTCTTTTTCACAATCACAGATGTTTCCAAAGCACCTTTCAGCCAGTAAAGTAGTTTCAAGTGTTGTCACCAATATAATGTGAGAAATGCAGCAACTAACTTGCACAGCTCCCACAAACAGCAATGAGGTTAATTATCAGTTAATTATTTTGGTGATATTAGTTGAGGGATGCGGGGAGAAGCCTTCTATTGTTCAAAAACTGCTGTGAGATCTTTTACATTCCTATGAGATAGCAGGCAAGGCCTCAGGTTAGCATCTCACTTGAAGAACAGTACCTGTTCTTCAGTACCTGCAGTACTTCTGCAGTACTACACTACTGTCAGATCACATTCTGGGGCTTAAATTTTTGGAATGAGCTTTGAATCTCAATGTTTGATCCAGAGGCATGAGTTCTGCCACTGAGTCAGAATAGTCTACTGAAAGGGGTTTCAATTGTTGAAGAGGGTTGGAGTGAAATTTTCCTGATTTTTCTCACCTCCTTCAACCTCCCATTTATTGGTAGAGGTTTTACCTAACCTTTCATCTCTCCCAGAAGACTACATGGCTCTCGCTGGGATGTAAAGCCCAAGTCAAGGTATGATGGAATACATTCCACCAATTTGGATGAATGTGGCTCCAACAACTCTCAAGAAACTCAATACCATCCAGCCCACTTGATTGGTACCCCATTCACCAAGCTATATGTTTACTCACTGTGGCTGCATGTGTGCCATTATAGAAACCCACCAAAGAATTCTTTCTTTTTCAATCTTTTTATTAATTTTCAAATTAATACAGAATAATACATATAACATTGGTAATTATACACGTCATACAAAGAGATGGGGAGGACAATCATGACATATATAGTCATAAAGAATAAAAAAAGATATATTCTAAGCCCCACAGTTTCTTAGAAAATGAATATATTATTAAAAAAATCAAAACGAGAAAGAAAAAAATTTATTATATAAAAAACCCAAATTGAAAAAAAAACTTATAAGTAATAAAACGAAACAAACTAGAAATAAATTTCAGAAGAAAAAAAACTGGACTGACATTTCTCGATAAACAAAGAGCATTATTATGTCGTCAATTCCACTCCTCTAAGTTCAAAGATTATTGAAAAGGGATCTATAAAGAATTCTTTTGCAACACATCCCAGACTTGTGACCTCTGCCACTCAGAAAGACAAGTGCAGCAACAATGCATGGGAGCATCACTACCTGCAGGTTTTCCTCCAAATCACACCCCACCCTGACTCGGATATTGCTGTTCCATCATCATCACTAGCCTTGTATCTTGGAACTTCTCACTTAACATCATCTGCACCACACAGACTTCACAAGGAGCAGTCTGGGATGGGCAATAAACAGTGACACCAAAATCCCAAGAAAGAATGATGCACTTGTTTTTCATCACCATTTAGGCAATGAGGAGAGTGACCATGTTTGTATGGTAGCTCAAATTCATTTAACTTATGTTACTGACAACTGGCCACCTTCCAAGTCTGAGCAGCCAACACAAGCAAAGCAGTTATGTTTTTATCAAGACCTGGATGCTAGGCCCTTACATACAAGCGCTCTCCTTTAATATGTAGAGATGTAGACGAGGTGTCTGACAAAACAAGGGACTTTCGTGGGGAAAAAAGAGGGCTGTATTGGCCTGGAACCAGCCTTCCTTTACTCTCGCCTTTTCCCTTTCTGTCTCTGCTCCCTCTCTCTCTCTCTCTCCCCCTCACTTTCCTGTTATTCCTGAATAGAGAATTACCCCTCCTGGGCCTCTCAACCTCTCACTGAAGCCAGGCTGGAGTTGTGTTGCTGCCCAGTATGCAGGGGTGGAGTCACAGTGACTTCCTGGAAATCATATGACTGTCTAGCTGAAGTAAATAACAACTGGCACTCTGAATTTAAAGACATAGATGGGCTATGCCACCCCTTCTGCCCCCAACCCACCCCTGTGAGTGGCATGCCACAGTCACCTCAGGAGTCAATCAGGAAAGACGCCAAGCCAACTTTTCTGCTGATATGAGTACTAAGCTTGATGTGTGAGAGCAGTGGTAGAACAAACAGGTTATTCATCAATGTTTAGAGCTACTCTGAGTAATTCTATCCCTCTAGAAAAAGTTTAATGAAAGTTTGCAAAAAATTGATGAGAAACCTCACTCTTGCTTGTTGAAGTCATTACTAAGGGCCTGATATATTGGAGCACAAGTGAGTTTACACTCCAGGTCAGTCCTGGGTTTACCAACCTGAATAAAAGAGGAAGGTTTGGACTCAGACTTTTCATTGTAAGGATAGCAGTGTGAATTGTATAGAAGGATTTGTGTCCAAAAGGATCAGTGTAAGTGGTTACTGATATCTGATACTGAAGCAGAAGGAGAAAGCAAAATAGAGAGTGAGCATTTTAGGACCACAAAAGATATAGGAAGTACCTTAAAATGGAGTTTTCTTAATCTGGGTCTGACTAGCAGAAAGGGGGAGAGCGTGGAAGATGTTTCTGGTGGTGGGATCCCATTGGAGCTGGTGTAAGTAACGAAGGATGATACGCTGGATGCAGAGGCTAGTGGGGTGAAAAGTGAGGACCAGGGGAATTCTATACCTGTTCTGTCTGGGGAGAGGGGAGGTGAGAGCAGATGTGTGGGAAATGGAGGAAATATGTCTGAGGAAATGTGCACCTATCACCTACCAGCCTCTATCATACCCCTCCCTTACACTTCTGTATACATAGATTTAAAGTAATTGGTAAATGATTATACGGGAAATGAAGATATTTTTCCATTCAGAGGGTGCACTGGGTTTGGAATTCACTGCCTGAAAGGGAGCTGGGGCACCAACCTTCATCACTTAACCACTCCATACAGGTCTTACTTTGGGTTAGCAGTATTGCTAAGACCATTACCTGAGCTTTGGCTCTCCTGGCTATATAAATGCAGTGGGGCAGTCAACAGTCGAAGGTTGGCTGCCAGGCTCCCTGCTGGTGAAAGCAGGATAATTTGCAAACCTGATTTAAGGGTGGAGATTTGGCAGTGGGATGTCCTGCATTATTTCCCATATTGTACAATTGATGTGTCATTCCCAAATCTCTAGCAAGGAAGAGAATTATTAGCAATGGTGTTTGGAGCTTTAAGAGCTCCCTCTTGTGAACAAAGGTGTCAATGCTCCTTCCATAAGACATTATTTGTGGATAAAATCTGTATTTCTGTTGGGTACTCTTAAGTATCCTGTGCAATTTCTTGTTAATCAGGTTTTTAAAGGTTTGATTTTAATCCCCTTCATTAGTCTCTGGTTTGAGAGTAGAGTTGATTCACAGATTAACTGCCCCTCTGTAATCAAACTTCTAAATTTCCTTTCCCTCTCTGAGTTCCAGCATGCTCTGCACTACTGTCACTGGGTTAAAATCCTGGAAATCCTCCCTAAGAGCAATGTCGGTATATCCAGACTACAAGGACTTCAGTGGTTCAAGAAGGCAGCTCACCACCACCTTCTCAAGGGCGATTAAGGATGGGAATTAAATGCTGGCTCAGCCTGCAAAGGTCACATCCCTTGAATGAATGAAAAAATGCTCTCCCTAGGTTTCAGATCACACTGCTTCTCCTGCTTTTCTTTTTAACATTAATAACTTTCATTACAAATGCATATTGTTTGACCATTATCACATTGCTCTTTGTAGGAGCTTGCTGTGCACAAGTTGGGTAGTGTGCGTCCTACTTTACAACAGTGACCACAATTCAAGAGTGCTACTTTAGCTATAAAGTACATTGCGATGACGTGCAGCCTTGAAGGGCAAGGTAAAAGCAAGATGGAGATACAAGAGACTGCAGATGCTGGAATCTGGAGCATAAAAAACAAACAAAAGGTAAAAACAATATTTTCTTTGTTTTCATTTTACAGTATTCATCTTGTTTTCTGATTAAGAAAGGCTGGCATTTCACACTTTTCACTCCTCTATCGGGATGTCCCAAGTGCTTTACAGTTTATGAAACACTTTGGAAGTGTAGTCACTGTTGCAATGTAGGAAACAAGGCAGTTGGTTTGCACAGAGCAATCTGCCACAAGCAACAAAGTGATAATGACCAGATAATTGACAACAAATTACATGGTGTAATGCTGTGTTTTTGTGCACTATTCAATCTAATTTCTATGATGAATAAAACATGAAAAGGAATCAGTTACTCACTGTTTGAATTGCAAAATCTGCATTTTTATGAACTGTTTTTATTGTGTAATCTACATAATCCACAGACAACCCAGACATGTACAAGGGGTATTCAACAGCATGCAACATCAGTTCCGAGATTTTCATTCACATTGGAATGGCTTGTGCTATTCACATGCCCCTCCTGCAGAAGCAGGCTTCCAATGTGCCTATGAAACCGCCTTCTGTGGGATTTAAAGAGGATGTTCCTGAGAGGAACTCAGCCCAGTGCTGAGAGTCTGACTCAGGTAGTTCCCTTTAAAATGTTTACTTATTGGTTCTCCCTCGGGCCCACCTCTTTGGTCCCCACCTTCACTTCCCATAGAACCATAGAACCATACAGCACAAAACAGGCCCTTCGGCCCACCGTGTCGTGTCGTCCATCAGATCACCCTCACACTACCTAACCCCTTCCTCCCGCATATCCCTCTATCTCACGTTCCTCCATATGCCTATCCAACAAGCTCTTGAACCTGTTCAATGTATCTGCCTCCACCACCACCCCAGGCAGTGTATTCCATGCACCAACCACTCTTTGGGTGAAAAACCTCCCTCTGACATCTCCCCTGAACCTCCCACCCATAACCTTAAAGCCATGACCTCTCGTCTTGAGCATTGGTGCCCTGGGAAGGAGGCGCTGACTGTCTACTCTATCTATTCCTCTCAATATTTTATATACCTCTATCATGTCTCCTCTCATCCTCCTCCTTTCCAGTGAATAAAGCCCTAGCACCTTAAGCCTCTCCTCATATTCAATACCCTCCAATCCAGGCAGCATCCTGGTAAATCTCCTCTGTACCCTCTCCAATGCCTCCACATCCTTCCTATAATGAGGCGACCAGAACTGAACACAGTACTCTAAATGTGGCCTAACTAGAGTTTTGTAAAGCTGCATCATAACCTCGCGGCTCTTAAACTCAATCCCGCAATTTATGAAAGCCAACATCCCATTGGCCTTCTTAACTGCTCTTTCCACCTGTGAGGCAACTTTCAATGAACTGTGAATATGAACCCCCAGATCCCTCTGCTCCTCCACACTGCCAAGTACCTTGCCGTTTACCCTGTACTCTGCCCTGGAGTTTGTCCTTCCAAAGTGTACCACCTCACACTTCTCCGGATTGAACTCCATCTGCCACTTGTCAGCCCAGCTCTGCATCCTATCAATATCCCTCTGTAAGCTCCGACAGCCCTCCACACTATCCACAACACCGCCTATCTTAGTGTCGTCCGCAAACTTACTAACCCAGCCCTCCACCCCCTCATCTAAGTCATCTATAAATATCACAAAAAGTAGAGGTCCCAGAACCGATCCCTGCGGGACACCACTAGTCACTGCCTTCCAATCCGAGGGCACTCCTTCCACCACAACCCTCTGCTTTCTACATGCAAGCCAATTCCTAATCCACACAGCCAAGCTTCCTTGGATCCCTTGGCCTCTGACCTTCTGAAGAAGCCTACCATGAGGAACCTTATCAAATGCCTTACTAAAATCCATGTAAACCACATCCACCACACTGCCCTCATCAATCTTCCTGGTCACCTCCTCAAAGAACTCTATCAGGCTTGTGAGGCAAGATCTTCCCTTCACAAAGCCATGCTGGCTGTCCCTCATCAGTCCATGATTCTCTAGGTGTTCATAAATCCTATCCCTTAGAATCCTTTCTAACAGCTTACCCCCCACAGGCGTGAGACTCACCGGTCTATAATTCCCTGGCCTATCCCTATTACCTTTTTTGAACAAGGGGACCACATTCGCAATCCTCCAATCCTCCGGCACCACCCCCGTAGACAACGAGGACTCAAAGATCCTTACCAGCGGTTCAGCAATCTCCTCCCTAGCCTCTCGAAGCAGCCTGGGGAAAATCCCGTCAGGCCCCGGAGATTTATCTGTCTTAATATTATTTAACAACTTCAACACATCCTCTCTCTTGATATCAACAACCTCGAGAACATTACCCCTACCAGCACTCCCTTCCGCATCATCAAAACCCCTCTCCCTGGTGAATACCGAAGAGAAGTACTCATTCAGAACTTCTCCCACTTCCGCCGCCTCCAGGCAAATTCTCCCACCTTTGTCCTTAATCGGACCTACCTTCACCCTAGCCATCCTCCTACCCTTCACGTACTTGAAAAAGGCCTTGGGATTTTCCTTAACCCTACTAGCCAAAGCCTTTTCATGTCCCCTTCTAGCTCTCCTCAGCCCTTTCTTAAGTTCCTTCCTCGCTACCCTATATTCCTCACGGGCCCTGTCTGAACCTTGCTGCTTATACCCCACGTATGCTACCTTCTTCTCCCTAACAAGTCGTTCCTCCTCTCTCGTCACCCACGGTTCCTTCACCCTGCCATTCCTTCTCTGCCTCACCGGGACATATTTATCCCTAACATCCTGCATAAGATCCCTGAATATCGACCACATCCCCATGGTACATTTTCCTTCAAAAAGGACATCCCAATTTACACTCCCAAGTTCTCTCCTTATAGCCTCGTAGTTAGCCCTTGCTCAATTGAAAAACCTCTTGTCCTCTCTGCACCTGTCCCTGTCCATGACAATTTTAAAGGTTATGGAGCAATGGTCACTGTCCCCCAAATGCTCACCCACCAATAGATCCTTCACCTGTCCCAGTTCATTTCCTAAAACTAGATCTAACATGGCATTCCCTCTAGTCGGCCTGTCAACATACTGCGTCAGGAATCCCTCCTGGACACATTTAACAAATTCTGTCCCATCTCAACCTTTGACACTAAGCAAGTTCCAGTCTATATTTGGGAAGTTGAAGTCTCCCATTATAACGACCCTGTTATTTCTGCTTCTCTCCAAACACTGCCTGCCAGTCTGCTCCTCTATATCTCTACTGCTACCGGGGGGCCTATAGAATACTCCTAGTATAGTAACTGCTCCTTTCTTGTTCCTTAACTCCACCCATACGGACTCTAGAGATGATCCTTCTACAACATCCATCTTTTCCACAGCCGTAACAGTGTCCCTGACCAGTATCGCCACCCCTCCACCTCTTCTCCCCCCTTCCCTATCCCTCTTAAAACACCGAAAACCAGGAATATTCAATATCCACTCCTCTCCTGACGTCAGCCACGTCTCAGTAATAGCCACGATATCATAGTCCCCCATACTTATCCAAGCCCTCAGTTCATCCCCCTTATTCCTGACACTTCTTGCATTTAAGTAAACCCACTGAGTTTACTAGCCTTGACAGAACTGATTCCACACCTCCCCCCCAACCCTTTTACCCACCACTGCTGATCGCTAGTAGGACTGATCCACCAGCTATCACCCACCTCCCACCACCATCATTGGGCCTCAGGCACTACTGAATTTCCAAATGGCAAATCCACAATCACACTAGTCATTGGTGGCTGCACAGCAACCATTTAACACACCTCTGTAAGTGTTGGGGAATTTCCAGGGCAATCTGTTTCTAGAAATGTTGAGTGAAGCTTACTGATTGGTAAGCAGAATATGGCTCCCCAGCTCTAAAATAGTATAGTGGGATCTTTCGTGTCCCCCTAAGCAGATGGAGCCTTGATTTAATCTCATCAGCAAAATGGCACTTCCCTCAGTGTTGTTCCTCCAACAGTGCGGCACTGCCTCAGCACTGCCCTTCCAAAAGTACTAACACCAATCTCTTGATACTGCCCCTCCAGCATTGCTCAGCTCCTACCCTGGCCATCCAACAACTTGGTCCTCCTTCAGCACTGCCTTTCTGATAGTGCAGCACTCCCTCAGCACTATCCTCTCCAACAATGCGATGTTCTCTCAGCACTGCCCTCTATCAGTGCAACACTTCCTCAGTCCTGCCCTCCCCAACAGACTGGTGCTCCCTTGGTCCTGTACTGGAGTGTCAGACTAGATTTTGTGCTCCATTTGCTGGTGTTGGTCTTGAACCCTCAACTTCCAGGCACGACTACTGTCCCTTGAGCTACAGCTATTCCTGGAGATTTTTCTTGCTTCTGTTTTCCTCTTTTAATTATATCTTTGTAGATTTCATTTTCTCTCAAATGCTTTCTCTATTTGTTTTAGGGACCCTGAACATGGAGATGAGTTGCAGTTAGGCTCAATGAGTTGGAAATCTACAGATTTCAGAATGACATGATTGAGTTTTGTAAGGTGATTAAGGGAATTGAGTGTGTTTCCTTAGACAATTTGATTCAGCTGATACATTAGAGAAAACCAGAGGTCACAATCTCCAATTACACAATGATGGACCTGGGTTGAATGTTAGGTCCTTTTCTTGCTGATTGTTGGTCTCACTACTGCTGTGGTAGCTTGCTGTACTAAAATTGACAACCACATTACAATAGTGACTACACTTCAAAAATATTTCACCGGCTATAAAGCATTTCGGAATGTCCTGAGATTGTGAGGGGAATCGTTGAAATGGTAGCTTGTCTATCTTTATTTCTTTAGTAATGAATTCATTGTCATTGTAGAACCCTGGGTGGTGAATTATTGTGGAAGGAGGCTGTGTGTAGATCCACATGCTGAAAACCCCAGTATTTGTAAATCCTCTTTCCAGGGACAATGCAAGTAAAGCTCCATGCTACTCACAAGAGGAAGAGGAAGCGGAAACCTGTTGACGTACTCTGACTAATCAGAGAGAGAATTTTCCCTTCAGGGCACAATACAGTAATGTGGATTCAATCGTAACATTGCATTTGCGTATATGAATCAAAGGAAGACAGAACTTACGTTCATAACACCTTGTCACATCTCTGAATATTATCCAACCAATCAGGTACTTTTGAAGTGCAGTCATTGGAGCAATTTAGACAAGCACATCAGGCAATCTGTGCCTAGTAAAATTCCACAAACTGTACATAGGCAGATGACCAGATTGTGTTTTCATGGGCTTTTTGTGGAGGAATATTGTCCTAGGACTCTGGCAATCTCTGAGATAATTTGACACGCTATCCAAAATTTGGTTAGAATGTTTTCCAAGTGTCCAGGATAGTTATAACAAACTGACCTTTCAAAAGCAATATACTGCAGATGCTAGAAATTTGAAATAAGACCAAAATTGCTGGAAATACTCAGCATCTGTGGGGAGAGAAACAGAATTAACTGTTCAACCTGAATGATTAACTCAGTTTCTCTCTCCATTGATACTCCAGTCCTGCTGAGTGTTTCCAGTATTTTTTGTTTTTGTTTAAAACTGACTTTTGGGCACTTGCAAATGCCAACAAAGGGCATAAAGTCCTCAGAGAAATCAGGCTGCCTTCGTGTCAGATTCCACTCAGGATTTCCATATGTAGATAAAGTCACCACAAAATGTGTACTCACTCCTACTCTGGCTCCATGGCAACCCTAAGGACCGCTGCTGGGCCACTATTGCTTTTGCTCCACTCCTCACAGCACTGATCTGATCACCTGTGCTGGTAAGGGAAGTGGTCTGAAACTTTTTGTAGCACGTGAGCAAGTTGCTGGTGCTGGCCATTAATTGAGATGAAGCCCAGGGCCTTGTATTGGCCTTTGGGTTTCCTGGTCAGGGCATGCCTTCCCACATGAACTTCTATTGCTGTGTACGATATTCAATGGAAGTTTCAGCTATAATGCCTTACACAGTCAAATACCCAGCCAGCACATGTTGTCTGTATTCACCCAATAAGAATTACAACTGTGATGAGGTGGTGAAGGGGCTGTTAGAGTCCTGTGTTGATCATTGGATATGCTCTCTCCTGGTTTTAGCCAAATTATTCAGTGATCTGCCTGATGTGCTCTTGGCTGTTCCACATCTAGAGGATCAAATGTGGGGCTGGAGCACAGACAGGTTTTGGTGCAATTCCTGAATGACAGTTCCAGGTGAACATTGTCTGAGCTGTTACAACAGCTTTCCATCCACATTTTATCATTCTTTTATCTTTTACTTCCTCTTTGACTCAGTATGACACCTTCCATTTCCTCTATTGCCTTTTGTTCTCCTTTAGGTTTGATTGCTTTAACTATCCTACAGAACCCTTTCTTAGTAAAAGACTGCTCTTTTAAGCCTCCCAGTTCATGAACAGACACTCATCAGTTGGTATTTACTGAGATCTTTATTACACTTCTTTCATTACACATTTGTCTTCTACAGACTTTTATATAAATAAACATGAAAATGTTAGAAACAGTTATAATCATTTGTGTACTGTAACAAGCACTAGCAAGATGAAAGTTTGAAGCATATAGGTATTAAATAGTATAAATATATACTGAATATCTTGTTGAAAATAATTAAATACCAAAATATTTCTACAATATATTAAACTGTCCAATTTCATTTGTTAAACTGGTGAGATGGAAAAAAAATACAGACACCTTATGGCTGTGTGACCATGAGAGCAAAGCATAGACACAGAGCTCAAAGCAGATTGCTTTTAGATTTTTAATTAATTACCTTCTGAGATCACGTAAACCATTTAAGTGGGAAATTAGAAAATGAAGGATGACATCAGGTAAAAAAAAATATTCTTATAAGATCATCAAGCAGAACTATTCCAGAATGACCATACCATTGAAATACCATTGATTTAGAAATATGAAATGTATCAGTGTCACTGACATTAATATAATACCATTTGGGAAGTAGTATTTTGTTTCAACCAGCCCAGACTTAAAAATGCTCTGAAAAGGATCTAACCAAAACATTCAGGCCTGAAATTATGGGATCACAATAGATCTTAAGGATAGATTTGTAGATTCCGATATCCTGGGATTTCCCCTATCATATAAAAATATCCCCTCTCTAGCTCTCAATTTTGCAAGATAGATGCAAGCACACATGCACCAAAATGCAGAGGTTTAAGATTTTTTTCTTAAAAAAGTCAATGCTCAGGGTTTCCACATGCATTTGATTTTTTTCCCCCCTGTTCATAGGATGTGGGTATCAGTGGTAGGGTCAGAACTTATTGCTTATCTCTGAGTTGCCTTGAGAAGCTGGTGGTTTTTGAATTAAATGACTTGCTAAACCAAATCAGGGAAAATTGGTGTGGGACTTGAGTCACATAAAAGCCTGTCTTTTTCCCCTTCCCTAAAGGATATTAAGTGAACCATTTAGGGTTTTAAATGACAGTTTCATGGTCTGTTTTGCTGAGACATGTTTTTTTTTCCAGATTTAAAAAAAATGCAAATACCAGGATGTGACCTCATGGTCTACTGGATTAATTAATCTGGTAATAACCACTGTACTGCTACATCCATTTAAACTGATGATTTATAAAGCAAATTGATATTAGAAGATCCAGATATCTGCCATTTCAAATATTTATGTGTAAAATGGACCACACTGTTCAACACAAACTGGACATTGAAAAATAAACAACGGATAGTTCCTTATTCACTAGATGCCTTAACTATACTCAATGGTCCCCTGTAATTTAGTGATTTGAAGGGTTTCCTGAAGGATGTCCAAAGACACGGGCCACCAGAGATGAGAATGACTGAAATCGCCGCAAAGTAACAAACATGGTGCAGTTCAATATCCAATCATTGATCTGGTGCACATCTGTGGCACTGTTGTCTGTCACCTTGTTATGTGTGGCATCAGTGCTGTTGTCCGAAATCTGAAACATAAAAGTATCAAGCATTAACCAGGCTGCAGAAGTTGCCCTTATAATATAGGCAGCTTGATGTCTCACATATTTTATTCATTTTTCAGAATGAGGATGTTATTGACAGTTATTGCCCATCACCAATTGCTCTGAGAAGGTGGTTGTAAGCCACCTTCTTGAATAACCATAGTGCTTCTGGTGAAGGTGCACCCCCAATGTTGTTGGGGAGGGAGTTCCAGAATTTAGACACAATGATGTGAAGGAATAGTGATATATTTCAAAGTCAGGATGGTGCGTGATGGTGGGTAACCTTCAGGTAGTGGTTGTTCTTTTGTGCTTACCCATGTGTTATTGGTTTTGAAGAAACTGTCTGAGTAGCCTAGACATGTAACTGCAGTGCATTTTGTAGGGAATTAATGTTTAGGGCAGTGGATTGGGTACCATTCAAGTGGACTGCTTTGTCCTCAATGATATTGAGCACCTTGAAAGTTGTTGGCACTGCATCTATCCAGGCATGTGGAGAGTGTTCCATCACACTCCTTCCTGTCTTGTAGATGATGAAAGGCACAACTTGATATCCCATCTAAAGTGGATATTTATGTGACTGGTACAGTAGAGTTTCTGGTCAATGGTGACCCCCAGGATGTTGATAATGGAGGACTTAATGGTAATGCCTTAGAATGTCATAGGTAGGTGGTTAGACTCTTTTGTTGGAGATGGTCATTGCCTGGCACTTTTGTAGTGCAAATGTCACTTCCACTTCTCAGCCCATGCCTGAATGTTGACTGGGTATTACTGTGTGCATGAATAGACCAATTCATTTTATAATGTTCAATTCTATTCACAACCCAGACAATCATCGGTGAGCATCCCTACTTCTGACCTTGTGATGGAAGGAAGCACATTGATGAACCAGCTAAAAATGGTTGGGTCAAGGACAGTGTCCTGAGAAACCTGTGGCACTAACCAAGGACTGAGATGACTGGAGGCTGGAAGGTGCAGTGGGTTAAATACAGTCCTTTCATCTCTGGGGTCTGGGTTTAAATCCAATGAATAAGCTACAGCACAAAAATCAATACAAAAACACTGACGTTGCAAATGGTTCCTATTCACATTCAACCCTCTTACGCCTCTGGTTCACAGCAACACATCAAGCAAGCAAGAGACACTTGATGGTGGAGTAAACAGAAAAGACTTTATTGATGCCTAGTTTTAATGGTTGGTTCAACTAGACACAAGCTGGTTTTCCGTTTCTGTATTGTTCAGGCTTTATGAAGATCCTTTCAAAAACCATGCTCATTCATACATCCATTTTTTCCTACAAAGATATGCTAACAGCAGTAAGACCTCATGACATATCTTTTCCTGAATCATTTAAGAACAGTCCATTCCTTTAATCAGTTATGGTTGGTTACTCCAAAGCTATGTCCCTTAAATGACTTATTGACCCAACTGTTCCCAAGCTATTGCATTGGAGGCTTTATTAGCCATTATCCTTATATAATTAATGCTTCCCTTTATCTATGTTTATTTCCCTAGCCACTGAAGTTGGATCTTTATCACCCACGCCTGACTTCAGCTGTGGGTGATAAAGGTCACTCACTTCCTTGCTTGTGAATTTTCAGCATAACTCATTCACTTAAAGCAATACACAAGCCAAAAGCCAGGCATCCTGATTAGCTTGGAAAATCTGTTGCTCAGATACAAAAAAGGTCATTTATTAAGCTTCAGTCCCCAGATGATTCATTCACAACTCTCTGGGATGGAGTCAGGTACTACCTAAAACCCCATGATCAACCCTTCAAGCCTTGCAAAATACCATCCCATCCCCAAACTTCTTGTTTGTAGGACTACGCATTACCTTGATTGACTCGAGGAGATCCAAGGTAATTTTTGAAAGATTATCCGCAAATGTCCAAATGTCACTGCCATGTTTTGACACACTCACTTTTCCCAGTTGGTTAAACTGATTGTGGTAATATAACAAGCCTTCCTTAATTTTCTTCAGGCATGTCTGAAAGAATCAAAGGGGATGTTACCATAAGTAAAACCAATGTTTGCCCATGTCCATGTTAATATCCAGTCCCATTTAAGTTCCTACAGTTCAATGCTTTGCTTCATGGAACTTAACATAATTGGCAACCCTTCTGTTGCCGTCTGATAGGTTGGCAGCACTGGGGTAAGTTAGTGGATAGAAATGTCTCTGGCCCAGACCACCATAAAGCTGGGAGGACCTTTTCTGCTTAAGAATATTAATCATGCTGGGGTCTGTTTTACAAGCATCATAAACTCTCTGGTAGCTCTCAAGTGTGTGTGTGGATAGGCAGTGAGTAATGTCAGGCTGTGTGTTGGTGGACAATATCACAGTCATATCCAAAACCATCCTCACCCAAGGTCAAGGCACTTTCCACCAAGGCCTCACCTGGATCATATCCCTCCGAACTCCTTTTATCCATGTACCTATCCAAACCTCTTAAATGTTACAATCGAACCCACATCACCACTTCCACTGGCAGCTCATTCCACACTCGCACCACCCTAAGTGAAAAAGTTCTCCCTCAGATTCCCCTTAAATATTTCACCTTTCACACTAAAACTATGTCCTCTAGTTCTAGTCTCACTCAACTGGAGGAGAAAAAGCCTGTATGCATTCGCCCTACCTATATCCCTCAATTTTGTACACCTCTATAAGATCACCCCTCATTCTCCTGCGCTCCAGGGAATAAAGTCCTAATCTATTCGACCTTTCCCTATAACTCAGGTCCTCAAGTCTCAGCAATATCCTTGTAAATTTTCTCTGCACTCTTTCAGGCTTATTGATATCTTTCCTGTAGGTAGGTGACCAGAACTACACACAATACTCCAAATTAGGCCTCACCAATGTCTTGTACAACTTCAACATATCATCTCAACTCCTGTACTCAAAGCCCTGATTTATGAAGGCTAAAGTGCCAAAAGCTCTCTTTATGACCCTATCTACCTGTGACACCACTTTCAAGGAATTACGGATCTGTATTCCCAGGTCCCTTTGTTCTACCGCACACCTCAGAGCCCGACCATTCACTGTGCAAGTCTTACCCTGGTTTGTCCCCCCAAAGTGCAACACCTCACACTTGTCTGCATTAAATTCCACCTGCCATTTTTCGGCTCATTTTCCTAGCTGGTCAAGATCATGCCGAGAGCTTTGATAGCCTTCCTTGCTGTCCACTATGCCCCCAACCTTGGTGTCATCCGCAAATTTGTTGATCCAGTTTACCACATTATCATCTAAATTATTAATATAGATGATAAACAACAACAGACCCTATGGCACACCACTAGTCATAGGCCTCCAGTCAGAGAGACAACCATCTACTGCCACTCTCTGGCTTCTGCTAAGCCAGTGTTGAATCCAATTGACTACTTCATCCTGAATGCTAAGCGACTTAACCTTCTGGAGCAGCCTCCTGTGTGGGACTTTGTCAAAGGCCTTGCTAAAGTCCATGTAGACAATGTCCACTGCCATTCCCTCATGACCTTCTTGGTAACCTCCTCAAAGAACTCTATAAATTGGTTAGACAAGACCTACCACACACAAAGCCATGTTGACTATCCCTAATCAGGCCCCGTCTATGCAAATACTTACATCTCCTGTCCCTTAGAATACCTTCCAATAATTTACCCACGACTGATGTCAGGCTCACAGGCCTATAATTTTCTGGCTTATTCTTAGAGCCTTTCTTGAACAACGTTAGCTATCCTCCAGTCCTAGGGCAACTAACCTGTGGCCAAGGACATTTTAAGTATCTCCGCCAGGGCCCCTGCAATTTCTGCACTAGCCTTCCACAAGGTTACGGGGGAAACCTTGTCTGGCCTTGGATTTATCCACCTTCATTCACCTCAAGACACCAGCATCTCCTCTTCAATAATCTGCGTATGGTCCATGACCTCACTACTCTTTTGTCTCAGTTCTATCGTCTCTGTGTCTGTCTCCAGAGTAAATACGGATGCAAAAAATTCACTTAGGATCTCCCCCATCTCTTTCGGCTCCATGGATAGATGACCACGCTGCTCTTCAAGAGGATCAATTTTGTCCCTCGCTATCCTTTTGCTCTTAATATAGCTATAGAAACCTTTAGGATTCTCTTTCACCCTGTCTGTGAGAGCAACCTCCTGTCCTCTTTTTGCCCTCCTGATTTCTCTCTTAAATGTTCTCTTGCATTTCTTATCCACCTCAAGTGCCTCATTTCATTCTAACTGCTTATTCCTGATATGAGCCTCCTTTTTCTGTACTAGGGCCTCAATACCCCCATTAGTAGGAGTGATTGGAGAATTACATAGAACTTCAGCCCACCATGTCTGCATTGAACAGGATGCCAATCTAAACTAATCCCATCTGCCTGAACATGGGCTATATCCCTCTGTTCCCTACCTGTTCGTGTGTTAGTCTAAATGCCTCTTAAGTGTTATCATCATATTGGTACTACACCTCCTCTGGCAGCATATTCCTGGCACCTACCACTGTGTGGTAAAGAAAGCTTGCCTCACACATCTCCTTTAAACTTCCCCCTCTCACCTTCAACCTAGGCCCACTAGTATTTGACATTTCCACCCTAGGAAAAAGATTCTGACTATATACCCTATCTAATAATTTTATATACTTCTGAGGTTACCCCTCAGCTTCCGGTGCTCCATAAATAAAGATTTTTGTTTTAAGTATCATGGGACAAACCACAAGTTAAACCAGAAAATGAGATAATAGGATTGGTCTTCAAGTAAGCCAAAATATCCATCATTAACCAGAGCACAACGGTTTGAAACAAATCATATGAATAGGAGTGTTGGTAGCAAGGTCAGCATGTATTGTCGCGTCGCTGGCTCTGCCGGTTGGCCAGATTGCTTCAGAGAGCAACCAGAGCAATCTACATTGCAGTGGGACTGGAGTCATGTCTAACACTAGACCAGCTATTTTCCTTCTCTTATGGGCCAGATGGACTTTCCAACAATTCGACGGCCTCGTGGTCACTTATATGGAGACTAACTTTTCTTTAAAAATAATCACTTGTACGACAGATTTGATCGCACTTTCTGTCATTATTCCAGTAAAGTGACCAATTCACTGCCTTACCCTACCAGCTGAAGCTTACCTCCGGCACGGTCTTGAGTGTGTTGGGGTCACACTTGTCACCGACTTCTATGCGTGGAATATTTTCGCTGCCATTCAGCTGAAGATTTTCCAAGCAACCGTCCTGTCGAGAAAAATCGAGGTTCTTGTTATGGTGTTAATTGAACACGCCATTGGTTGTCATACAATTGAGATTGATGCAGTGCTGCTCAGTCCTGATTGCCATTTAACCTGGCCACAGCTCAGAGCCTGAACCTCCTCGCATCCTGAGGCCACTGAGAAATTCTTTGTCATTTTGTCGCATTCACTACCCCACCCCCACCCCCGCCTCCCAATCACCATTCCAATAGAACTCAGCACAACAACTTATATTTTGGAGGGCCTACAAGCAGTACTGTTGTGAAACAAACGAGCTAGATCAAGAGATATTGGGGAAGGTACCAAAGGCTCGGTCAGAACAAAAAACTGCAGACGCTGGAAATCTGAAATAAAAGCAGAAAATGCTGGAAACACTCAGCAGGTCAGGCAATATCTGGGGGGTAGAGAGAGAGAGGAGTGGGGTGGGGAGGGCAGAGAGGTTTGCAAAGAAACAATCGCTCACAACCCTGCAAATGTGCGGTGGGGTAAATGTACTATTGATCTCTCAAACCAAAGGCCTGCATTAGGGTTAGGTGACGATATGATTCCTGATATGCTTATACGTTCCAGCAAACTTGGAAATGATCACCAGAGCACAATATCCCGCATCTCCTATCCTGCCTCTCCCGTGCAGGGAGAGGATGAGGAGAATTTAAATTCTATAATAATTCTATTAATTAGAATTCGATTTCTCATTCAGTGCAAAACGAGCAGAGATGACGTGGAGGAGATGAGTGGATTGTAAGTCACTGTAAAAGTTAAAAGGCCGTGTTAATTCAGTCAATGATTTAACTTATTTTGTTCCCCACAAGTAAGCCTTATATCGGGAATGTATCCTCCTACTATTCTTAACACATCCCGGAGTGTTGGCAGAGCGGGATAAGTACATTCAAGGCCACATGGGGCAGTTCGTCACAAACTGGGTTCTGGTGGGGGTTCAGTGAACGCATGCAGAGATTACTGCTCTGTGTGAGCCTCACGACCGCAACACCCGAAATCAGTTACCCCAGTTTAGGCTGCGAGAGAATCTCGGCTCATTCCACATTATTGGCACATTCATCTACGAAATTCATCATCTGAAGTTTTGAGAATTACCATATGAAATAGGTTATCCCAACATACGATCATTTTATAATCAGTTAATTAGTAGTTTGTATCGATTTGGAGGTTTCATATACAAAATGATTTTACATATTATTGAAAGTTACTTTTTTCCCCCCAAGTAATTACGCGAAAGTAACCGAGAGTCTACCCTTGATCATCGACCTGAAACATTGATCCGATTTCTCTCTACACAGTTGCTAACTGACCTGCTAAGCATTTCCAGCACCCTCTGTTTTTGTATCACAAGCTATAGTTACTGGAGAACAACCCCAGATGTAACTTATTTTGTAGCGGACAGTTATCACCGTTATAAGCAATAGTTCATTTCGTAACAGGAAGAAAATGTCCCATGCTGGCTGCCTCACGCATCAGTGATTCAAACTTTTTCTGTCCCCCCCCCCAAATTTAATTCCAATTAAGACTCACACCCCAATTCCCTATTTTAACCACTACAAATTAGAAAAACAATCTAGCCGACTTCACTCTTAATTTCTGTAAACATTCAAAAACAAGCTCTAAAATATAAATATCTCCACAGAAATCTATTATTGCGAAGATTTTTTTTCATATTTAGTTCGTGTTCTAAACAATTACACGTTTTAAGATGCAATGTAAGTTTGCTTTACAACACTTAATTGAAAAATATCGATTTCTTAAAATGCAAATGTTTTATTTGCCCCAACTTAGGGGAAAAACTTTAGCATGGCCAAAAATATTATTTTCCTTGTCGTTGAAATTATTATTGATTAAGCCTTAAACAAATTGGGCAAATAATATCCACTTTGCAGCAACTCACCGGTCTATGTGTGTAGTTAAAAACTTTTGAAGTGAGATTCCTGGAAAGAGTTCGGCAGGATATCCAACTGGACCGCTGACCCGGTTCTGATGCCGCGATCCCAGCCACACCGAGCAGCCAGACCAACGCCAATATCCCGAAGCATTTCTCCATCACTCCTTGATAAAAGTCACAGTTTAACACTGAGCCCACAGCAGATTGCCGAACACAATCCAATACAAGGCACGGCAGGTCCCGCCTTTATATCGACCTTCATGTTACAGCGGAATTTCCCAGTTCAAGTTCGGAGAGCACGGGTTCTTTACAAATAGCGTACCTACACTAATTTACCTGTCTCATTCATGTCCACCCCCTCTTAAACAAAACACATAACCCACACTTTCCACCGGATAGTCACATGTTTCAAAGAAGATTAGTTGGCAGTGCTTCGTTATTCGGGCTTGCATCAACAACTGGGCTAGGAATACCTCTTATTACTGTTGCTTCATAAATTTCACCGTGCAATATTTTCCTGAGGACATTTATTTCCCCCGCCTGAATATAATAATTAGTCAATTAAAGGGTAAAAGGGAAATCTGGTGACAAGATGTTAAGCTCTGGAGTTTTGGCAGGATATCATTTCGCTCTTCAAAGTAAAAGTACTTCAAACAAGGTAAGATGCGTGGAAAAATATCCACGATATCGTGTTCAGGTGAACATGAACATTAGGTGAATATGGATATTCTAAGCATGTTTGTGAGGAAATCAACGTTTTCCTTGAAACTCTACGAGCATTTTATGCTTTTTTTAAAAGAAGGCTTTTCTGAAAATATTGTCCCTTTCACTGGAGAAATTAAACGGGTCGTGGATACTGGGAGTCAGACCGAGATTTCACGAAATGTTTGTTAGCTAAAGGTATCAAAGCATATGGAGTAAAGCCGATTAAATTGAATTAAGGTACAGATAAGCCATCTTTAGCCCCCTTTTTCTGTCTTTAGTTCCATGACAATCTCTTTAAAAGTATTTTTTACAACATGCTCGCCTATAGGCAGCTGAATTTGGGCTGGGAGATGAGTTGTGAGATTTTGAGGCATTAAGCGGCAGAAATCTTCACAAAGAAGAGCTGCAGCGACAGAATGATGATGTTACTGGACTAGTAATCTGATTCAAGGGCAGTTATGGGTTGGCAAAATAAATGCTGACCTTGCCAGTAATGCCCACAGCCCATCAACAAATAAAAAGGAACTGAAAGGAATTGGAATAAAGTGATTTTGTCAGTAAAAACAGCATGTAAAAAGAGAAAAGGAACTCCTCTTACTTCTAAGCTCCAGCCCCCTTTGGTTGCCTTTACAATTAAATATACTTTGAAGTATGCTCCTACTATCCAGAAACACTGCTGTAAGATGGACAGATCACCTGTGGACACTTCCAGTTCCAGACACAAACAGTTTTCCCACGTTTAACATATGAGGGAGCATGCAGAGGAGAATAATCAACCACCTTTTAAACCTCCTTCCCCTTCTATTGTTAAACTGTTGATATCTGAGCACAGTTAACATCTCCTGTATGTGTTGTTGAGATGGCACAGTGTGAGCAGGGCAGGCTACAGCTCCAAGACTGAATGATATTTGGGTTGATGCCTTCATAATCTCAGCTAGGCTACTGCTTATAGTTGCAGAGATCAGGTGTCTCCTTATTGGGAAAAGGAGAAGGACTGAGGCATGCTTTCCTGGTATCTGCCGTGGCTCAGTGAGTACTACTCGCATGTCGCAAGATCACGGAATTCCTTGCGTCACGGCTCCCAAGCAAGGGAAAGCTAATACCTGGAGGGTATCTCAGTGGCCATCTCTTGCCATGTGGATTTTATCTCAGATCTTGGGATTTCTGAGACCCTCTGGCACAGAGAACATGGCTCCTGTACTTGTCCCCATTCACCAGCAAGTGGAGATCCCAGAACAAAGCACGAGTGGTGGGGGGGGGGGGGAGGAGGGGAAGTCATTCCCTCCCCATGCAGAACCATTAGGATTGATGTGATCTACTTATAACAGTGATTGGGATAAATAATTTAGTTACCAGGCTAACAGCCAGAAACTTGGACGATTGATCCAGGGACACAACTTTAAGTCCCCCCTTCTCAGATAAATGTTAAAGATCCTGTGGAGCTACTTAAAAAGAGCATGGAAATTCATTGGGATGTTCTGGCCAACTGCATTGTTAAAAGCAGACGATCTGGTCATTCTCATATCATTGTGGGATCTTACTGTGTGGAAATTAGGTGCCATGTTTACTATATTACAACAGCAACTGTACTTCAGAAGTGCTTCATTGGTTGTAAAATACTCTGGGATGTTGTGAAATGCACTGTAGAAAAGCGAATCTTCCTTTTCTTCAAGACTGGTTTCAGAGCAACATTGATGAGGGGTTGTTTTTATGCTTTCCCGGTTCTGACAAAGGGTCTTTGATCTGAAACGTTAATGTTTCCATTTCCACAGACACTTCCTGGCCTTCTGAGTGTTTCCAGCATTTCCAGGTTCTATTTCAAATTTCCAGCATCTGCATTTTTTGATTTTCATTGCTGAGGGCTGTTCTGCCTCTCCCGTGCATTCTCTGACTTAGTCATAGTCCAAGATTCCTTAAAAAGACCAGAAATATTTCACACTAAAAAAAATTTCTGTGTTCTAAAATTCAAGGCAGCAGCAGGGTAAGAAGAAAGGAGGTTTGAGAGTGGAGACAAAACTTTTAAGAGACTATCAGTTCGGACAAAAAAAATTACCCAATAAGGTTTACCTCTGGGATTCTTAATTTATTCTCATTTCTCCTGGCCCTTCAAGGAGCAAGATCTGTGAAAATTTCCTCCACTCAGACTTTTCAACTTAATTGTAAACATGTCTTAAAAAGCATACTTTCTTAGTAGTTTAAGGAGATTCAGCATGTCATCAAAGACTCTGACAAACTTCTACAGATGTACAGTGGAAAGCATTCTGACTGGTTGCATCACGGCCTGGGATGGAAACTCCAATGCACAGGAACACAAGAGGCTACAGAGAGAGGTGGGCTCAGCCAGTTCCATCACGGGTACAGTTCTCCCCACCATTGAGGACATCAACAAGAGACAATGTCTCAGGAAGGCGACATCCATGATTAAGGTCCCCCACCATCCAGGCCATTCCCTCTTCTCATTGCTGCCATCAGGCAGGAGATACAGGAGCCTGAAGATCCACACTTCAAGGTTCAACAGCAGATTCTTCCCCACTGCTATCAGGTTCTTGAACCAACCTGAAAAGCCCTAATACTACCTTGGACTATATTTTTTTTCTCCCTCAACTTGTACTAATGTTATTTTGTCATGTAAGTTATGTATAATTTATGTTAACTTAAGTTTATGTCAACTTATGTTTGTCATGTACTGTGCTGCTGCTGCAAAAAGCTAATTTTCATGGCATTCATACTCTGGTATATATGCCAATGACAACTAACTTGAACTTGAATAAATGAAAATAAAAAAGAAACTGCAAATGCTGAAAATCTGAAACAAAAACAGGAAATCTGAAACAAAAACACAAAAAAATGCTGAAAAACTCAGCAAGTCAGGCAGCATCTGTGGAAAGAGAAATCGAAGGATCACAGGTAGAAATATTGACTCTTTCTCTTTCCATAGATGCTGCCCGAGTTGCTGAATTTTTCCAGCATTTTCAGTTTTTGTTCTAAAAAGCATAATTTTTTCCCCAATTAACTAATACATTTCAAAATAAAATTAATACCATCTAAATGAACATAAATATGGTTAAGAAAAACATACATGGCTTCTAATATTACATAAGCATATTCTAATATAATTTAAACACCAACATATTTTACCAAAATCCAAATCATTAGCCATCAGCTCAGATGTGAGAGGAATTTTTCAAATGAAGCTTATTTATTGACATAGAATGGCTGTTGGTGTTTTGTTCGTTGTTAAGAAAGTCTTTAAAACTGTTTGTGGAAATAATGAAGAGATGTTAGTCACTGGTATACTACCACACAACAGGAAATTCCAGAACCCTCTTTTTATTTCCTGATTAGTTATTGAAAAGTAGCACCTGAGGCAAATAAAAGGTAATGTAATACTGGGTTGTAAGCAGAATGTGCAGTATATAAAAAGAGAATTTTAGTAAACCCATAGTTGGAGAACTGTGTGCAGTTTTGGGCTCCACACTATAGGAAGGATGTGTAGATAATGGGAAATGTTCACAAAGACACTTGTAAATTGGACACTGCCTGGTAAGGGGAAAACAAATAATAAAGATTTAGAAGATTGGAACCATTTAATTAGAAAAGGAGAAAGTGGGCTGAGTTGATAAATTTAAGGGGAAGGGGAGAGCAGATAGTCCAGAATGAGAGGACAAGATATAACATGAAATAGAGAAGATTTGGGATGGAGAGGAGGAGTAATATCTTTACACAAAAGTTTGTGAGGATGTAATTAGTGACAAAACGTAGGAATTGTTAGGCAAAATAAGACCTAGGCCCATGTAGTTTCCCTTGTATCATCCTGGTAATCACATGATGCAAAAATAATGGAGCTGTTGACTAATCAAGGCACTCGGTGTCAAATCAGAATCTGCCACTGACTTAGATCCAAAGCTACCTATTGCTCTCGAGCTATACTATGCACACCACATGTTACACAATTACTCACTTAGTGTATCCCAAATTTCTAAAATCCAATTTGCAGTTGAATTAACCAGAACTACCTGACCACCTCACCCTCTAGAACCTAATGTACAGGCGAACTACTGGCTCACTGAAATGTATCCACAGATTAGATTTGAATTTACCCCATACAAGCACATGCTTTGTCCACTGAACCAGGTGAAATAGATTATCAAGGTTGTGGTTATCCAGTGGCTTTAGAAACCCTAAAGGAGGAATCATATTGTCTCTCAGTATTCTCATTTGCAGTGAGAAAGTGGTCAGTTTTCATAATTGTTTCCGTGTCATCCAGTTGTGCATTCCTTTTATGATTCCGGTCACTCTCCTGGATCTCTTCAGGAGCTGCAATCTCTTTTATTGGACAGTTGATGAATTCCAAGTGTGGCCACGCACAATGATTTATAATTAGGGCTTGAATATTTTGTTTTTTATTCCTTTATGGCTCAGTATGTTTTTGTTAGGTTTTCAGGTAGTATTCAGCAAAATTGGCTATTTTAGTTTTTTTCTAAAATAAAACATTCTGTGAAGTTCCACAAAACTGGAATGATAAGAATAATAATTACATGCTAGTTCAGGTTTTAACAATTACTTCTTTGACAAAATCTTAATTTTCTTTCTTGTAATGGTTTTTCACCCATTTCTATCCAAGCTTTTCCCCTTTCTCCGTTGTCACTGCCCCTCCCAATGTAAAAAATGAAATTAGTCAGCTCATATACATTTTGAAAGCCACATATGGTATTCTTACATCAAGATGAGTGAAAGTATAAGTTTGCATAGTTGACATTTATTGGCAGCATGGAAATAAATATCAGTTTTCCAGATAGGCCTTTGGGGCTGATTGGTATTTGATTCTTGATTAGTTAAAACCAAAATAATTCAGATCCTGTATATAATGTGTCAGGATTACCTATTTTGGCTTAAATATGTGACTGTTCAACATATCCCAATGCCTAACTTGCCTAGCATTGTTGCGATAGCTTCAGTTTATTGTCAATCAAGACCCCTAACTTTTCTCACATTCCATGCATATCACTTTCTTTCTACCTAAGCAATGCTCTTTTCTTGGAGGTTTTCTTCTCATGTAGAGTGCTCTGCATTGAACTTCATCTGCTACCTGTCCATCCAGTTCCCAAGTATATTCAAACCCATTCATCTTTGGAGTCTATCACCTTTGTTGTCTTTGTATCATCTGAACACTTTCCCATTGCACTTTGTGCTTGCTATCTTCGGATAATTTACAAAGGTATTAAACCAAATTCATTTTTCACATTTGCAGCCTTGCTCATTCCTGGTTTCATTGAATCATAGAAATTAATGGCATAGAAGGAAATCATTCAGCTCATCTAGTTCATGCCAGCCACCTCTTCATCCCCATTCATTCTCTTTGCTTCTTAATATCACTAAAAAGCTTTCTATTATACTTCCCTTCTCTCATTATATTTGATTCAAGTTTTTCTTTCACAATCCAGGAGTGACATTTAGTTTTGAATCAATATCATCCCTGTGCCATTTTCCTTCATGACCTATAAAGTTTTTTGCTTCTGCTTTATGAGTTACACAGTAGCTCCATAGTTCTTCCAAGCTCCCAGGCATATCCGTGTCTCCAAGCACATTTGGATTTGACAGACACTTAAGGCAGGTCCTCTGGAAGTCTGATAATTTTGTCTGGGTTTTAGTGACGTCCCCAACACCAGATGTACTCATACTCACCGGTACTAAAGCTTTGCCTATATTGTGTTGAAGCAGAGTATATGCCATTTTTTTAAGAATAGTTGAGACAAGCAATTGGTATAAGGATAACTAGTTGTCTGGAAGGATTGGTCGGTTAATTAGCCACTGTAAATTGTCCAAAGTGTATAGGTGAGTGGTAAAATCTGGGGGGGGGGGGGGGGGGGGAGGGAGCTGATGAGAATGTGTGGAGAATAAAAAATGGAATTAATGTAGAATAGGTGTAATTGGGTGGTTGATGGTCAGCATGGACTTGGTGGGCCAAATGACCTGTTTCTGTGCTCTATCTCTACATGACTATAAACACCAACATGGACAGATAGTCTGTCTGTGTGTTTGTATGTTCTATCATAGGTGTCAACTGCAGCTTGACTGTTAGTGCAAGCCACATACTTGTAGCTTCAAATCCCACTTCAGAGACTTGAGCATATATTCCAGGATGACATCCACTGCAGTACTGTACTGTTGGAGGTGCCTTCTTTCAGATGAGACATTAACCCAATGTCTTCTCTTTCCTCTCAGGTGAATGTAATAGATCTCAAGGCATGATGGAAGTATTGTCCTGGTCAATATTTATCCTTTGACCAACATCAATAAATCTAATTATCTGGTCATTATCACATTGATATTAGTGGGATCTTGCTGTGCAGATTAGCAGCTATCTCTCCTGCAGTACAACAATGCAGCCATGAAATGTGCTATAGAAATTCTTGCTTTCTTTTCTAAGGTCAAAAAACATTATGTGCAACATTTTTGTGCACTGTGTGGTAGAATTTTATTAAAAATTGGATTGCAATCAAGGATTTATTGTGTGGTTCTCATTGGGATGTCAAGTGGCTTTCTGGGTCCTCCATGCATACTACAGGTTCACCCACAGAGGTAGTGGGCAAGACCAGGTACCCAAACAGAATCAGGTCTTCACAATGCACATGAAGCCTGCTTTAGCATCAATTAAAGTGATGCTGCTTTGTCACCATGGAGCCCGATGCCTGGATCTTCTTGCTGGTAGGCCACCTTGAAAGATTTAACTCACCCTTTTCATCAAAATCACCCCCATCCCCACCTCCTTGCTGTGGTTCTCCTTTGGACTCCCCAGCACCAGACCCTACCAAATTCTGAACCTCACCTGCCTCTTTGTGACTCCAAAACCTCCACATACCCTCCACCACAGCAACTGTGGCTGAACTACACACAAAACTTACTGAGGCGCAGAACAATCCTCTCTCCAAGTTCACATTTGGGTTTGTTAGCTTCACAATTGTTAGCTTTTTTGAAGCCACATCTTTCTAAGATGGTGCTCCGAACTTCATAGCAATAGCCTTTAAGTGGACTAAAGAACAAGCTGCTGGAGGAACTCAGCTGGTCAGGCAGCCAGAGGGATAGTCACTGTTTTGGCTTGAGACCCTGCATCAGGACTGGGAGTGTAGAGGTGAGATAGCCAGTATAAAGAGGTAAGGGAGAGGGGTGAGGCAGGAGCTGGCAAGTGATAGATGGATCCAAGTGAGGAGGAGTTGATGGGCAGGTGGAGTCATATGCAGGAAGGAAGGGTGGAGATAGCGTCAGAGGCTGGGAGGTGATAAGTAGAGACAGTAAAGGGCCGCTGATAATGGAATCTGATAAGGAGGGAAGGTGATGAGTGGAACTAGATAACGGAGGGATGGTGGGCAGATAGGATCAGTAGGGGAAGGGGATCAGGAACCCTTTAAGATAAGATCTTTATTAGTCACATATACATCGAAACTCACAGTGAACTACATCTTTTGCGTAGAGTGTTCTGGAGGTAGCCCGCAAGTGTCGCCACGCTTCTGGCACCAACATAGCATGCCCACAACTTCCTAACCCGTACGCCTTTGGAATGTGGGAGGAAATTGGAGTACCCAGAGGAAACACACGCAGACACGGGGAGAATGTACAAACTCCTTACAGACAGTAGCTGGAATTGAACCCAGGTCGCTGGTGCTGTAATAGTGTTACGCTAACCGCTGTACTACTGTGTTGAGTTAGGTTGAGTGTATGGGTGAGAGGCAGATGGAACCAGGTGGGGGACAGAAAAGAAACTGTGAACCTTTATCATCAGAGGGCACTGTGATGCAGCAGGGGTAGGTTGGTAGAGAACCTTGGTTTTGTGGCTGTTGAGTTTAAGGCCTCTGTCTTTTGTTCAGGGAACAAGTCAACAACATCTTGGAGCCCCACTTCCAAGTGCGTCAGAACACAAGTGTTGTCTGCAGACTGGAGGAATCTGACAAATGTAGGTCTGGGAGCCAGTAAATCCTTAACCTAGGAAGGGGGATTACCTTAAGCAGCTCTTTTCTGGACATAGTAGACCAAAATGTTTATTACGCTGCAAATTTCTGTGAGTATCCCTTTAATTTCTCTATAAGTAACCATTTTAATTTCTTAATAAGCATGGTCTGGGGATTACTGGCTGACTTATTTGCTGAAGTTTGACTCGCCAAACCACCTTGAACACCTATTATGGATGGAATCCACCTTTATCATTCGTAACCATGTGCAAATTAGAATACGTGCTGGCCATTGAGGGAATTCATGAACCCTTTCTTGCTCGGTCATCACAGGAGTACCAGATGAGGTCAGTACACTAATAGTTGGTTGTTCACTTCAAAATCATGATTTGCAATATTTAAAATTAAACACCATGTACATAAACAGTTGTTGATGGATACAAGATCTACAAGTTTGCAGATGATACCACCGTTGTAGGCCATACCTCAAACAGCGATGAGTCGGAGTGCAGGAAGGAGATAGAGAGCTTAGTGGAATGGTGTCATGACAACAACCTTTCCCTCAATGTCAACAAAACAAAAGAGCTGGTCATTGACTTCAGGAAAGGGGGCGGTGTACATGCACCTGTCTACATCAATGGTGCTGAGGTCGAGAGGGTTGAGAGCTTCAAGTTCCTGGGAGTGAACATCACCAACAGCCTATCCTGGTGAAATCACGTAGATGCCATGGCCAAGAAAGCTCACCAGCACCTCTACTTCCTCAGGAGGCTAAAGAAATTTGGTTTGTCCCCTTTGACTCTCACCAACTTTTACCAACGCACCATAGAAAGCATCCTATCTGGATGTATCACGGCTTGGTACGGAAACTGCTCCGCCCAGGACTGCAAGAAGCTGCAGGGAGTTGTGGACACAGCCCAGCGCATCACGGACACCAGCCTCCCCTCCTTGGACTCTGTCTTTACCTCTCGTTGCCTTGGTGTAGCAGCCAGCATAATCAAAGACCCCACCCACCCGGGACATTCTCTCTTCTCTCCTCTTCCATCAGGTAGAAGATACAGGAGCCTGAGGCCACGTATCACCAGACCTAAGGACGGCTTCTACCCCACTCTGATAAGACTATTGAACAGTTCCCTTATACAATGAGATCGACAATGACCTCACGATCTATCTTGTTGTGACCTTGCACCTTATTGCACTGCACTTTCTTTGTAGCTGTGTCACTTTACTCTGTACTGTTATTGTTTTTACCTGTACAACCTCAATGGACTCTGTACTAACTCAATGTAACTGCACTGTGTACTGAATTGACCTGTACGATCGGTTTGTAAGACAAGCTTTTCACTGTACCTCGGTACAAGTGACAATAATAAACCAATTCCAATACCAATACCAAGTGGAGACAGGGCTAACTGAAAAATATGTGGATAGATTTAATGGGTAGTTCAGTGAATCAATGGTCTGAGACTAATATAATTTGGTAAGTTAGTTCAGGGTTAGGCTGTCTAGAGAAGTGAAGAGCATAATATCAGCAATTAGACTCTATGTGCCAGTAGTTAGCAATTTTCACAAACTTGTCCTGATGATCTGAGTGGTTGAGTTGATGTTTTGCCTCTCCTTTGCCTCCCTGGCTTGATGATGCAGCAGTTAGTTACACTGCATCACAGCTCTAGGGAACCAGGCTCAATCCTGACATGTGGTGCTGTCCATATGTGGAGTTTGCACGTTCTACCTGTGGCTGCGTGGGTTTCCCCGGGTACTCAGGTTTCTTCCCACATCTCAAAGATGCCCTGGTACATGAATTGGCCACATGAATTTACCTTTGTGAAGGTAAAAGGATCACAGGGGTGTTGATGGGTTTGTGAGAGAGAAAAAGTTGAAGGGGAATGGGAAATAAGGAGATGAGAAATGGGATGATGGGATTGCTCTGCTGGGAGCCAGTATGATCTGAATGGCCTCCTTCTTTGTTGCAATAAGTAAGTAAGGAATATCTATACCCAAGAATTAGGCATTCCTTCAATTCTGGTCCTTTCTCCATCTCTACTTTTTTTGACTCAAAATTGGCATTCATGCCTTTAGCTGTCTAGATGCAGAATAGAACTTTAGCCCCCCCCCCCACCCCAAACCTTTCTTCTTCTCTGTCCTCCTGAAGACCCTCACTAAAGCCCACTGCTTTTGGTCACCTGTCCTAATATCTCCTCCTTTGGCTCAGTGTTAGATCTTGTTGATTTACAATGTTAAAGATATGGGTGTTGTTATAGTTGTTATAGCACCTTTCTCAACAAAGGAGATCTCAAACCACTTTACAGCCAACAAAATACTTTCAAAGTGTAGTTTCTATAGTCATGTAGAAAATGTAGCAGCCAATTATCCACAGTGAGCTCCCAACAAATGCAATGTGATAATGACCTGAAAATCTGTTTTAGTTATGTTGGCAGAGGTATAAATATTGACTCCAGAATATTGGAAAGAAACCCCCTTTCTCACTCTTATAGTTCTGTAGGATCTTTTACCTGAGAGGGTAGTCGGGGCTTCAGTCCAACATCTCATCTGAAAGATGCCAGCAGTTCGGAAATTCCACAGTATGATGATGGTATGGTGGCTGTTACCAGCACTCATAATCCAGATGCCTGGATTAACAATCCAGAGATATGAGTTCAAATCCCACCATAACAGCTGTAGAATATAAATTTGGTTAATAGTCTGGATTTAAAAAAAAACAATTAGTATTAATAATGCTGACCATGAAATGACCAGATTTTCACATAAACCAATCTAGAATACTCTCCACTTGCCTGGATAAGTGCAGCAACCAACAACTCTCAAGAAGCTTGGCACCTTCCAGGACAAAATAGCCCACTTGACTGGCATTCCATCCACCACCTTAAACAGTCACTCCCTCCAACACTGGTGCACCATGAAATCAGTGGAATCACCATGGAACCATCTACAAAGTGCACTACAGTTGCTCACTCTGGCCACTCTGATTGCACATCCCAAACCCATGACACTATTGCTAAGAAGGACAAAGACAGCAGATGCATAGGAATACCACAACCTGCAGGTCCCCCTCCACCATCCTGTCTTGGAAATATATCGCTGTTCCTTCATCATTGCTTGATCTAAATCTTGGAATTCCCTGCCCAACAGCCCTGGAGGCGTACCTTCACCCGAAGGACCATGGCAGTTCAAAAAGATGGCTCACTCCAACCTTCTCAAGGACAATTAGGGATGGGCAATAAGTGCTGGCCTTGCTGGCAACACAGAGAGCCCAAAAATAAATTTAAAAAACATTCTAATACACCAGCAGGATATCCTGACTAGATGGGTGACGTAGTGGTGTACAGGCAGGATGGAGTAGCCTCAGGGGTCCTCAACATTAATGCCAGACCCCATGAAGTCTTATGATATTTGGACAAACATGGGCATGGAAATCTTCTCCTGACTACCAGCTACCGTCCTCTTTCAGTTAATGAATCAGTGCTCCTCCAGGTTGAACAACACTTGGAAGAAGCACTGAAAGTAGCAAGACCACAGAATGTCTTCTGGGTGGGGACTTTAATGTCCATCATTAAGAGTGTCTTGGTAACACCAGCAGTGACTGAGCTGGCCAAGTCCTGAAGGACATAGTTGCCAAATTGTCTGCAGCATGTGGTGAGTGAACCAACATGAGGGATGAACCTACTTGACCGTGCCCTGATCAAAGCTACCACCTGTAGTTGCGAATGGTAGGAGACAATTAAGCAGCTAATGGGAAGAGGAAGATCCATAAATATTCCCGCCTCAACAATAGCCCAACATGTGAGTGTTGAAGACAAGGCTGAAGCATTCACGGTCATGTGAATCCATCCTTACCTCTTCCTAAGATCCCACCATCACAGAAGCCAGTCTTCACCAAATTTGATTCACTCCACGTTCCATCCATAGTACTGAAGACTTCAACTTCAGAATGAGCTGTGCTCTAACCAAGATGTTCCAGTACAATTACAACACTAGCATTTACTGACAACATGGGAAACTGCCCAGTTTTCTCCGATTCAACAAAATCCAATCTTGCCAATTACTACCAAATTAGTCTCACTCATCAGTAAAGTGAAGGAATATATCATCAACTGTGGTATTAAGTGGCACTTGTTCTCCAATAGCCTGCTGACCAGTTTGCGCTTTGCCAAGACCATTTGGCTCCAGATGCCATCACAACCTTGGTCCAAGTATAAACCAAAGAGCTGAATTCCAGAGGTGAGGTGAGAACAACCGCCTGTGATGTCAAGGTAGCATTTGACTAAGTGTGTCATCAAGGCACCCTGGTGAAATCAGTTGGCATCAAAGGCAAAATACTCCAGTGGTTGAAGTTTCATCTCACATTAAGGAAGGTTGTTGTAATGTTGGAGATCAGTCATCTCAGCTGAGGACATCACTGAAGGAGTTCCTCAGGGCAATGTCCTAGGCCCAAGCTGTTTCACCAATGGTCTTCTTTCTATCATAAGGTCAGAAGTCGGGTGTTTGATTGGCAGCCCATCAACCACTCCAAATATTCATTCCCTCCCAGTGTGTACCATCTACAAAATGCACTGCAGATGCTCATCTAGGTGACTCTGACTGCCATTTCCAGTCCCATAGCCGCTAAAAGGACAAAGGCAGCACTTACAGGGGAATATCACTACCCCTGTGCACCCCTCTAAGCAACACACCATCCTGACTTGAAAATATTCTGTCAGTTGGTCTAAATCCTAGAACTTTCAACCTAACAGCATTGTTGGAGCATCTTCACCAGAAGACCTTCAGTGGTTCAAGAAGGCAGCTCACCACCACCTTCACAAGAGCACTTAGAATTAGGCAATACATACTGGCCTCGCCAGCAATACCCAAATCCTGAAAAATGAATAATTAAAACAAAAGGCATCAATACTCTCCTTAAATGACACACATGTGCATGGACACAGTCATTTTCCAATGGATAGTGGCCGGTGGCCGGTGGCCAGAGCATGAATCTTGACTAACTTAATCCTTCCCAGCTTTGTGATACTGAGCCCAGTTGTAGACCTACAACCGTTGCACTGGTGAGATCAGCAAAGTGAGCTCAGACTGGAACACAAAACTGGGAATTGCCTGCTCTGCATGACTTAGTACATTCACCTATTGTGATGGGGTTTGGGGTAGTGATGGCAGGGATGGGGTTGTGATAAATTTTCTTGTGATAAGGTGGAAATTCCTTCTGAATTGCTCCTTAAATCACAAAAGTTTTTAGGTTTAAACAGCGTATTTTGGTTTTTAGTTCCCATACATTTGAAGTGGCTGCATTTAACTGAAGTCTCACAGTCAATTTTAGGGGAAGTGGTCACTGAGTATGATTGAGCAGGAAATAAATTTTAACAATGTGAAAAATAATCTAATCTGGTGAGTGAGCTCATTGCCTCTTGTAATGGCCTCTCATCAGGGTATCTAAAATTCTATTTTCTGACGTAAAAGCTTAATGGACAATTCTTCAAGCAACATAACCCTCTTCCTTTCGAATTAGATCACATTCAGTGAAACACAGCTCTGGAACCTTCTCTGTCAGACAAAACATATCAAAATCCACAAGAATTGTGTAACACTTATTTCAACAATGCTAAAAGGAACAAGTCGGCAGATTGGGTTAATGTTCATTCATCTATGTTAATCTGGGAAACATTTTGTTTGGAAGAGCATGATATTTTGTACCAGTGGAGGTTTTACACAGCCTAGGCTGCAGATCCATTCAACAGATGCTGTCCACTCTTATTAATATATGCTGGGTTTGTAAAAAATGTATAACTCATCAAACTCAAGTTTCATCCTGAGGCATTACAGCTGTCTGAGTAAGTTTGCAGAATTAGCAACCCAAATAACAGAATGTTAAATATATAAACGCCAAAATAACTTGCAAAAAGGAACTGAATATTTCCTTGAAAAGACAGGATCTGCAGAACTCTGGGGAAAAAGCAGTGGAGTGGCAAGAGGGGCCAAACAGCCTCCTTCTGTACTGTAAGACTCTCTGACTAAAAACAACAGAAATAATAATTGAAGCAATAAACTGATAAAAGTTATTTTGCCCTGCAGTGCAGGAAAGTTAAACTGCCTTTAGTCTGAAATGAAGCAACTGCTAAAGTCTGCTGAGGCTAAATCCCTGGTGATGCTGAGTCAATTTGCTCAAACTGTCAGTTTCAGTAACTTCTCCAAATGGTTTATGTGTCAACAGCTCCTGCACTGAACATTACAACAAAAACATTCAGAATATAAGAGGTTTCAAATAATTAAGGATGCATCAACATTTTTGTTGGGAGTTGTTCTGAAGGAGAGGCTGTCTTAATTCCATCAAGATAGAACTGGTTCAGTTACTACTGGCAACTCAGGTTCCAGCTGCTTTGTGATCTCTCCCAGTGTGACAGACAGACCAGGATAAATTCTACAAACCTCTGCAGTTGTTGCACAGAGTCCAAATTGCTACTTGTGAGCTTCAATTTTGCATTAAGAGCCTGAAGGCAGTGAAAGCTTTGGTGCCCAAATAATAAATCATTTTTCTCCTCAAGGTCCAAAGGCAAAGCTGGAACTGTTTGCTCAAGCATGCAACTTTCATTTTGCCTTGCACAGGAAACATTTTGCTGGAGAAAGATGACTGATGGGTAGAATCATAGTAATTACATGAAGGAGGCAGCTCAAGCCTATTGCATGTTAGAACATCAACTGAGTCTATCTAGTTTAATCTCATTTCCTCCTATCAATTTATATTTTCAAATACATACCCAATCCTCTTCTGCTTCAAGTAGTATGTTTTAGTACTGGGTTAGTAATCTAAGTATATGGACTAATAATCCAAATCAAATTGAGTTCAAACCCCACCACAGCAGTTTGAGAATTTAAAACAGATGTTTAAAAACGTGGAACTAAAAAGTTAAAGTGGCCACAAAGCTATCAGATGATAATTAAAATCCTAACTTCCTGACTGATGTCCTGTAAGGAAGGGAAGGCTCCATCCTTACTCAGTTGGGACCCTCCTCCACACAGCTGACCCTCAACTGGCCCTGAAGTCAGTCTAGCAAGCTTGAGTTGTGTCACCATTCAGTTACTATCCCTTTAAGAAAATCTGTTTCCACTTCCCTTTTCAAAATTTACAATGGATCCTGTTTCCCTCACCGTTTCTACTTGGGTATTCCATCCCCCTAAAAAAACTTAGAACAGAAAAACTCCCCAAACCTGTCCCTTTGTTCTTTTGGTGACGATCTTAAACTTAAGCTCTTTAATACTGACTCACCAACCAGTGGGAATGGTATTTATTTTCCCAATGCACCTTACTAAAGCCCCTTATTACATATTCCCCACTGCTTTCAACCCAATTCTGATATGATAATTGTATGGCAGCAGAGCAACAATCAAAACACAGCCTGGTGATCATTACAATAAAAATGTGCATTTATACAGGACCTTTAACAAAGAGCAATGAGATAAATTATCAGCTAATCTGTTTATCAATGTTGGCTGAGGGATAAAATTTGGCAAGACCACCACAGGAAACTCCCCTTCTAATCTTTAAGTGGTGCCGCCCAAAAGAGCAAGTTTAAATCCAGTCTGAAAGACAGCACCTCTGCAGCACTCCCTCAGCATCCCTGGATTATCTACTCAAATTCCTGGATTGTGATTCTAAATTCAAAACTTTCCAGCTCAGTGGTGAGAATCAGAGAGGTATTCACCATCAAGGCTCAAACCATAAATGGGCTGGACAGAATTTGTATGTTATATTTTTAATCAGTGTTTACTTAGGTATGTATCCATTTGAATTTTCAGGATCGGACAACATTAGGGGTGTGAGGGCAGACAATTTATCCATAGCAGTGTATAATTAAAAGCTTTATGTAAATTGTCAGAGTAAAATGCCTACATTAATGAGTGCTTTTCTTTGTTCTGTTCATTTGGCAGTAATATTACATTCATGATTTTAAAAATGAAAAATAGAATAAGAATCTCAGGTCCTTTGTTACATTTACTGGAAGGTACACATGAATGAATTTTGGTTATTAAGGATGGAAACTCTTTTTTGTTGATCTGTGACTGTGAGGTGAAAAATTGAATCCTGTTAAATACAAGTCAAGTTTATTGTCATATTCACAAGTACAGTGAGGTACAGGTACAATGAAAAATTTGCTTGCAGCAACATCGTAGGCAATTTATGCATACATTATGCATAAATTATACAAGACAGTGAAAAAAAACACTGCAAAACATGACATTAGTGCAAAAAAAACCAATCAGAGACAAGTCCATGGTAGTGCAAGAGGTGGTCCGTAGTGTTCCATTGTTAAGGTAGGGTTAGGGTTGTGCAGGTTGGTTCAAGAACCTGATGGTTGTAGGAAAGTATCTGTTCCTGAACCTGGTGGTATGGGACTTAAGACTTCTGTACCCCCTGCCTGATGGTAGCAGTGAGAAGATAGCATGAACTGGACGGTGGGGATCCTTGACGATCGATGCCGCCTTCTTGAGGCAATGCCTCCTGTAGATGCTGTCGATGGTGGGGAGGGCTGTGCCCGTGATGGACTGGGCTGTGTCCACCACTCTCTGTAGCCTCTTGCGTTCCTGTGCATTGGAATTGCCGTACCAGGCCATGATGCAACCAGCCAGGATACTTTCTACAGTGTATCTGTAGAAGTTTGTTAGAGTATTTGGTGACATGCTAAATCTCCTTAGCTTCTAAGAAAGTAGGGGTGCAAGCATAGAAGCATAAGGGATAGCAACAGAGGGAAGGCAACATGTGCTTGTGAAGCTAAACTGCAGCCAATGGTCAGCAGCTTCAGGAGAGAAAATGGAAGAATTGGTTAGGGGATAAAAGTACAAAGGAAAAATTTAAATGACGCAAATCATTAAGCAAATGTCACCTCCTGATATCCCCTTGAAGTGGAAGAGCTTACATCACACCACCAGAGGGTGATTCCACAATTTGCACAGTAACACACAAACCTTAATCATTTACATTTTTTTTTCCAAATTATACAGGTAAATGTTTGGGGAAGTCTCATTACCAGTAATTCTGCACCAGGTGTGAAACAAGTTTTGTCATGAACATATTAGTAGGCGTTGTTTCTCTTTGCCACAGATTTCTGTGAACTAGAGTTTGACTTGAAAAGAACCAGAGGAAATAAATGTTTGCTGGTTGTGTGGTCACATAGTTCAACTTGGTTCCCTTGCCAAAGGAAGAAAGATTTGATATTAAATAATACTGTGTCATGGTTCTCGAATGCTTTACGCACACTGAATTCTTCTGACGTGCTGGAATGCCCCACTGCTGCTATACCTTATGCTCGTGTTTGGTTGGATTCGGTTGTGATTAAACATTGTTGAAGATCAATTTCATCTCACAGTCACAGATCAACAACAAAAAAATTCCATCCTGGATAACTGAAATTCATTATTAACACGTGCCCTTCAGTAAATATAAGAAAGGATCTGAGATTTCTTTGTATTTTTCAACTTTTTTTCTTACATAAACTAAACATTAAACTAAACAAGTTAAAGCAAGTATGATTTATTGATTTATGCGTATTTACTTTTTTATAATCTAACAGGTGATAATGTAAATCTTTTAATGGTATACTGTCATAGATAAATGATCTGTCCCCACAGTCTTAATTTTTATACTGGTCTAAAAATTCATATGGAAATGAGGTGGCCATCTTTTGCACATCAAGATCTTACAACTGGAGAAACAAAGTTCCTCCAGCATCATAGTGTTTTTCATCAAGATCTTACAACTGATGCGATTGATCAGTAAGTCTGCTTTTAGAGGGGGTATTATTTGTGGGAGGAAAGTTATGGCATCATGGAATTGTTATGGTACAGAAGGAGGCAATACAGCCCATCAAGGCTATGACTGCTCCTAGTTGAGCGATCCCTTTAGGCCCATTCACCAGGTCTTTTCCCACAGCCCAACAAATTATTGTCTTTCAAGTGCCTATCCAATTTCCTTTACTGTTAAGATGGACACGGTCATCTTTAGATGGTCTCAGATCCACCTGGACCACAGAACCACAAAATAAACTTGACCAATGAACAAAGGCAGTTTGACAAATGATGCTCTTTGATTCAGTCTCTCTCTCGCTGTGAAACCGTTCCTTGCCTTGTGATTATGGGTTAGCAATGGGAAAACACCAGCTGTGACTGCTACTTGAAGATGTGTCAATGTGGATGTCAGAATAAGTTTGCAGCACAATATAGTTTCACCCCTACTCTCCCAACCATTTTATTCTGATAAGTGAAAAATATGCAGTCAGTGAAAATCAAAGAAACGCTGCAGATGCTGGAAATTTGAAATAAAAACAGAAAATGATGGAAACACTCAGCAGATCAGGCAGCATCTGTGGAGAGAGAAATAGAGTTGATATTTCAGGTCTAAGGCCCTTCATTCTGAGTGTTTCCAGCATATACGTACTTTAAATTTACGTTACAATTCTACAGTTTCACATAGTCATTATTCATATAGACTATGTAGTCATTATTCATACAGTCAACAATAAACTCGATTTGACCTGACTTGATATATGAACCTTGACAATCGGCCACCGTAATGAGGTATCACATCACAACGGAGCACTGTGAGACACGAAAAGACCAGTCTACCTTGTGTCCTCCTATAAGTCACATAATGTGACGGTGGCTTTGTTGACTAATCATAACACTTAAATGCAATCATTACCCTCAGACCTACTTCCCTCATCTGCTAGAGTCATATTATGGAATCGTACAATACAAAGGAGGGCCAATATGCCCATTGTGCTTGTGCTGGCTCTTTATAGAACTACCCAATTAGTCTTACTCCCCTGATCTTTCCCAGGACCTTTCTCCTTTTCAGGTATTTATCCATCCATTTATGAAAGCCCCTGTTGAATCTGCTTCCCCCGCCCTTTCAGGAACCATGTTCTATCAGAGCAACTTGATATGTGGAAACGTTCTTCCCACTCTCTAGCCTATTTTTGTTTTGGCAATTATCTTCCATTGGTGGCCTCTCGCCACAGTGAATGAACTTTGAAGGTCACTAGTTTCTGATCATGTGTCATACTTGACCTCAGTTGGCAGCACTCTCGCCTCCAAGTGAGAAGGTTGTAGGTTCAAGCCCCAGGTTTTGCTCATAATCTGGTGTTGACACTTGAGGCATTCCAAAAGGGCTGATCCTTTAGGGATGACATTAAACTGGAAAATGATAGTATCTGAACAAGATAAGGAATGCAATGGTCAACGTTCCTCCCACTACCAAAACATATTAACACTATTAGAATCTGGTTTGCACTCAGTAAAGGGACTCTTCCCAAATTATTGTTGCTGCTTAATATTTCAGGCACAGAGCAGATGTTCCATTTGCTCATATAACAGTCATGATGTATAAAAACAAGAATTGTCATTTCACCACAAGAAGATTTCACCAGTGACTCTCCCACTTTTTTCCCCTTTTCTTGTGCAATCATGTCCGGTCTTGACTCAATGCTTCCATCTCATGACCAGGCTGGCATAAGGAGTTAAAACGTCTTTGAGATAACTTTACTTCCTGACTGTTGTGTAAACTAGCAACAATTTTGCTGGAATAAAATCAGGACATGCTGGAAACACTCAGCAGAATCTGTGCAAAGGGAAGCAGAGTTAACATCTTAAGTCCAAGACCATTTGTCATAAGTCTTGCTGGATCATTGTCGTTTCCTTATCCTTAACTGAGGAATTCCAACCTCCCAGTATTCCTGTCAACTTGGATGTTGCTATAACACAGCACAGTCTCTTTGCTTCCTCAATAGGTTAAAGTGGGACAATTGCAGATCCTTTGCGTATGCTATCCTTAGTATTGTGATCAATCATCCATTTTCAAGAAATATTCTTGAGAGAGATTTCAGTAGCAGAACGTGCTGGGTTGTTTAACATGACAGAGTTGGAACTGTGTTGTTTGGTACTCATTTTGCATTGAATGGACTTTTTTTTCCCAGTGAACTAAACAATGATGGATGAACACCTTAACTTCAGTGCTTTGTTCCTGCAGCATCTTTGCCTTCACATTCAATTGACACAGTGCCTTGTATTGCTGAATCATCTCAAGAGACAAGAATGTGGTGCCAATATTTCTTTTGAGGATATACTGTGTTATCTGTTAGGCAAGGTTCTTGACAGAGAATGTTCTGCAATTCCTTTTTCTTTTGTCACCTGGATTGCTCCCCTTGCTGCATGCTTTGTCAACTTCGAACGCACGTTCCACCAGTTTGCTCCCATTGAGCTCCTATGGCCTTTCCAGGTGTTCCTCATTTTCAAAGTGTACATGGTCAAACTTCTTCTTCGCCTAATTTGGACATCAGTACTGGAGGATCCCTTACAGTGATTAAGTCATTCAAAGAAAATAAAAAAAAACCAACTGCAGATGCAAGAAATGTGAAGTAAGAAACAGAAAATGCTGGAAACACTGAGTAGCCATGCAGCATCTGCAGAAAGAGAAATGGTTAACCCTTCAGGCGCAATACCCTTCATCAGAACAGGGAAAGAGAGAAAACATGTTGGTTTTCAGCAGCAGAGAAGGTGGTAGAGAGATGGCAAGGAAAAAGGGAATATCTCCAGGTTTGCCATGGTGATAAGTTTAAATGAAGTCATCTGGTTGCTAGATTAATAGAGAGAGAGAACATGAACAAAGGAACATAAAGACTACGAAATCCAGAGCAGTAGGAAATACCCAACAGGTCAGGTAGTGCTAATGGAGAGAAAAAAAATACAGCTAATATTACAGATCGATGACCTACAGTAGAAATGACCAGTTCTGACACAAACAGAGAAGGCAAGTTACCTGAAGTTGGAGAATTTGACATTCAATCTGGAAGGCTGCAATGTGACCATTAGGAAGGTGAGGTGCTGCCCCCAAGCTTGCGTTTGGACTTGTTATAACAGTGCATGAGGCTACAGGCAGGTAGGTCAGATGGAATGGAGAATTAAGGTACCAGACAACAGGAAACTCAGGGTCACCCCAATGGATTAAATTCAGATGCTCTGCAAAGTGTCCACCCAATTTGTGTTTGGTTTCTCCAGTGTAGAGGAGACCACATTGTGAGCACTGAATGCAATACACTGGAATGGAAGGAATGCAAGAGAATTGCTGCTTCACCTGCAAGGACTGTTTGGGTCCCTGGATGGTGGGAAGAAGGAAAGAGGTAAAAGGGACAGGTCTTACGAATCCTGCGGTTGTATGCAAAAGTGCTGTGATAAAGGGAATGGTTGGTGGAGACAACAGAGCAGACCAGGAAGTTGCAAAGGAAAGAATCCCTTCGGAACAAGGGAGAGGAAAATATCTCTGGTGGTGGAATCTTGATGAAGGTAGTGGAGTTTGTGAAGGATGGTTGGTTGAATGCAAAGACTGGTGGGGGTGGAAAGTGAGGACTAGTGGAACTCTATCCTTGCTCTGTCCAGGAGTTGGGGTGAGAGCAGCTGTGGGAATTTGATGAGACGTGTTTAAGGGTTCTGTCATTATGGAAGAGGGGAAGTCACAATTCAGGACAAAGGAAGACATTTGAGAGGCATCTGTGTGGAAAGCCTTGTCATTGGAGCGCATGTGACGGAGATGGAGGAACTGGGAGAATGAAATGGAGTCCTTACAGGAAGCAGGAAGTATGGTCGAGATGGTTGTGGGAGTCTGAGGGCTTGTTTCAGATGTTTGTCGCTAATCTATCCCCTCAGATGGAGATGGAGAAATCCAATGTAAGCCTGAAGAATAGCACCTTACCATCCATCTGGGCACCTTCAGGTAACTCATGCTCTTTGTTGGATCAGAAGTGATCAGTCTGCTATAGGTCATCAATCTGTAATGTTGGGTCAATTTTGTTTTCTCTCCCTTAGCACCCAGCCAACCTGTTGGGCATTTCCTCTCGCTCAGCATTTGCCAGCTTTTACATTCAATTTTATAAGTGGCCTCCAATATTTCTTCTGTTCTGGCATGAATATAAACTACTTATACGTACTATCCCCTGACGTGGTTGGATGCAGTGGAGTACAACAAAAATTGGTCCAATTTATTGAACACATCATCATGCCAGATAGGGATTGGGTCTTGAATTGCAACACAATATTTTCTGCCCCCATTGACAGGGAGTGTGGATTAAATCTAGGTCCAACAGTTCACCTCAACCAAACAATTCTCCAGTCCAGTTGAAGCCATATAGCCTGCCTACCCATTTCCAACTGGGTATGGGCAAACTGTCAATAACTCGGTCCATCCTCCTCCCTGGCCCCCACCTCACCACCACTCCCTCCCTCTTTTCCCCCCATCTCACCGTCCTCACTTCTCCGCTCCCTCCCTTTACACCTCCCTTTCCCCACTCCTTACCCTCCACTCCCCATTCCATCCTCTCCTTGCCCTCCTTCATTCCCTCCCTCGTCCTCCCTCCTCTCCCGACTTCCCCTCCCTTGCCCTCCTTCCTTCCTCCCTCCACCTCGTTCTCTTCCTCCCCTTCCGTCCTTTCCCCCTTCGCCATTCACCCTCCTGCCTCCCTCTCCCTCCCCTCCTACTTTCCTCCTCCTAACCTGCCTTCCTCACCCTCCTTCCTCCCTCTATGCCTCTCCCTCCCTCTTTCCCTCCCCCTCATTCCCCTCCCCCTATTCCCCTCCCCTCTCCTCCCTCTCATTCCCCCTTCATTCCCTTCCCCCATTCCCCTTCCTACACCCTCATTCCCCTCCCCTCAATCCCCTCCTTCCTCTCATTTTCTCTCTTCCCTTCAATCTCCTTCCCATTCCCCTCCCCCTCCCCCCAATCCCTTCCCTCCCCTAATTCTCCCCACCCCCATTCATCTCCCTCCACAGCTCATTCCTCCACCCCAGCCCCCCATTTCTCTCCCTTCCCCCTCATCCCCCTCATTCCCCTCCCCCACAATCCCCCCCACCCCGTCATTCCCTCCCCATCCCCAACCCCTCATTCCCCTCAATCCCCAACCCCCTCATTCCTCTCCCTCAATTGCCCACCCCTTTATTCCCCCTCATTCCCCCACATTCCCTTTCCTTCCTCCAATTTATTCCCCACCCCTTTCATTTCCCTCCCAACACCCTTATTCCCCTCCCTCTCCCCCTTTCCTCTCCCTCCCTCATTCCTCTGTCCCCCTTTCCCCCACCCCCTCATTCCCCTACCTCTGCCCTCCCCCTCATGCCTCTCATTCACTTCTCCCTCCCTTTTGACCCCTCATCCCCCTCTCCTCCTGCCTCTAATCCCTTTTCCACCTCTCCCTTTCTCCATTCCCCACTCTCATGCCACTCTCCCTCACCCCCTTCCCCTCCCATTACCCTCCCCCTCATTCCCCAACCTCCACATTCCCCCAACCCCCTCATCCCTCTCCCCCTCATTCCCCTCCCCCTCAATCCCCCATCTCCCCTCATCCCCCTCCCCATTCCTCTCCCGCTCATCCCCTCCCGCTCATCCCCCTCCCCATTCCTCTCCCGCTCATCCCCTCCCGCTCATCCCCCTCCCCATTCCTCTCCCGCTCATCCCCTCCCGCTCATCCCCCTCCCCATTCCCCTCCCGCTCATCCCCCTCCCCATTCCCCTCCCGCTCATCCCCTCCCGCTCATCCCCCTCCCGCTCATCCCCCTCCCGCTCATCCCCCTCCCCATTCCCCATTCCCCTCCCCCTCATTCCCCAACCCCTCATTCCCCCTCCACCCTCATTCCTCCTCCCCCCTCATTCCTCCTCCCCTCATTCCCTCTCACCTCCCCTTCCCTCCTTCCCCCTCCCTTCCTTCCCCCTCATTCTCTCCCTCACTTCCCCTGCCTCACTTCCCCTGCCCTTAATCCCCTGCCATCATTCCCCCTCCCTCCCCCCCCATTTCCCCTCCCCTCACCCCCATTCTCCTCTTCTCATTGCCTCTTCTCCACCCTTCCCCTCATTCCCCCGCTTCCTTACCCACACCCTCCTTCCCTCTTCCCTTACTCCTCTCCCCTCCCTCCTCCACCCTTATCTTCTCATCCCCGCTATCTTTTTGCCCCATCTTTCTGTGATTACGCCCTACCGCTTTATTTCGAGTTCACTTCTGGATACGCGAGAGTCAATTCTCTATCCGGCATCCGTACACGTGCCAATATAAAACCCGCCTTTATCTACTGCTTCAATTGGTTGAAACATATAAACAATAAGGGTTTGCAAACAGTTGATTGGGTGTAATGGTTGTCAATTTGAGTAGGGGTAGCTGCGGTTGTGGGTTCTGGGTAGTAGGTTCGGTTTTGAAGCTTCGGCCTGTGGCGCCTGTTTATTTTTTTATTTGTATTTAATGCGATATGATAAATGTTAAAGAGGAAGTGCTGGTAGGTTTAATACTGAAACGCAATGAGTGGGCTTCGAAAATGGAATTAGTGAAAAGCAATCGGGAAGAACACTTCCGAGATGTGGTTGGGCCTGGCTGACATTTTAGCTCGGATCTCAACGTCTGTGTCGCTGAATATCGTTGGAAACCTAGTCTGGTCCGAGCTTTCTGAGATCTTAAAAATCAGAATAATGGGAAATATCCGTTAGCTTTTAACAAAACTGGTTGAATTATCTGTAGCGTACTAGACGTTCCGGCAGCTAAACTGGTTCTATATATTGCTAGAAGATTTAATTATAAAAACAACATGGGTATCTTGAAGTTTCTACTTGCTCGACGGCCCATGAGAGCTGATGTATTTTTTTCTTTGTTGGCCTTTCCAACTGTGACTCAGTGGGTGTCACTCTTGCCTGTAGATTCTTAGTTCAAGCTCCTAGTCCAGAGCGCACAAATCTGGGTTGATAGTGTGGTGCTGAGGCAGCATTGTCAGAACGATCATCCTTGGAATGAAGTGTTAAACCCTGTCTGCCTTTTTGGGTGAACGTAAAGGATACCAGGTGTTATTTTGAAGAAGAACAAGGGTGTTATTTCCTGAGTCTTGAGGCTAACGTTTACCCCAAAATGAACATCTCTATAAACTTAATCTGGCAATTAGCACATGGTTGTGGGAGCTTGCTGTCCTTGCATTGTAAAAGTAACTATCCTGAAATATTTCATTTTCTAAAGTACATTGTAGTGTTCTGATGGGACATGAAAAGTGCTGTTTAAATGCAATTCTCTTTCTGTAGCTTTTTCCACTTGAGCTCTTTCTTAGGAAAGGCACAAAGTAGCCAGACTTTCTGCACACATTATTTGCCCAGTTTTGTCAAGTAGGTGGTTGCTCCTCTTGACCCTCTGGTATCAGTGTACACTATGAACACTTAATCTTGTTGCCATTCTGTCTTTATAATGCTTTTTTTTTACCATCTATGTTGTGTAAATGATGTAATGAGCCAACTGAGGAATGATGGCAAATGAGTTGCTGTATTATGCTATGATATGTGATCAACTTGGCCTTTGGGGTCAAATTCCACTTTCCTACTGCTACATTTCGAATTGTCTGTTTTGTTCTATGTAAATGTCATAACAGTAGGAAATCATGATTTCCTTGGAAGCAATGATCAGGAACATTAAAGGGTCACGATTAAATAATATTTGACTCCACTCCTGACCCATTCTCCATTCTTAGAATTTGTTTGTCTTTGACCAGAAGACTATTTAATTTCCAGATTCTGTGACATTTTTAAAAAAAGTGTAGATTGTTTTGCTTTGAGGGGTTTCATATAGCATGCTTTCTTTTTGACCATTACAATGGATAAGATTTGAACCATTGATGAAAATGTCAGTGAACTCATTTAAAGTTGATGGTATTGATGGGTGCACTTGGCTGTCAGTGAATTCTTACTATTTGTCTCAGTGGTCTTTGTAATAGGCATTTTATGAAAGAGTGGATGGCCCCTCCTGAATCACTGCAATATTTCCACTTCAGGGATTTGGAATTGGTTTGTTATTGAACGTGTACTGAGGTACATGGGAAAAACTTGTCTTGCGTACAGATCAATTCATTACACAGTTCATTGACATATTACAAACTAAAACAATAACAATGCAGGGTAAACTAATAGCTACAGAGAAAGTGCAGTGCAAGTAGACAATAAGCTGCAAGGTCACAGTAAGGTAGATTGTGAGGTCAAGAGTCCATCTTATCGTACTAGGGAACCATTCAATAGTCTTGTAACAGTGGGATAGAAGCTGTCCTTGAGCCTGGTGGTACGTGCTTTCAGGCTTTTGTATCTTCTGTCCAGTGGGAGGGGGGAGAAGAGAGAATGTCTGGGGTGGGAGGGGTCTTTATGCTGGCTGCTTTACTTAAGCAGCAAGGAGTGTAGACAGAGTCCATGGAGGGGAGGCTGGTTTCCATGATGTGCTGAGCTGTGTCCACAATGCTCTGCAGTTTCTTGTGGTTGTGGGCAGAGCAGTTGCCATACCAAGTCATGATGCATCCAGATAGGATTCTTTCTATGGTGTATCAACAAAAATTGGTGAGGGTCGACAGGGACATGCCAAGTTTCTTTAGCCTTCTGAAGAAGTAGAGTCACTGGTGAGCTTTCTTGGCTGTGGCATCTACATGGTTGGACCAGGACAGGCTATTGGTGATGTTCATTCCTAGGAACTTGAAGCTCTCAACCCTCTTGACCTCAGTACTGTTGATGTAGACAGGAGCATGTGCACCATGCCCCTTCCTGAAGTCAATGGTCAGCTTTTTTGTTTTGCTGACATTGAGGAAAAGGTTGTTTTAATGACGCCATGACACTAAGCTCTATCTCCTTCCTGAACTCTGACTCTTTGTATATTTGAAATACCACCATAGTGGACTGTATCATCTGCAAACTTATAGATGGGGTTAGAGCAGAATCTGGCCATGCAGTCATGGGTGTTTTGGGAGTAGAGTAGGGGGCTGAGGATGCAGCCTTGTGGGGTATCAGTGTCGAGAATAATCATGGTGGAATTCTTGTATTCTGTTGTGAGACTTGAATTAATAGCAAATTTGTTATTGATTTCCGCCTAATTCATTGAAGCAGTTTAGAGACACTTCACTTTGAACCCTGCCTCATTCATTTCCTGAAACTCTTTTTGTTAATCTGCTTGTTTCAATGGTGTGTCTTAGCTCAATTTATATCTTACTTGAAGCAATTCCTGATGACTTATTTATCCGGCAAGTAGCAAACCCATTACAGAACAGGCAAGTTGGCATTGTAAGCTTATCTCAGAAATCTCTGGGTTCAAAGGTGGAAACTTGGTCAGGGCTTCCACTCCTGCTCACTATTCAGTAACCAGCTCCTGAACATATGCAAGTATATTTCTGGAATAAAGTCAATAGGCTGTGATGTTCTATGGTGTTGAATTGCTTGGCAGTATTTACCTTAACAAATGCATTCTGGTCACTTGAGCAGGAACCATCAATTGCCCAGCAACGTATTAATCTTTTGGGCAAGGGAAAATGTTAGGATTTCTGTTTTCATATGGTATTAGGGAAATGTTCCCAGCATGTGAATGTTTCTTCAGAATAGTTTTGATGTGATCACTCTTTAATTAGAAATGGGTTGTAATTTGGAGTGATTTGTATTCTTGCTATTCCCAATGCTTTTGATCTATTTTGTAGCTTTGACGTGTTTATAAATACATGGAAGATTGGACTTTGGAAGCCAGTGGTAAGTGTAAATCAGATGCTTGTATCTGTGTTTAATTTGTGGTATTTACTTTCATGGTTACCTGGCCAAATAACATGGCTTGATTTTAAACATTATTTCTTTTCAATTTATGATGAGAAAATGTTTGTGTGGATGAATGGTGATTAATTGATGCTGTAAAATGGGAAAAGTTGAGTGGAGTTGTACCTTGAGAAACATAGAAGGCTGGAGGTATTACAAAAAGCCAGGTTCTTGTAGGGCTCAAATGAAGAGGGTTTGGGAGTTACCTGAATCCTTGCATATGCCTTGTCTTTGAAGTTCTCTGTCTGCTAACTTGTGTGTTTAAACTGCTAGATTTTGGAAGGGTTGTAGTGGTTTTACTTTAATTTCAGTTCAAGTATTTTTCATGGTGGATTATGGACTCGCACATTTGACTTTGTAATTTGTGCATTGATAGTGTTTCACTGCACAACAAATGTAATAAATACTAGTACTGATTTTAACATGAAAACTTCTGAAGTTAAAACACCTCCTAGTGTTTGGTAATGGTGTGAGTGAAATAGTCCATATTTTATCAGGCCTGTGTACAATGCAGTAACAGAATCTTCTAGCTGTAGAGTTTGTAGGGCAAGGTATTGTCAGATGAGAAAACTTAGTGGGCATACAAAAGAAAACAAAATACTCTGGTGGTTAATGGATTGAAAATCTGTGCCATTTTGTCTGGAATTACTTCCTTTTACTTTTCATCCCCAGAGTAAACCATGAATTTTAATGGTCTTGATTCTGGCCTTGGAGAATACACATCACCCCTGCACCCTGGAATCAGCACTTCCCTGGAACGCTCAATTGAGCATTCGCTGGATCCCAGACTTGACCCAACCTTGCTGCAGAATATGGAATTGGAAGGAGATGGCGTCCAGTTAGATGGCATGTCGGTCTCTGTGTCTGAATCTGTACATCTTGTGGAAGGCATGTATTCAGAGCTGCACACAGTTGTTGCAGAAGTTGGAGTCCCTGTAACTGCATCACATTTTGACCTTCAAGATGAATTGCTTTGGGTGGGAAATCATGGGGTAAGTACAGTACAGTTTCTGCAACCAAGAAAGATTGCTAATACTTGGTTTAGAATGGAGGTTTTGGTGGGCAGTGCTGGATAAGGGATTAGCATGTTGTACTTCCATTGCTTCTCTTTGTAGTCTGGATGATTGCTCGTCACAAAATGACAGTTTGCAATGCACCAATGTTGCAAATTTACCACCTGCTTGCCCTTATTTCTCTGTCTGAAGCAGCAAAGTTAAGCAGCTTGAGAGTTGAGAACAAGCAATGAATGATTGGATGGCATACCGTGTGTGTGCTTAATTAAAGGATTGTAATTAAGCTGTTAAGAACTTCCATTTAATTCATGTAGTGTGCTAAGCTCTAGGTTTTGAAGGAATGATGTATTACTTATCAGCTGTTTGGACCTTGGAATTTCCCCTTTTTCTTTTTAAGTAATGATTAATCCAGTTGAAATTAAACTAATAGCACTGAAGACTTCCCAGAACTTGGATAGCATTCTGCCTGGTTACATCCCTAAAAATGTTTGAAAGTATATTAATTCATTGATGGTGGATGTGGGATCAGAAAGTGCTTGATCCCAAGATGCTCCAATATTGATGCAAGAGTGGCTGTGGGGGATTGATAGAAAAGGCCTTAAGCCACCCCCCCCCCCCCCCATCATTTTCTTCCTTTTATTGAGGAAATCCCCAAATCCCATTCAACTTTTCCCCACAGCAATGTATGAGATGGGGATGTTATTAGCTCTGTTTCAAAAAAGGTGTTTCCTTGCATTTCCCCTTTTCACCCTTGAAATCTGTGTTCTGTTGTTCTTGAACCTTGCAGTAATGGGGGCAGCTTCTCTTGCAAGTTGTTTTAATGCATTCATTTTTGTTTTGAGTGCTTGTAGGTTACTAAATTGCCAAAACACATACCTAGATTCATTTAAAGGTCTTGTTCTTCTTGAAGTGTTGAGCTATTTCTTGTTAAGTTAGTCTTTTAAGATATTCTTCAGGTTTGAGAGTTGACTAAGGCATATGATGAAATTGCCTTACATTATAGGCATTTGATTTGGGAGAAACAATAAACAAATTTGAAATGAAAATCTAAATCTTTGAATTGTCACTGGTGTAAATAAAAAGTACCGCTAGTTTTGGTTTTGCTTGATGCTTCCTTGAGGAGCAAGTGAGCACTTTACCTTCATAGATGCATAACTAAATTTATTTTTGAACTTTCTCTCTAGGGCCATGCAACCTCTTTTTTTGGTCCTACTATGGAACGATACTCATCCTTTCAAGTTAATGCCACAGATGACATACGTCAGATACAGAGCATAGAAAGTGGAGTTCTCTTTTTGAATAAGAATAACCTCAAATGCTTTACTCGAGGAGGTCTTATAATGTTTGATTATGTGTAAGTTTATTTTACATACTTGGTCTGTTGCAGTTTTAAAGTAAAACTATATAAATTTAAAGTGAATACAGAGTGAATGAGTTTACGAAGGTTGTATAGCTGCAGTTTTATTCCCCCCCCCCCCCCCCCACTGGCCTCACTCCTAAGTTTTCATCTTCCTCCCTCTTGTGCAGGTGTTAACTAGAATATTTTCAGTGCTCACTTAAATGGCTGTTCCTGTGTAGACTTGATTGCTTCTTTGTCATATGCTACCATTGGTTTGGCTGCATATCTGCAGAGTGTTAGGAACCAAATTAGATGGCTGCAAAACATTCCTGTTAATCTACCATTGATAAGCTTGCTATTTTTCACTGTGCAAACTTGTATGAGGAATGGACATTTAGGAAATCTGAGGGTTGCTGATGCTTCTGGCATTGTATTCCAGAGTGAGTTGGCACCTCTAAGAAGGAAGAAAACTTCAAGTGAACAAGTTTGTGTTTCTTTTCACATCCTTGTCTGTTCCAATAATTGAACTAAGTGCTTTCTTTTCATGTTTAGTATGGATGAAGCTGAGGATATGCACAGCCTCCTTCTCACTGACAATAATTCTGTTCTACTGGGGGGCCTTCAGAATCATGTCCGAGAAATAGACTTAAATGCAGTACAAGAAAGTGAAAAGGTAAAGTTCTGAGCACAAACCTCAAGTGTAAATATTTTAAAATTCTTTAAAGCTGATCTTCTCACTAATTGCTGTAAAGCACGTTAGAGGATGGAATATTGGAGTCGCAACGTCATTGATGCTAACTCATAACACTTGGTCTGCCTTTGAATCAATGTTAGAAATGATCATGAACCAGACTCTCAACCATCTGAGTGATTTTGATTTCCTTAGTACAGATAATTGATCAGTACTACATGGATGCCACAGCCATCCCTTTCTTCTCATAATCTGAAGAAAATTGTTTATTGGAAATCCATAAATTTGAGTTTAAAATCTACAAAAAAAATTGTGATTTGCTGTTTCTCTTTTGCTCTAATTTTTTTTTCTTCAGGGTCTCTATTTCCATACTTTATCCTTATTACCACCTCCATTTTTACTCCAGTCCTTCATCCCATCATTTTAAATGCTGTTGAAAACTGGATTTGAGCTGTGTGTGATTAGCCCAGTGCTCTATCCAGTTTCCTGCTCTTGTGTCCACAGATCAAGGCTTTATAAACATCTTGGAAACTTTTATTTTTAACATGTTCTGAATGGTGATATTTTGTATTAATATATATGGAGTTTCATTTTTTTTTCTTTCTTTCCAGTACACAGTTGAGGTTCCAGGAGTCACAATCATGCGGCAGTCTAACCGCTTCTTCTTTTGTGGCCATACATCAGGAAAGGTACTTGTGTAGAAGCTACTGAATTTAAAACTATTTGTAGCAACAGGAAAAAAGACAATAGTCTGAACGTACTGATTCCTCTTCTAATTGTTGCTACTATCTTCTTGCCATACCTGTTGTTCCCTTCCCAATCTTAAAACATGTACAACCTGTCTATGCAGTATCTGGTAGGTAAATGTGAAGTTATCTACTTTGGTATTTGGTGTTGTTTAAATTATAAACTAGGAAATATTGATTATACAAAAGGAGTTGGGTGTTTTTGTACATCAGTTCACTGAAAGCAGAAATGCAGGTGCAGCAAGCAGTTAAGGAGGCAAATGTTATGTTTGCCTTCATTGCAAGTTTTACTACATCAGTAAGGATGTTTTACTACAATTACACAGGGCCCTGGTGAGACCACACCTGTCATTGTGTGCAGTTTTGTCTCCTTGCTTAAAGGATGCCATAGAGGGCGTGTATCAAAGGTTCACCACACTGATTCCTGGGATGATGGGACTTTTTGCATGAGGGGAGATTGGGTCAATTAAGCCTGTATTCACTATGGTTTGGAAGAATTGGAAGACTTTATCGAAACATACAAAATTCTGACAGGGCTCAATAGGCTGGATGCAGGAAGGATGCTTGTGGGGGGAGGGCTCTAGAACAAGAGGTCACAGTTAAAGGATAGAGGGTATGACATTTAGGAGGAGGATTAGAATAATTTCTTCACTGGTGACCCTGTGGAGTTCCCTCCCACAGAGGTCTGTGGAGGTTATTGCTTCTAAATGCTAAAGCCACAAGGGGTCTGGGGAGAATGGGAATGTGGTATTGTGATTAAAGGATCAGCAGTGATCATGCTGAATGGCAGAGCAGCCTTAACAGGCTGAATGGGCTACTACTTATTTTCCTTTTTGTTTTTCTATTCTGTCTGCCTTAGTCTTTGCTAGTTTATTATTTCTGTAGCTCTATTTTGTGGATAGAAAGACATTGAATGTGGTTTCCCTTCTTTCTTCTATCCATTTTCCACTCAATTTCTAATTTGTAGTGAATATTGGGGACTGACTTCATTTAGGCTTGAATGAAGTTGCTTGTTCTGTGTACATTAGTAAGGATGTTTTGCTACAATTATACAGGGCCCTGGTGAAACCACACCTGTCATATTGTGTGCAATTTTGTCTCCTTGCCTAAGAAAGGAAGCACTTGCCATAGAGGGAGTGTAGCAAAGATTGTAATTGTAGTCTATCTGGCAAACATTGTTTTTTAAGGTCACATTAAGAGTTCAGGGAGATTTTTTTTAAATAATTCATTATTGAAGGGAAAATAGTATTTAGAGTAGTAATTAGATACTGATTGACCTGCTGAGTTCTTCCAGTGTTCTGTTTATGTTGTGGAAAAGTAGTACATTTGGAAAGTCCTTCTAATCATGTTGTGATATTTTTGTCATCTAGAATATTGAACACTCCACTTCCCTGTGGACATCTTGTCTGATTTCAGAAGAAAGCATCAACTTTTCAAAATATTTCTTATGGGGCCACTGGGAAAACCCTAAAAGGTTCCAATTCTTGCTGCTGGAAAATGTGCTTAAATTTTGGATTTGATGATCAGCAGCTGGGGATTACCTCTGACTGTTATAAGTAAGATCAGCTGAACTATACCAAGTGCAGCCTCTCCTCAAATAATTTCCAAATGTATAACATAGGGAAGTTTACAAACATTACTGATATGGTTATCCATTCCAGAGACTTGAGTGGAATAATCTCTAGATTGATGCTTCCAATGTAGCATAAAGTGCTGCTATTTACAGATGGAATATTAAACCAGGACCCCACCACCTCCTCCCACCCCCCCCCCCCCCCCCCCCCCCCAATTCTCTTGGGTGAATGTAAGAAGTCCAGAGGCTCTGTTTGGAAGAAGAGCAGGAGAGTTCCAGCCAATGTCCCAGCTTGGTCAACATCATTTGGTCTGTTGAGCCTACAGTGAATTCTTATAGAACAATGTGTTCAGTCTCATTCCTCTACTTGTAACCCATGATTCTGCAAATTGATTTCCCTGAAATCCCTATCCTGTTTTGAACCTATGATTGACTGGGTTTCATCAGCTTTATAGGCAATGAGTTTGGATTCATAACCACTATCTAAATATATATTTGAAGAAAAAATCTCTCGGCACCTGTGTCTTTCCCATCATTTTGAATCTGTATCAGTCCTCAAACCATCTGGTAATAGGAATAGCTTCCCTTTATTTACCTTTTCTAAATACAACCTGATTTTGTACAAAAACAGGAAATACTGAAAATATTCAGCAGGTCAGGCAGCATCGGTGGAAAGAGAAACTGGGTTTAATGTTTCAGTTCTTAGACCCTTTGTCAGAACTGAGAACTGAAAACAAGTTAGTTTTTCTGTTTTTGTTTCAGATTTTTCAGCATCTGCAGTTTTTGATTTTCATGATATTGTACACCTCCATTGAATTTCCTTTTAACCTGCCATTTGCAAGGGAATAAGCCTAGCTTCTCTAACCTTGTAGCTGAAATCTCTCCTTGGAACTATTCTAGTCAAACCAAAAGCTATAGATGTTGGAAATCAAATAAAACAATGCTGGAAATACTCAGCAGGTTGGGCAGCATCAATAGAAAGAGAAATAATTAATGTTTTGGGTTGATGATCTCATCAGAAAGGTCATCAACCTGAAACTTTACCTCTGTTTCTCTCTGCATAGATGCTGTCTAACCTGCTGAGTATTTCCAGCATACTTGTAAATCTCTTCTGTGCCCTCTGTAGGACAGACAACCTTCCAAAAGATAAGATTTATAAGGTATCTTTATTAGTCACCTGTACATCAAAACACAGTGAAATGCATCTTTTGCGTAGAGTGCTCTGGGGGCAGCCCGCAAGTGTTGCCATGCTTCCAGTGCCAACATAGCGTGCCCACAACTTCCTAACCCGTACATCTTTGGAATGTGGGAGGAAACCGGAGCACCCAGAGGAAACTTGCGCAGTCATGGGGAGAATGTACAAACTCCTTACAGACAGTGGCTGGAATTGAACCCGGGTCACTGGTGCTGGAATAGCATTATGCTAACAAAACTGAACTGGAAAGCTTTACTCCTCTTGAGGCCTAATTGGTGTTTTAGAAAAGTACAAAATAACCTTCCTGCTTTTGTACTATGCGCTTCTATTTCTAAATCCCAGGAACCCATGTGCTTTGTTAAGAACTTTATCAACATGTGTCTCTTTCAAAAATTTGTGCATATATGCACTCAGGTCCCTCTTGCAGCACGCCCTTTAGAACTGTGCCATTTAAACAATGTTTTTTCTCTTAACTCTGTCAATGTTTCATTTGACACAACTCTATTAAATTTCATCTGCCACTTGTCTGTCAATAATGCCAGCCTATCTGTAGTTTTGCAGCCTGTTACTACTTGAAGTTTAGTGTCCTCTGCAATTTTAAATTTTACCTATATACAAGTCATTAATATATATCAAAAAAATACTGTGGCCCTAGCAAACCCTGGGAACACTTCTGAACCATCCTGCATTCTGGAAAACAACTATTTACCATGACTCCTTGCTTTCTGTCCTTGTTATCTTTTCATTTGTGCTGCCAATAATTCTATAGCTGCCAGCCATATCCCTCATTTCATTCAGGCTAGTCAACAAATGATTTGCCTTCAACAAATCCATGGTGGCTAATTTTAATAACTGGAGCTTCTCAAAGTGCTGATTTTAATTTTTTTATGATTATTATTTCGAAATGCTTTCTTGCACAGAGGTTAAACTGGCCGGTGGTTGCCAGGCATGCACTCGCATCCCTCATTAAACAAGGTATTGGTTTATTACTGTCACTTGTACCAAGGGTTAGGGTTTCTGCAATCTTGTGGCATATTCTGAGATGAAGAACACAAGTAGCCCATTCAGCCCCTCAAGTCTGCTTCATCATTTGATAAGATTGTGGCTGATACCTTAAAAACCATTTTCCTGCCCCTTTTCCCTGTGTCCCTTCATAGAACAAATCTGAGCTTGCTGCCAGGAAACTAACTGCATGTGGCTAGCTACAGTGCACCTGAAGATTTGCTACTCTGAGTGGAAAACATTGTTCCTCACTTCAGTCTCAAGTGGCTTATCCCTTATTTTGAGATATGACTCCCTAGTTCTTGAATTCTTATCCTGGGGAAATAACACCCTACAGTTAACCTGTTGAGCCCTTAAGAATTTGGTATGTTTCAATGTCACCTCTCATTAGAACATAGAACAGTACAGAATAGGAACAGGCACTCCAGTCCACCATGTCTGTGCTAAACATGATGTCAATCTAAACTAATCCTGTCTGTCTGAATGTGGGCTATATCCCTCCATTCCCTGCCTGTTCATTTCTTTCTAAGTAACTCTTAAATGTTGCTATTTAAGGGGGGGGGGGGGTGGTGACTCTAACTATCTACCCTATCTCTGCCTCTCATAATTTTATATACTACCATTAGGTCACCCCTTAGCCTTCAACACACTCCCAGAGAAAACTGTCCAAGTTTGTCCAACCTTTCCTTTTGTAGGTAATAGACTCCAAACCAGGCAACGTTCTGGTGAACCTCTTCTGCACCCTCTCCAAAGACTCCATATCCTTCCTATAGTGTGGAGACCAGAGCCACACACAGTGCTGTAAATGTGGCCAAACTGCAGTTTTATGCAGCTGTAATGACTTGCCAACTTGTATTATACTGTGCCCAGATTGATAAAGGCAAGCATGCTATATGCCATCTTTACCACCCTATCCACCTGTGTTGTCACTTTCAGGGAGCTATGGACTTGCACCACAAGATCCCTCACCGTCCTTCTAAGGGTCCTGCCATTTACTGATACTTTCCTCTTGCATTTGACCTCCCAAAGTGAATTTCCTCACACTTGTCTGGATTAAACTCCCATCTGTCATTTCTTCGCCCAAATCTCCAACAGATCTATACCCTGCTGTATCAATTCACAACCTTTCTTATTGTCCACAACTCCACCAATTTTTGTATCACCTGCAAACTTGCTAATCAGACCACCTACATTTTCATCCAAATCATTAATGTATATCACAAACAACACTGGTCCGAGCACCAATCCTCGTGGAACACCACTGGTCACAGACCTCCAGTCAGAAAAGCATCCCATTGCCCTCTGTCTTCTATGACCAAGCCAATTTTGGATCCAATTTACCAACTTACCACTGATATCATGAGAGTTGACCTTCTGGACCAGCCTACCGTGAGGAACCTTGTCAAATTTATGTTAACTTGTGTTTGTCATGTTTCTAATGTACTGTTCTGCTGCAAAAAGCTAATTTTCATGGTATTTGTACCCTGTGTATGTATGCTTATGCTGACAATAAATTTGAAATTGAACTTGCTCTACTAAAGTCCACGTAGATGACATTCACTGCCCTACCCTCCCCTCATCAATCATCTTTGGCACTCCCTCAAAATAAAATCAATGGAATTTGAGAGACTGAGCCTTCCCTGCACAAAGCCATTCATCCAGACTATAGAAAATGGAGTGCTAGTTTGCTCAATCCCTCCTCACGACAGACTTTCAATCCCAGGAATCAGTCTGTTGAATCTTCACTGCATTCATTCTGTGTTAAGGACACTCCTTTTGCATAAGGAGACCAAAATTGTACACAATATTCTAAGTGTGGTCTTAACAAATTTGTAATAATTGTAGTAAAACATCTTTACCCTTGCACTCAAAACCTCTTGCAGTAAGGACCAGCATTCTTAATGGACCAGCTTTCTTAACTGCCGACTGCATCTGCATGTTAGCTTTCAGTGACTTTTGTACAACGGTACCTGGGTCCCTTTGAACATTAACATTTCCTGGTCTCTTGCCATTTTAAAAAAAAATCACATTTCTGTTTTTCTTTTCGAGGTGGACGACACATTTTTGCATAGAAACATAGAAAAATTACAGCACAATTCAGGCTCTTTGGCCCACAAAGCTGTGCCGAACATGTCCCTACCCTAGAAATTACTAGGCTTACCCATAGCCCTCTATTTTACTCAGCTCCATGTACCTATCTAACAGTCTCTTGAAAGACCCTATCGTATCCGCCTCCACCGTTTCCAGCAGCCCATTCCACGCACTCACCACTCTCTGAGTAAAAAACTTACCCCTGACATCTCCTCTATATCCACTCCCCAGCACCTTAAACCCATGTCCTCTTGTGGCCACCAATTCAGCCCTGGGGAAAAGCCTCTGACTATCTACCCGATCAATACCTCTCATCATCTTATACACCTCTATCAGGTCCCCCCTCATCCTCCGTCTCTCCAAGGAGAAAAGGCCGAGTTCCCTCAGCCTGCTTTCATAAGGTGTGCTCTGCATTCCAGGCAGCATCCTTGTAAATCTTCTCTGCACCCTCTCTATGGCTTCCACATCCTTCCTGTAGTGAGGCAACCAGAACTGAGCACAATACTCCAAGTGGGGTCTGACCAGGGACCTATATAGCTGTTGTACTCCATCTTCCATGTTGGTACCTGCTCACTTAGCTTGTCTACATCCCCATGAATCCTCTTTACAGTGTCCTCTTCCCAACTAATTTTGTATCATCAGGATTGAAACGTTGACATTTGAACCCTTCAGCCAAATTGTTGAGTATAGATTATAAATGGTCGAGGCTGAAGAACTGGTTCATGTGGTCTCGGCCAGTCAACCTGAGAAAGGCCAGCTTATTCCTGCTTTGATTTCTATATGTGAACTAGCTCCCAATCAATGCCAGTATTTTAATGTCAATTCCATGCATTCTCACCTTGTTCACCAGCCTGTGTGGGACCTTATTGAAAGCCTTCTGAAAATTCAGATTCACCCCCTTGTCTACTCTACCAGATACATCCTCAAAGAACTCCAGTAGATTAGTCAAACATGTTTCCCTTTCATAAATCCGCGTTAACCCTACTTAGCTTATTTCTAAGTGTATAGATATCACATTCTTAATAGATTGTAGCATTTTTCCAGCTTCTGACGTTGGGTGAACAGGTCATCAGTTCCCTGTTTTCACTCTCCCTCCTTTCTTAAATAGTTGGCTCACAATTGTTACCCTTCAGTCTGCAAGAACCATTCCACAATTTATAGATGATGACTCGTGCATCCACTATTTTCATCGCCACCTCTTTGAAAACTCCTGGTTGTGGATCATCAGATCCTTGGGATTTATCAATTCTTATGTTTATTAACCATAGTTATACTATATTTCCAAATACTGGTTCCTTTTTATTTCCTCAGTTGCACTGTCCCTTGATTTTCCAGATTTCTTTGTCTTCCGTGAATACAGATGTAAAATATTTCATTCCTCTGCCATTTCCTTATTTCCAAGGTAGATTCTCCCACGTTTGCTCTTGCTAACTTTTTTCCTTTTAGTATGCCTATCGAAGCTCTTGCTATTTGTTGTTGTGTTTCTTGCTGATTTAGTCTTGTATTCAATTTTTCCTTTCTTTATCAATCTCTTTGTCATCCTTTGAAAGCTGTAATGCTCCCAATCTTCAGAGTTGCTGCTTTGTCTGGCAACTTTTGTAAGCCTTGCCTTGGATTTAATACTATCTTTAATTTCTCCTGTAATATATAGTTGGTCCACTCTTTCTGTGGAAGAATGGCAATCCTGAATCTAGGTTGCATCCCATTTGAGCCAGGTAACTTGTTTACTTTGAATAGAGCCAGCCAGCCTTTGTAATTCCTCTCATGATTTCAGTTTCATAATTATTTCTGCTACTTCTGCTTCTATGCTGGTTAGCATTCCGGATTCATTCCCAGGAACGAGAGTGCTTATAGAGTACTAAAAGAGGTCATAATAGCATTACATTTAGTGAGGTGTGTTACCATTGGTGCTGCTGTGCCAGGGACCTGTTGTAAATTGCTGCCCTTTGCTGGAGTTCCTGCAGCAAAAAGTTGCCCATTGCTCGATGTGGAGAGGCTGCTAGTGAGAGCTGGAGTTGGGTGGGCCAAGGTGAGTGGTGCTGAGATGTGGGGTTCAGGGCTGCACCCTAGCTGGGGTTCTATGTGTTGCTAGACTGCCTGGATCTCAGAGGGGAGATCCCATTAATTTCATTCACTCTCCTTATTTCTCTGTACCCCTGCAAATTATTCTCTCTCATGCCCATCAACCCTCCTACACGAATGAGTAGCTTACAGTAGCCTACCAGCATGTCTTTGGGATGTGAGAGGAAACTGGAGCACCCAGGGGAAACCCACACAGTCACAGGGAGAATGTGTAAACTCCACACAAATGTTACTCGAGGTGAGGGTTGAGCACTGTTTACTGAAGCTGTGTGGCACCAATGCTGACTGCTGTGCCATCCATCTTTGTAATCTAGGGATCTCTGGTTGTTGTTCCCCTATATTTCCCCCTTGTGGCAAGATGCCCAACCTGCTCATTACAGCTTTAAACTAAATAAAGTGGGAGAGAGGGGGTCCTGTGGAGATTCATGTAGCATGTTAGAGAGAAAAGGCAGTAAAGTGATTGGGATAAGGATAAACAAGTTGCGTCAGGAGGGGACAGAGCATACAGATAAGAGTGCATGAACAATTAGGGTCTGGGGAAGGAAAAAATGGTAACAAGATGGATTGATAGACATTTTAGCAATTTTGTTTTGCTAACACTATTTAAGATAAAACAGCTGTAAAGGTGCAGTGACGGAATTTGTGAAGCGGTTGTAGTAAGGTAAACAAATTAATGGTGCAAATGGATTTGAGTGGATACAATATAACTGCCATTACAGAGATGTGGCAGCAGGATAACCAAGGCTGAGAGCTGAATAGCCAGGGTTATTTGATATTTAGTAAAGACTGGCAATAAGGAAAAGGTGGCGTGATGGTGCTGTTAGTAAAGGATGAAATCGAAGCAATAGTGAGAAAGACTATTGCTTTGGATAATCAAAGTGCAGAATTGGTCTGGATGGAGCTAAGAAGCACATAGGAGCTGAAAGCATTGGTGGGAGCTTACTATAGGCCTCCAGGTAGCAGTAGTGAAGGGGATGACATCGAACAGGAAATCAGAGATGCATGCAACAGAGGCATGAACTTAATTGTGGATGATTTTAATCTACATATAAACTCTTCAAACCAAATTAGCAATAATACTGAGGTGTATGAATTCCTGGAGCATGTGGCAGATGTTTCTTTTAGATCTGTACATTAAGGTGCCAACTAGGTAGTAGGTTATGTTAGACTGGGTACTTTACAAATCTTATTATTTGGGATCCTTTCAGGAAGTGTGATCATAACCTATTAGAATTCATTATTAAGGTGGAAGCTGAAGTAATTCAATTTGAAATTATGGTCTTAAATTTAAAGAAATGAAACTACAAAGGTATGAGGAGTAAGTTGGCTACGATAGATTGGGGAGTTCCATTGAAAGGAATGACAAGTAATGGCTTACATGTAAGAAACAAATGTAGGAGCTAAAAAAAGTTGTATATTCCTTACTGCAGCATGAATGCAAAAGGAAAGCCAACCCAATTATGGCTAACAAAAGGAGTTGAGGACCATGTTAGATCCAAAGAGTAAGCATATAAAAAGTAGCAGGTCTGAAGATTGGGAGCAGTTTAGAATTCAGCAGAAATGGTCCAAGAGATTAAGAGATCAAATAGAGTATGAGAATGAAGTAGAAGGTGTACTGTAAAAGCTCCTACAATAATGTAAAAAGGAAAATGTTAGTTCCTTGTGGTCAAAAGTGGGAAAATTTATGAGGAGGAACAAAGAAATGCCAAAGCAATTAAAGAAAACTTTGGCTCTGTCCTCACGGAAGAGGACACAAGTAGGTTCTGAGAAATGCCAATAAACCAAGAGTCCAATGAAACGGAGAAATTAAAGGGAATTATTATCGTGCTGGAGAAATTAATAAAACTGAAAGCCAGTAAATCTCCAGGGCCTGATAATTTGCATCCAAGTGCACAAAATGAGGTAGTCATGGAAATAAAGTTTACAATAATAATCATCTCACAAAGTTCAATAGATAATGATACAATTCCTTCAGATTCAAGGGTGTAACAGTGCAGGAGGCCACAGACAGGTCAGAGTGGGATGGAGAATTAAAGTGGCAGGTAACAGGAAACTTGGGGTCACCCCTGCCACCTCAATACTGGATGAATTAAAATTTCCTCCATCTATGTACAGAAAGACCAAAGCTATTGTCTTTAAGGCCATGCCACAAACTCCATTCTCTAGATAATCACTCTACCACTCTCCCTGGTAACTGTCTAAAGCTGAGCCAAACTATTTGCAACCTTATCATATCTAGTCCAAACTCTTTGGGTTCAAATATGTGTCATCCTTAAGACCTCCTATTTCCACTTCCATAACATTGCCTGATTCTGCCTATGCTTCAGCTCATCCCCTGTTGAAACTATTTTCCATTTCTTTGTCACCTCAAATCATGGCTATTGTAAAGCACTACTGGCTAAACTTTACCATGGCCCCTTTGCAAATCTAAGGTCATCCAGAGCTTGACTATCCATGTCCTAATTTGGACCTGTCTCATTTGTTGAAATTAACCTCATTGGAAATGAGAAAAACATTATCCTCCCCCAGTATCTACACTTGTATTATTTCCAGCAATAATGGGTAAACCACTGATGGATTTTACTCTTTCCCCTTGTATCTTCATCTAATTCAGCATCAAATTGAATATGAACTATTGCCAAGACTGTGGTTGGGGACTGAGTGGTATAATCAATCAGTCACTGTCTTTCTATTTTTAGGCTCTGGGTTTAAATTAAGCCCAGTACAATGAAAAGGTAGTCTTCCTGGCTGCTTGTATTCTTTGCAGCTTGTCTTGTTCAGTCCTCCATCCCTGTAGAGATGAGACAACAAGGTTTTTTTTAAAGTAATTTCCAATCTCGGGTAGGGGCTGTAAGTCAAAGGAAAAAAAAGTTCATTTTCCCTCCGTCCACACCTCCACCCTCCTCCAAAGAAATCCCTTCAGTGCTTTGTAATCCTGTTCCTGTGAAGCACATTTGAGGGAACAGTCTTGTTTTTTTTTCTCTGTCGTTGAGCTCAATCTAATTTTGTGGTTTTATTTTTGAAATATTCATGGAGGTAGCAGCTTCAAAACCACCAGCATGTCCAGGGCAAGTGGTTGCAGCTTTCTGTGCAGAAGTAAGACTTTTAAAAAAATTTTACAGCAGAAGCAGAACTGAAATACACTTAAGAATAAAGGAAGAACAAATTAGTGCTGTCAGTTTTTAGAATTGGCAACTAATTTCCCACAAAGGCCAGAATGGCTGACCAGGTCTAATTCATTTCTTTCCCCTCAAAATTCCTCCTCTTTCTCCCTGCTCAAGGTGGTTTGAATGGTGCTGGCTTCCCACCTGAAGCCACTCTTGAACTGAGACACAGTTATGAAGGGTTGATGGGGAAAGGTCATTGCAATTGTGGCATGTCCTAGACTTCCATATGTGCATGTTTTTACTGAAGGGTACTGGATCGTGGCAAGGATCGGACACCCGAGCTGCACCCCGCTGGTCACAACCCACAAATGGTGAGACCAATTTGTGGTATTCCAACTGCTGCGTGGCTAAGATTGAGGCTGGGACTTTCCTGGATTGTGTAACATAATACCACAGTGGTGGTGTGTTCACTACTATTGAATAAGAATGTGCAGATTGCTTTTATTGCTTAATGATTCTTTTGTGCTTTAGGTATCTCTCCGAGATTTAAGAAGCTTTAAGTTGGAGCATGAGTTTGATGCTTACTCTGGAAGCCTTTCTGATTTTGATGTACATGGGAACCTGCTGGTGACATGTGGCTTCTCAAATCGAATGAATGGGCTGTCTTGTGACAGATTCCTCATGGTATACGACCTTCGCATGATGCGGGCTATTAGCCCTTTGCAGGTTCATGTGGATCCCCTCTTCCTGAGATTTATTCCTACATATACTTCAAGGCTAGCCATCATCTCTCAATCAGGTATCTTACAAAAGACGAAAATTATAATGTCTCCATGGAACTTGATATAAGTATGAAGTGCTATACTGAAATGTTAGGAGCATTACATCATGTAACACACACATCATTTTTCTGTTGCTTAGATGAAAATGTGTCACTTGAGTGCAAGGATCAATGAGAGGTTAATTGTTGGGGAAAATTTTATTTTGGTTTGCAACTGTTATGAATCCTGAATTTCTCCCTAAAATCAGTTGAAACCAAAAGGAAATGAATAAATTTCCTCCTTTAAAAGACATCTGCATTTGACTCATCGCCAAGCTCTTATTTATAGTTTAGCTATTACTCTTATTACTTCAAGTACAGTGAATAATAATGATTGAAGCCTCATTCGAGGCAGTTTTTAACGTTTGCTATATCCTTTATTTTTGTTCAAGTCCAGTGCTATTTACTCAATTGAAAGTTTTTCTATTAACACGGCTATATGTCAACTCTGTCAGGGATAAACGTTTTAAAAAGTTCTGGCATCTGATAAAATTGGGACCATGATGATGATAATGTGGCAACATTAAAAGAAAAACAGCCAAATATAATCAGTGCCAGCTGCAACAATCAGAAAGGTGATGAAATGTTAACACTTGGATGTTGTATGTAAATGGGAAAACATTTTGGAACATGAGTAGACTGTAACACACCTGAGAGGTCCAGATGGTGTTTATAAGAAACCTGATCTCTGCTATCATGGTTTGACAGTGCATGAATGCTTCGCAATATCCTTCCAGTTAATTGTCAGGTTTTAACGTTGCGTCATGGTAACACTAAAGCTGACTGCATCCTCAAACAAGCCACTACTGGAGAGTGCCACTGAAATGGTAAGTATTTATGAAATATGCAGTGGATGGGATATGGGCTAAATGTAGCAGGCAAGCACATGCTTTTATTATTGGTAAAAGATCTCATTCGAGCTACAGTTTGTTGCAGCAATATTTTTTTTTCTCCTGCAGGACAGTGCCAGTTTTGTGAACCAACAGGCCTTGCAAGTCCAGCAGATATTTTCCATGTAAACACTGTGGGACAGTTGGTTATGACATTTGATGTATCCTCTAGCAAGCGAGCATTGGTGTTTGGAGATTCTGGAGGGTGTGTGCATCTATGGGCAGACTCGCCAGATGCTACATTTAATGCATACTCCCGTGAGACTGAGTTTCCAATGCCCTGCATGGTAGATACACTGCCACATCTGGACTGGAATGATGATCTCTTGCCTTTATCCCTCATTCCAGTACCTCTTATCACAGAGTCTCTGTTGTCTGACTGGCCAACAGCCAACTGCGTTGTTACACCCAGGTAATTAAAGTTTGTATTAGAATTCTTATAAATGGAGACACACAAAATATTGCTTACATTTATTGAATTTGCTTATTATCAAATACATTTACTCTCTACAACACTGACATTTTTGACTGATTTTATTTCAATAACTTCCATCTGGGCCATTGTTCCTTCAATTGTTGATATCCTTATTATTTCTCCCAGTGGATAAAAAAAAACAAGGCCACTTCATTCCTCTTTTTGTTCACTTCTGGGTCTTGTTTTTTTTCAATTTGCAGGTTATACCAAATGCAGAACCTTGTGCTCAGCCTACGTAATCAAAAGCCATCACATATAAAGGGTTTTCACAAAAGATTGGTGTGTTCGCAAGACTTTGCGCATCAGCAACATGCATTGAATTCTTTATCCCTTGTGTATCTATCTATTCCTCCTAAATGTGTTTAGATGCCTCTCTCCATTTATTTTCCACAGAGTACCATGCAGCATCATATCCATAAGCAAAATGCTTACTCCTAGTATCCAAGAGATGTATGAGAGCATCTTTCTGAATCTTCCACTTCTGATCAAGAATTAAAACTGCTATTCATGTTCCCTCTCCGCCCTCGATCATGTCATAATGGGACACTATCTCTGTACCCAAGTGTGCCGCACCATTTTTCTGTTCTTAAATTTGAGACAGCTCTGAATTACTATTTTGTGATGTGAGGGGGGAATTGAATAGTTTAGAACTCATTTGTTTCAGACCATATCTGTTTAATGTGGTTTGTGCTGATGGTGAAATGAACACAGACTCACAAAAAAAGTATTTTCAGTTTGAAGCAATTTTACTATTGTGGTTGGCAATATCAGATATTGTTATTTTTCCTTTGGTATTTTCCTTGCAACTTGTTCATCTAACATGTTTGGCTGATCATAATGTTGGAGGAGATCTCGTATCTTTTTCATATTCATCATGGCATAATATTGTTTGTACATGAGAATTAGTGTCTAACTTAAGACCGAAGAATTTCTGAAATGGAGAAAAAGCAAGCCAAAATATATTAATATATTTATAGAGTACCAAAATGCCCTAATGTCTTTTCTTGACGATATACAGTTCACTTTGAAGATCTTGTAATCTCCCAGTATCTTACCATGTCTTTTTTATATTAAATCTTCTGTGTACTTTTTCAGACGAGCTCCACCTGTTGACCTTGAGATATTGCGTACAATGAAGAAAGTTGGGTTTATCGGTTATGCTCCAAATCCCAAAACAAAGCTGAGAAATCAGGTAGGGAAAAAGTATTTAATTTTGTACCAGTAATTTAATGATATACTTGAGGCATGTGGCCATGATGACATTGGTTTGATGAGAATGACCAGGAGGTCCAGAAGTTAATTAACCACAAGTGCATGGAAACCATCATGCCTCTAGGTGAATGGTGGGAGGTAGCTCTACAAAACTCTGAAGTTCTGAGGTCCAACAAAATAACTTGTGATTGAAGGAACAAATGGTGGATGGAACGATCAGAGCAGTCTAGTAATTCACTGGTAATTGCAGATACCTTGATTATTCAAATCCATCATACATTTTGATGGACAGAATTCACACCATGATTAAGGGAGTAGCATTTTGTCACTCAGATGTAGTTGAAGAAGACCCTTGTGATTACTTTCCCTGTGGACAACAGTGAGGGAACCCTTTTTGTCATTACCACAATCAGCTGCCCCTTCCCAAGATCGTAGTCATGATTAAAGCATCCAAGGTACCCCAGAGTAGAAGAAAGTTACCCTCGACTCCAAAGGAGTACTGAAGGAAAAGAGGAAGAGTGTTGAGCATATCATGCCACGTAGTTATTGTTGCATAGTAGCTTAATTTGGAAAGTACGAACTGAATGAACTAGTTTCAGTTAACAAAGCAATGGTCCTCATTAAAGAAAAAAAATGATGCCAAGCTCTCTCAATTCCCTGATCAGAGTGCACTTGACCAAGAAAGGAAAAAATGATCCAAGATCCTCAATCTGGCAGTCCCACGTGTATTTTCAATACCTCAAATCTGGCTTAGCTATGATTCCCTTTCTGATTAACAAGCCTAATGTAGCCTAAGGTTTACAGGTGAAGGTTATGGAGGTGGTGTGGTGTGTGTGATACTGATTCCCACCTGGAAGTGAGCCTAATAATCTACAGACACACAGAAGTGGGCACTTTACCATTAACTTGTTTCATTTTTTTCCCCTCTTGTTAAGACAATTCTATAAATTTCCCTTCAAGGAAGTCCCTAACCTCTGGTTCCTTTTCCTGTATGGCCAGCCCAAGATGGGAACTGGTCTGTAATTATGGTCGTGAGTGTTAGTGCCATGATATAATTGTGCCACAACATATTGCCCTGTAACCTTTTAGTGAAACTGCATGTAGGGAAAATTCAACTTTTTTGTATTTGAATTCCAAAGCAATTGCTATTGTGACTTACTTGGATTAGATAGGATAGTTGGCCACTTTGGGAATTGAGTAACTTCAGTTATGATACATCCATATCAGTCCAAGTCAAATAATATTTGCAGTTTAAAATGTATTGCATTTAAATTTTCCAACAGAATCTAGTGCTCTACCTGAATGTAGAATCAACAATTCACAAATGTGCCTTAGCTTCTCCTCTTCTCAAGATACCGATTCATGGTTGTCCCTAAGCTAGAAGCCTGTGGAACAAATGCCAAATGGCTACTCTTCAAATTTTCATTTAGTGCGGTGAACAAGCAGTTCCACTACTGGAGTATAACTGCCAAGGCTGATTGTGTGCGTACCTTTCTGGAGAGATCACTGAATAATGAAACTAGCTTTAGCTATGCTAATTGTAGGGTTGTTCCCACTGCTGTGCCAGGTGAAGTTGTCAAATACAGCACAGCCCAAGAATTGATGCTAAAATCTTCTGATTTATATGATTTAACAATACACTTGCTTGACTGTTTCCTACTAAGCCATTTGTAGATCTTAGTGTATTTTACTCTTTTTAAGATAATATTTCCATTAATAGACATCTCTTTATAGGTTCCATATAAACTGAAGGAGATGGATGTAGAATTTGACAACTACAATCAAATCCCAGAGTCTCCTATTGGAAGGGAAGAAGATACTCATCTCTACATGGTCCCGAAGAAATATCGAAAGGTCTGATGCAAAGAAAAGGCATACTTTTGAGATGGTTTATCATTCGATGTCTGGCTGCCTTGAGTACTTGAGATTTAAAGTTAAATCAATACTGATGTCACCTTAAAGAGAACTGAGGAGATGTGATAATGTATTTCTGAAAGCTAATTTATTTTAATAGAAGAGTAGTTTATCAGGATATGCTCCTGTTCCAGAATACTATGTTTTAAGGAATTTGTGCCCCTGAACATGTAATGTGGTTTGACCTGGGCTGCTTTCTAGTGCTTGGCAAACTTCTGGCTATTTTGTTTTCCATAAGTCAGCCACCCAGATCTCTTCCCCAGGTTTCCATCGCGATGTTTGTCGACCCGCTGCCCTGGAGCAAGAAGATTGAAGTGTTGTACAGTGGTGGGAAGCCCACAGGAGTGGATATGGAACACAGGGATCTTGCCCTGTATTTTGTCAGGGAGAATATGTGGAAGTGTTGGCCAAGTCCCTGAATTAGCTAGCACTGCTCCTTCATTAACCTGGAGTTTTTTGCCTGGTCTTCAACCTACATCTTTTTCCACACTGCCCCTTCCTCCTCTCCCTCCGTCCACCCCTCCCACCTTCCATCCCACCCCCGCCCCTGCCCCTGCCCCTACAGCAACCCCACCCACCACCATCACTTGCTTTGACGTAAATATTTTCTCTCTCTTCCATTATCAATTGGGCAATGCAATAGCTGTATGTATTTTTGGTTATGACTATCAAATTGATTATGAAAAACTCTTAGGTATATTTGCCCTGTGCCTAAATTTATTCAGCAGTTTGATTGTAAATGTATTTGTTTAGGTTACTATCAAATATTCAAAACTTGGCTTGGAAGATTTTGATTTCAAGCACTACAACAAGACCTTGTTTGCGGGGCTGGAGCCACACATTCCCAATGCTTACTGCAACTGCATGATTCAGGTCAGGGGCGTTCTTCCAGTCTTTCATTACCTTCCTTTAGTCAGCACTAATGCATATTAAATGAAAGTGAACTAACACCCTGGCTGTGATAATGGAGGTTGTGATTTTAATCGGGAAGTTTGCATTCTAGTTTTCTATGTTACCATGTGTTAGTACTCCATTCTGCAATTCATAATCACCTTGCCGCAATTGTAATTTTTGCAAAATTTATGGATTCTATAATGATCACAGAATTGCAATATCTTTACAGCATGGAAAAGACCATTTGACATGCCTGACTTTGTACTGGCTCTACGTAAGAGCAACCCAACTAGTCCCATTTCCCTATCCTTGCCCAATAGTGCTGCAGATTCTTTCATTTCAGATGTTTATCTAGCTACCTTTTGAAAACTACTGTTGAATTTGCTTCTGCTGCTATCTGATCCTAATCACTTGCTGTGGTTTTTCTAAAAGACTTTTTCTTTTGCCTGTCATCTTCATTTTATGTCCCCTATGTTTTTTTTGCCCTTCCACCAGTAGGAAGTTTCTTTCTATTTATTCTCTGTATCCCCTTAATGCTTTTAAATACCTCCTGTCAGATCCCCTTGCAACCTCTTCTCTTTTATTTAAAGAGAACAGCCTGAGCTTCAGTCTCTGGATGTAATTAAAGTCCCTCATCCCTGTAATCAGTTTGGTAAATTTCTTCTGCACATTCTCCAAAGCCTTCATCTTTCAATAAGTTTGCTGCCCACAAATGAACACAATATCAAGTTGTGGTAGAGCCAATGTTTTTCTTTTTGAGGGAGGAGCCCACAGAGGGATCCCTGTGTCTGGGCCTGGGTCAGGGTCAGCAGCCAACAGAGAGTAGGAGGTAAATGGTGGGTATGGTGGCTATCCTGCGGAGGTTTCAGGGAGTCAACGTGCCCTGCTACTGAAGGGCAGTTGGTAGCCAGATGTGAGAGGAATGGAAACGGCACCCAATCCTGGCCATCAGTGCTGAGTGCCTCCACTGTTTTCACCTGAAGGCAGAGGAAGGATGGTGCTTGCTTAACAGAAACCATGAGAGAGAACTTAGCAGGTATAAAATGTTATTAATTTTTAATGTACTTCCCCACACCCAATAAGATGAATATGTTTGACCTTTTTCAAATTGTGCTGTTAATAAAAAGTAAATATTTTTCTGCAATTCTCTCTAGTTCAGCCACAGTTCTGTGAATTTCATCCTCCAGTTTAAGTAGGGCCTTATTCTTCTTCTCATTTGTGACTATGCAAGTGCTAATTCATCATAATTAATACACAGAGGGTGCTCAAATTGAAACTATTGTTATTTTTGTAGTGTTTGAAATTCATTTAATTTGCCTTTTTAGAATTTTAGTTCCTTTGCATATTCATTCTTCACTGGTTAATGGATATTACTACTGGTTTAGTTGTGCTTCCACTTTGTTGTGCACATATTAATAAGAAATGGGTTTATTCCCACAGCAACTTCTTCATCTTTGCTATACAGTTTGCAAAGGTGAGAGAATACTGTGAGTAGAATCCAAGTATTTCCTAATGTAGATGTAGGGAGATTTCCAAATGAATCATTATCGCTGAAAAGAGTGGGATAAGCAAATGAATTGTGATTATTTTTTCTTTTCCTGCTTGATACTTAAATTTGTTTTAAATTCCATTATTTCACTATAAATTGAAAATACTGAACTTTACTGTGCAAGTGTGCCAAGCCACAAAGGTCAGATGTGGTTTTGTGCCTATAATTTCTACGTACTACACCCTCCCAATTTCCAGTTATCACTGCCCTGAAGAAGTGATTAGTGAGTAGATAAAGGGCAGGTGTTTTCCCCCAGGAAGGAAAAGTAGAAATAATAAAATATCTATCACATTCATGTGAAAACTTACAATTTAAGATGTGTATATAATCCAAATTACAAACAAATGTTTATCTTGGTGTTTTATGAATTTGTATTTTGTCTTCCTTTGATTTCTTCTCCCATTGTAGGTGCTGTATTTGCTGGAGCCCATCCGCTGCCATGTTCAAAACCATCTGTGTCAGAAGGAGTTTTGCTTGGGCTGTGAACTTGGATTTCTGTTTCACATGCTTGATCTCTCAAGAGGTGACCCATGTCAGGTAAGTGAATGTTGAGCTAGTAAAGTGGATTTGGCTCGTGTACACTTGATGTGATCGTTGATCGTGGTGCTCATGGTGTGGATTGTTTTAACTGCATCATCTTGGCCAGAGTTGCTCTCCACATTTTGTATACCAAACAGCTACTAGAAAGAAAATGCTGGGAACGCTCTTGGGCAACATCTGTAAAGAACAGGCAAAAGCTGTATGGAAAGCACTTTTATTTTGGTCAGGAGATGCAATCATAAAAATGGTCCAATCCAAAATTTTCCTTAATCAATTAATTCACAGGATGTGGGTGTTGCTGGCAAGGCCAGCATTTATTGCCTATTCCCAGGTGCCCCTGGGAAGATGATGAGCTGTTTTCTTGAACAACTGCAGTCCTTCTGGTGAAAGTGCTTCCACAGCGCTGTTGGGGAGAGTTCTGTGATTTAGACCCATTGACAATAGAGGAACAATGATATATTTGCAAGTCACAGTAGTGTGTCTCTTAAATCTCTTGTTCTTTCTCCCTTGGAAATTGGCCTTTCTTTAAGAAGAATTTTTTTTGAAAATTATATCGGTTGTAACGATTATGATTAAACCCAACCACAATGTATTGGTGAGCCATAATTTAATATTGTATTGTACTGGATAAGTTTTAGTTCTGAAATGTGATTTATTTATTATGTATGAATAGATTTGGAGCTGTTTTTTGTTCATGATAACTGGTGGCAGGCACTACAAAGAAGCAGTGAAAATCATACAGGAAGTGCACATTTAAGCTGATATTTTTATTATGATTAATGAAGTGAATGTTGGTGAATTTAATAAATGTATGAACTTGGTTAAAGGTGAAATAACTAACTTCAGTTCTACAATTTAAAAACAGGAAATGGTGAAATTGCAAAGCAGCTTAGTCAACATCTGAAACGAGGTTTCCACCCAAAGTGTTAGTTTATCTTTCAAGTGCTGAATGGTGTGCTTTATTTCTAGTTTCAATTTTTTCTAAAGACAGATTTCCGATACCCACCATTTCTGTTACCTTTTTGCAATTAAATTTTATTTTAATACCATTCTAGCCTGCATTTCTCTCTGATCTTTCCAAGTCATGATCACTTTGCAGGTCTGGATGCCTCAGTTTCTTCTAAGGCAACTCTGTCTAGTTTGTTATGAACAGACACACAGACTAGTAGATAGACCACATTTGCCTGGTTTACCTGCTGTGCCAGTTATGAATTGCCAGCCCTTAGTTGGCACAGGATTCCTGCTATGATTGGTAGCAGCAAGAGTGGGTCATTAAGCTTGTATCCTACCACTTTGCCAAAGTTGTGTGCTATTGCACTCTGCTATTATTAGCATATAAAATGTAGAACAGATTGGGCCCTTCAGTCCACCAGGTCTGTGTTGGCCATGATGTCAATCTAATTAATCCCAAGTGCCTGCACGTGGTCCATATCGCTCTACTCCCTGCCTGTTCTGTCTAAATGCCTCTTTGCCTCTTAAGCATTGCCTTAAACCTATGGCCTCTAGTATTTGACATTTCACTCTAGCTAGGGAAAGACTCTGTCTGTCCTATCTATACCTCTATCATTTTTCCCCTCTGCCACTGATGCTGCAGAGAAAACAGTCCAAATTTGTCCAACCTCTCCTTGGACATAATCCACTCCAATCCAGGCAACATCCTGGTGAACCTCTTCTGCACCCTCTCCAAAGCCTCCACACTCTTCTTGTAGTGTGGTGAACAGAACTGCACGTCGTACTCCAAGTGTGGCCTAACCAAAGTTTTGTAGAGCTTTGATGTGACTTTCTGACTTTTATACTCAATACCTGGACAGATGAAGGCAAGCACGATGTATGCCTTTACTGTCCTATCCATTTGTGTTGCCATTTTCAAGGAACTATGTACCCAAGATTCCTCTGCACATCAATGATTATTGTGCAGAATTTTTGCTGCAAACTCTGCAAACTGTTCAAAACTAATTTAAATAATTCTTGGATGAGTGGAATCTTGTGCATCTTTGAGCCCCTGCTCGGTGGAAAAGTAACTCCAAAAGCAATGTGATGAGCAGCACAGTTCATAAAGTGTCCCAATATATAGTCATCATTCTTGTGACCATGCATACCCAGTGGTTCTAGCAGCTGAAGATGCAGAGCTTCCACGGCAGTTGCTTGCATCTTTGCAATGCAGTGAAAGCATGATCCAAACCCAATATATAAGAAGCAACACTTTCCAAGCAGCTGTCATGCCAGACCTCAAGAATTTCCACATAACAATATCAATTTAGAATGTGCTAGTGCTTTAATCTGGGGCTCATGCCCAGTGCCACATGCCTAGTTTACTAGTTACCAATTGCTTATTCCAGGTCCTTGTATGGAGATGCTTGGCAAAGAATTATGCTCACGTGCTCAACCTGTCCTCCAGGATGCCTACCAGCTGTCACTTTAGACCATAGCCTTCCCTTCTCTGCCAATGTTTCCAATTTCTGCCACAATTTCACCTTTCATACCATGAAGAAGCACTATCTGAACTTAATCATGCTACACCAGATTATTCTCCACTGAGACTTTCCTGTAGTTAAAGGAGAAAGACCAAAATAACCGTTTCCAGCTTGGCCTTGCAATTTATCATGGGTTCAATATTTTAATGTGCCCGGATCCCCAGATATTGAAACAAGTGAACGTGAGATTCTGTACCTTCTAATTGGTCCTTTCCAAATGACCTCTTAAGCCATAAAACAACATGTTAGGAGGTACATACAAAGAATGACTTTTGTTTAATTCATTGTTGAAGAGTTCTTCTCTACCTCCACCCAACTCCCCCCACCCCTGTCAAAAATAAATAGCAGACAAAAATCAATGAATTCAAGAAAAAAAATGGCAGCATACCAGGACATAGTATGGTAGTCCCTGGGTTACGCAAGGGTTCAGTTCAAGAGAACAGTCCATGAACCGAGGGCTAATTAGGAAAGCCAACAGAATGTTACTGTTTATTGCTAATAGCATTGAATGCAAAAGTGGGGAGGTTATGCTTCAGTTATATTAAGCCATTACTGAGATCTCATTAGTACTGAGTACTGTATTGGCCTCCTTATTTAAGGATGTAAATGTGTTGGAAGCAATTCAGAGAAAGTTTATTAGGTGAATACCTGGAATGGGAAGGTTGTCTAATGAGCAAATTTTGGACCGGCAGAGTTTGTCTTTGCTGGAGTTTAGAACCGTGAGAAGGGACTTGATTGAAACATGAGATCCTGCAGGGTCTTGACAGGGTGGTTATGAAAAGAATGCTTCCTCTTGTGGGAAGATTTGGAACTAAGTGTTGCTGCTTGAAAATAAAAGGTTGCTCATTCAAAATGGGTGAGAAAAATGTATTTCTCTTGAGGGTCATGAGTCTTTAGAAGTATCTTCCTTGAAGAGCAGTGGAAGCAGAGTCTTAAATATTTTTAAGAAAGTGGCAGATAAGGTTCTTGATAAGTAAGTGGGTGAAAAGGTTACTGTGGGTGGATGGGAACGAGGAGCTGAGGTTACAATCGGATCAGCCAAGATCTTGCTGAATGGCGAAACAGGCTTGAGGGATCAACTGGCTTGCTTCTCATAATTTATATATGCATGTGTTTGTATATGTTTGTCGAATGGTGGACGAAAATGAGGAAACATTTTGTAATAAGTTTGGAACTGCAACTATAGTAACAAATGGAATATTTTATTGAATTGAAATTGTCAGCTGTACTAAACCAAGAAAACAAGTTGATAGATCAGAAAGACTATCCCATTGTGACTCATCCATCCATCTAGAAAACCTACAATCTGCCCATCATGGGAAGGACTTTGGTGGTGGTGGTGGGTGGTGGGGGGGGTGTGGTGAAGAGAACTTCATCTGGCTCCCTTGATTTACAAAAACTTGAAATGTACAGCAGGTCTGTTTGCATGTCTGAAAAGAAACAAACATTTAATGTTACAGTTGTAAACCTCTCTTCAAAAGGCAGGGGGAAGAAAGCTGTCCCCTTTTGTGTTGGTGGTTAGTGCCATGGCTGTATAGAAGTAAATGATGGTCAACAATACTCTTTTCTCTACTGTTGAACATCTTGTACCTCGTCTCAAACACATGACTGTAGTCCCAGTTAAGCTGTGGGTGGCTGTAAAATTGGGGGTTAAAAAATAATGAAAGGAAATATAAAACGTGATTTTGTGTCTAATAGGCCAGCAATTTTCTTCGAGCTTTCCGAACTATTCCAGAGGCATCAGCTCTGGGGTTGATCTTGGCAGATTCAGATGAAGCGACTGGGAAGGTGAATCTGGGCCGACTTGTACAGAGCTGGAATCGGTTCATATTGACACAGCTACACCAGGAGACACAGGAGCAGGAAGGTCCACAAGCCTATCGGAGTGTCATGGGGAGGTGAGACATTGCTATTGTAAGATAGACTGAAGCCGATTCATTTGTATTCAAAGCGTGGGCATTGTGCAATGGGAATTTTATGCACTTGAGGGGAATCCCTCATTGGTATCTTCACAATTCTTATGTCACAGAGCAGCCATTTCTGAAAAATTATTCTTTAATGATAGATAATATCAGCTATCCACTTGTAATAAACTATGATAAATGGTGCCAGTTTTTGACTGCTGTAGGTAACGCTGTAGATAACACTGTACCTCAGCACCAAAGGAAGATATTTTTATGTGGTTTTGCTTCTGTCTTCACCCTTCACACCACTGCATTCTAGATCTCAGCCCCATTCCTGCAGGGGATGGAGAAAAGACTCAGTGGTTTATGATGCCCCCTTGTCCTTCATACACCAAAATTCATGCTCTGTTTGTATCATGTTGATCATAATATACTATATAAATGCAACACCCTCATGAACTGTTTTCCCTTTAACTTCAGTACATTTGGATCCTCTGGTGAATCTGTGATAGGGAAGCTGTTTGGTTGTGAAGTTGAGAACTGTAGCACTTGCCGTTGTGGGAAGGAAACTGTTCGAGTTTCTTCGAGCCTGCTTTTTACCTTGCAATACCCTGATATAAATACTGCTGGTGAGTAATGCATGGAAAAATGTTTTGTTTTGCCTTTACCATTGCACCATTTCACCAGGATAATTTTAAACTCTTAACATATGAATTTTGTGTGAAATTTCAACATTAATTAACCATCTGTTTCCTGTGGCATTACATCGTTTTTTATTTCTTTTTTTAAGAGGTAAGTGTCAATTCAGGTAAGTGACAGTAGCCCATGAAATGCATTGATCTCAAAATGCTTTGAATGTCAAGAAAGAAATTTTAAAAAAATGTTTATATGTACTTTGTCAGCTTTTACCATTCATAAATTCCTGTGTTCGTACTTAAATTGAAAACGCTGTCTGTAAACTTGTCGCATAGTGATCTCATTGTCCAACTAGTGATATTCAAGCTTTGTGCCTTTCAGTCTGTACTGCAAAGAAAACTCCGAGATTGGAACCAAATCTATCTCTTTCCCAAATTGCCACATGTTTTGCTGCTTATTATGAAAAATCTATACTACATGAAAGTAACAATGTTTGACTTGCATTTCTGCACCCTGGTCCAGTTCTCTATTTTCTAACTTTGTTTTACATGAAGGTTACATGTCGTCTTGTCTTCCTAAATGGTAATCTGCTTGTAATGTATTACTCATCAGGTACAGTGAGCACTCCCTATCAGTCTTTATTTCAATACTTACTCCATTACCCTTAGGTTTGGCTTAAACTGAAACAGCAGTAAATCAGAAGAGGTACAGAACATCTGAATCAAACTGTCAGAGACACTATGATAATCTTACGAAAGTAACCAATTCTGAAAGACCCATCCAGAAAACCTACCAACAATAACTTTAAAAATGCTAATCACGTAATTTGAGGAACAGAACTTGTTCCCTATTTTATGTAGCTGAAAATTGTAACTGTTCAAAATGAGGTTTTGACCAACAGAAACAATTATTTTTGTTGGAATGTGACCAAATTTGTAAATGGGCAGGAACTGACGTGTGAAAAGAAATTTGTGTGCTTTGTATTTATTCTGTGAACTTGATTGTCAAAAATGCTCTTTATGTACTAAAGAAGTGCCTCTTTTTGCTTTAGACAAAGCTATTCGACAGTATGAATTTGCTGAAGTGCTGAAGAGAAGTATTTGCCTTGAACAGAACACCCAGGCCTGGTGTGAAAATTGTGAGAAGTACCAGCCCACGGTTTGTATACTTGGGCTAGGGAAGGAGCAAGGGATGCAAATATTTTGCCAATAAAGTCTTGGTATATCTATTAGCAGCTATGTAGAAAGCCAGAATGACACCATGACTTTGCACATTGGGATGATTGGAAAGAAGCAGCCTTAGGTCAGGAGCTAATTTCTAAGAACTTAAGGAGTTCAAATCTTTGACTTGTACTGGTGCCTTGAGCTGTCTAATCTAGTAAAGTATCAAACAAGAATCAAAAATTACCTTTCATTAATGTCTGCAGTTCAGCACAATCTGACTGGAGATAGTTAAAGATTTCCTGCCAGGTTGTCCTCTGCAGCACCTGTTGTATTGTTGTCCTTATCTTCCATAACCTGTTCTTTTGATTGGCAGGTTGCCAAAGTATGGTTAAACTTTCAATCATTAAATTTTTTTAAGTACCTGTGAGCAGGGCTGTCACTTCAGAATGGTCTTGGGACAACTTGTCTCCAGCAAACTTAAAAATTTTCCTTAATTCTGTTTTTTTTTTCCTAAAAGCTTACTAAATGCAGTGATCCAGCCTGTAGGATCATCTGCTACTTCAAAACTAGTACTGAGAGGTTATTGTGTTCTAGGAGATGCATTCCTTTGGAAAAGCTGTTGAGCTTGAGCCCCATTTTAACAGTTCTAATGCTGGTGAAAATGTGGTTGCATTACTAATTGAAATATTACTAGGACTGTTGACATTCTATTTATGTAGCCAATGCAAAACTTTTGGTGCATTTAAATAGGAATCTTACTGCAAAAAGAAAGCTGTGCACTGTGTGTGTGTGTTTGTGTGTGGGGGCAGGGGTGGGGGGAATAAATTAAATATATGGATCCTTTTCCCTTGAATTCCTTAATTGATTACATTGGAGTGCATTTTGTCATGGCACCTGAGAATATATTTTGGATTTGAATGTAACAGGGCCATATGGCCATTCTACAGAAAATAATAATTAAATTCTTCCAGAAGTGTCTCAAATCAAGGCTGCTGGTTCAATAGTAGTGCCCTGAAATAGTAGATTGGAGTCTTTGACAACTGTTTTTAGTCTTTGAGCTGAGTGAGTATTGGTAACTTTCGTATCACTGTATTGCCATCTTGTGGCACTCTATCAAAATGTGCCATACATTGACTCTTGAGTTTCCAGTGTTGACTGGACATTGTGGTTTTTCTCCAGGTTCAAACCAGGAATATTCGATGCTTACCTGATGTTCTTGTTATTAACTGTGAAGTCAATAGCACAAAGGAAGCTGAATTTTGGAAATGCCAAGCAGAGGTCTGTACAGAGGATTTGATTGTTATTTCAAATATGCATCCTATATAAATCTGCCAGAACTATTTTCAGGGGTTGCATCCCATTTGGAAAATAGGAAGTGTTCGCTCTTTCAAGAAGATTCTGGAATAAATAAATAACTTGTTTGGTGCAGAAATAAGATTATTCTCTGAAATAAGTGATTCCCTGATTGAAGAGAAAGTTGGTGGTTATAACTTTAGATCTCTGCTATAGTGGCTTGGTGAAGTAGTATTGGGAGATGCTTAAGAGCAGTTTGCCTGATTGATGAAATGTGGTGCAGTGATTTTAAGCTAATTTCAATAGCAGAGATGAGCCTTACACTCTGGAAATACAAGATTAATTAGTACTTCAACACCATTTGAGAGTCTGGGCAGTGTTCCCTTTCAAGACCAATATATTTTTTCCTGAAGTTTGTTGCTACAGGGTGTACTATTGAATTGTATTGATGAGGAAAATGTTAGATTTAATGCATTAGCTTTGTAGCTGGGATAGCAGTAGGGGCTTTACTGTTTGTCTTTGCTTTCTATCCTAGTATCAGTCAGGGGCCCCAGAAAGTGAATATGAAGGCATTGTAAGGTGAGGATGGGCTTGAACTTCACTCTAGTGTCCTTCTTGGCAATAGTTTGTAGGTGACTGTTTAGTGAGAATAGGCTAGAGTTTGGCTGTATGGCTTTCTATACCCAATCATCTGACTTGGTTACATGAATAATGAAATGTTAGCTACTGTACATGAGTTGGCACCTTCATGATTAAGAAAAGAATGGAGATGGGGGCTATTCGAATTCAACTGGCAGCTTAAGAATATTCCAGCAGTAATGTATTTTATCTTTGTCACAGTATGAATTGCGCAATAAAATGAGGAAGGAAGATTTGGAAGCAATAAAAATGAAAGAAAATAATCCAACAGAATGGTAGGAATTTTACAAAGTATTTTCTGTCGGCATGAGAGATAAACTCAATTCAGGAGGTTTTATTCAATAACTGTCTTCCCTTGGTGTTCTGATCAAGAATAATGTGTTGTCCCCAACACATGGTCACAAGGAACAAGATTTTCCACCCAAACCTCAAAACAAAACACTGCTTACAAAGTGGGTTAATATTAAAAGACTGATACCCAAGGGTAGATGTTTGTGCTTGTGAATCAAAGATAACTGGGTAGTGTACTTTCCACTTCTGGAAGCGTTTTGAACTACTAATTTGTACTCCTATGGTCTGACATCATTGCCTCCATTCCAATTAGTTTAATAATTCAAATAAATGGTCCTATCAATGGGAAGTGATATGTGCCAAACCCCTTCTCCACCTCACCCTTGTCATTGGTTGATGAGTTCTCTAACTTATGCCACCAGCCACCCTCACAGAATGGTACAGCACAGAAACAGGCCCTTTTGTCCATGCTGATCTTGATCCTTATCTACCTGCGTTAGACCTCTGTGCCTCTTCTATCGAAGTGTCTGTCCAAACACCTTTTAAACATTGTAATTTAACCTGCCTCCATCACCTTCATCACCTTCTCTGGCAGCTTGTTCCAGATATTCAGCACCCTCTATGTGGGGTTGGGAGGGGGTGGCGGGTGAGCAAGGACTTGTGCCTTGGATCTCCTTTAAATCTCTCTCTTCTCACCTTAAACCTATGTCCTCTAGTTCTAGACTTTCCTGCCCTGGGAAAAAGGTTTTGACCGTCTGTTCTGTCATGCCCCTCATAATTTTATAAACCTCTAAGGTCACCCCTCAGCCTCCTACGTTCCAGTGAGAATAAACTCAGCCTATCCAGTCTCTTATAACCACAGCCCTCCATTCCAGGCAACCCTCTTTTTTTTCTGCAAATCGGTCTTAAGTAGAGATTGTTTAACCATATAAACGTGTTAATGTGAAGGCTTTGAACCTTTAGTGTAAACAGTAAATGGAAATTTATCAAAGAAATGAGATCACTAAGGAGAATTCTAGTAAACAGTGTTTGTGAAATGTGGAGCAACGTGATAACAGCCTTGTATGATTTGATTTTAATTATCTGAAGATTTCAAGTGCAGCAGCAGACATCAGTTGGTGCAAACTGGAGGAACGGCACCTCATTTTCTGTCTTGGAACCTTGCAGCCTAACAGCATGAACATTGAATTCTCCCACTTTAAGTAATCCCCACATCCCTCCAAACCCCTCCCCCCCCCCCAACCATACCTCTTCTTTTCTTTTCTTCCCTTTCCTAGCCTATCTCTTTTTTCCTCTAACCCCTTTGTTTTTCTCTCCTTACCTTTGACCCATCCCCTGGTGGATCTACTCTCCCCTACTCCCCTGCACCTGCCCATCACTGTCTCTTACCTGCATCTACCTATCACCACCGTGTGCCCACCCCGCCTCCCCTCTTTTATCCACCCATCACTGCTCTGCTTTTCCCTCCTATATATTGGGCTTCCCCTTTTCCTATATTCAGTCCTGAAAGAGGGTCCTGACCCAAAACGTTGACCGCCGGCTTTACTCCACGGATGCTGCCTGGCCTGCTCAGTTCCTCCAGCATCATTGTGTTTTTCATCAGTTGGTATTCATGGTTTCAGAGTAGATGATGCCTTTTGAACCAAGCAAGACAGAAATTTTGTACAAGACTGGGAGTTTTACAACTTCTGATTAAAGCTAGCCAGCAACTTCCACAGTTAGCAGAGGAATCCCACAAAGCTATATCAAAATGAGGTTTTGGATAAAACTGCCCATTTCTTTTGTTGTCCTATGCAAAGTTTCAACATTCTCTTTTTCTTATTCCCCCCCCCCCCCCCCCCAATAAAGCTTCTCTTTCACAATAAAAGAAACATGAGTTATTTTGTTAATTATTCATTATGTGAACTTGCCAGTTCTATTTGTATCATAATGAATGTGCCATGACTACCTTTACTGATGTGGTATTTATATACTTGGCAAGTTGAAACACAAAGATTTTATGTAATGATATTTCCATCAATACACACATTAATTACTGTATCCCACTCATATCCTTGGATAAACTCTGCTATCACAGAATTAAAAAAAAATGCTTTGAAGTAATCCTGCACCAAAAGAGAAAAAAAATGACCAATTTCATCCTGATTTGTTGAGTGATAATAATGTAAAGTCTTCATTTACCAGTGGATGCTTTGACTTTTTGTTATCAGGGAAGCACTTTGTAATGCAGAAGGCCTGAGTTTCTATACATCAATTGAAGAATTGAAAAATATTTGGATGCCAAATTCTATCAAGATGAAGCTGACTAAAAACAAGGAGCTAGAAGTCACAAACTGGACTGAAAACGAAGGCGTATGTAATTAAAATTTAATCCCTTGATGTATCTTTTCAAACCTTCCCTTAAGAGATTTGATTCTGATGTTTGTAATATTTTGGTAAAAATCAGAGGTGATCAAAAGTGAAATGCGGGTGGTGATGAGCAGAGCTGTAATCAGGAAGATTGGATAGCCAGGTTATTATCTTTCTATGGCATTGGAAAGTAGGGGCTAAACGGTTCTCTCTTTAGCTGGGGGGGTGGGAACGTGAAGATGAGCTGCTCAGAGCAGGGATGTGGAAGCAGATAACATGCACCTCTTTGAGGGAGTTGGTTTCTCTTGCAAATTGTATTTAAATAAAAAGAGCACATTTGAGGACTGTAAATAGGAGGAAAGACCATTTTGAAATAGGGTAAATAGCCAGTGTCTGTTTCCCAAAGTAGGAGTGTCCAAAGCTAAATTTTTCACACAGAGTAGTTGGTATCTGTGATGGGCTGCCAGAGGAGGTGGTGGTGGCAGGAACAATAACAACATTTAGGAGGCATTTGGATAGGCACTTGAATGAGCAAGGGAAATGAAATTAATGCAGGCAAGTGGGATTAGTATAGATGGGTATGATGGTCAGCATAGAAGCAGCAGGGCCTCTTGCAGTGCTGTACAACTCTGTGAAATGTGAAGTTGACTTGACTATTAAGTTTCCAATTGATGTCCTGGTTAATATTCTTTTTTGGGTAAAGAAATGTTTGCATAATCACTATCCCCATAAATTAGTAAACTTGGAATCATAGAGTTTTACAGCACAGAAACAGGCCCATGCCAAGCAGGTGAGCTAGTCGCATGTGGCCCATATCCCTCTAAACCTTTCCTATCTATTAACCTGTCCAAATGTCTTTTAACCATAATTGTACCCACCTCTACCACTTCCTCTGGCAGCTTGTTCCATATACCCACCACCCTTTGTGTGTGTGTGTTTTGGGAGGGGGGGGTGGGGTGTGTGCAAGAAGACCTGCCCCTTGGGTCCCCTTTAAATCTTTCCCCTCTCACCGTAAACCAATGGCCTCCAGTTTTAGACTCCCTTACCCTGGGACAAAGACTGTGACTATCTACCCTATCTACGCCCCTTGATTTTATAAACCTCTATCCGGTCACACCTCAGCCTCCTACCCTCCCGGGAAAACAGTCCCAATCCCTCCTTATAATTGCCTTCAGTCTTGGCAATGTCCTTGTAAAACCTTTCTGTGCCCTCTCTAGCTCATTCACATCCTCCTTATAGTATCATGACCAGAACCCCACACAACATTCCAGGTGCAGTCTCATCAATATCTTGTACAGCTGTAACATGACGTCTCAACTCTTGTACTCAATGGCCCTGTCTGATGAAGGCAAGCATGCCTTATGCCTTCTTCACCACCCTGTCTACCACTTTCAAGGGACTATGCACTTATACCCAAAGGTCTCTCTGTTCTATAATACTCCCCAGGCATCTGTCATTTACAGTGTATGTCTGGCCTGGTTCATCTTCCCAAAATGCATCAGTTTGTACTTTTCCAAGTTAAATTCTGTCAGCCATTCCTTTGCCCGCTTTCCCAGTTGATCTAGGTCCTGTTGTAACCTTCGACAACCTTCTTCACTGTCCACCAAACCACCATTTTTTGGTGTCATCTGCAAACATGCTAATCATGCCACCTATGTTCTTATCCACATCGTTAATCTATATGACACAACAGGGAATCTAGCACCAATCCCTGTGGCGCACCACTGGACACAAACCTCTAGTGTGAAAAACATCCTTCCATTACCACCCTCTTGCACCTACCACCAAGCCAATTTTGTATCCATTTTGCTAGCTCACCCTGGATCCCATGTGATCTAACCTTCCAGACCAGTCTACCATGCAGGACCTCGTCAAATGCCTTGCTAAACTGCAAGTAGACAAGGTCTTACCACCCTGCCATGCAATGCTGACCAGCTGTAATCAGGTCTTGCTTTTCTAAATGCAGATAGATGTAGTCTCTGAGAATTGCCTCCAATAACTTCCACATTACTGATGGTTAGGCTCACTGACCTTTAGTTCCCTGGCGTGTCCTTGCAGCCCTTCTTAAATAAAGGCACAACATTAGCCACCTTCCAGTCTTCCAGTACCTCACCTATGGCTAAGGAAGGTACAAAATTCTCTGCCAGGTTCACAACAATTTCTTCCCTTGCATCTTACAACGTCCCAGGATACACTTGGTGAAGCCCCGGGGATTTATCCACCTTTATGCACCTCAAGACCACTAACACCTCTTTTAGACCTAATATGAAATTTAAGAAAAGCTATCAGCATTTAACTGTAATCGTGCAAGTAACTTGCCTTTGCACAGGAACCGTGAACAGTACTGAAGCATTGTAGTAAGGTTTAGAGTTGCTAGAGGGAGCACTCTTCTTTGCATAATTCTCTGCAAACTTAAATGGCAAAAACCTGGTATCTATATTGATACAAGGTGGATTGCTGAGATGTGCTGGAGAATTGAAATGTTCTATTCTGGTCCTCATGTCCCTTTCTCCTTAAAGGCTGGTTATATCAGATTCCGGTTTCAAAAATGATGTTCATTAATTTTGTATTTTATGGTTCTCGTTTGGAAGCAACTTGTCCTGGATGTCCCTCCAGGGTTTGTTAAAGGATTGAGTTCTGTCTCTCTGGATGATGAATATTTTGCATGTAGTTCTTTCTTTTCAGTTGGAGATGGCAACAAAACAGAATGGAAATCAATTTGTGTATATTCACAATACAAGAAATGAAAACTTTGGAATTCCTATTTTATCATATTTTAATACTGATTTAAAGGAAATTAAAATGCAATTTAAAAGAAAAGCCAAGCCAGATGCAGGTAGTAGATGGATTGCTGTTGTAAAGTTGACCTGTGCAAATTGGAAGAGGGAAGCCCTTCTGAGTTACAGACTTGGGATTTTAGGACAGTGCCCAATAATTCACTGAGTCATTTGAGGAAGGAAAGGGAAGAGATCTGGGAAACATTAATTTTAAAGATGTGTTGGAAATTGCATGCTGTTTCCAAAATTCCAGTTTTATTTTTAACAGTGAAATTTTGTGTTAACAACATAAATCTTTTAAATAGGAATTTTTTCCGATGCCTGAATAGCATCAGAAAGGTTTTTTTTGTTTAAGACAACAAATTAGTATTCATTTTAGTGTTTGTTCAGTATATTTCCAGTGCTATAAGCCAATCACTCGGTCGTGATAAAGAAGTTATTAAGCAGACTGTTTACTACTACTTTGGTCCTGTTCTGTAGCTGTCTCCTTTAGAAGATGAGGAGAACACCTATTTGTACGATTTGGTGGTGACCGTGGCCCATATTTTAGATCCTCGGACAGGTGGCAGTCTTGTGGCTCATATTAAAGTTGGGGAAACTTATCACCAGCGGAAGGAGGTATAGTATATGTCCAAATATGTCTTGACATTGAAGAATTTTAGTGCATCAATGGAGTGGTATTATGAAGGGTAGAAATGTTGATACTTGAAAATCTCAATTTTCTTAATTAACTAGATCAATTTTTTTTATAATTTAACATAATCAAGGATTGCTATTGTTATAACTGAATATGTATTTCTGTAATCTCTACATTGATAAAAGGTGTTTGTCTGGTGGAGTTTACCAATTTCAAATACTGTTAAACATAAATTTAACAAAAGATTTTCCAAACATCCAAATACTTTCTTTCCCTTCTACCACCAATGATCCACAAAACACCTTTTTAAAATTAAAATTCTAGCAACCAAAGATTTTCAGTTTTATTTTTACTGACTAGCATCTCAATCTAATAAGATCATCACTGAGAGTAATGGAAAACGAAGTCATTGAGGTAACCTTCCTTTCCTGCTGCAGTTATTTTCTCTATAGCCAAACGTTTTCTACACATCTAATGAGCATAGACTGGTCTGCAGTAAATTATATTTTGTTGGGTTCAAATTGTGTTTACAAAATGCAAAGTAAATATAGTTATGTAAAGTGCATCATTTTAGGATCTTGGCAGATTATCATTTGACCTTGTACAAATAGTCCCAAAGCTCCTTTGAAAGTAATCTCAGAACCATTATATGCAAGATTTTAGTGAGCAGAGATCAGAAAGATTTGTAAGATAAGATGAGATTTCTTTATTAGTCACATGTACATCAAAATACACAGTGAAATGCATCTTTGCGTAGAATGTTCTGGGGGCAGCCCGCAAATGTTGCCACACTTCCAGCGCCAACATAGCATGCCCACAACTTCCTAACCCGTATGTCTTTGGACAGCGGCCGGAATTGACCCCAGGTCACTGGCGCTGTAATAGCATTACGCTAACCACTACATTACCGTGCCTACCCATGATCTGCTTGGGTAGAAGTTAAAACCTGACCTGATTATGGCCAATCTGAACCCGACCAGAGCCCAGGAATTTATAGATTTTTTTCCCTCCCCTATACTTGACGCGACCATTGCAGTCAATGGGTTTGTCCATAGAATCCTGTCCTGGGCTCTCCATAACATATAGGCATTGAAAAACACTTGCTAAAATGTGGTTAGTGCATTTTCAGCGTGGTAAACATTTTTGAGCTGGAAATTGAAACATGTTGAAATAACACAAGTTAAAACTCATGGTCTACCAGGCAGCAATGATCCCTGCCCTCCTACCTGAGACCTGGTCTACCACCTCGCGACACTAGTAAAATACCACCAACGTTCTCTCTGTAAAATCATCCAAATTCACTGGAAGGCTTAAGCAAGCCAACATTGGTCTCTCTCAGGCCAACATCCCCATCATTGAGACTAAATTACTGGTGGGCTACATTGGGCTGGCCACATCATTCACATCTCCACACTCCTGAACTGTACACTCTATTCTGACCTCAGTGGACAGAGAAAAATGCTGAAAGCTTTCTTGAAGTGCAACATGTTCATTTACTCCTGGGAACCTCTGGCTCATAACCAGTCAAAGTGGAGAAGGAGCTTTTGGGATGGTATTGAGAACCTCGAGGCCATACATTGGGATCACACAGAACCCATTAGCCACCTCAGAATCCACAGAACTGGCGTGGCAGCAAATCATCTTTGATCCTGAAGGACTGTCTGAGAAGGAGGAAGTTAATTATTGTGTCGTCCCTGAAACAGACACTATTGGGTACCCAGGCTCAAGGGAGGTTGCCAAATAGCAACTGCTAAGTTTAGGTGAACCTTTTGCACTTTTAAAAATTCTAAGTTGGTACAAGAGAAAGGCTTTACCACTACCTGAAAAGCACCTTGGACCATAACTTTCAAACTGGGTTCCTGGATTCAAGTCTGCAGCACAACGTCACTGAGGATATCTGTTTATTGATATATAATTTATTTTGCTTTGTTAGTAATACAGATGGTCTATGCAATAATGGAAGGAAAAATAATGCATAATTTGTCTTTTGGAAATGTGTGATATTTGTGAGGTTTCAGTAGTGCAGTAGTGTTTAAAAACTGCTGCCTTAAGTGTAGATATAACATCTGTAGCTCATGCAATGTTTTTGTGTTTCAGGGTGTCACTCATAAACAATGGTATCTGTTTAATGACTTCCTCATAGAACCAATTGACAAGGTAATTGACATTTTTGAGTTTTTTTTAAACCACCATTCTATATTGGTTTTCAAAACAATTTAGAATGTGTACTACATGTGCATACTTGGCCTAAGTATTGATCGGAAATCTGCGTCCATTTGTTCCACAAATAATTTCCCCCTTTGTAAGACTTGCAGAAAATTCTTTGTATGCCTTCCACCCCATCACAGACCTCTTTGTTATCTTTTCCTTTGCACCTCGCACCCACCACCAACCACACGCACCCCTTTCCCCGCATCTTAAAATTTTGTTTTATTTCTCGTTTTTCTGATGATGGGTCATTAATTTGAAATGTTAACTCTGTTTCTCATTCCATGGATGCTGCCTAACCTGCTGAGAATTTCCAGTATTGTTTTTATTTCAGGATGTAGGTATCCTAGTGAAGTGGGTCAGAGTAAGGAAATGTGGTTTTGTGCCTTGATTCTACAAACAACAAGCTCTGTTTGTTGGTTGTTTGGGGTGAGGGGAGGGATCATTGTTGGGCATTACCCAGAAGTAGGTTACGGAGCAGCATCAGCACAAACCCCATGGAATAGCTTGCATGACTTTCATCTTATACCAGAGTGAGGTAAAGTGGGGAGTTCTTTTAATTAGGAGACCAACAAGAAATTTTTGAAGCAACAAACAATCCGCTGGAGAAACTCAGTGGCTCAAGCAGTATCTGTGGGAGGAAAGGAATTGTTGACATTTCGGGTCAAAATCCTGCATCAGGACTCTGATCAGAATTTTTTGAAAATTGTTTAGATTGTGGTATATTTAAACATTTGTATTGTTTTATTTTGCAGTGTGAAGCTGTGCAGTTTGATTTAAGTTGGAAGATCCCCTGCATTCTGTACTATGCTAGACGGAATCTGAATTCAAAGTATGATTTAACCAGTAGGTAACACTTTGTGATTCATGCATTCCCAACTGGAGGTGACTAGGCTGATTGATCTACTCCATCCTCACCACAGCAGAGCTGGAACTATGCTTTGCATGCTGCAGTTAACTGCTTGCTTGCTAATAATACCTGTGTAACTGTGATGACAAAGACATCCTCCTGTCTAATAGCCATTTAAAAAAGGGGAAGCTTTGTCATCCTCGGGTAATACTGAGCTTTGCAGACCAGGTTTAAACCCACAGGTCTTTACTGGTAAGTTGCTAAATATATGGGTTTGGTTTCTCTGTTGAAACAAATTGTCTCTTGTTTGTGTATTCACCAAAATCTATTTAAAATGATACAGCCATAAATAATTACAATGTTTTGCTAAATTACGTTAACTGTGTTCCAACCACTTAAACCAGCGGTATAATTTGAACAGTTTGCATAATCTGCTGCTTTATTCTTGGTATGGAATAACTCAACCTAGCTCATTTGGTAGTGGTGCCTTTTTTTTAAATTCCTGTGAGCAACTTGGGGATATTTTCCCCCACATAGGTGGGCGATTGTTAATATCTTCTAATGGTCATTGCGCATACACTGACCTGCTTGTAATGCTTATGCTTTGTCGATAACCTTTTTTTTCCCCTCTCCTTTCAGTAAAGAATCCAATTGAAGCTAGTGTTTTGCTGGCAGAAGCATCTCTAGCTAGAAAGCAGCGAAAGTGCCATGCAACTTTCATTCCACTAATGTTGAATGAAATGCCCCAGCCCAATGATTTAGTGGGTTTGGATGCAGAGTTTGTCACACTGAATCAGGTACATGTGTTTTTTTTTCTTGGGATAGAGGATGACTTGCTTCAACTTGGGTTCTGAAGTAGCTGATGAGATCAATGTGGGATTGTCCTGCAGATGGGCTAAAGGGGTGGCCAGCTTGGTGTGCTACTTTTTGCCACTTATTCTGGGCTTCTGTGTGTTCATGGACTCAGTTCTCATGCCATCTGGAATGTGCCTTCTCCTCTTTGAGCAGTCATGGGCCAGGGATTCCCAAGGGTCAGTGGAGATGTTGCATTTTTTCTAAGGAGGTTTTGAGCAAATCCTTGATTTTTTTTCTTCTGTCTCCTCTAAGTAATCTTTCTCCATGATAGAATTTTGTTATCGTCTGTCTGTTTCAGGAGTCTGGTGTCGGGTATGTGACCAATGTGGCTGACTGAGTGTAACTAGGACCTCAGTGCTTGGGAGGTTGACCTGGCAGGGGGCACTGATGTTTCACTTATCCTTCCAATTAATTTTGCAACAATAGCATTGTTGTTATTTTTCCAATGTCTTGAGATCTCTACTGCAATAGTCCAGGTCTCCGAAGCAGATAGAAGGGCTAGGATCATTGCTGCCTGGTAGACCGTGAGTTTTGTGCCAAATCGTCATACACCCTTTCCTCAATCGACCAAAGGCTGCTGGTGCCTTGAAGCTGGAGGTGAATTTAATCATCAATGTCTGCCTTTGCCAAGCGGTGGATCCTGAAATATAGGCAATGGTCTGTTTTCCAGGGTCTTGCTGTGAGCCCTTGTTGTCGGAGGGCAGTGTTGTGCATTGGGTCAAGTTGGTCGAGGATCTTTGAGTGCAAGGCCCATCCTCTTGAATGCTTCTGTGAATGAATCGACAACTGCTTGGAGCACCGTTGTTGATTCATTCACAGACATGTGCAAATGCAAGTGTCGTTTGCATTCTACTGCTTGGCTACCCACTTTCAGATGACTTTGGTTCTGGAGTGTAGGTAGTGCAGGTTGGACAGTTTCCCATTAGTCCTGAAGGCCAACTCCACTTCTGTGGAAAGGTGGTTGGAGGTGTGGTGCAACATTATGGCACAAAAGATTGAGAAAAGTGTTAGAGCAATGACTATCATGCTCAACACTGGTCATCGCTAAGGTTAACTCTGTTATAGACCTGTTGGTTAGAGTTGGAGCTTGCATGCCATCATGAAGCAATCATAAAATGGTAACTAATTTCTGCAGGCAGCTGAATTTGAGATTCCACAATCTCTCTCAATTTATGGACTCAAAGGCTTTAGTAAGGTCAGGAAAGGTCATGTATAGTGGTTGATGGTGCTCCTTGTATTTCTTGTGGAGTTACTCTGTGGGGAAGATAATGTCCACCATGACTCTAGATGGGCAGAGTACATGTTGCAATTTGGGGAGCAGCCGTCCTGCCACTGGGAGGAGGCAGTTAAGAAGGACTCTGGTGATGATCTTCCCTATGGCAGACAGCAAAGAGTCCTGTGTAGCTGCTACAGTTGGACTTTTCTCCTTTCTTGAAGGTGGTCATAATGATGACACCTCTGAGGTCCCCTGGTGACTTCAGAGGTGTCACCATTGCGACCACCACCTCCTCTTCTCACATTTGTATATTGAGATTGTGCAGTTGTGGCTAAAGCTCTTCATCACCAAATTTCAGAACTTTAATGGGGATAATGTCTAATCCTGAGGCCTTGCTTTTTAGATGGGATATGGCCACCTTGTCAGTCAGGAGTGGCCACAAGGCTTGACCAAATTGATTGCTGTGGGATGGAGTTGAGAGCAGTTCTATTAAGGGCAGACTCTCAGTTGTCTTCAGTGTTCCTCTCCAGTGGCTGTTGACTGACCCTGCTGTTCAGTTCACCCCATTCTTGGCTCTCAGTGGTGTGGGAATGTGTGTTTGGGCTATAGATCTTGATGGGGCCAAAGAACCCATGCACGTGATGGCTGTCAGTGAGTTGTTGAGCTTCCTTCACTCTATATCTACCATGTGTTCTTCAGATTGCAGGATTTCTGCTGAACCTCTACCTTCAGGTGCCTGGATAGGTGTTTCTTTTTCCTCGAGGGACAGTGGAACATCTAATCCAGAAATGCCTTATGATTGGAATTAAATTAGCTCCTTAATCCACTAGGCATTCTTCTCAAACCGGCCCTAGTTCATCTTGGCCAAGAGTCTCTTTGCAAGTGTTGATTATAGTGAACTTCGGGGCAGCCCATAAACTCAGAACACTGGGGCTCCTGAGGGCTGAGTTGCCAGGCTGTCTGTGAGGCGCTGTCTGTGAGGCACTGTCTGAGAAGAGCTATCTCTGTGGGGTCCTTGAGAGCTTTGATATCAACCATCTTTGCGGCAATGTTTCTGATGACACAGATGTTCTGGAGCACAGTTGATGGAGATAATAGAACGGATTAGGCTGTGGTCACTCCAGTGGTTATTGGTGCCTGTCATTACGCAGGTGATGCAGACACCTTTGCAGTCCCTCACTTGAATGATGATGTGTTTTAACAGGTGCCAATGCTTGAACCAAGGATGTTGTCATGAAGTTTTCTGCTTGTCCTTGTGATAAAACAGGGTGTTAGCAATGACATTGTACATACATTAAGCAGCTTGTCAAAGGCAGTTGAAGTTGCAAATTTTCCTGGGGGTAGAAAAAGTTTCCTTTTTAATGCAATTACCTAAAAATTTTTCTCATGCTTCAATTTCACCTCTTTTTTTTCCTCCCAGTAAATGTTTTTGACTTCCCTTGTTTTCCCTCCTACAAGTCCAGAAGCTGAAATAGTGTGGGCAGTGAGTTTTCCAAGTAACTATTAGCACTACCAACCTACAATTGGGGAATGGCAGGCAAAAATGGGTAAACCTTGTGATGTTATTGCTAGAGTAGGGATTTTCTTCAGGGTTAAGGCAAATTATGTGAGTCAAGTGCATAGTGTTACTGTATGACCCAAACTGGAATTACTTTGATGGTATTGGATGGAAAATATTTCAGTTCTGAACGCTGAGATTAATTGATTTGATTAGTAAACATCGTATCCCAGTGAAGTTTAGTGAGTGTTTAAAAGACTTGTTTTAAGATGATTGCTTGTATATTAATATATTCTTAAAGTTTTAAGATTATTTATATTAATAAGACTTGCAGTTTATGTATGTAATTAGAAGTGATTTTTTTCCCTCCTTTGGAAGGAAGTTAAACATCAATATGCTGTGTTAAATATGTACATCTTTTTGTCTTCTATGTCTTGCTTACTGTCAGTTGGCATTGTTTTATTTGCTAGTTACGTGGTTCGTTTTGTGGTGTTTTATAGTGCTTGCTCAGAAAAATCAGAATCAGATTTATTATCACTGACATATGACGTGAAATTTGTTCACAGGAAGAAGCAGAGCTGCGCAGTGATGGGACAAAATCCACCATCAAGCCCAGCCAAATGTCGGTAGCAAGGATCACATGTGTACGAGGTCAGGGACCAAATGAGGGAGTTCCCTTCATTGACGATTACATCTCCACACAGGAGCAGGTAATGCCATGAGCAATGGTGCCATTGATCTTGCTGCCTAATTTGGGAACTTATGTTTTGTGGTTGATCAAGTATATTGTTTATTTCACCAATGCAAATCATTACAGACTTAATCAGCTGTGAGATGCTCTGTTCTCCGTTCATTCCTGGGCTTTAAGTCCACCATGCTGGTTTTAATTTCTCTTTGCTAAGCAGAAAGGCACCAAATAGAGATCAAGCACCTTCTCTTGGCAAGAGGGGAAATCCTGGCAGCTCGGCGTGGTATCATTGTAAACCTGGCAGCAGGTTGTGCACATTTCAGCTGCAGGATCTGCTGTGTGTGGGAAGAAGGAAGTATCTCTTCTGTTGGATAAATGTTATTTAGATTCTGTCTGAAAATGATCTTGTGTGCTTATTCCACAAGTTTGTCTTTTGGAAAAAAAAACAATAGGTTGTGGATTACCTGACTCAGTATTCTGGAATCAAACCTGGGGACCTTGACGCCAAAATCTCATCTAAACACCTAACCACCTTGAAGTCAACGTACCTGAAACTAAGGTTCCTCATTGATGTTGGAGTGAAGTTTGTGGGACATGGGCTGCAGAAGGACTTCAGAGTCATAAATCTTATGGTAGGTTTAGAAAGTTCACATAAACACAGTACTTGGAATAAGCCACTTGATATGGCACCATGTATTTGTGGACACTTCCGTTGTCTCCTTCCCTCTTTCATCTCCATTGTGTCAAGTCTTGCAATGTTGGTACCTGGTCTCTTTGTTTCCCCTATCCTTAGACACTGAAAAGGGGAAAATATTGTTAACAGAGGTTAAATAAGGAAATGTTCACTTTGATGCAGTGTACAGACTCTTAAATAGGGTAACACTAGATTTATTCTTGGGGTAGGAGGAGAAGAGGAGACTATTTTCCCCAAAAAATACACCAATCACATGCAGAAACTGGCGACTCAACCCAGTAGTTCTCTACTGGCATTTTTCTCCATAAACCATGGTGAGGTAAATAGTATAAATTAGTGGGTGAGGCCTAAACCATTGACCCAAAAATGAGATGTCCAGTGGTCCAATCCCACCACGGCAATGTTAGCATTAAAGTTTAATTAAATAAGCTGACTTAAAAAGCTAATATGAAATAATCATTAAGAAGCTACCATTACATAAACACAAATCTGATTCACTAATGTCCTGTAGGGAGGGAAATCTGCCATCCTTATCCAGTCTGGACTGTAAATGAATCCAGAAACACAGGAATATAGTTGATGCCTAATTATCCTCTGAAATGGCTTGAGGGCACATGGGGATGAGTAATAAGTCCCTTGCCTTGCCAGTTGGACTACTATTTTTGCTTTCTTTTTGTTAAGCAACTATCTCATTTCCTTTTCAAGTTGAGTGCAATGGTTTGGGACAGATTTCTTCCCCCCCCCACCCCCAAATGTTTTACCTCTGATCTTAAGTTGATGTTACCTTGTTACTATTTCACTGCTCTCTTTGGCTATGCCGTGAAGTTTTACACAGTGGTGTTGCTCAAGTGTGCAATCTAATCATTGCCAGTCCTTTCCAACTGCTGCAAGCCTACAATGGCAGCCACTGGTCCTTGATAACTGTCTGATTGCTGCACTACATCAACAAACTTTTCTTTAAAATAACTGCAAATGTTGAATCAGGTCTGCCAGCATCAAAAAGGTTGAAATATAAAAAGCCCCTAAAACTGTTAACATAATTAACATCCTCAAAATGAGAATACCTTGAGTCATATTTCCTTTTCCTAAAGGAGCCCCGCACACTCTCCCCAATTATGTCCCTTTCATCTTTCTCATAAAGACTGGCAAATACTGGGAAACAAACTGGTAATTTTTAGGGGGAGCCCAACCCGCTCCAGTCCCGAATGTGGAAGTTAGATCGGTTTCGGTATGACCTGCATTGTTTTTAATGATTTTGTTATGTCATTAAGTGACATAACTTTGTTTTCATTAGATACGGTGGTAATTATTGCCCTGTAGGGCTTTAAGTGTCAACCACCTGAAGGCCAGACCAGGGTAGGGGTGCTGAGTCTCCTTCCCTGGAGGCAGTACTGAACCAGTGGTGTGTTTTTTGTCTTTTTTCAATCTTTTAATTAGTTTTCAAATTAATACAGATTAATATATCAATGTTTATACATGTAATACAAAGAGATCAAGAGAACAATCATGACATGGATAATTATAAACAACAATAAAGTATAAAAAAAATCTGTAGATCCAACAATCTGTTAGCGAATGAATATAATATAAAAGAAAAAGATTTATTATAAAATATAAAAGAAAGAAAAAAAAACCAAAACAATAAGAAAAATTATAAACAATATATCAAACCAAACTAAGCTAAAGAAAAAAAAATTCTAAAAAAAACAGAAAAAAAAGGACTAAAATTTCTCAATAGAAACAGAGCAATATTATGTCGTCAACTCCGTTCCTCTAAATTGAAAGGTTACTATAAGGGGATCTATATCATGTGAAAATATTGAATAAATGGACTCCAAACTTCCTCAAATTTAAGCGAAGGATCAACAGTACCACTCCTAATTTTTTCCAAGTTTAAACATGATATAGTTTGAGAGAACCATTGAAAAGTAGTAGGGGGTATTGGATCCTTCCAGTGGTGTGTTTTTTTCTGCAATTTTTGAAGCTGTTTTCTGATGGGGATCTACAGATGGCCAAAGTTATTGAATTCTATATCACAGCTTTCTTTGGGGTTTGAAATCTTGACCTCTGGATTGCCAATGCTGTACCTGTATCACTCAATTACCATTGCTCCATGATTGCAGTTGCTTAAGCTGGATTCACTTGCTGTTTGTGGGAAAAGTGGGTGTGGTTCTTTTCTCACCTCTCTGCCTCTCAAGGGTGCTGATTCACGTTGGGGTGATGTTCTATAGGAGCCAATGTCATCTAAGTTATCATTTTTGTTATGATGAATGGCAGCAGTGAGTGGTAATCTAACTTGCTGGGGGGGCATATTGGAAAGTGAGACTGGTCTTGCTTTGAATTCCCACCACAAATTAGAAGGAACCCTGACTTTTAATCTATTGTTGCGCAGACAAACTGAGATGATTCTCATGCTTGTATTGCTTGAGAATTTCACTCTAGCACATTGCAGTACATTTAACAACTGAGCAGCCTTGGGGGTTTTGGAAGCAGAAATTCTTCATTTCTGAAAATGAAAATTAGCCTGTAAAACTGCAGTGGGGCTAGTTTTCTGACCCACTGCCCGTACTTGCACCCCTGTAGCTGCCTGGCTGCCAACAACCTCAAGACTTTGGCTCTTTGACAGTCTCATGAGCAGATCATGCCAAGAGGGACAGCCAGGCCGTTACATGTTGCATCCTGAGACCCTGCTGGCCTTTAATAGGTTGTATTGTCGAAAGCCTGTTTCACTGTTTTTAAAGGTCTCAAATTAATTTTTAAAAATTAAATAAAATGAAAACATTAAAATATTAATTAAATTAAAAACATGCACAGAGGAAAAAATATCTCAAAAGCTGAATAAGCTTATTAATGAAGGCTGGCGATCCCACTTGCATGAAAGGATCTACATGAAAAGTGCCAGTTATGGTTTGTCTAAAACAGAGTTGCAATACTATTGTATTTGGCTCCTTGATTCAGTAAGTTATTGAATGCTCCAGTGGTGAATCCAAGAATGGAGCAAGAGTTTGGCCATGCCTGTATCTGACCTCCAATATATTGTACTTTTGCATTGCAGTGTGCAAGTAAGTAAGTCTGGAATGCACTGATGTGCACGCTGCAGCTAGCTGGCAGTTTCTTCAGTACAGTCTGGCTCATTTTTGGTTAAAAATCCCAGATGAGCCAGACTGAAAGTGTGGTCCAAGGGCTTTATTCTTTGGGAGTTAATGTAGCAGGAAGTTGCTGTTTCCTTTTTGATGGAATTGCTCTCTGTGAATTGTTTATAGTGAGATAGTTGGGCTCTGGTGTATTTTGCAGAGAATAGCACCCAGAATTTGTGTTAGTATTGCAATAACCATCAAAAAAAATAGTGTTAGCAAAGATTAAAGAAACACAAGCAGAATAAACTCCTTGCAAATAGGAGGACTTTTATAAATTGCCATTGTTTGGTTATAGATGTGCCACCAGATCTATTGAGTAATTTCAGGATTAAAAATGACTTTCAATAATATTCTCCTTTTTCTGTTCAGCATGGTATAAAACTGCTGTTCTAGCCCAAGGAAATCTTGGTGAGTTGGTTATAAAACTTTTGGTTTGAGTAATGTATTTCTCTGCCTATTTCCATCTTCAGATTCCAAAGGAGCAAGTGATAGATACAGTCTATTTGTTTCACATGCCTCGGAAAAGGATGATTTCATTGCGTTTCCTTGCATGGTATTTTCTAGGTTTGTATATATTTCAATTTAAGGTTTTTGACATGTTTGTTGATCAGTATGTGCCATTCCGAACGTGATTTATCACTAGGATTAAGAGGTTAAGATTACTGATTGCATTGAAGTTACAAAATAGGTGGGAGGGCATGTTGTGATGAGGATATTTGTATTTTGCATCTGGATATAGACAGAGTGAGTAGGTGAAAGTTTGGCAAATGGAGTTTAATGTGGGGAAAGTGTGAGGTCATGCACTTCAGTAAAAAGAGCCAAAAAGCAGACTATTATTTAAATGGAGAGACGCTGCAAATGAGTGGAGTACAGAGAGATTTGGGTGTTCTTGTGCATGAACCTCAAAGGTAGCAAGCAGTGCAGCAAGTGGTGAGGAAGGCAAATTACATCCTGGCATTTATTGTAAGAGGGTTGGAGTTTAGAAATGGGAGGCATTGTTGCAATTGTTGAGGCCATTCCTGGACTACTGTGTGCAGCTTTGTTCCCCTTATTTAAGAAAGGATATATTGGCATCGGAGGCAGTCCAAAAGCAATTCACTGGGTTAATCCCAGGGACACGAGGGTTGTCATATCTTGAGTGGCTAAAGAAATTCGATCTATATTTTTTAGAATTTAGAAGAATGAGGGGTGACCTTACTGAAACTTATAAGATCCTTAAGTGGCATGACAGGGACCAGTGGGAGAGTCTCTAGTGAGGGGACATAGTTACAAAATAAGGAGGTGTTCATTTAAAACTAGTGTGTAGGAGTTACTTCTAAAGGGTGGTGAATTTCTGGAATTCACTACCCCAGAGGGTTATGGAGGCTGGATTATTGGAGGTGTTTAAAGAGTTAGATACATATTTGAGAGACTGGGGAACTGAGGGCTCTGGGGAGCTGGCACAGAAGAGGAGATGAGACTTGGGCATCAGCCATGATCTTACTGAATGGTAGGGCAGGCTTGAAGGGCCATTTGGCCAACTACTCCCATTTTCTTGTGTTTTTACTGAATTGTGTGACGTTTAGTTCTTCAGTTGAACCTGTAGGGGAAAAAATATTTCCCAGCATTTCAGTAATTTGGGCAGTTGTCAGTGAATTTGCTGCCTGATATGTGGAAGTTGTGCCCTATGGACCTGGAAGGTCCCATACTTGGTTTGTTATATTACCTGATCTCGGCTGGGGCAACAGCAGAGGCACAACTGTTGGCCTTGAGGCACTGTCCAGCATCCTAGCCCTGAAAATCCAAACTGAGGAAGGCCAAGATCAGGCTATGAAGTTCTCCGAGTTGAAATCATCTGCTCATGCTTGTTTAGGTTCAAGTGAAAAATGACTGCTTTGTTAATAAGAACTGGTGCCAAAGCACAACTGGGAGTCAGTACCTGCAGGATAAATGGTAAGAGTTGAAGTAGGATATACAAAATGAAAAGCTGATAGAAAGCAGTGAAGAAGTCTTTTTAAATCACTTGTTAGGCCTCTGCTGGAGGATAGGGCTCAGCCTCGTAGATTGTGCGATGCGAGGGTTGTTGTATCTTGAGTGGCTAAAGAAATTAGATCTATATTCTGTTAGAATTTAGAACGAGGGGTGACCTTGCTGAAATGTACAAGATCCTTAAATGGGATGACAGGGTATATGTAGTTAAATATGGAAAGACTGATCGGCTTCTTCTGTTGACTTCTCGGACAGAACTCAAAATTCAGGGCGAAACACATGACAGCATAGAAGATGCGCGCACAGCACTGCAACTCTACCGCAAGTACCTGGAATTGACTAAGCATGGCACGGATGTAGATGAATTCCGAAAAATACTGAAAGGTCTATATGAGAAAGGCAGAAAGATGGACTGGAAAGTACCAGAGTCTGAAGAAGTCCAGAGCAGTCCAAAAAGTAAGTACCTTGTTTATTTCCTATTTTTGTGCAATGACATTTTATTGCATAAAGTTAAAATCTAAGATGTTATGCTTGTCAAAAGATTATGCTGAAGCCTTGGAAAATCATACAGTTGGAGAACTGGGTGGATATTGGTCTTCCCCTGCAGCACACTGCTGAGGTGGAACTGTCTGTTTGACTGTAACAGTTCTACGTGAATTGGATTGGGTAATTTTAATCCATTTTGTGGAATGTGAGCTCAGCACAAAATTCTCCTTAATTCAGCACTAATTAGCTTTCTCAGTGAGACCGCAAGGCAGCCAGAGTGAGAAATAGGGAAATGTCACGTGGGAATGGTTTTCTGCGTCTCGTTGTGCTTGCTTTACCTCGCTGCTTTGGCATCAGGCACTCCTCATCTTCTGATTTGCTTTTTTCTGCTCTCATCCCTGCACTTGGAAGTCTCTCCTTAAGTTCCTCTAAATGCATCACTTTTATGCTGCTCAGTTGCAAATTTTCTCTTTTTGTATCATTGGCTCAGTTCAGTGAATTTTTTTTATTCCCTGCTTCTCTTCTTCCCCTCTTTCTCCTCACCTTCCCCCCCCCCCCCACACACACCCCCAACCCTTGTTCAGAATCTGTGTTTTTCACTACTTGTAAAATCCTTCAAGATGTCTTTTCTAGACATTCTGTTAATGCTAACACTGGATGCCCAACACAGAAGATATTCCCTTTCCCAGCAATGACACCCTTTGTCTTCATGAACAAAAAATGGAAAGTTTCAGGAACTTGATCTTTTATTTTGTGTGTTTATTCCTTTCTATTTCAAATCTATTTTGTTTGAATAGTGAGTGCAGGATGGGATGAGTACAAAGACATTAAACTGCAGAATATTTTTGTAGTTACTGACAGATGGCTGGGCACGTATTATATGATAGGATTAATCCAGCCATCTGGATATTCCAGACTAAATAACTGCTCTGAACTAGTTCCTCCCAAGACCAAGGGTAGAATCATACAGCTCGGAAGGTTGCCATTTGGACAATATGGTGGTTCTGAACAGTATTGTCTTGTATCTTTTTGAGACTCAACATGTGTTTTATTCTCAAATGTTTTTTTGTTCTATAAGGAACTTTTGGCATCCTGACTCTTTAACCATCACCACCCTGCCTAGGCTTGAAGCAAAACACTTTGGGTAGAAGCACTTATTTCCCTAGCAGTTGTTCATACTTGTCGTAACCCAGTGATCTTTCATATTTTCTATTCTGTGCAGTTGGTGAAAGATTTTTTACTGCATTGAATGTTGCATAAAATAAGAGTATGTGGTTTTGGAGAGATTATGAAATGCTATTTATAAACAAAACTTTTTGGGCAGGTTGCAGCATAGAGATGTGCTATAAATTGTTGTGTGATTAACAGCCAGATTTAAAGCTAATGATGTGCTTAATTGCTAGTTCTCCTTCAGTTTGGGTCAGTAGATTGGAGGCTCAAGCCCTGCTTCAGTACTCCAGCTCTCTTAACGTCTTGCTAATGTTCCTGTAATTTCAAATTACCTGGTTACTCATCTTTTGTTATTTATGGGACCTTGCAATGCGCAAATCAGTTGCTGTGTTTGCCTGCATAAACTCTACTCTTTCCACCATTTCAGCACCACCCCCCCCCCCCCCCCCCAAAAAAAGTGTTCTTTCAAAGAAATCAATTGGGACTTCCTGAAAACTTTAAGGTGCTACTCAAATGTACATGGCTTGTTCTTTGGTTAAGCAACTTTTGTGTCAAAACTTCAAATCAATCCTGTTTCCATTTGCTGAATATCCCCATACCAACAAGCATGCAGCTGAGAGGGCTGGGTGCCTAGCTACAACAATTCTGCTGGGTAACTAGCATACATATGCATAAGAATGATTGGTTATGCCATTCATTCCTGCAGGAAAGCAGCTCACCTATCCTCCTGTTGCAAAGTTGTAACATTGATTAAAATCTGGAATACTACATGCAATGAATCACTGATTAATTTGCAACTGGATCTGGCCTTGAATCTACTGCTGAATGATGGAATGGAAGTTTCCATTGATAGCTCCTGTGAATTGGTTTGGGCTGCCTTGTAGGTATAGGCTCACAGAACACAGCTAGCCATGGTTGGTACCAAATTACCAATGCTCCCCAAAGAGAGAGATGGGCAGCTGGCATGGGAAATGGAAATGTCATGCTGTTGCATTCTTTGGCGCAAAGTAGAGGGAGCTCTACCCTACAGTGGGTGTAAAACTTAGAAAAATGTTCCATTTCCCAGTATCTCTTTTGTCCTGATGAGCGCACAATATTGGAATCCACTTTACATGCTCTTCGTTACCCATGATGAGTTAATGGGATTAATCTTGATGGTTTTTTTTAATGCCGATTCTACACCTTCAAGCTTGTTTTTTCTCTTAAATCAGGCTCCCAATTTTCCCACCTCTGATGGGTTAAAATGTGAAGACATCTGAATGAACTATCTAACCTAATGAGGAGTGAATCTGCAGCATTTGAGGGGAAAAAAGTTTGTATTTTTTAACAAATTCCAGAAGAAACCCGTTTCTAAATGAGACGGCTTGCAATGGTGCTTGACTGTCACAGTATTTTACTATGGAACACTGATCTGACTGGATGAAGAATGGGAAAGAAGGTCAGAATCTTAGGAAAAAAGAACAATAAGGAGTCACTTTGAGGAAGATGGCAACAGTCATGTTATGATATAAAACTAGAGAATGCTGGAAATGCTCAAAACCAGACAGCCTCTGAGGAAAAAGAGTTGATGTTTTCAGGTCATTGACCTTTGCTATGATTGCACGTGTCACTGTTGAGGACTGGCATTTTGTCAAGGCTTCCAAATCTCCAGAGGTTTCTTGACAAACATTCCATGCTTTTTGTTTTGGTAGTGGGGGGGGGGGGGGGAGGGGGGGGGGGGAAGAGAAATATTCATGTTCTTCCCTCTATTTTCTTAAGCTTCTCCTTCACTTTTTATTTGCTTCCTTTAAAAACAAGTGCCCACCTGGAGCTGTGCTCATAGGACAGAATAACCTTCCTGTGAAGGTGAAGGCAGAATGCTTAATTCAAATAGCACAGACATGGTTGGTGGATTTTGGCAGCTCTGAGATTGGATGAAAATCTTTAATATACCCCAATATTTGCCTATTCCAGGAAGAAAGGGAAGTAAGCACATGGGGTTAATAAACATGGTAATGGAGATATTGTCATGCATTGCCACCTGATTGAATATGCATCTGTTACTCAGTAAAATCATTGCTTTTTAAGAAATGGTCGTCTTCCCCATTGTAGATATTATGTTTTGTATCCTGTCATGTTGAATATGGTATTCCAGTGATTTTAATAATTCCACAAATTTTTTTTAGATTGTTTAATTAAACAATCAGGATATGGGATTGACGTCATGATGGCAGTCTCACCAAATGTAACAGTCCATGCTCTTCCGAGATTGTATTTATGTCACTCAGTCCTTCCAGATAGCCAGCAGGATGATGTAGAATCTTCAGTTACACTGCCGAGTTTCCTGAACTTTCAGGACTTTTAAAACTTAAAAGAAAATGTGGCCTTGAGTTTACAAACCTCCAAATGGCTAGCAATCTTTATTACAGTATTTTACATATACATGTCCATATGGTGCAAGGCACTATCAATATTCGGCATTAAGTTACCCACGTACCTGCATTGGAAGGAAAAACATTTGCACTTCCTATATATATATATTAAAAGAAAATGGAAGCTCTTTTTAAAAATTCAGTTGAGAAAGTTCTCATCTACCTTGCTTTTCTGAAGATAATAAACTTTATTTTTTAATGAAATTCCTGGTCTGTATTTTATTTTCCCTAATTTCTTGTCAGTTCTACATTCTGCTAAAAGCAATTGCTGCAATTGAGCCAGGACTGAACTTGCATACAAAACACTAGGTTTCTACCTTGTTAGTTGATTTGGGTTATCCTAGTTCACGATTTGAAAGTGATTTCGCTCAACCCAAAACTAAGGTATGGTGGAGAGGGTGGAAGTTGACTGTGATTGATTGATTGGTTAACTGCATTAAAAGATATGACAGCAGATGGACAGTAGCTAGCACTGAAAGAAAATGTACGTGATTCACAAAAATATATTTTAAGGCACAAAAATCCAGCAGGACAAGTGGTCTGCATGTAGCTGACAGGAGAAATTAAAGATGGTGTTAAATGAAAGGAAGAATCTTAAATTTGCCAGAACAGCAGTAGGCCTGAGGATTGAGTGCATTTTAGAACTTGGCAAAAGCAGGCCAAGAAATTAATAAAGAACGGGAAGCTGGAGTAAGAATAGACTATTCAAAACCAAGTACAACCTGTATTGTTCCATATTTACAGGATGGCACTGGAGGCACACTCTGTTGTAATGCAAAATACCACACAGAGAAAGAAAGATCTCAATATTGGGGTGGGGAGGATTTGTATTTTGGTATTTAACCTTGGGTCATTTTACTTTTGTTAAGGAAGTAATTTATTGAATACTTCAAGGCAGTGTCCTAGGCTTGATCACCATCAACTGCTTTATGACCTTCTCTCCACGAGGTCAGAAGTGGAGATAGTTGCTGAAAATTGTTCAGTTCCATTCGCAACTCCAGAAAAAGAGGCAGTCTATGTCACACATTCAGGCATAGACTGGTAGCTGGTGATTAATGTGTGCATCACTGACTTGCACCTCCTGGATTTTTATCCCTCAATTTCTGGCTATTTCCATTTGTCTGAATGAGTAGCGCTCCAACAACACTTGAGAAGTTCGACACCATTCAGGACAAAAGTCTGTTTGATTGGCACCCCATCCTCCACCTAATAAAAGTTGGCAATCCAAGGTAATAAAGGATACACCATTGTTCAGAGGAGACATTAAACAGAGGCCCTGCCTGTTCCATCGGGTGGAGAGGAGTTCTCCCCAGTATTCTAAGCCTCGGTTGTATGTCAGTCAATCTCATTAGAACAGATTATCTGGTCATGACCACATTACTGCTAGTGGAAGCTTGCTGTGCATAAATTGTCTACCTAATTTCAGAAGTATTTAATTAACTATAAAGTACTTTGTACCTCTGCTACCTCAGGTTGTTTCAATATAAGTGCTTATCTTTAAGCATACACTTTACCTGCCGCTTGTGCAGTATGGCTGCAGTGTATGCCATCTGTAAGTACGCTCCAGCAACTTGCCAAGGCTACTTTAACAACGCCTCCCAAACCCATGATCTCTCCTGCCCAGAAAGACGAGGGCAGAGGATGCATGGAAATACCACCCCATACAGGCTTCTTTCCATGTTGCATGTCATTCCTGACTTGGAAATAATATTGCAGGTCCTTCATCATTGCTGGGTCTGAATCTTGGAATTCTGCAACAGTGCCTTCAGCAGAACTGCAACAGTTCAAGAAGTTGGCTCACCACCACCTTGAAGGCAATTAGGAACTGGCAATAAATTCCGGCCTTTCCAATGATACCTACATCCCATAAATGATTTTTTTGAAAAGATAGTCAGTTGGTAGGTCTGTTGACAGTCTGTAATGAGACTGTAAGAAGCATGGCATGATTTTTTTTCTTCCTTGCCATGTTAATTTCTAAGAATGCATAGTTATCAAGTTTTTGACTGTTGTACGTGAGACATAACGTGAACCAAATACTGCTGAGATGTTACTGCCACAATGACACAAGACCGGAAATTCCAGGATTTTAACCTGGCGATGACTTTAAATAAAACCTCTTCTTACAGCGCAAAGCATGCAAAAGTTTCAAACTGACCTAATTCATCTGCTGGTTGCGTAATATTAAATCTAGAACTGTTCTGAAGCTTATCCAATATGCTGCTGAGGAAACTGTTTCTCGATTAAGCATGCATCTTGCAGAAGTACAGTACAAATACCATTGAAGTTGAAGGGGATGCACTCCTATTCTGCTCCATCTCCTTTTTCAATATTAGATGAATAGCTAATGTTTGACAAAGGGACATGCTGCTCACAATACAATGTGAAACCTGCGGCCAGTTAACCTAATTAGACATTAGATTTCATATGCATTCCTGAGTTTATCACACTTTGTGATTGCTGTCACAACTACAATATCTAATCCCTGAGCTCTCAGCTCTTTCTTTGAGAAGTACTTTGTGTGTCCTGAACTCTCGTATCATGATCTCAGCAATTAAGTTAAACATTTTTTTATTGAAGAACAATCTACAATTTTGGGCTTTAAAGGGTTAAGCAGTGATGAGGAATGAGGAAAATGTGTAACACCAAAGCAGACATTGATTTCCTTTGATGTGGCTTTGGCCATAGTACTTGGAAGTGCTGCCTGAATTCCATTATACCTTTCTTAATGTTTGTTCACACACATGGAAAATACCAAGGTTGCTATAGCTCATAAAATAACCTGGTGAAGAGTAACAAAACCCATGATTCCATCAATTTATTGCACAAAAATGCCACATTGTTTTTCACATTCTGTATAGTCCAAACTGGCAAGAAACTGAACAGTGAGACTTTACTATTCCAGTCATCATTTTAGGTGTTACACTAAGCAGACTATTGCTTTTTCCCTTTCCTTGCACTTATTGCTCTCTTTCACTCAGTTCCTCATTTAACTGGGCAGTTGTGTGTCCATTGTGTACGGATGTTCCATTTGTATTGTCAAGCATAGCTAACGTCTTCTGCTCTTCCCGGTGATTAAAATATTGCTGCTTTATAATCAATTACTTTCACTCCCGCACTTCCCCACCCACCCCCCCAGGATTTAGATTAGCTATCTTGCAGGAACTGCATTTTCTTTCTTCCTAGCCCTGTACCAGTACCCAAAGCCTAAAGCAATACTGAACGGCTCATCATTTCATTTTTTTCTATTGGCCCCGATGAAGTGTATCAAGCATCTAGGGCTTTACCTGGTGAGTTTATGATGTTGACTTACTGTTTGTCTGTGAATCTCTTTTGCTCACAGTTTGAGCTTGACCATTCCTTCTCAGTTCTTCCAATATCATCAGTTTGGTTATCATGGCGTAGGTCTTCCTGTGCATTTTGGCAGTTGTTCATGTGATTAAATTCATGAGGTCAGTAAAAATGCAACTTCTGTTTATGTCACTTGGAATGCAATTTGAACAGAGCAAGTTTGGGAGGCCATTCTCTCTTGTTTCACTGCTGAATTTTCATGTTTGTGCTGTGTTCACTAAACCCTGAATTGATAACCCTACAGTTCCTTCATGCTTCCTTTTGTTTCCTGCCAAGGGATTTGTGCTCTGGTACATAAAGTCCAGACTTTAGTTCACTTTTGACAGAGGCAGTCCCACATGTAGATTCTGCCTACAGGCAACAAAGGAAACAGGGTCACTATTCTCCCATGATGTACTGAGAAAGTCCTGGAAAATGGCTTTCCTCACTGCACTTTACAAGTTTAGAGCAGTTGCAGAGAAGATTTTTAAACTGTAGGAAGAGCATGATGTGAATCATGATCAGAAGAGACCAACTTGGGGTTTAAAAATGTTTAAATGTCGCATGAAAAAGGCAGAAAGATGAATTCTACAATGAGACTCTAAGAAAGAATAAGTAGATTAAAAATAGGAGTAGGCCATTCAGGCTTTTGCATCTGCTCTGCCATTTAATAAGGTCACATCTGATCCTCTGCCTCAACTTTACTTTCCTGCTTAGTTCCAGTTTTGTGGATTCTCCCAGTGTCCAACAATCTATTGATCTCAGCCTTGGATATACTCAATGACTCAGCCTCCACTGCCCTGGAGTGGAGAATTCCAAAGATTCACAATCCTCTGAGTGAAATGTCTCCTTATTCACAGGCCAGTATGGCGAGCCCCCTGATCCTGTGCCCCTTAGTTCCAGAATCTCCAGCCCATCACTTCCTCTCAGAATCATCATGAGAGGATCAATTGGAACACATCTCATTCTTCTGAATCCAAGGCCAAACTAATTCAATCACTCTTCATAAGGCAACCCCTCCCCCCCCCCCCCCAGAATCACTCCAGTGAATCTACATTGCACGGACTGTAAGACATGTTTATCTTTCTTTAGGTATTGTAAGAGCACATGGTGCAATGTGTTCTAGTTTCAACAGTAATGGAGCATGTTTACACTCACAATAAGGAAGAACATCAGAAGCTAACTTTTTTGACGTTATCTATTTTGTTAAAAAAATAAAATGCAGGGAGGGACTTAAAATATAAAATAATTTTATACCCTTTTTGAGGTCAAATTTATTACAAGAGCCTAACACAAATTAATTTTTGCCAGTTTTTAAGTTCCACATTTGAAACATTACCTAATTTGCCACCATAAAATTTTATTTCTATAGTAACACAGTGACCAAAATGTGACCCAACAACATGTAGCAAACGTTTAACTTGTACTGAGGTAAAATCATCTGTGAATTAACTTAAAATATTGATTCTGGAAAAAGCAAAGCCCAATGGTCTTTTTGAAATTTCAGCTGTACGATACTGGACAATGAGGGGGCCAAAAATACCCCTCTTGTATCCACCTCCGTCCCTTCATCTTGTCCCCCTACTCTCGTTTCTCCAGGAGGCTAGTGAAAACATTCTGTTACCATATCCTCACAGTTGTAACAAACAGTACCTACTTTTTCTTTCCAGAGCCTTTCACATGATGGAACTTATCTCTTGGTTTTCCCCAATCTTACAATCTTGAGCTTTGCAAAGCTTAAACCTGATGTTGCCCTAATTACTTTCTCTATTTTCAAAACTGTGTCTTAAACTATGGGCTTTGACCCTTTATCTGTTTTGTTTTAATTTAGACCACACATTAAAAGGCATTCTGCAAATAAAAAAGGCACTAGCAATGAAAGCAGTAATGGCAGTTTTTTTGTATATCAAATCTTTAATTTTGTAAAAAATGATGTAGAGTTAAATGTTTTATTACTTTCTGTAACACAGATTACAAAAGGCAGTTTAACTTCAAACAATACTGATTTATTTTTGTTGTTATTTGGGCTCAAATTCAGAGATTTGCCTTGGTTATTGTGTGATTTAATTTTAACGACTGACTGGCACTGACTTGAGGGAATGGAATGCCTTGTAGAGAATTCTTATCAAATAAAGCAGAGGCACGCTAAACGGCTACACTGCCCATAGATTAGGTGATGACACAAGGACAAACTCTTGATCTCTGTTTAGGGTTTCTCTGCCAAATACTGTGTGTAGATATATTGAGCTCTGCTGTACCATCATAATCAAATAAATGGCTGCTCATACATTCTTCATTCACAGTGGGCTGATGGATCCTTGACTCAGGGATCAATGCTTTCCAGCGAAGAGGAAAGAAATGATCTCAATTTTAAATGAGTGGAGCATGCCCATAATTGTTAGTCTTGGGCAAAACTTATGGTTTGCCTACTTTTCAACGATGCAAGAGGCCAACAGGAGTATTTTTGATTTGGCAGAATGGGTAAAATCTGTAATAGGGAGAATTTCAACCTGCTTCGGAACTTTTCATTGTTTTGCAGCTGCTTTGCAAAAGATAAGATTTAAAATTGCAAGAGACCTGTTATATAGTTACTACTCTTTCCTTACTCCTGCAATTTGTTTATTTTGAAGAACAGTGTAGATCTGATTTCTGGTACATTGTCTAAGTGCTCTAAAACAATGTCTATTAAATCCATTTTACTTTTATGAAAAAGAGAATTGGCTAGGGATGGGTCAATTAGATTCTTTGTTTAATAAAAAGCACATTTGTAACCTATTGTATCTTAGTTGTAGTGTGAAGTAGAACTCTACCCTAAGTGCGTAGAATTAAACCAAGAGTGCATTAATAATAGCCTCTAACTGTTGTTGAGACCTGTAGGCCACAAGGCCTCCTGTGTTGGCCCATTTCTCGGTTTCTTTTGACCCTTCATCAGGCATCTTGTATTGGACTTCTGGAATAACACCAGGGCCTTTCTCCTTCACCTCAGCCAGGACTTTGGCAAGGTTTACAATTCCCCCTCCTAAGGATTTCAAGATAGCATGAGGGGCACAGGTATCCCATTTAAATGTAGTATCTGCTGTGATGACATACGCATCTGCCAAACCAAGGATAGTACACAAGATTTTGTATCCTGCCCCTGAAGCATAGAACATTCTTTCACCACAGATAGGAGCTAATGCTTTCTTGATGCAATCCTTCTCACTTGAGCTCATGACTATTGAAAGTTGGTTGTGATGTGCAGGAAGCTGCTTTGGTATGGAGTGGACATTGATGTCGTTGTAGGAAATACCCCAGTAATATTTTCCCTGCCACCTGCAAAAAGAAGAAAAAAAATCCACGTGAGATTTTACATTTTGACAAACCTAATAAGAACTGCTTGTTTTAATAGAAATCTTGCTTCCGTCAAAAAGCCTTGAAATGGTTTTAGGTATCACTTAATTGTAATCTAGAGAAAGACTAAAACAGACTAATGGTTTTCCACAACATGGAAAGTTCCTTTTTTCTCCATTCATTCTCGGAATGCAGTATCATTGGCAAGGCCAGCATCTATTATCCATCTCCAAATGCCCACGAGAAGGTGGTGGTGAGCCACCTCTGAACTGCTGCAAGTTGTATGGTGATATTCCTCCCACAGTGCTATTTGATGGGGAGTTCCTGGATTTAGACCTGGCAATGATGAAGGAGCGATGATATATTTCCAAGTCGGGATCGTCTGCAACTTGGAGGGGAATCTGCAGGTGGTGGTGTCCATATGTTCCTATTGCCCTTATCTTTCTAGGTGGTTGAGATCACAGGTTTGGAAGGTGGTGTTGAAGAATCGTTGGCTAGTTGCTCCATTATACTTTGCAGAATTTTACAAGATGTGAAGAGTTTTCTCCACATTAAAAGCTTTCCAAACTAACAGAACAAGGAGCTGCCCTAAAAGAACAATTGTCTTCAACCAGTGCTTGTTTTGATAATCTTCCTTCCAACATTTATTAGCTCAGGGTGCAGTATTTAGATTGGACTCACTAGTCAAACTACCATCTGATTGGCCAATGATACCCTTTTGTTGCAAACACTGAAAATCACTGTACCTTAAATTTGGGTCCGCTTCATTAAATGGGACATTAATAACTCCCATGATTGGCTGCCCTGAGTTTCTGTCAAAGACTCCAATAAGTACAGCAGCAGATTTCAGACCGTATGGGTGGATGCCAGATTTGAACTTCTCTTCAAGCTGCCCTTTGATGTATTGATTGGTTGAATCTGTAAACGGAAACATCGGAGATTTTAAAAAAGACAAAAAATTCTTGAAAGGACAAGAAGGCAATATATGTTCAGTCAGTTCAACTTCATTCAGTTCATTGAAGTGTGCAGACCCAGTAAATCTAAGGCATTTGTACTACTTCCTTTCTCTTTCATATTCTCTCCCAGGATGCAGGTGTCACTGGCAACAGCAGCATTTATTACCCATTCCTGATCACATCTTGAGCTGCCTTCTCAAACAACCCCACTGTGTAGCGAAGGTGTTCTCCCACAACTGTATTTGGCTGAACTGAACAATTTGCTGGACCATTTCAGATGGCTGCTAAGGGTCAATGTTACAGTAGTCACACTGCAGTTCTCATTTTTCACTTTCAACACTCTCCAAAGGAATCATTTTCCAATCACTATTAGTCACCTGCTGGAGGAAGAAGTGAAAGGGATTTGGGTGGTGAAGGGGCAGGGAGCATCTCTTATCTGCTCGTGTGGCTGCCTCCAAGACAATCAACGTCTTGATTTATCGTAGTGATGCCCTTCGCAATGGACAGGTTCCCCGGTTATAATACAGAAAGGGAAACTCACAGTGACTGCAATCAACAAAATCAAAAGGGTTCCACCTTCAGAAAACTTGAATCCCCACAGCTAACTGTAGGGTGGGGAGAATTTTTTTTTGCAAGATGATTGAAAATTTTGCTTACCAATAGGATCAACCCATATCCCTATGGTGTCCATAGGAATGTCTATATTTAGTTTTTCCAAGTCTGGACCATCGATGTGGACATCTTCATGGATGCACTTAGCTAGAAGGCCAGCAGCTTTCAGATTCCCATCCAGCACTTTACTTATCAATTCTGCAGTTGCTTGCTCTGTTTTGCAGACTTTCACAATAATGGTTTCACCTGCAACGGAAATAAAGAGCACAGGATTGTAATTCAGCAAGCTTGTCTGAAGAATACTATGTAGAGTATTGGTCTCCTTATTTAAGGAGGAATGTACTTGCTTTGGAAGCAGTTCAGAAAAGGTTCAGTAGGTTGAGGCAAAATAAGTTCAGATGCTGGAAATCTGAAACAAAAACATATGTCAGCTCTGAGGCGACTGATGAGGTCAACGTGAGAATGGCAGACTTGTCCACAAATGGGGCAGGAACACTGAGGAATTTATTCTCCCAAAAGGGACATGAATCTTTGAATACTCTACAACAGGGAGATGTGGAGGCTGAGCCTTTGAATATATTCAAGGCTGAGGTAAATAGGTTTGTGGATTATGGGGGAGTTAGTGGATTATGGGGAACTGGTGGGAAAGTGGCACTCAGGCCAAGGTCAGATCAGCCACAATCTTATTGAATGGCAGAGAAGGCTTTAAGGACCATATGGATGACCCCTGTTCCTATTTTTTTTAAACGTTCTTATAAGTGGGGATCTCAGTTTAAAACTGGAGGAAAACCTAGCTTGTCCATCCTTAGACCTATTACTGTAATTGGGGAGATACACAAATTCCATTCAAAAATGAGTATCAGCACATCAAGGCAATCCAAGGCTGCAAATGAGTCTTGCCCAGAACATCAAGAGTGTTTAGTCTTCTTGTGCTCTGATAGTTGTTGAGCAATTGCAATGAAACTAGCTAACTTCTTGGACAGGACCTGAAAGCCTTTCACGATTTGGTGCAGACCCAAATCTCAGGAGATTTACCTCCATGTCAGCCTGTTGTCAAAGCAGAAACCCCCATTCCATGCACACAGGGTGCTTTGAATACTGTGTGCGCCTGATTGTTTTAAACTCAACCTATCTGATATAAAACATGTACATAACAATGCTCATTACAGTCAGTTTAATACCAATGATATTTGCATATTTGAATTCTGGAATTGTACAGTCCATTACAGAAAGTGCCCAATATATTTCCTTTCAGTTTGGCACACCAATTAGCTATAAAATGACTACTGAGCTCTAGGGCAAGGTACTGGTTTGTTCCGTGGTGATAATAGTACTGCATCAGTAGAAGTGCCAGAAGGGAGGTGTTAATGAACCATTAAGGTTGACCTTGCCCAAACTGGTTCAGCTACCTCCTTCTTCCTTTGCAGTCCCTTGGGACCCAGGATAACTTGCCTCCACAGTTTTGTGGGCTCTGAGGTGACTGATGAGGTCAACTTGAGAACGGCAGACCCTTCCACAGATGGGGCAGGAAGTGCTTGGTGGGGTGGTAGGTGGGTAGTTTGTGAGGTAGGATGCTCCTTCTGCTGCCTACAGGACTTCTGTGTGCTCCTGTTGTATGGTTCTCAATACCATCCCAAATGCTGCTCCTCCACTGAGCAGTTATGTGCCAGCGATTCCCAGGAGATGTTGTGCTTTATCAAGGAGGCTTTAAGTATATCTTTTCCCCTGTCCACCTGGTACTCTCTTCCTGTGACAGAGCTCAGGATAGGTTGTCTGTTTTCAGAGTCTGAAATCAGGCATGCAAATAATATGGCCTACCCAAGGTAGCTGGCCAAGTGTAACTGGGACCTCAGTGCTGGAGATATTGGCCTGGGAAACGATGTTGATTTGCTTGCCCTTCCAGTGAATTTGGAAGATTTTGCAGCAACAACATTGGCAGTATATTTCTATTGCCTTGAGATGCCTGCTGTATGTAGTCCAGGTCTCAGAAGCATATAGGAGGACAGGGATCACTACCTGGTTAAACCATAAGTTTTGTGCCAGGTCTTGATTTTCAAATACCCTTTTCTTTGATTGACAAAAGGCTGCACTGGTGTACTGAAGGCAATGGTGACTTTCATCATCAATGTCTGCCTTCACTGAGAGATAGCTCCCAATATATTGGAAGAGGTCCATGTTTTAAACCCATAACATCATAGTAAACCGGTGCCCCCATGTGATATTGATACTTGTAATAAATTTATTTAAATCCTGGTTTGCAAAACAGGGTAATTCCTTATTACAACTAATTATTATTTTGAGATTTGTGATACAACTAGTCCAAGAATCCACCGACTTTTGATGTGTAGATCTCCAAGCCCTTTTTCAGCAACAACTGGCAACAAGTTTGTTGACTTCTAGTTAACCGATCTGAAACTCTAGCGGGAATGCTTCTTAGGATTTGCTGCTTTATGCCAGTTTAGGAGCTTAGGGGCTGTATTATCCATCCCCGGAATCACATCGTATTACCCAGAAAATTAGACGTTGAAGGGAAAAGCAGAAATATTGCAGCATGACTTGATATAAATTGTGATAGAAAATTAAGGGAGTATAAACTGCTATTGAAATTACTAAAAGCAGTTTAAATATTTAAAGCCCAGACATTACATTGCAGAATTATGCAAATAAATTCTCATTCTAATGCTAAAATAACACCAGGTGGTTTGTCATTAAAAAGCTTTAATAGGCATATTCTAACACTTCCATTTTTCAATTATACTCTGCTGATTCTGTGATCAGTTCCAACGTTAATCTTTTGACTGCAAGGCATTGTTGTGTAGCCCTCAGAACTAAAGCTAGATGGCCCCAATGTGAAAGTGCACTGCTTAGTGTGGTACAAAGTCAGACAGCTTGGAGGTCTTTGGTTTGGACCGTTTTACCTGGTGTTATTTGGCTCAGGGACTGGTGCTACCCTGCTGGGATAGAAATCAGACAGTATGCATCCGTATGCATCCAATCATACGAAATGGCAGCCCACCAAACCTATCCCAAATAGTAATTATATAGCTAAACATTGGGATCCCAAGTGTTCCTGTCCCACCTAGAAGAGGTGTAAATGACAGTTTTAAGAACAAACTGAAAATTAATTGGGGGGGGGGGGGGGGGGCGCGGGTGGAAGGTGACATTCTGGAAAATTGCTCTCTCATCTGGTCAAAACAAATCCAGGAGAACAGCAGCAACCACAGGTTGTGGTATTTGTCCTATGATCCCTCCTGAAAAGTGTTCCTGCAGTAGCTACTTGGGTTCATGCATGAAGAATGCCTGTCTGAAGGAGGTCCTGTGGCACACCCAACTCTCAGTGGAACCGTACACCATCAAACAAGTCAGTACTAGAGGAAGTATTAAAAACCAGGGGAGAAATGTAATAAGTGACCTGAGAAGCATTTCTGCAAGATTAGATTCTCACCATGAACAATGCTTGTAAAGTCAAAGACAGCCAAGAATGAGGATTGGTACAAACACCCCTTTGTTTTGTTCCATGTACTTTGTGAGGTTTGCCGGAAAACAATGAGGAATACTCCAGGGCACCAAAATAAAGGAGTACTGAGCCCATCGGTGGGAAGGGAATGAGTTAATAGCAGCTGATGAAATAATTCATCTAAAACTGGTTCAGCATCAACTGAATTTGTTACTTCAGCTCCCTCACACTTGAAAACCTGACTGCACTCTACATATCATGGAATGACTGAGAAGCATTTAGTAACATACCCAAGCCATTTTCAAAATGATTGGATTCCTCTCCAGCGATGTGAGATGCAAGCTCCGGAAACTAATTGAACAGAAAGATACCAACTAAAGTATCTGGAAGTTATAGAGTTAATTTAAACACATTAGCCAGCAGAATATCAGATTTTAAAAGAAACCTTTTTATGAGTCCGTCATAAGGCACCAACCCAAACTCTCCCCAAGCTATTAGCCCAGTGAAGCAAAGCAGCAGTTGAGGACAAAGTGGAAGCTGGGTTCTCTCACTCTTCCCCTTCCTTCCAATTAAAATTCAAGTCTCACCTGAACTCGTATCAATATTTCATACATTGTCTCTTTTGAAATGTAGCAATTAGAGTTCAAGACTTTTTTAAAAATGCTCTGCTTTTATTTACAGCAAAGCCTGGTACCTGGTGCCACTCAGAACAACTTCCAGTGACATTTGTCATGTCAAATAAGCCACTGTGTCAATGTGTACTCCAATGGGTACACTCCCTGATCAAGTGTAATCCATTTCCAGTAGTTGAAATAAATTTACACACACCCAAGTAAATTGCAAACAAAGCACATTTATATTACATCATAACCCCAAGCACGACATAATCTTTTTTTTTTACAACCTTTAAGCTATTTTTTCCCCAGCATTACAGTTACAAACAGAACAACTATGAAAAATATGTGACATAGATAAACCTTGCCCCTTTCACCTCATCTTTTAGGGTCATACAGACAGAAACAAGCCCTTCGGCCCACCATATCTATGCCAACCATCAAGCAGCCATCTATACTCATCTCATTTACCCACATTAGATCCATCTGCCTCCACCACCCCCTCAGGTAGTATGTTCTAGATTCCAGCCACCTTCCGGGGGAAAATAAATTACTTGAGCTCTTGGAGTAACTTTCTTGCTCATTAAGATGAGAGGCCAGAACATGGTAGGCTGCCCCTAAGAAGTGGGAATGAACCATTCATTAACTGTCAGCCTAGGATTCTATTGAATCAGCTACAAGGCAGATATACTGTTGTGCTTCAATCACATCACTCAAGATGTGCCTCAGCACCTGACCCTCCATTGTGGATGACAAGAATGTTTCCGTTTCCAACTCTGCACCAGAGGAAACTATTAAATAACTACTGAATTTGGGTGCATTCTTATACTCATGTGCTTATGTGACTTGGGAACTACAAGGTGATTGCTGATTACAGAAAAGGGATTCTTTTTACCTAGGCATGGTTCAGGCATAGTGTTTCACCCAGCCTACCTTTCTAGCAATACTCAGTACCTTTTTCCCAATATCATGCTTAATCACTTCTTGAATGATGACATCTGCCAGAGTCTTGAAGTCTTGCACAAACTTCTTGTTTTTCTCTGGCCCTTTCTTCTCTTCGATCAGGAGCTGGAAGAGTGTGTCTTCTCGTTTGCAAGCCCGAGCTATATTTGCAGATTTCTCAGAGGCACAGATCAAGGCAGTTAGGAGAGCAGCCATAGCTGTGATGTGGCAATCTTTTAAGCACTGCTATAGAAAAACAAACAATTGTTACGGCACGTGTTGCTGATTTACTGAAGGTCTCCATCGTATGAAAGGAGCCAAATGCTCTAATCTTGCCTACCAAGGCTATCTAAACGATAGGAAATAAATCCATCTCAGTGGACACCCGGTTCTAAATATAATAATCTCAGCCAAATGAGATTCTTGGTAAGCATGTTCTTTCTGATTCTGGTTTCCCATGAGAAACCTATTAGCTAATAAAAATGGACTTTCAACTCCCATGCAAGCCTCTCCTCCTCTGGGTTGTAGATGCATACATTTTAATTCAGTATCAGATCATTCATGATGGATTGTGTGCAAAAATCATTACATACATAAATTAAGACAGACACAGCGGGGCAGTTGATGTGTTGCATACGCAATATGTGCGAGCCAATTGAAACTAAGGTGATTCACAATAAACACGTCTGCAGTAAGTGTTAGCAACTTGAGGAACTTCGGCTCAGAGTTGAAAAGCTAGAGTCTGAGGTTTGAACAATATGATGTGCCAGGGATGAGGGAAGTTACCTGGATAGATTACTTTTGCCTGAAGGCAGTCACATCCTGTAGATTAAGTACCGTAGAACTAGTAGGTGAAGAGGGACAGAAAAGTGTGACGAGGAGCGAGGCAAGTGTGAGGATCAAAGGTAATGTTGGAGGAGCCTCATGTCCAACAGGTACACAATTCCTCAAGCCTGTCTGGACAAGAGCAAGGAGTGTAGGGTGGATGAGCAAACTGACCATAGCACAGTGGGCAACTTAAGTTGAGGGAGTGAAGAGGAACATGGTGGTAATAGGGGACAGTGTAGTTAGGGGGATACTGTTCTCTGTACAAGTTCCAAAGGCCATGTTGCCTGGCTGTGCCAGGGTTAAGAAATCTCCCTGGGGCTGGAGAGGCACTTGAAGTGGGAAGGGAAAGATGCAATTGTCATGGTACACATGGAAACCAATAATATGGGCAGGGCAAAGGAGGTTCTGCTAAGGGAATATCAGTAGCTAGGGTCCAAATTAAAAAAAGAGGGAGAAAGGTAATCATCTTTGGATTACTACCTGAACCAGGTGCAAAATTACTAAAGATCAGAGAGTTGTAAGTGCGAAGACTAGTGTGGGAGAAATGGATTTCAAGTCATGGGACACTGGCACCAGCACTGGGGAAAGAGGGAGCTGATGAATTGAAATCAAGTTCACGAAATCAAATACTAGTGCAAAGGGTGATGGGGGTGTAGGTGGTGTAGTTTAGGTGAGAGAAGATTTTGAAAGTTAAAGAGAAAGGACAAAAGTGACAGTATAGGGTGGTGAAATAAGTAATGATAACCAGGGTGTACAAACATAGGAGTACATGTCAAGAGCAGAAAAAATGTCAACAAGACAAAACTGAAAGACCTTTACCTGAATGCAGTCGTAACAGGATAGATGAATTCATGACACAAATGGAAATGTGTGCTTTGATCCAATATCCTTTGCAGAAATGTGGTTGCAGAGTGACCAAGGATAGGAATTAAATATTGCAGGATACTTAACTTCTGGAAGCAATAGGGAAAGAAGCAGTGGTAGTCTTGATATTAAAGAATGGAGTACAGGCAGTAGAGAGAAAGGATCTTAGCTTAAAAAGGGAATTCATGGAATGTATGAGAGATGGTTTTCTAAATCAGTGTATTGAGGAACTAATGAGAGAAGAAACTATTTTATATCTAGTATTGTGCAAGGGTTACTTGATGATCTTTCAGTTAGGAAGCCTTTAGAGAAGAGTGATCATAATGTAGAATTTTATACAAAATTTGAAAGTGATTTAATTCCATCTGAAATCAGGGTCTGAAATGTAAAAGCAAACTACAAAGATATGAGGCACAAGTTAGCTATATTAAATTGGGAAATTATATCAAAGAATGAGAGCAAATAAGCAATTGCTAACATTTAAAAATTAATACATGTTTTACAGCAAATATGTATCCCTTCAAGGCAAAAAAAAGTGGCCCAGGCGTGGTTAACAAGAAAAGTTAAAGATAGTTAGAGATCAAACCAAACTCTTATGTTGCCGCTAAGATGAACAATGAGCCCAAGGACAGGGAAAATTTCCGTCTTCAGCAAAGGACCAAATTATTGATTAGGAAAGGTGAGAAACATAACAAACAGACTGTAAAATTTCTATTGATATGCTAAAAGAAAAAGATTAGCAAAAGTTAACAAAGGTTCCTTAAAGACCGAGACAAGAGAATTTATACTAGGGAATAAAGAAAAGGCAGAGATATTAAACAAGTATTTTGTGTCTGCCTTCATGGAAGAAGATAAAGAAAACCTGCAAGAAACAGTGGAGAGCAAGACTGAATGAGGAGCTCAAAGAAATTAATACTAGCATACAAAAAAAAAGAAATCAGTGGGACTGATAGCCAATAAATTGCAGGTCATTGGGTCCTAACATCCCAAGGTTTTGAAAGAGGTGGCAAATGCACTGGTTCTCTCCTTCCAAAATTTAATAGATGCCAGAACAATTCCCACAGATTGGAAGGTAGCAACTGTAACCCCACTATTTAAGAAAGGAGGGAGAGATAAAAACATGGTACCACAGACCAGTTAGCCAGATATCAGTAATAGGGAAAATACTGGAATGTATATTAAGGAAGTGGTAGCAGGGCACCTGGCACCTAAAAAATAATGAGATTGAGCAGTCAACATGGGTTTATGAAAGTAAATTGGTAACTTGGTTTATTATTGTCACATGTACTGAGGTACAGTGAAAAACTTATCTTGCATACCGTTCATACAGATCAATTCATTACACAGTGCATTGAGGTAGTACAGGGTAAAACAGTACAGAATGTAGAATAAAGTGATAAAGTGTTACAGTTACAGAGAAAGTGCTGTGCAGGCAGACAATAAGGTGCAAGGCCATAACGAGGTAGATTGAGAGGTCAAGAGTCCATGTTATCGTACTAGGGGACTGTTCAATAATCTTATAACAGTTTGAGCCTGTTGGTATGTGCTTTCAGGCTTTTGTATTTTCTATCCAATGGAGGGGGGGGGGGAAGAAGAGAGAATGTCTGGGGTGGGAGGGGTCTTTGAATATGTTGGCTCCTTTACCAAGGCAGCAGGAAGTGTAGACAAAGTCCATGGGGGGGGGGGGGGGGGGGGGGAGGGGGGTGGTGGTGGTGGTGGTGGTGGTGGGAGGCTGGTGTCCGTGATGCGCTGAGCTGTGTCTACAACTCTCTGCACTTTCTTGCAGTCCCGGGCAGAGCAGTTGCCGTACCAAGCTGTGATGCATCCGGATAGGATGCTTTCTGTGGTGCATCGATAAAAGTTGATGAGGGTCAAAGGGGACATGCCAAATTTCTTTAGCCTTGAAAAAGTAGAGGTGCTGGTGAGCTTTCTTGGCCGTGGCATCAATGTGATTTGACCAGGACAGGCTATTGGTGATGTTCACTCCCAGGAACTTGAAGCTCTCAACCCTCTTGACCTCAGCATCATTGATGTAAACAGGAGCATGTGCACTGCCCCCCTTCCTGAAGTCAATGACAAGCTCTTTTGTTTTGCTGACATTGAGGGAAAGTTTGTTGTCATGACGCCATGTCACTAGACTCTCTATCTCCTTCCTGTAGGGAAGTGAACTCTTGTTTGACAAATCTAGGGTCTTTTGAGGCTATCGCTAGCAGAATAACAGGGTAAACCAGTTGATGTGTTTAGATTTTAGGAAGGCCTTCAATACAGTGCCACACTAGAGGCTATTATACAAAATTTGAGTGCACTGTTAGGGGTTAATATACTAGTGTGGTTTGAGGATTGGTTAACAGACAGAAAACAGTAGGAATAAATGTATTTATTCCTGTAACTAGTGGGGTGCCACAGGGATTAGTGCTGGGTCTCCAGCTGTTCACAATCTATATCAATGATCTGGACAATGGGACCTGGTGTATATCCAAATTTGCTTATGATACCAAGATGGATGGCAGTGTGAGGTATGAGGAGGATCTAGAGAGGCTTTAAGGGGACATAAACAGATTAAGAGAAAGGGGAAGGAATATAATGTTAAAAAATGTGAGATCACTTTGGTAGAAGAAAAAAGGACAAACTTTTATACACACACGCACACATAGTAAGTACTGCTGATGTTCAGAGGAACCTGGATACACAATATGCAGGTACAGGAAGCAGTATGGAAGGCAAACAGTTTGATGACTTTTATTGGAAGAGGATTTGGGTAAAAGAGTAAAGATGTCACATACTGAAATTATATTAGAGTCCTGGAATATTGTGTACAGTTCTGGTCTCTCTTCCTGAGGGTATACTTGCAATACAAGGAGTGTAAAGAAGGTTCACCAGATTGATACCAGAGGTGAGTGGATTATCCTAGGAGATGAGAGATTAAGCACAATGGGCCTATACTCTCCAGAGTTTAGAAGAATGAGAGGTGACCTGATTGAAATATACAGAATTCCCCACAGAGTTTAACAAGGTAGATAATATTGCAAGGGTACAATTTCCCTCGGCTGGGTTGTCTAGAATCAGCAGTCACGGTATCAAAATAGGGGCTGGCCATTCAAGACTGAAGTAGAAAGAAATCAGCTCTCTGGGATAGAGAATTCCAAAGAGGGCAATGGATCTTTGGAATTCTCTACCCCAGAGGGCTGTGGAGGCTCAATCGCTGAGTATATTCAAGATCAATAGACTTCTGGATGTTAAGGGAATTGATGAATATGGGATTAGAGCAAGAAAGTGGTGCTGAGGCAGAAGATCAGTCATGATCTGATTAAATAGCAGAGCAGGCGTGAGGGGGCAAATGGCTTCTATTTCTTATGCTTTTATTTGTGCTGGTGTAGATGTACAGGAGGTTTACTCACTACATGACAGTAATCCACAGATTTAAAGACTTGCATTTTGAAAGAAATTCCTCCCATCTTTTAACATCTCAGTACTTCAGGTGCAATTCCTGACTTTGAAGTGAGCAACAGCAATGAGATAAATTATTAATTGATTTGATTTTTTTTGTTGGATGGAGTTACCAGCAAAGGAATGTTGGCCCAGACACCGGGAGAACTCCCTTCTACAAAGCACAAAAGAGAATTACTATTCTCCAAATCCAAGTACAGATGTCTTCTCTGATAACATTAATTACTAGGTGGCACTCTAGATAATTACAGCTCCCTTAAATTGTAACAGCCATTTGAACCCAAGCATTAGACTCCTTCCCACTTTTGAGACTGTAATAAAGCACCATGTTATGTGGGTTTTAAGGCATTTTTATTGTGGAATGGAAAATAAATTCTATTGCACTGCAAACTCAGTGCATTTGGATTAGGATCCTATACAGGGAAATCAAAACAGGAGCTACACATATACAGTATATAACCTCCAAGTTCAGTATAAGAGACGAAGACAGCACATAACGTGCCAATGATGATTGCAATATTTCTCAAATATCTGCCACACACGTAGTGTGCCCAGACCGGAACCCATGTTGGGAATCCCTGCACAAGCCACCACTGAAAACGCACCTTCACCGAAAGATTTTCCAGGATGTTTTTTTTTATTTTCTTCCCTCAGGTACTACCACATAATTTTCCAAGTTGACTCAGAAGAATATAAATAGATTATTCCTTCCTCCATACCAATAATGGGCTAAAATTACTAACATACTTGGGTGACAATTTTCATAAAGCATGTTTTAGTCTTGAAAAAGCTTTGCATCGCAATTAAAGGAGGAATTCATTGAATGAAGTATAGTCTTGTCACCTTGATTTAATCTGCAGTGCATTGTAACATTGAACATCAATTATCTCTGTCTATTCTTTTTTTTAAGTAGAATCTCTTTTTATAGTCTGCCATGTGTTTCAGAGTAGGACCCAAATTAGCTCATCAGAGATTTCAGGTTAAAATAAATTTACAAATAGGGCTAGTGCTAGGAGACCCATTTACTCTGCCACGTGTCAGAGCATCAAAGCAAAGGAGGCCATTCCATCCATCATGAAAACTACTACTGAATATATAAATGTGTAGAAATTCATCCCTGGTCAGTCATGGTAAATGTACTATATATAGTAGTGTCAGCTCATTGTAATTTGCCTCCAAAATTCATTCCATTGAAGACTTCCAGAGGCGGAGTATAATGCCTGACAGTATCCAACAAGGATGAATTTCTGGGCAAGAGTCTCAACTGTATCTGCTGGAGTTTAGCCAAGTGGGAATTGACTGAAACATACAAGATCCTGTGATGTCTTCACAAAGTAGATGTGGAGAGGATGATTCCTCTTGTAGGAGAATCTATAAGTAATGGAAGCTATTTATAAAGGAAGGGATCGCCCATTGAATACTGAGATGAGAAAAATTTTCTCTGACAGGGTCATGAGTTTTGGAACTCTTTTCCTCAAAGGGCGGTGGAAGCAGAGTCTTTGAATATTTTTAAGGCAGAGGTAGAGAGATTCCTGATAAGCAAAGGATGAAGGGTCACTAAGGTACACAGGAATGCACAATTGAGGTTATAGTTAGATCAGTCATGCTCTAAGAGGCACGGTAGGCTCAAGGGACCGAGTGACTTACTCCAGCTCCTAATTCATATATTTAAAGTGGAGAATTTATAAGAAAGACAGACTTACATTCAGGATTTCCCAATGCACTTAAAAGAAAGTGAGGGACTTTGGAAGCAGAGTCACTTCTGTAATGTTGAAAGGCAGCAGCAATTTACAGACAGCAAGCTCTCTCAGACAGCGATCTGATAATCTGTTTTAGTAACAGAATCCCCAGGGCAAAACTGTCTTGCTTTTCTTCAAAATAGTGCTGTGGGAAATTTTATGTGCACCATTTCCTCCATGTAAGATAAGATTTCTTTATTAGTCACATGTACATTGAAACACACAGTGAAATGCACCTTTTGCATAGTGTTCTGGGAGCAGCCCGCAAGTGTCGCCACACATCCAGCGCCAACACAGCATGCCCACAACTTCCTAACCCATATGTCTTTGGAATGCGGGAGGAAACCCGAGCACCTGGAGGAAACCCATGCAGACACGGGGAGAATGTACTTACAGAGAAACTCCTTACAGACAGCGGCTGGAATTGAACCCGGGTTGCTGGCGCTGTAATGGTGTTACACTAACCACTATAACTACTGTGCCTAACATCTCATCCAAAAGCTAGCATTCCCAACAGTGCAACCCTCTCTCAGTACTGGACTATCAGCGCTGATTTTTGTCCTCAGATCTCAGGAGTCGGACTCAAAGGCAAGAGTGGTACCCAGTGAGCCACAGCTGACATTAGGGGTGGAAGCTGTCATCTGCATCCATCTTAATTTACCGGACTAGATTGCAAAAGTCCTTTATTTGTAACAACATTGTGCATACTCCTTCCAACCCTGTATTTATCTGATACAAGCTAATCTAATTCTTGGAGCCCGACTACATAACTGCTAAAATTCATTGTCGTGCAGGTCACTCTTCTCTCCATTTTCTCCAAAACCCAAATCATTCCCCATATTTGGTGATTAAATGCCTGTAACATATTAGTTTTTAAAATACCACATTTCCTGAAAAATGAGCAGAGTTTGACATTAGGACCACTGCAATGTCCGAAATGTTTTCAGAGGTTTCCCTTTCACGCTGGTGTAGAACCTGATACTAGGGTGGGGGTTCATATTGAATTCAGGAAATGAGACCCAGAATTTTAGAGTCTGCAAGAACCCCAGCCTGGCAATCAACTTAATACAAAACTGTCTCTCTGCTGATTTGATCAGATCCAAACTAAACAAGGTCAACAAATACACTTTGGAGTGGAGAATTTATTAAATCTAGGTTCACCAAAATGCCACCAATGGGCACCACAGCCAACACAAGCAGCTGCTTGCAAAGGGCCTTTGTATACTTCCAGGATGCAGCCTTGGAAAAAAATACCAGAGATGTTCTGATGGAATGCAACATTTATTCCAACACATAGTTTGGGTAAAAGTACACAGGAGAATCTCAACATAAAATATTACAGCCAAGGCACTCTATCCCAGAGCATGATTCCCAAACAGGCAGAGGTATTAAGTAGCCTCACAGTCTGGCTGTTACACAGGGAAATCATGTCAACTTGACTCAAGTGGTCTCATCCCTCCATGTCAGAAGATTGTTGTTTCAAGCTCCACAATTCTGGATTGACATTACAGAAGAATGCTGCTCGATGAAAGATTTGCTTTTGCAAAGAGATATTAAACCAGGACTCCATTTCTCTCTTTAGGCAGACATTAAAGATTCCCAGCTTCAGTTGAGGGATAGGGAGTTTGCCAAGTCCTCTGGCCAATGATTCAGCTTAATTGAACATCTCCCAAAACAAACCAATTAACTCATCTTCAAATTCAGAATTGGTGTTATCTTTCTCCATATAATAAGTACTCCAAATCAACTCATTATATAAAATGCACAAGAGAACACTGGGAAATCTGATGAGAAACTATGGAAATCCAAATGATATTAGACAAGCAGCTATCTGCTCACTCTTCAATTCACATTCAGTTTCTACTGCCAGCCAAAAACTGGCATTTATGCTGTTAAACCAGTTTCCTGAAGGCCAACAGTAAACTTGTAGGCTCAGAAAAAAAATGTTAAAAGTTTGGCACTGCTATATGGAAAGCTGATTTAACAACATAAACATGGTGTTGGGTTCACAGAATCCCTTCTATCCTTTACGAATTTTGGGTTGAGACACCCTAGGGACATAAAGTAACTGCAAATTCTGTTCTTGATGCAGTACTGGATTCAGTAGCATATTGATCACCAGACTTGTGAACCAAAGATACAGAAACAAGTTCAAGTCCCAAGCAACAGTTTGGGAACTTAAATCCAGTTAATTAAATTAATCTGTAATTAAAAAGCCAGTACCAGTGACATTGACCGTGAAACTAGCAGACTGATGTCAAAAACTTTCATTAGCGAAATTTGCTCCCTTTACAGAGTCTGGCCTACATGTGGCTCCAATAATAAAAGCTGGAAATGCTCAGCAGGTCAGGCAGCAACTGTGGAGAGAGAACAAGAGCTAACATTTCAGATTGATGGCTTTTCATCAGAACCACAATCAAATGTTAACATTTTTGACCTGAAACTTCAACAATGTCCCTCTCTCTCTCCACAGATCCTGCCTAACCTGCTGAGTATTACCCATTTTTATTTCAGGTTTCCAACATCTGTAGTATTTTGCTTTGGGACATGCGACTCTTGTGGTTGACACTGCAGTGGCCCAGCAAGCCACTTGGTTCAAAGACAGTTAGACATGAGCAATAAATGCTGGTCCAACCACTGATACCCACACCCCATCAATGAATTGAACACATACATAACAGTCCTACCATTACCATTGACCGCTCCCTCAGTGCTCCACTGGAACTCAAGTGTCTGGACTGGAACTTGAAGCAGCACTTTCTCACCCAAAGGTAAAAGTGTTGGGAAGGTGTGGGGCTATTTGGATTTGAAATGCACCATCAGAAATAGTGAAAAGTCAGAATCCATTTATCAATTTTAAAAGGGGTGTGCATAATTTTTTTTTAAATGTTCAGAGGTTATAGGAGAAGTCCAGGGCAGTGGGTTGAAATGAATTGCTGTTCAGAGAGGCAGCACAACAACAAGGGTCAAAAGCCTTGAGTGCTTTAAAAATTCTGTTTCACAGACAGGAAACACCAAGATCTGGAATGCATGAGCCTATAGGCACAAACCTACAGTGCCTAATGCATTTAAGGCACAGACTGATTTGAGGGTGGTACATTCCATTGTAATTATAAGGCTGCATGTAGAACACCACTTGCCAGCCAGAGTGCGGAGATTCAGTAATTCCTCTCACTCGAGCTCGGTGACCACACTGCTGTAGTTGACTACAATTATCTCATGCACATAATTTACATGTAACTATACTCTGCATATTGCATCTTTCTGGAGATGCAATCTTACTCTGCTTTTATGAGGAGAAGTTGCAGTAGTTTGTTTCCTCTGCTCTTTTAAACATTTTACATTGAGTTAAATTGACTTTGTTTGCTCGAAAATAGACTGTTGTGAGTAAATTGCTCTGTCCCATCTCCAACTCATTACCTGATAAGATAAAATAAGAGGCATGTTGTCACTAAGTATTCTGCAATTATAAATGTTGTTATAAAGGGAGGTGAGTGCAAATGATTTACTAAATGTCAGGGGCGTACTTGTTTACCAAACTTTAGCCTTGCACGGATAACCTTGAGAGAATTCTCATCTCAGTGAGGCAACTGTTTTAGGTTTTAAGCTCATGACTTGATACACTTATATTGATGATTTCAATTACAATAAGACAGCAGTGTACTGGTTATGTTACTGGATTCACTTATAAACACCCCTTTTAAAGTTCATAATAGATTCTGACTTTTCACTACTTCTGATGGTGCATTTCAAATCCAAATAGCCCCACACCTTCCCAACACTTCCACCTTTGGCTGAGAAAGTTCTGGCTTCAAGTTCCACTCCAGTACTGAGGCTGACACAAAAGTCCTAATATGCTCTAATGGGTGGACATTGAAGATATCATGGCACTATTTAGATGAAGAGCAGGGGAGTTAGCCCTGTTTGCTGACCAACATATAGCCCTTAACCAACATCTTTAAAACAGTTTATCAAGTCATTAACATACTTCTGTTTGTGGGAACGGGCTGCATGCAAACTGGCTTTCCTTTATCATTTCAAATTAACCCTATCCTTTCCCAAAAACTCTTACCTTCTCACTTTGTTCTTTGCCAATCTTTCTCCAGTTCACCCCAAGTCTTTTCCCTCCCCTCTTTAGTTTCAACATTTGTTTTGGGCTTTATTTCAATATTATCATTTGATTTGTCAGTTGCCTCATTTTAATTTTCTCATCCAAGAAGCTCCTCTGTGAGCTTCATTTTACCTGTGGGATACGTGGAACTGCTTAAGTCTCCGGTTTAAGTCTTTTCCATTGTTGGGCCATTGTCCAATATACCACTTCCCCCCTCCCCCCCAATATAGCCACAATTCCTTTATAACAGTACATTTTCCCCTATTAAAGTACATTTATCATTAACTGTTCATCTCTTTTTCATTTGTTATCTATAAAATGTTGAGGTGAGGGATACAACTGCCCTGACCAATGAACCTACTGCATTTTATACCAATAGTTTCAACTCTGCCTCCTAGTTACTAATCTAATCAACATGGCAGAGCAATGATCCTGGCCAGATCTTCAACATCTCCTCCTCTCTTTAATCACTGGCATCACCCCCATCTCTGATTCATAACCATTAGAGAATGCTGGGGTAATTAATTGGTAATTGGTTTATTATTGTTACATGTACCGAGATACAGCAAAAAGCTTTTGTTTTACGTGCCATCCAGACAGATCATTCCATTTGCAACTGCATCAAGGTAGAACAAAAGGAAAGCAAAACAGAATGCAGAATAATGTTAGTTACAGAGAAAATGCAGTGCAGGTAGACAAATAAAGTGCAAGGGCCACAATGAGGTAGATTAGGAGATCAAGAGTTCATCTTTAGCATATAAGAGGTCTGTTCAAGAGTCCGATAACAGTGGAATAGAAGCTGTCTGTGAGCCTGGTGGTATATTTTCAAGACAGAATCAATGGAGGGGAGGCTTCCAATGGAAGTTGTCAACAGGGAGTTCACAACTTCCTGTAATTTCTTGGGCTGAGCAGTTGCCATACCAGGCTGTGATGCATCCAGATAGGATGCTTTCTATTGGGGGGGCCTAGCTGATGACATGGGACAGCTTAGTGAGAAAATTCCAGTAGAGAGATAATGTACCAGCCTTTTGTTGCGAGGGTTTATAAGCCTTGCTCCAGTTGTTCCAAGGCTTGGTGAGGAGCAGTTTTGATTGTTGTACCCAAGTAATTATATACTTAACAAAAAACAGAAAATGCTAGAAGCATTCAGCAGGTCAAGCAGCATCCATGGAGGGAGAAGCAGAGTCAATACTTCAGGTCAAGGATCCTTTAAAAGAACTGGAAAGCTGAGAAAACAAGTGTGCTTTAAGTTGCAGAGAGGGAGAGGGGTGAACAGAGGCAGGAGATCGCCCTAGGAAGTGAGGTCAGATAATAAATATTGGCTTCAGAAAAGTGAGGAGAACTCTCCTAGTCCTTTTCGATATTATGCCATTAGATCTTATACCCTCACAGCAGAAAGACGAGATCACATGTTATCATTGAGCATACTCAAGGCTGAGACAGGTAGGTTCGTGTATTAAGGTATCATCAGTGGGTGCGGACAATTGAACGAATTGAAGAAGCAGGTTTAAGCGGCCACCTGCCGCTGCTGTTTTTGTTGCATCCAGAGGGACAACGGACGCAGCGGCCTGCGCCTGTAGCGGGTACAGAGCTTCCCCTCTGCGCCCAGGCCCGCTCCCTACCCCTCCCCGCGCCGCCGACAGCACCGAATGCCGCCGATTTATGAACGGCTTTTCCGGCTGTTCCAGCGTGGGTGATCGAATCCATTGGGGTTGACCCGGTAGTGAAGCGCTGACACGTTATCACTTACCTGCTCCTCGCCGTCACCGCAAACCTTTCCCTAGCTCCAGTCCCCGTCACTGCTGCTGATCAAGGATGTGCGGGGCGGAGGGAAGAATAAGTCAACAACGCCCACCCAAAGGGAATCCCAACCTCCCACGACGGCCCCGGAAACGTGGCCAGTGCTTTAAAGGGCACTGTCACTACATATCAGGGAAAGGACAAAATATTTCCGGCAAGGGAGTGGTTTTACTTAGCGGAGAGAAGGCAAATGCCGAGGGAGCGCCGCGCTACAGGAGGGGCGGTGCCGAGGGAGCGCCGCGCTGTGCTGTGTGAATTCTAATGGAGGGCTGCACTGTGACAGGGGGTGGCGCTGTAGGACTGTAGCACCATCAGGGCGTGACGCGGAGGGAGCTTGCGTTTGCATATTGGAGATGATAACATGTGATCTCGTCTTTCTGCTGTGAGGGTATAAGATCCAATGGCATAATATCGAAAAGGACTAGGAGAGTTCTCCTCACTTTTCTGAAGCCAATATTTATTATTTCTTCAATATCACTTAACATCTGTTCAATATCACTCGTTTGTGGGAGTCTGTTGTGAAAATTAGCTGCCCATTTTTTAACAGCGAGGTCTACATTTTTTTTTAAAAAACGCATTGCTTCTAAAGTAGCTTAAGGCATCTTCAAAGTGACGTATAAAATGTCATAAGGCCATAAGATACAGGAGCAGAATTGGGCCATTCAGCCCATAGGCTACACCGCCATTCAATCATGGCTAATTTTTTTCCCTTAACCCCATTCTCCCCCCTTCTCCCAATAACCCTTAACCCTTTTAACTGATCAAGAACCTATCAATCTCTGCCTTAAATAACCCAATGACTTGGCCTCCACCACCCTCAGTGGCAATGAATTCCACAGATTCACCACCCTCAGGCTGAAGAAATTCCTCCTCATCTTTGTTCTAAAGGGATGTCCCTTTATCCTGAGGCTGTGCCCTCTGGTCCTAGACTCTCCCACTGATGGAAGCATCCTCTCCACGTCCACTCTATCCAGGCCTTTCAGTATCCAGGAGGTTTCAATAAGATTCCCCTGCTTCCCCCCCCCCCCCCACCCCCCCCAACACCACACCTTCGAGTGCAGGCCTAGAGACATCAAACGCTCCTCATACGTTAAGCCTTTCATTCCTGGGATCATTCCTGTGAACCTCCTCTGGAATGTCTCCAGGACCAGCACATCCTTCCTTAGATACAGGGCCCAAAATTTCTCACAATATTCCAAATGCAATATGACTAATGCCTTATAAAGCCTCAGCAGTACATCCTTGCTTTTATGTTCTAGTCCTCGAGAACTGAATGCTAACATTGCATTTGCTGCCTTTACTACTGACTCAACACAAGGGCTGGAGTGGCTGCTTGAGGTTTCAGGGTTGAGATGTTTCAAAAGGGATAGAGAAGGGGGTGGCATTGCTAATCAGGGATAATATCACAGCTGTAGAAAGGGAGGACATCAGAGAAGGATCATCTATTGAGTCAGTGTGGGTGGAAGTCAGAAAAAGGAAGGGAGCGATCACTGTATTGGGAGTATTCTACAGACCCCCAAATAGCCATTAGGACACTGAAGAGCAGATAAGTAGGCAGATTTTGGAAAGGTGCAAAAATAACAGGATGGTTGTCATGGGTGACTTCAACTTCCCTCATTTTGATTGGCACCTCCTTAGTGCAAAAGGTTTAGATGGGGCAGAATTTGTTAGGTGCTTACAGGAAGGATTCCTGACGCAGTATGTGGACAGACCGACTAGAGAAGAGGCCATGCTGGATCTGGTATTAGGCAATGAGCCTGGTCAGGTGACAGACCTCTTGGTGGGTGAACATTTTGGGGATAGTGACCACAACTCCCTGACCTTTAGCATAGCCATGGACAAAGATAGCAGCAGACATTATGGGAAAATATTTAATAGGGGGAGGGCAAATTACGATGGTGTTAGGCAAGAACTTGGGAGCATAAACTGGGAACAGATGTTCGCTGGTAAATGCTCTGCAGAAATGTGGAGGTTTTTCAGGGACCACGGGGTTCTAGATAGGTTTGTCCCGCTGTGACAAGGAAAGGATGGTAGGGTGAAGGAACCATGGTTCACAAGAGAGGAAGAAGGAAGAATATTTAAGGTTTAGGAAGCAAAAATCAGATAGGGCTCTTGAGGGTTATGAGATAGCCAGGAAGGAGCTTAAGAAGGGACTTAGGAGTGCTAGAAGGGGACATGAGAGGACTTGGCAAGTAGGGTTAAGAAAAACCCTAAGGCATTCTACACGTATGTGAGGAACAAGAGGATGACGAGGGTGAGGGTAGGACTGCTCAGGGATAAGGGGGGAAAATGTGTCTGGAGGCAAAGGAGGTAGGGGAGGTCCTAAATGAATATTTTGCTTCAGTGTTCACCAGGGAGAGGGACTAAGATGAATGTGAGGTTAGCGTAGAGCAGGCAAATGTGCCGGAGCATGTCGAGGTTAAGAAAGAGGTAGTGCTGGAGCTACTAAAAAGCATTAGGATAGATAAGTCCCCAGGGTCAGACAGGATATACCTTAGGTTACTATGGGAAGCGAGGGAGAGATTGCTGGAGCATTAACAATGATCTTTGAGTCCTTCCTGGCCACAGGAATGGTACTGGTGGATTGGAGGATGGCAAATGTTGTTCCACTGTTCAAGAAAGGTATAAGGGGTAATCCCAGGAATTATAGACCAGTAAGTCTTACATCAGTGGTGAGAAAACTATTGGAGACAATTCTTAGGGACAGGATTTATGAGCATTTGGAGAAACATAGTCTTATTAGGGACAGTCAACATGGTTTTGTGAAGGGCAGGGCATGCTTCACGAGCCTAATAGAGATTTTTGAGAAAGTGACAAGACAGATTGATGAAGGATTTGGTATATATGGATTTTAGCAAGGCACTTGACAAGGTTCCCCATGGTAGGCTCATCCAGAAAGTCATGAGGTATGGGATCCATGGAAAATTGGCTGTGTGGATTCAAAATTGGCTTGCCCACAGGAGGCAGAGGGTGGTTGTAGAAGGGGATATTTGACCTGGAGGTCGGTGATCAGTGGTGTTCCGCAGGGATCTGTTCTGGGACCCCTGCTCTTTGTGATTTTTATAAATGATTTGGATGAGGAAGTGGAGAGGTGGGTTGGTAAGTTTGTAGATGACACGAAGGTTGGTGGTGTAGTAGATAGTGAAGAAGGTTGTCGTCGGTTGCAACGGGATTTAGACACTTTGGAAGAATGAACTTGAAAGCAGAGTACATGGTTAATGGCAGGATTCTTAGCAGTGTGGAGGAACACAGAGATCTTGGGGCCCAAGTACATAGATCCCTCAAAATTGCTGCACAAGTGGATAGGGTGGTTATGAAGGCGTATGGTGTGCTGGCCTTCATTAGCTGGGGGATTGAGTTCAAGAGCCAAGAGGTAATGTTGCAGCTTTATAAGACTCTGGTTAGACCACATTTGGAATATTGTGTTCAGTTCTGGTCACCACATTATAGGAAGGACATGGAAGTTTTGGAGAGGGTGCAGAGGAGATTTACAAGGATGCTACCTGGGTTGGAGAGCATGTCTTATGAGGAGAGGTTGAGCGAGTTAGGGCTTTTCTCTTTGGAGTGACGGAGGATGAGAGGAGACTTGATAGAGGTATATAAAATTATGAGAGGCATAGACAGAGTCAACAGCCAGCATCTTTTCCCCAGGGTGGTAATGGCCAATACCAGAGGTCACCCATTTAAGGTGTGTGGAGGAAAGTTCAGGGGGGTGTCAGAGGTAGGTTTTTTTACACAGAGAGTGGTGGGTGCCTGGAATGCACTGCTGGGGGATGGTGGTAGGGGCTGATACAATAGGGTCATTTAAGAGACTCTTAGATAGGCACATGGATGAAAGAAAAATAGAGGGTTATGGGAGGTGAAGTAGAGAGGGGGATCGATAGAATATGGATAAGGTTTATATAGGTCGGCACAACATTGTGGGCCGAAGGGCCCATACTGTGCTGTACTGTTCTATGTTCAACCTACAAGTTAACCTTAAGGGAATCCTGAACTATCCCTCAGCAGCCACTTAAAATGACACGTTCAGAAGCCATTGGAAAATATGCTTCCTTGGAGTGATACTTAGATCTGAAGCCTGCATGCACTGCTTTCTCTCTCTGTTGACTAGCAGTTAGGATGAGTAAAACATTAATCAACTAGAAGTAAATTAACAAAAAATGCCCCAATTTTTGAGGAGGTCTAATCAATAAACACCACCTTATGAGTAAAACAGAAGGAAGTATGAGATATTATGATATTATCTTTCAAGGCAGGTTGAATTGGAGAGCCTGGAGTACATGATTAACAGCTGTGACCACATTTTAATTTCCAAAGTTTTCCTTAAATGGTTTATAATTTATAGTTTATTGTTTCCATCCCCTAAAAAGTGTGGGGGTGCACCGAATAACTCTTTACAATTGTAACATCAGTCATCCTATCTGAAGATTTAAAGAAAATATTTAACATCATTCTCTGTGTTCACAAGATACTCTCAACACCTTTTCAACTTCTCATTTTTACATTGTTTAGGTGTTCACGTACAAACTGCTGTTGTCTCTGATCTGACTGGCCAGTTTGAATTAAGTTTCAAACTCCCCCCAGGGATTTTGTGGCTAAAGGTACTGCATAGAATCAAAAATTATCACTGACATACGTTGTGAAATTTGTTGTTTTGCGGCAGCAGTACAGTGCAAGACGTAAAAATTACTATAAATTAAATAATAAATAAATAGTGCAAAAGAGGAATAATGAGGTGGTGTTCATGGGTCCACAGACCGTTCAGAAATCTGATGGCGGAGGGGAAGAAGCTGTTCCTGAATCATTGAGTGTGGGTCTTCAGGCTCCTGTACCTCCTCTCCAATGGTAGTAACGAGAAGAGGGCATGTCCCAGATGGTGAGGGTCCTTAATGCTGGATGTTGCCTTCTTAAGGCACTGCCTTTTGAAGATGTCCACAATGGTGGGGAGGGTTGTGTCCGTGATGAAGCTGTCTGAATCTACAACCCTCTGCAGCTCTTTTCGATACTGCACATTTGAGCCTCTGTACAAGGCGGTGATGCAACCAGTCAGAATGCTCCCCACTGTACATCTGTAGAAATTTGCAAGAGTGTTTGGTGACATACAAATCTCCTCAATCTCCTAATGAAGTAGAGCCACTGGCGTACCTTCTTTGTGATTGTATCAATGTGTTGGACCCAAGATTGATCCTCTGAGATGTTGACGCCCAGGAACTTGAAGTTGCTCACCCTTTCCACCGCTGACCCTTCAATAAGGACTGGTGTGTGTTCTCCCAACTTCCCCTTCCTGAAGTCCACAATTAATTCCTTGGTCTTCCTGATGTTGAGTATGAGGTTGTTGTTGCAACACCACTCAACCAGCCGACCTATCTCACTCCTGTACGCCTCCTTGTCGCCACCTGAGATTCTGCCAACAACAGTGGTGTCATCGGCGAATTTATAGATGGCATTTAATACAGGCCAAAAAGTAATTGATCCTTGGGTCTTAAACTGCTGCAGTGAGGGTCGATTAGGGGGACCAATGGTCAGAGAAAGATGTCTGACCTGATATGGGTTGTGCCATTTTTCAGGAAATTGCTGGCAGCTGCCTAAAGCAGCCATAAGCCCCCTTCCATTGTTAATGAAGGGCCTCAGTGTTAGATCCAGCCCCCATTTGGGCCTTTGCAGCTGCTGCCACCAAAAGGTACATTTTTTGGGGTCATAAGAGTAGAACTACAGGAAAAGAATTGGATTCCATTCCACCCCTCTGAACTTCTCAGGCTATCTATCATTGTGACTCCCTATTCCCTTCTCTCAATATCCTCTCATGTGGTTGACAACTGCATCCTTGGTTCAGGAGCAATTAAGAATGGGCAGTAAGTGCTAGTGTTGCCAGGGATGTCCACATCCTGTTAATGAATGAAAAAAAAGGGGCAAGGAAAAAAAATGAATAGGCAAGTGCAAAAACAGCAAGTTTTAGCCACCCTTGAAGATTCCTGAAACCATTGGTCGTCACTGGGGCACTTGGTTAGTCCTGGAGAGGTGCTGCGAGCATCACGGAAAGGTTAGAGAAGCTGCAGATGCTGGAATCTAGATGAAAAACATGGTGATGCTGGAGGAACTCAGCAGGCCAGGCAGCATCCGTGGAGAAAAGCAGGCGGTCAACGTTTCGGGTCAGGACCCTTCATCAGGATTCATGTTATGGAAATAAGTCATTCGGCCCATTGACATCTATGCATCACTACCTAGCAGGAGACACAGTAAATTGCCTAGTGAATTGCATCATCTTATCATAAACTATGCAAATTAGTAGAAGGAAATTACTGCCTTGCTGGTAAAAGGGCGATCTGCAAAAAGTGGAGACAAGAGAGACTGCTGACGTCCTGATGCAGGGTCTGGACCCGAAACGTCGACAATTCCTTTCCCCCACAGACGCTGCTCGGCCCGCTGAGTTCCTCCGGCACATCGCGTGTTGCTGCCAAAAGATACGACCTCACGCTGCTGGCACATTACCTGTGTTGATTTTAAAGTTCAATTTTCAGTTGGGAAATATTGTTAAATGTATTTTCTCCATTAATGCGTTCGTCTCTCCATTACCTCAGGTCACCATAGCAACGGTTGATTGCGTTGTCATCGCTCTCTCGCAGGAACCAATTACGCGGCGGCTTGTTGGACGTGATCAAAGCAGCCTGGGATTGGACAGGTGGTGAGTGGTGGTGGGAGGAGAAGAGCCCGGCAAGATGGCGGACAGGACGGGGGTGGATATCAGCAAACTGAAGGTACGGGGAGATAGCGTGAGGTGAGGGCGGTTGTGGGACAGGCTGGCACAGGGGTTGATCAGCCAGGGACTGGGTTCCGGTGACGAAACAGCCGCCACACTTCAGCTTCTTGTTTTTCCTCCCGGAGTTCTCCGGAGACGCTTTGGGGGTTTTGCGGCGGTCAATCTACCCCCTCCCCCCGTCCCGTCAGCTCCCCTCTGAGGGTCGGGCTGTGTTACTGTTTCAAAGTGTCCCCTACCACTGCTGCCTCCCGCCACAGTGCTTCAAGCAGAATAAATGCCGTGATGAGGAGCAACACATGGCTCCCACACGGCCTAGTGGATAAATGAAGCACCGGAACTAGGTCCAATCCACGTCTGTATCCTCATCGTGGGCTCGCAGCCCGATCGAATGGGGTGTAAGTCCCGAAAGCGTGGGGAGATTGAGCAATTTTTTTTTGTTACAAAAACAAAGACCATTATCACTTCGTTATATTGTAGTGTAATGGTTAAGTTACTGGACTGGCATCCAGAGACCTGGAGCAGTGACGTGTGTTCATACCACTGTAGTAGCTGGGAGATAATCAATCTAGAGTAAGTAGTTCGTGTCAATAATAATAATACTCATAAAGCTACTGAACCCCATACTGAACTACTGAATAAATCTTCATCCTTGTGCAGTCTAGGTTATATGTGACTCCAGACCCAGCAATCTGACTCGTAACGGCCTCTTCAGTTCAGAAGCAATTAGGGGTAGACAATAAATGGAAATGTCTGTTTTTTTAAAAAAAGAAAAATTGGATTTTGGGGTAAAAGGGGAAATGTACAAGAACAAAATATTGTACAAACGATTGATTAATCTTCATAGTGTGTTGTCCTGGATGCCCCACTGTAAATCATTAAAGTTGTTTGCTAGTATGATAATGGTTTTGGAAAATATGAGGAAGAATTCAGATGCTATTTTGACTAGAGCAAAGTATTAAGAGGAAATTCAGTTATAAAGTTTTTTAAAAATTTTATAAAAGGCTGTGTCCTGCAGTTGAGACTTTGATGAAGGGTCGTCAATTTTAAAGTCTTTATTGTGAATGAGTAGAGGAATTAAACACTTTAGAGTTGGAACGTAACATAATTGAGATAGAAACTATTGTATAACAAGGGAGTAGGGCTGAATTTGCATTTTTACAAGGGTATGGGGAGACAGAGTGCGATAATGGGATAAATGTAAACCTCCACAGTTTTAACCTTTGTTTTCATGTTGCTTCAGTTGACTGAACTAAGACAAGAATGTGTTTCAAGAGGATTGGATGCTAAAGGAAACAAGCAGGATCTCATCCAGAGACTGCAGGCTTACCTGGAAGAACATGGTAAAATCTTGATTGTTATTTAATCCCATATTATAAGGATCGTTCAAAATTTGCAATTTAATATATAGTTTATTATGAATTGTGAATTTTTGCTCGTTAACCAGAGCTATTGAACTCGCAGACAAAAACATTGAGATCCTGTATTGCTAAGTGTTACTCTGGATTAATTCAACTGTAAAAGACAGTGGGCCTGGTTAGCGGCATTGACAGTAGTTGATCAAACTGCTCAATCTGCACACTTCCAAGTTATAAGATTCCTTCCTGTCACTAATTGTTGGAATGCTGTTATGATTTACAGTGGTTTTGTCCTCAGTGTAACTGTGTTCTAGCTTTAAGCATACTACCAATATATGAAAACATCTTTAAATGTAGACCTTGTACCCAGTTATCCTTCGCACAATATTCTTTTGAGTCTGATTCAGTGATGAAAACATGGCGCTAAATATTGTATGTTTAGAGGAAGTCAATTATTTAAGGATTTTTTGGGTATAGAGAAAAGTAGACAATGTGAAACAAGCAAAAGACAAATTTAGGATTTTGAGTGAAGAATGATTAGAAATAGACTTTTCAAGCTAATGAAGTCAAAAGTTCTGGCATCACTTGTTTTAAGAAGCAGATGCTTTGACAGGACTGGATGTTTTAGACAAATTTGTTCAAGTGAGCCAAACAGTTTCTTCACTTGTTTATCATATGTATGTTGGCAAGGATTTTGGATATAATTGCAGCTCATCCCTGTTGAAAGTGACCAGAGTGGAAGAATGTGCTCCAGTCTTTTTAATAGCCCTAGTTTAAACCAGAGTCTGCTCCTTGTGAATATCTACTGTATTTTTTCATCCTAGCCTATACGTTAATGTGTGTGAATTTCATGATGTGTGTAAATGTGAAAAGGATGTTAAAGTTAATCATTTTGTACTTGAATTCTGATGGTGAGGCTCTTTGAAAACTGTAAGTTTTATTTTAATGTACATGTGGATTTGCAGTTCTCTCTCAGAAGATTGTTTTGTATTCAGCAATACTTTGGGCTTGCTTTGAAATGCATTCAATTGCAATGTGGTTTAATATTAATAGTAAATTGATATAATTTTAGGTTTCTGTACCGAGTTAACTGTCCTCAACCAAATGGATAGTTGGATATTTCAACAAAAGCTCACCAGTTCAGACTGTATCCATGGAGAGGGGCAGTAGTTAGCATTTTGAGTGCAGTTGCCCTTTGTATTTCAGGGTTAAAGTAGAAAATTGGTCTTGTTCTTGAATGGGCTTCATTTTATGTGCATTTGTCTGGTTATGATGCCCCTTTTTGGTTGAATATCCAATAAAACTCTGAAACAACGGAATATGATTAATGCCTTAAGAAATGTAGACAAGTCAGCGGAACTGATTAGTGGTTAAAAATCTTGGATCTGTCTAGAAATTTTTTTGTTACATTCTGTAACACTGGCCTGCAATAAATGTTGTTGAAGTAATTACAATGTGCTAGCTTGATGTCAATACTTACAGCAAATGCAGCATGTAAGAGGAGGAGGGGGGGGGGGGGGGGGTTGGAGACATTTTGATGTTAACTCTATACATGCCCTTGAATGCTCCTTGTAGGAAAAGTTCTGTATCTTATACTGTTAAACTGCAATATTCTAGTACTTTATAAAGTTGGACTTTCATTAGAGTGACTGAACGTGGGGGTAATTAACTTTTATATCTAGTTCTTTTGTAAGTTCAAACTAGTACAGGTCCAGTATCAATTTGCTTATCTCTGTTACAGCTGAAGAAGAAGTGAATGAGGAAGATGTTCTAGCTGAAGATACAGAGGTAGATAATATCTTAGTGCATTGTTACTTACTATAATGTTGTGACACCAGCATCAAAAGGCTTATTTATAGCCATCTTTGTCTAGTTGAACATATGGTAGTTCACTTCTGGGTTTCTGCCATGACTCAGTTTACAATAATACTGGAATTGTGGCAATGGGTATATCTGCAGTCATTGCACATTTTTGAGTATTTTTCTCAAATAGAATAGCATTGAAACAAAATTCTTGGACCTTGTCAAAGGAGTTGCCAAGAAAGTCTTGAACTGGGGTGCAATGGGAGCAGTCTCAGGATAAGGGATTAAAGAGCAATTTCTTCAGAGTTGTGAATCTTTTGAGTTCGAGAGATCTTAATGCTTAATTTTTGAATATCTTTGAGGCTGAGATTGTTAAATTTTTGGGCACTGGGATATGAGGGTTGGGGTGGAGGGCGGGGAAGTGGGGTTGGGGCATATGATGATGCTCGCAGGGCTGTATAGGTTAGTAAGTTGGAACTTTGAATAATGGATTTCTGGGAAAGATTACATGGCAGTATCCACGTCCTTGAATGAACCTTGAGCTTGCATGTTGCCTTGAAACTTCCAATAGGAATAGATTACTGTCTAGTTTTCCAGTGTATTCTTGATTAGTTGGAATAATTCATGCTTTGGTACTGGAAATTTTTATAGCTGGCCAAAAGGTCTCTTGTATATCAGGAAAAAAAATGCCTTTATAAGAAAATAACCAGGTTCCATGTGGGTAGTTGTTGAAGAGTTTTGGAATATCAAATTCAAAGTTCATACGGGAAACCTGTAAAACAGCAGTTGGAGTGCTGTACAGTTTTAGGGCTTTATAGTCCAGGAAGGATGTTGCAACAATTGAGGAAGTACAGCACATTTTTCATGAGGGTGCTGCTGAATATGTGGGAATTATTTGCCAGAAAGACTTAAATTAGGTATATTTTAATAAGAGTGAACAAGATTATGGTTATTTATTAGATGTTTGTCCATTGAAGGTGGCGATGTGGAACAAAAATGCTACTTGTGCTTAGAGTTGACCTCTGCTCTGCCACTGTTCACAGAAACCAGTCAAAATCTTGAAAGTTCTGTAGATGTGATAGAGCCTGATGTCTCTATATCTTGTGCTAGCCATTGGAAGCCAGTATCCTTGTGCTGCATTGAAATTTGTACGCAGACCTGTGTGTTTCAGCAAATACCCAAGGATTTGGTATTTTAATTGTAGAATATAAATGCTTCATTCTTGGAAACATTCTCTTTTTTTCATTTTCCACATAGGAGGAGGAACAGCAGCAAAAAGTTGAGCCAGAAGTTGAAGGTCAAACTGTTGCTGTCAAGGAACCAGAAGAGTAAATATTCACTAATTCCAGTTTTACATTGTTTTGAATTGAAATTATTCTATGACACATTCTAATAACTCTTTAGATGCAATTTCTTAGGGAAAGTTCTACTTCATAATTTGGCCTGGTCTGTGTTCATTTATGGCTTTGGCTATTGAGCACCCCTTTGCAAAGTCGCCAAGTTAGTTGTGTTCAAAATTAAACACCTGCACTTGCGCTACAAAAATGTATTGTTCATAAATTAAATTGTTAATACAAGTCAGGACTAATCTTAGACTTTGGTTACGTGTTGAATATTTGATGTTTAAAGTTGTGCCATTAAGATTAATTTATCAAAATTGCTTTGTCTTTCTGCCTGCAATCAGTCTTAATTTTGTTCTGACTGAGCTGTTATCTTAAGCTTGGGGAATCAGGGGAACTGTGCAATATATATTGTCCTCAATATTTGTTCTTCATAGGTTGATTAAAGAACACGAGTGACTAGTTAAAAAACACTTGCTTGATTTCTTGTCTAACTCTTATGTGAACTATTGTGCAACTGTTTCTTTATGCAACGTGATTGGATGATGATCCAGTATGGATTTCAAACTGGGTCTTTTGAATGTGAATCATTGTCCCATTCCTAGAACTGTATGCAAGGATTTTTGCAAATTGTAGTCTTATAATATTTTTTCTTAATTTAAAAGCTGTTTCTTCTTGGACGGTGGGGGGTGGCGGCAGTGGGTCAGAGTGGAGGAGGGGTGGTTGATATTTAAGATGATCATGTTTGTTTTTACATAAATTCTAAAAGTATTTCTTTTTCAGAATTGTAGCAAAGAAGTTGGTTAAAATAATGGCACCAATGACAGAGAGCGAGGTGAGTATCAAGGGACTTTTGCAAGTATCCATGACTTTGCATTTTACTTGCACTAATTATCCTTTTTATGACTGTATAAAGGTTATGTAGACATCTGACAGCCACTAAAACGACATTCAAAATCATCTTTTGTAAATGGTTTGGCTCTCTTGGGCATTCACTTGTTTGACATTCAGGACTTCCCACAAGTCTTGTATTTTTGTATTCGGTGAAGACAATTAAACATATGACCAAATGGTATAAATAATACTAGTATCCGTTTTATTATTTTAAACATACTTTTCACTCTTGTACCTCTAATAACTGAGGGTGCTGGCACAGTCCCCACCACTTGCAGCAAGTGTGTTCATTCTACACAATAACTGGCAGAACTTGTACAGTATGTGGGTTGTGTTCATGATGCAACAGCCTGGGGTACACTGCTGATGAGTGACACCAGACGGGTAGTCAGCATAAGACCCCTTGACTCCTTCACACAACTGTAGCATGCCCATGGCCTTGCCAGTGTGCTTTGTTTATGTGGTACATGTAGGACCCATCTGCTGAATTCTGTTTGTTCACTTTGATCTTTACTGAATTTTGAATACAAAAGTCTGGCTATTTATTGTACAAACTATATAAGAACAATGAAGAGTAGACACCAAGATTGGATGAGGAGGTGTAAACCTGCTGGTAACCAGAGTTATGGCAATGTTGAACTCTGGACAAGAGCAACAAATTATAACAGTGTTGACACTGGACAATACAACCAGAGAGTTACAAGTTTAAGTCTAGACAACGGCTGCAGGTAAATCTGCCAAATTCTGGACACTGGCAGCAGATTATAACAGTGCTAAATTCTGCACAGTGGTGGCAGACTGTTAAGCACTGAGCTTTACAATGATAGCAGATTACGGCATCATTAAATTCTGAACAATAGTAGCAGGTAAATGCATTAAATTCTGGGCACTTGTTGCAGTTTATAACAGCACTATATTCCAGTCACAGGCAAGAGACTATATCAGCTGAACACTTGACAATGGCAGCAGATTATAGCGGCATTAAACACTTGACAATGGCAGCAGATTGGTAACTCTGGACAATGGTGGCGGGTTATAACAGCACTAAACTGGACAATGGCAATCGGTGATACAGCAGTAAATGCTGGATGGTGGCGGCAGAGCAAAATCGCGCTAAATGCTGAGCAGTGGCAGCAGAGTGAAATAGCGCTAACTGCTGGGTGGTGGTGGCGGCAGATTATATCACCACTGACCTGGGCAGTTGTGGCAGCAGTAAACTAAATGCGCAGAATTTATTGCTATTACAATGGTAGCAGATTGTGGCAATGCTAAACTCTGGACAATGGCAGTGGATTATGACAGTGCTAAACTCTCATGGGCAAGAGACTAACACTATCACAGCAGTACTAAACTCTAGACAGGTGCAGTGGTAAGTATGCTAAATTCAGGTCATTGGCAATAAATTATAATGGTGCTAAACTTCAGATTCAGCCACTTTTCTCCCCGTGGCACATTGTCTGATTTTGAACGTTTGAGGTTTTTGTTGCGTAATTTGGCTTCTAATGAACTGTTTGAAATCAAATACAAAAAAATTTTAAGAATTAAGTTGGTTTGTCATCTCGACTTCCTGTGTACGATATTACAGATAAGTGAGTACAATTGTTTCTGCGCAAAGTAATTGGAGCATTTAAGATGCTATAACAGCAAGTTTTGAAGTTGATAAAGGAAGTGGATGAGTGCGGTTTGGTCAGTATAAATTACTACTTGTTGTAAACATGGATATTTTGAGAAACGGATTATTTCAGATTTCTATCCATATATCCTCATCAAAGGACTTCCCTCATTTATTTAAAAAATGGGAAGGTACTGAGGTGATGTTGGAGTGTTAATATTGGATGCTCTCTTGGTGCAGTAGTTCTGTAAGTGATGAGATTCTCAGATATAAGCTCGTGCTTGGTATCTAACTGTGCCATTATATAACTCGATTGTGACCGTCGTGATCTGAACGGGGGGGGGGGGGGGGGGGGGCAACAATTGCAAACATGTTTTCACCTAATCCAGCACTTCTGACCGTTTAAAATTAGATTTGTACTTAATACGCTTGGGGTTAGAGTATTAGGATTATTCCCCCCACGATTTTAAATTTTTCTCCAAATGAACTTTGTGTTATTTAACCTTTTTCTTCTCTACATACAGAGGTTAAAGAAAAGAGCAGAGCGCTTCAATGTACCAGGGACAACTGAGAGTAAGAAAGCTGCTCGTGCTGCACGGTAACTATTGCACAAAACCAAGATTTGCAAATGATATTCAAACCTTAAGTGTCTGTGTAGTGTTGATTTTA